>NC_136061.1:673303674-673945663 GCF_964261635.1 Lissotriton helveticus
TGATACCTCTTCCTCTGCTTCGACGTCTGACTCAGAGGCTTCTCCTCCCCCTGCCAAGAAACAGCGCAAAGAGCGGTACGTTGACGCTCCTTCCCATCCTACTTTGCTGATATTTGACCTCACTATCATTGTTCACCCTAATTCTTCCTCTTGGCTACCATCTACGGAGGTTGCAGATTACGTTCAGTCCCACTTGAGACAACCCTTTGACAAGGATGTCAGGGCGTGCTTGAGGTCCGAATGTCCACGTCCGGATTTGGCGGACAAGGTGGCGGATACTCCAGAAGTGGATCCTTCCATGCTTACGTATTTAAAAAAAGTATACCTAGGACCCTAAGAAGGGTATAGATCGTGCATGGAGGTCCTGCCAGGACAAATTGCTTTATTTGACCGGCCCCGTCACAAAAATCTTGGATTTAGGTTTCCAGGCGAAGGTTACAGGGCAGATAATTAATCCTGATGACTTTATTGGTGGGGCTCAACGTGCAGTTTGTCTATTGGGCAATGGCAACTGCGCAATGTCAAGTGAGAGCCGCCGCTCTATACTCCTGAAACTTGACCCAAAATTGGCGGAGTTGTCTTCCTCGAAGTCAGGTCCTTTGGGGCAGGGTCTTTAATTTGGCCAACCATTTCTGAAGGAATTGACAACATTTGTCTTCACCTTCAGTGGCCTAGATAATGCGCAAGGTTCCTTAAAGCGGGCTTTTCGTCCGTTTTTTGGAAGGGCCGAACGACATTGGGGGTGGTCGTTCGGCCGCTGTTACCAGCAAGGCACCCAGCAGATTTAACTCTCATAGAGGGAAATATCAGGACTGTACTTCCTCCGCAAATTTCTACCCCACACGTGGTTCCCACAACTATAATAAGAAAGGAGGCTATGGTGGTAACCAGGGAGGTCAACGCGATGCTGCTGCTTCAGGTGAGCCTAATTCCTTTTTCCGAGGTTCAGTTGGGGGGCAGACTACAGTTTTTTCTCCACAAATGGCAAGAGATCTCGCAAGATGCGTGGATCCTAGAATCGGTTAAGGGTAACAAAATCGAATTTCTTCACTCCCCATCTCAGTCTCTTCCCCCGCGTCCGATGGTCCTTTCCCATCAGGATCAGGTCTTCATTTCCTGCGAAATAGAGTCTCTTCTGCAGAAAGGGGCCATTGTGCAGACGGTTCGCCATCCTCAGGGCTTTGTCAGCAACGTCTTCCTCGTTCAGAAGAAGGGGGGGTGGATCCAGGCTTGTTTTAAATCTCAAGGAGTTCAATGGATGGGTTGTATATCTTCACTTCAAGATGGAGGGGATCCATCTTCTTCGCGATCTTCTTCAAGAAGGGGACTGGATGGTCCGTCTGGATCTGAAAGATGCTTATCTGTCAGTGCCCATTTACAAACCTCATCGTCGTTTTCTTCAGTTCCAATGGCAAGGGACGTGGTACGAGTTCAAAGTCCTTCCGTTCGGCCTCTCGTCAGCACCTTGGTGCTTCATGAAACTTCTGAGGCCTGTGGTAGAGTTTCTTCGTACCAGAGGCGTCCGCCTCATCATTTATCTGGACGACATTCTCATCTTGGGTCAGTGCCCTCGTCTGGTATCGCAACATCTTGCCTGGACCGTAGAACTCTTGCAGAATCTGGGATTTATAGTTAATCCTCAGAAATCGGTGTTGATTCCCTCTCAAACTGTGGAGTTTCCGGGCTTTATAGTCAATTCCATATCTTGTCAACTCCTCCTGCCCCATCAGAAGATCAGATCGATCAAGAGAGAGTTGAGGTTGATTTTGTCCAAGCAGAGTGTGTCCTTGAGGTCTGTAGCCCGGGTCGTCGGGTTGTTAGCTTCTTCTATACAAGCGATCTTCCCGGGTCCCTTTCATTACCAAGCACTTCAACGGCTCAAGATACGACATCTCCAGAAAGTGCTCCGGTATTCCGATCAGATTCCTCTCTCAGAGGAAGCGAGGTAGGAGATGTTGTGGTGGCTGGAGCATATGGAGTCGTGGAACGGTAGAGCCCTGTTTGGCCACACGCCGGAGGTAGTCATCGAATCTGATGCCAGTCGGTGGGGTTTGGGAGCCCGGTGCGGTCCACTGTCCACGGGAGGTCGTTGGTCTCCAGAGGAACTTTCTCTCCACATCAAATTGCCTGGAACTCCTAGCGGGTTCATATGCGATTTGATGCCTCTCACCCCGTCAGACGAATTGTTGCATCCTTCTCCGCATGGACAACGTGTCTGCGGTTCGTTATGTCAACAAGTTGGGCGGGACACAATCCCGACTTCTAGCGGAAATTGCGAAGGACTTCTGGCACTTTAGCCTTCAGAACAAATTGTTTGTAGTGGCGGAGTATCTTCCAGGATGCAGCAATCAGGTTGCTGATTGGCATTCCCGCCATCTTCGGGACTTCAGCGATTGGCGGCTTCACCCTAGAGTGTTCCGTTGGTTGACCAAGTTGTGGGGTCTTTGCCAGATCGACCTGTTTACCTACAGACTCAACAAACCGATTCCGGTATTCTTCTGCTGACGTCTGGATCCGGAGGCCTTAGACACGGATGCTTTCCTGCGGGTGTGGCCTCAGGCTCCGGCTCTTTGTTATGCGTTCACTCCGTTTGCGATTATTCCGAGGGTCCTGGCTCGGACCAAATGTTATCAGACGGAAATGATTCTGATCACTCCTCTTTTGAGGGCTCAAGCGTGGTTCCCGGTGCTTCTGGAAATGTTGTGTGCGGTTTCAGTCCTTCTTCCCCAATGGTGGAATCTGTTGTTAGACCCTCTCCAATCTCCACATCCGTTGATAACATCGGGTCAACTCATGCTGGTCGCTTGGCGAATTTCGGGGACCGCTGTAAAGTCCCAGGCCTTTCGAGAGACGCTACCAGATTTATCAACGAAGCTTGGTCGCCCAACACCCACAAACGTTATGCTACAGCATGGAAACGTTGGTGTGATTGGTGCTCTCAACGGGAAGTGGATCCCACTTCAGCAGTTGTCTCTTTAGAGGTGAACTTCCTAGCGTCCTTAGCCGCTGCCGGTCTTGCCTATGGCACTGTCAACAATTTCAGGTCTGCCATCTCAGCGGGTCACGTGCCCGTTGACAGCAAGCATCTGGGTGAACATCCATTGTTGTGTAAATTAATTAGCGGTATCCGGTTGGTTAAACCTCCCTGTTCTAAATATTCAGAGCTTTGGGAGGTCTCCCTTGTCTTATGTCTCTTGGATTCCTGGCCAGTTAATCAGTCTTTGTCTCGTAAGCAACTTTCTGCCAAACACGCTATGTTGCTTTGTCTTGTCTCCTGTAAACGCGTTTCTGATATTCGCGCTCTTGATCTTGGGGGATCGCAGATTTACCCCAGAAGGGGTTACTTTTTTTATCACAAAACGCACTATATGTAACACCTCTTCCGTTACTTACCCTGCATTTCCTGGCAACCCCAAACTGTGTGTGGTTCAATGTATCCGGGATTATGAGGTGAGTACTGCAGGTTTTCGTCAAGATTTGACAGGTCAATTGTTGATTGCTTTGCAGAAGCCTTTTCGCCCAGTGACCCCAGCTACACGAGCAAGATGGGTACGTTGGCTCATGGGCGAAGCAGGTATTGACGTTTCTAGATTTGGTGCTCATTCTGCTCGTGGTGCTATGGCATTTTTTATTTATTTTTAGATTTCTAAAGCGCGTAGCTACCCTGGGGCGTCCCAGCGCTGACATACAACCTATTATTCCAGAGGGGGAGGGGGAGAGCTAGATTTATGGAAAGAGCCAAGTTTTTAGTTGCCTGCGGAAAGTGAGTAAGTTGTGTTCTCTTCGAATGGACAGCGGAAGAGAGTTCCACAGTTTAGGGGCATTGTAGGAAAACAATCTTCCCCCTGATCGTGCTCGGTTTATTCTTGGAATGCAGGCAAGGGAGAGAGAGTCAGACCTGAGTTGTCTGTTAGGGTGGTAGGGTTTGATGAGGGATTTCAGGATTGGCGGGCCTTTGCCTTGCATTAGCTTATGTGTAATGCATAAGGCCTTGAAAGTGACCCTTTCTTTGATCGGGAGCCAGTGGAGACTTCTGAGAGCCGGTTTGGCCGAGCAGCTGGACTTGGTACCTGTAAGGATTCTGGCGGCTGCATTTTGGGCATATTGCATCCAATGTTTTTTCTCTGGGAGTCAGTTTAGTGGACACTATGAAAACTGCTGATTGGTCCTCTGACTCTTCTTTTAAAACGTTTTTATTACAAACCTATTGTGAATGTTGCATCTGTTGTGGTGGCTCAGCTTTGAACAAGCATAATCGGAGCCTCCGGTCCTGACATAGAATAAAAAATGTGAGAACATTTGTGACAAGAATTTTCAATTCTATTAAGGACATGGTTCGTTTGCGATTTGCAGCCTTGCTCCATAGAGGTCGGATTAGTGTATACTTCTTCGTATGGACAATATCTCAGCGGTTCGTTATGTGAACACGTTAGGCGGGACAAGATCCCGCCTTCAGGCAGAGATAGCCAACGATTTTTGGCATTTTTGTCTCCAACATAGGATTTTGGTTGTGGCAGAATATCTCCTGAGCCAAAGCAATACCGTGTGGACTGGCAGTACCGTCACCTTCAGGATTTCAGTGGCTGGAAACTCCATCCACGAGTGTTCCAAGCGCAGCATCACCTGTGGGTCTTTGGTTAGGGGATTTTTTCGCGTTTTGCCTCAATTGCCAGCTTCTGACTTTTTTCAGCTGGCAATCAGAACCGGAAGCCCAAGCCACGGATGCTTTTTTTCAGGTCTGGACTCCCGGTCTGTGCTATACTTTCCCCCCAATTCCCAATGATTCCCAGGGTTTTGACTCAAGTGCGACGCAAAAGAGCAGAGCTGGTTTTGGTGACTCCATTTTGGAGAGCGCAAGCATAGTTTACGGTCCTTCTGGAGATGTCCTGTACCGGTCAAATTCCATTCTGTTTAAATCTCCTTCTGGATTCAGGGAGCTCTCGTCATCCATTGATCCTGTCACAACACCTTTCCCTAGTTGCATGGGGAGTTTTGGGGCCAGATGGAGTGTCCCCAGACTTTTGCAGGAGACTAATGCTTTCACCGGTCAAGGGTGGTCCTCCGGCACTCACAAGCATTACTCCTCCGCTTGAAAACACTAAAGTGGCTAGTGCCATGAATAGGGTGCAGATCCCATTGGAGCGGATTGCAGTTTGGTCATAAATAATTTGTCCTATTTGGCTTCTGCTGGCATGGCGTTTAGGTCTGTTAACAATTTGAGGGCTGCCATTTTGGCAGGACATTTGCTTGTTGATGGTAAACCGGTGGGCAAACACCCGATAGTATGTATATTGTTGAGAGATATCCATATGATTAGGCCCCCTCTTCCTAAATATTTTGTTTTATGGGATGTTACCATAGTCCTGAGATGTTTGGATTCTTCGCCGGACAATAAATATCAAGAAAACAACTGTCAGTCTGTCACGGGGTCCAGTCCTGCCCCGTAACGGACTCTACATCTCGATTGCAGGAAGGGCGCGGGCCCTTTAACGACTGGGAGCCCTCCGAGGAGGAATTCCCTCCTCCGATGACGTGGAGGCCGTCCCGCCAATCAGAGAGCGGATCAGGGCCTGAAAGGGAAGAGCCGGAAGACGCCGAGGTGTGGATGGTGCGGAGCTCGTCGGCACCGAAGCCCCGCAGAGGAATCACCCACCAAGGGACCCGGACGACGGAAGGAGGTCGAGAGCGAGGAGCGGCGGAGGAGGAAGACGGCACAAGCACGAGCACTCGGCTTTCTGACCAGGCGGACGAGGACTTCGCGAGGACACCGGAGAAGCCAGGAGGCCACCGTTCCTACGCACCGGCCAGCCACGCGCAGGAAGACGCGTGGCTACCCCAGGTACGTGAACGTTTGCGTACCCTGTTTCCCTTTAAACGTGTCGGGAAGGGGCAGCAGCGGGAGGAGGGAGGTCGGAAGGGGCACGGAGACTCCTTAGCACGCACATACACACTTTGTGGTTGGTCTGCTTCCTTGGTGACGGTAGCCTGTTCTCCCCTCACGCGTGTTGCCCTCACTCCCCTCCCTGACGATATTTTTGTACAGTAAGCTGTGAGCTAACAGCCACCTGTCTTTCCTTTGTTTTGGGCCGGCGAGAGAAAGAAGAAGACGACGGAGCCACGCTGGGAAGACGTTCCTTCCGTTCCATCGACATCCCGCCTAGCTACTGTTGTTTACCTGTGCCTTATGATACACGCTGACTCTGTGTCTGCAATAAAAACCCATAGACCCTCACTTCCTTTTGGGCTCAGTTTCTTCTTGTACACCCCTAAGGTGACAAGTGGCGAGCCAGATAGGAGTATCCTTCTGATAAGATGGAGGCCTTAATAACCCAGATGAGAGAAGGGCAGTCCAAAATGGAGTGGGCTATTGGACAATCTACTGAGCAGGCAGACAGTGACCGTGCCACGTTTACAGCAGCTATTCAGCAACAGGCAGAACAGTTAACAAAGCTAGCGGAGGGTCAGACACAACTCATGGCCACGTTGGGCCAACACCGAACTGCTGCACCCCCCGGAGCAGTTGTTCCCCTGCAGAAATACGTGGCCGGTGACGACCCTATCTCGTTTTTTTTTAACTTTGAACGAGCTGCCCGTGCTAGCGCATGGCCCGGGGAAAGATGGCCGTTCTATTTGGCCCCCCTGCTAACAGGGGAAGCACAGGCTGCGTACCAACTAGCCAACAAAGATGGGACCGCTACATATGGACATGTCAAACAGATCGTCCTGGAAAGGCTTGGGGTTGATGATGAGAGCCATAGGATACGGTTCCGCCAAGAAAGGGGACAACCTACTGATGTCCCAAAAACCCTCTTTTACAAGATAAAAGATGCAGCCGATCGTTGGTTGAAACCTCAAGAGGGGAACTTAGCTGAGGTGATGAACAAGATCTATTTGGAACAATTTATAGAAGCCCTACCCTTTGGGACTCAAAGATGGCTCAGGCAGCATGCCGGGCTCACGTTGGAACATGCCGTCGAAATGGCCAATTCCTATGCACGTGCTCAAAACCGTCCTATGGTTCGAGAACCAGAAAAACCCAACAGCAGCAAACTACCCGTAAAAACAGACAGAAAACCAAACAAAAACCCAACAGAGCCCTTCATCAAAGCCCGGCCTGTGAGATTAGATACTCCCCTTCCGACTACTCCTCAGTGCTATGAATGCGGAGAGTGGGGGCATATCGCCCGGTACTGTCGCAAAAAGAAAGAAAAGGACGAGGAACCCATGGAGGTTGGATACATGCCACGTGCCATCATGTATGCACAGGAAACCGGCCCAGCCTTCTACGTAAGTGTTCAACTTGATCACAAGAGAATAAGAGCTTTATTGGACTCAGGGTGTCGTCATTCAGTGGTTAGAGCCGACTCCCTTTCTGACTCATCCACGATGCTAAATCGCTCAGTTAGGATCAAGTGTGTACACGGGGACATACGGACGTATCCTTTAGCTCGCGTGACCATCGTCACAGAAAAGGGCACTCAAGTACAGTGCGAAGTAGGAGTACTCCCGAAATTACCTGAAGCCCTCATTATAGGTACGGACAACAAATGGTTTACCACCCTTATGTCTGAAGTCCTAAGTAAGAGTACTACGGGTCCAGAAAGCAAAAGCGGTCTCTTAGTAGAAGAACCCTGGGCCACTGATAGGAACTTCCGTGCGGCCCAACTAAACGATGCCTCCTTGGCCTCAGCATGGAAAAACGCACAGGACAACCAGGGACGAGACCCGCTCCCCTATCCCTGTTTCCTAGAAAAGGAGGGACTCTTGTACCGAAAAGCAGACGCACAGGCCACTTCCCAGTTGATAGTGCCCACCTCATTTCGCGACCAAGTCATGTTTTTTGCCCATGCACATCTCCTTGCTGGTCACTCTGGGGCGGAGAAAACCACACAATCCATTACCCAACATTTCTATTGGCCAGGGATTTACGCCCAAGTAAAAAAATACTGCCAGGAATGCAATATTTGCCAAAAGCGCAATCCTTATGTGCCACCCAGGGTTCCTCTTGTCCCTCTTCCCATTATAGGAAAACCTTTAGAGCGAATAGGAGTAGACATCATAGGCCCTCTTCCTAAGTCCACTCGGGGATACCAGTATGTCATGGTTATCGTAGACTACGCCACCAGGTATCCTGAGGCCTTCCCTTTGCGGGCTGCTACGACAAAAGCCATATCCCAAAAACTTATCGAATTGTTTTCCCGAATGGGGTTCCCCAAAGACATCATAACCGATCAGGGGACCCCTTTTGTCTCTCGCCTCATGAAGCAGGTCTGTTCTTTGTTACACCTGAAACATCTTCGTACCTCAGTGTATCACCCCCAGACTGATGGGTTGGTCGAACGTTATAACGGCATGATCAAGACCACCCTAAGAAAGCTGTTAACAGGAGACGGGAAGCAATGGGACCAATTACTGCCCTTGGTCTTGTTCGTCCTACGGAGCCAGCATCAAAGCAGCATGGGGGCCTCACCCTTTGAACTTCTTTTCGGGCGCAAACCCCGCACTCTGTTAGAAATAACAAAAGAGAGCTGGGAAAAAGATGGTGCCCAGGATGCCCAAGACCTATTGGATTATGCACAACAGTTACGGACCAGGTTACACAAATTACGTACCCTGTCCTATGACACTCTGGAAAAAGCCCAAACCAAACAGAAGACCTTTTATGACAGGGGAAAGAAGTGGAGAGAACTGTCAGTTGGAGATTGGGCTCTTCTCCTCCCTACCTCCACCCACAAACTCCGGAAAGAATGGCAAGGGCCCTTTCTTGTCATCCGGAAGATAGGGAGAACCACATATGCCCTGAAGTTGTCCCCTAATCGAACCCAGATTTACCACATCAATCTCCTTAAGAAGTGGTTGGGGCCTCCCCCTCGGACACCCCCCTCGGTGTCCCTAGTCAGGACGGCCCCAAATACCTCTGATCAGCTGGTGATAAACCCCGAACTTACCAAGGTACAGAGACAGGAATTGACGGATGTCCTCTCTGGACACCAGACGATATTCTCTGACCAACCCGGGAGAACGACGTTAGCTACCCACCACATACCCACTCCAGAAGGAGTGGTGGTAAAACAAAAGCCCTACAGAGTGCCAGAGGCCCGACGGTTGCTCCTCAAGACCGAGGTAGAGAAAATGCTGGAAGCTGGCATCATAGTTCCTTCCACCAGCAACTGGACTTCCCCGGTGGTTTTAGTCCCTAAACCCGACGGCAGTACCCGTTTTTGCATTGACTTCCGGGCCGTCAATAAAGTGTCCAAACAAGACGGGTACCCCCTGCCTAGGGTTGACGAGTTAATTGAACGCCTTGGTGAGGCTCAATTCATAACAATGATCGACCTCACCAAAGGCTATTGGCAGGTCCCTCTCTCTCCACAAGATCAAGAAAAGACGGCATTCACCAAACCAGATGGGTTGTTCCACTTCACGGTGTTGCCGTTTGGGTTACACGGCGCCCCTGCGACGTTTCAACGTCTCATGGACACCGTCCTTGCCCCATATACCAAATTTGCGGCTGCTTATTTGGATGATATAGTGGTACATAGCCCTGATTGGGAGACACATCTGAAACACCTAGACCAGGTGCTGTCGGCCCTCGAGAAATCAGGCCTACACATAAATGCAAAGAAATCCCGCATAGCCTTTACCAGGGTCAAGTATCTTGGTTATGTCTTGGGTAACGGACAGCTGTACCCACAAGAGGAGAAGGTAAAGGCCATACAAGCACAACCGTTTCCTACTTCCCGAAGAGATCTACGGGCTTTTCTAGGCCTTGTCGGTTACTACCGACGGTTCATTCCTCACTTTGCCTCTATGTCAGCTCCTCTAACGGATTTACTGAAGAAGACCGCCAGTTCGGTACAGTTTAGGAGCCCTTCTCCCCAAGTTAGTGCAGCCTTCCAAGACCTGAAGAATGTCCTATCATCAGCCCCTGTCCTGACCACCCCAGATTTTGTCAAACCCTTCCTCTTACAGACGGATGCATCTGGAGTTGGTATCGGGGCTGTCCTGTCACAGTTGGATGAGGAAGGTCGGGAGAAACCCATCCTGTACCTAAGCAGGAAACTCTTCCCTCGTGAGTTAGCATACCCCACAATAGAGAAAGAGTGCCTTGCTGTTAAGTGGAGCATAGAGAAACTGAGGTACTACCTTGAGGGCCGTAGATTCACACTGGTCACGGACCACGCCCCTTTGACTTGGCTCCACCAGAATAAAGGCCGGAATGACCGCATTCTCAGATGGTTCCTTGCTCTCCAGCCCTTTGATTTCGAGGTCCTGCATAGGAAGGGGACCAAGCACACCAATGCGGACTTCCTATCCCGCTATCCACTTTCCCCCGAACGGGAAAAGTCTGGGGGGAGGATGTGTCACGGGGTCCAGTCCTGCCCCGTAACGGACTCTACATCTCGATTGCAGGAAGGGCGCGGGCCCTTTAACGACTGGGAGCCCTGCGAGGAGGAATTCCCTCCTCCGATGACGTGGAGGCCGTCCTGCCAATCAGAGAGCGGATTAGGGCCTGAAAGGGAAGAGCCGGAAGACGCCGAGGTGTGGATGGTGCGGAGCTCGTCGGCACCGAAGCCCCGCAGAGGAATCACCCACCAAGGGACCCGGACGACGGAAGGAGGTAGAGAGCGAGGAGCGGCGGAGGAGGAAGACGGCACAAGCACGAGCACTCGGCTTTCTGACCAGGCGGACGAGGACTTCGCGAGGACACCGGAGAAGCCAGGAGGCCACCGTTCCTACGCACCGCCCAGCCACGCGCAGGAAGACGTGTGGCTACCCCAGGTACGTGAACGTTTGCGTACCCTGTTTCCCTTTAAACGTGTCGGGAAGGGGCAGCAGCGGGAGGAGGGAGGTCGGAAGGGGCACGGAGACTCCTGAGCACGCACATACACACTTTGTGGTTGGTCGGCTTCCTTGGTGACGGTAGCCTGTTCTCCCCTCACGCGTGTTGCCCTCACTCCCCTCCCTGACGATATTTTTGTACAGTAAGCTGTGAGCTAACAGCCACCTGTCTTTCCTTTGTTTTGGGCCGGCGAGAGAAAGAAGAAGACGACGGAGCCACGCTGGGAAGACGTTCCTTCCGTTCCATCGACATCCCGCCTAGCTACTGTTGTTTACCTGTGCCTTATGATACACGCTGACTCTGTGTCTGCAATAAAAACCCATAGACCCTCACTTCCTTTTGGGCTCAGTTTCTTCTTGTACACCCCTAAGGTGACACAGTCAAATTGACTATGCTCTTATGTCTCATCTCTTGTAAACAGGTGTCTGATGTATGGGCTCTTGATATCGCTGGAAGGAATTTTTCTCCTGAAGGGGTTACTTTCGGGTTTCTGATCGCACTAAATGTAATTCCACATTGATTTCCTATCCAGCGTTTCCGGATAATCTTACACTTTGTATTGTACAATGTTTGAAGGCTTATGAGTTGAGTACAGCTGAGTTCCATACTGATGTGAGGGGACAGTAGTTGATTGCTTTGCAGAAGCCTTTTCCCCTAGTAGCCTCGACCACTCTTGCCAGATTGATGTAATGGCCTATGAGTGAGGGCTGTATTGACACCTCTCTGTTTGGGGCTCACTCTGCTCGAGAAGCCATGGCTTCCAAATCATATGCTTTATGTTCTAGTTTAGCTGACATTCTTAAGGTGGTCGATTGGTCAGCAGAATCTACATTTAAGTCCTTTTACTATAAACCTAACAATGTTGCTTCTGTGATGGTGTCTCAACTTTAAACCAGCATAATCAGAGCCTCCGGTCCGGACATAGAATTCAACATTTTCCAGCATTCGTGACAAGAATTTTCAATTTTACTAAGTACACGGAGGGAAGGATTATTCCACCCATTTCGTTGTATTTATTTGCATAAGTTAGTTGCATATTTCCCTATTTTAATGGATTCTGTATGTTTTCCATTTTTTCCCCTCCCTGTTGACATTGTAGTGGGTATGTTATGTCTTTGGTGAGGCATGTGTTTATGGCTTTGATGTTTTACTTCCTTACTAGGAACTGGAGACAAGTGATTGCCGGATCAACAACATTTCAAGGTTGTGGAGGTTCCCTGGTTGTTCTAGAGTCCGTTTCCGGTTGAGACACTCCTGAAGTTCAATCTAAAGGACGTTGGGTCTCATAGGACCGAGCTCTCCGAATCATGCTCTCATTAGGGCAGATGCAGAAGTTCACTGTTGGTTGACGTCCTCTTGTTACAGGGTGTCGAACTTTTGGTTGTGTGTCCTGGCAGTGCTGGGTCTTGGACTGTTTATCTATTTCCTTGAACTGGAGCAACGAAAGAGGAAGCGGAGTTGTTACAAGAGGGTTATGTAGGGCTGTGTCCCTATGGTTAATCGGGTGACTGTGATGGAGTTATGGAAAATGTAGTGTTTTGAAAGTTTTAATTTGATTGGCAGCTGTTTTTGAAGTGTAATGAAAGAAGCATAAAACTCGCCTCTGTGTCCTTAATAAAATTGAAAATTCTTGTCATGAATGGTGGAAATATTTGAATTGCATGGGGAACAACTTTCACTCACCAGCTTCCTTCCCACGATGGCCGCTATTTCTTCTTTTTTAGGACACATGCATGAGCTTTGTCATTTATTTGCATATTCATGAGACTTTCAGCCTGATTCATGTACATGCCGTTTTGCGTGGCCCTAATAGCGAATCATAGCGACTTAATAAAATAGCGATTCCTACATGTTCTTTATTTGCGAGTAGCAAATTGCTACTCGCAAAAACTCCCCAAGAGGCCCATAGGAATGAATGGGGAGTATCCCTTATTTGCGAGTAGCAATTTGCTACTCGCAAATAAGATAGCGATTTTAAGGGTGCCAGGGGTGTCCAAAGGACGCCCTGTAGCACCCCTAAAATGCACATTTGAACAGGTGTTGCGCACACACATGTCCAAAGGACATGTGTGTGTGCAACATGCAACTTAGAAAAATGCTTTTAAAAGCATTTTTCTGAGTTTTTGCTATTTACCGACAGGTCTGACCTCTCGGTAAATAGCGGCCCCAAAAGTGCAATATCGCAATTTCTTGATGTGTCATGAATAGCATTTGAGGAATCTCTATTAGAGATTCCTTAAATGCCATTCCTCGCAAATATGCGAATTCTTAAATAGCGATTTTTGCATTTGGGATTGTGAATACCAAATGCAAAAATCGCACTCGCAAAGGGCCAGATTCTCAGAATCTGGCCCTTTTGCGAGCGCTATTGCCTACATGAATCAGGCTGTTTGTGTTTTAGTGAACTACTAGGCTGCTATCTTTAAGTAAAGTTTATTTGCATGCTGTAATAGAGATGCAAAATGAACCTTTAGCACAAGACTATAATTTATTAATAAAATCTAACCCTAAATAACAAATGTTAACAGAATTTACCATTTATATAACAACTTCTTTATCTTTTTGGGTGACGATCCAATAAAATATGGGGGCGGACACACCTACAGTGTAACACAAGAAGGAAATACAACAGTTTTCGAAAGTTCGAAATACACCCGCGCGCACATAAAACAAGAATGTAAACAAGTGTCTGCCTCCCGGCAGAGTGAATGAAGAGGCTGGCCCGTACTGTTGAAGAAATATAGTGGCAGCATGTCACTTAATTCTGGTCACAACACATGCCGGCTTTCAGCCTGGCTGGTGTCCATAAACCCGGGTTCACATAACATGAAGACCATCCAGGAGAGCTAATCACTGATAAGGGAGAAACGCAGATGTTTACGCTTATCTCTTTTTCAGAACTGAAGAATTCACTGTCACAACTAGTGCAATCAGTTGCCCAATCTTGCCTAGACTACTGCAATGGTCTCCTGCTCGGCGCTAATAAAACAGTCACTGCAAGGCTCCAACGAGTACAGAATGCAGCAGCACATACTCTTTTTGCCTTACCTAGGCAGTGCCATACCTCCAATCTTCTTCATCATCTTCACTGGTTGACAATTAAACAGAGAGTTCAGTTTAAAACACTCTGCACCACTCATAAGATTCTGCACGGCCAGGGTCCCCAAATCTTGCAGGAACTTTGCACCTACTATGTCCCAACGCGAGTATTACGCTCTGCTGATCTTCGCCTGCTGTGCGTCCCACGGGTTCGCCACTGTAGAGCAGGGGGTCTCTCCTTCAAAGCTCAGGCTCCTGCACTAGCAATTGTATCCCACGGGCTGCCCATAGCGCTCACGACCACTGGAAACTGATTAAAACGTGGCTTTTCTCATCCATCTAGCGTCATTTCTTGTAAATGTAAATGTATTTGAGCTTGTAAAGCGCACTGCTACCCGTCCGTAGGTTTCCTGGCGCTGTATAACTGGGGAACCCGTCCTGGCTTTCCCTGTGGGATGGTCCCTGCTGGGAGTCCCCAAGGTGGAGCCAGGCATCCCCGGAATTGATGGGGCCGTTGTGGAGATTAGGCAAGCTAATGCCCAGAGTTGCCGAGTGGAACCCCTGATTAGAGTAAGCACCGAAGCGAGAATTATCTAGTCCGCTGACCCAAGTCCACGACCCTGCCGCGTCGGGAATTGAACCCTGCTCCCGGGTCTGCCGCCTCTAACCAGTGAGCCACACTACTCCACTCCTCTTCTGGCCACTCGTTCTGCTAGTGCTGGGATGCCCTGTCGCTGGGGCAGCCATGCACGGTATAAATAACCTTAACATAACATAACAACTCAAATACAAGGCTTCTCAGGCAAGAATGTAAACAATAAACGCTGTGTGTGCAGTAAGTAAATTAAAGTAGTTCCACCCATTAAAGACACAAGCGGGGATGAGAGGAGTAATTCAGCCACGGGAAACTGTTGAGAGACAGATGGAACAACAGGAAGTAGAACGCCTACAATCAATGAAAAGGAGGTAAAGTAAAGTGACAAGCACACCGACCAAAAAGAAACACATACAGGATGCAAGTCCCTTTTAAGACATATTAAATACAATAGACTTTGCAAGCACTGAGCAGGCAAAACTTAAAAAAGGAAAGTGTAAGGTGTTGTTACAGTCACAAGAAGCAGAGAGAGGCCTACAGCTGTAAAAGAGTCCTTTATGCTATTCAATACAAGCACTTGTTTTGGAGGCAGAAAGATATACACTACCAGTCAACATATCAAGTGAAAGAGAAATACTGCTGTGGACTGCACAAAATGTGATTGACAATCTCAAGCCAAAGGAGGAAAGAGGCAGGTTAAAAATCCCAAGGGTGGACCCAAGTCACACTCCAAATACATTAGAGACAGCACGTGTGTTTGAAAGTTCCACCAGTAAAAAAAAATGTAATGTGCTAAAGCATGCAGCACGCATATTAAAGACAGACAAAAAAATGAAAGCTTGCTTTTGCCTTTGATACACTCCTGTCTTTGTTTCTTTTCAATTTCAAAATACTTTATTGATTTTCACTAGGTATACAGAAAGCATATAGCAGGGTAAGCAAGGGTATCCAGGGCAAAATTTTACATGCTATTCAAACAAAAGGTAAGGCAGTAATGGTGCCTTCAGTATAGCCCTTCTTTAGTTTCTATGACATAAAGAAAGAAAAGACTATTATGAAGGATCTCTTGCCAACCAAACTTCGTTTGACATAGAATTAAGAAGAATAAAGGAGGGTACTGGAGGCAAGGGTGCTTTCAGTACAGCCTGTATTTCGTTTCTATGAAAAAATGCTTGGTCTTGGCGGCACATATGAGAAGCCACCAGAAAAGAAGGGCAGTTGAAAGGGCGGGGCATGAGGGAGATACAAGAGGGTCCTGGGCAAGGGATGGAAAAAATGAGCAGCACACAATGGAAAGAGAAAGGAAGTGAGAGAGAGATATGAGAAGATAGTATGCAGGGGAACATCTCATGATATGTAACCTGCATATGTCAGGTGGATGCAGAAATGTGCTCCTCCAATCTTCAGAGGCACTTAAGTCTTCCGTTGTGGGGGAGGTAAGCTCTGCACATGGAATAAGGGTATTGCATGGTGTGAGAGTTTACGACTGTGACATTCGCACTACGTGAAACATGCAACTGGAGAGAAGAAAAACAACATATCTTAGCGCGCTGCAGGACTCATGAGAATTGCAAAGGTGGCAGCCTTCATCGATCATTTGAGTACAAGCTCCTCATGGTTCAGAGCATTCTATAATATGCACAAATTATACTTATATATTGTAGTTATAGCCCTGTTGCCAGGAGACAAACTCCTTGAACTTTTATCAGGAGTTATCAGAGACTCGTTGGATTTACAGACTTATTTTCTACAATATTAGAGATCAAGGATTTTGATTTTGATTTGCACATTAGTTCTGCAGCCATCCTTCCAAAGACCAAGTACTGCATTACACTTGTTCCCAAGGGGAGTTAGAGGATTTCTCAACTTGCATACACTTTCTTTATATTAGGATTCATGTAAGGTATTAAAGTATTGCCAGGGCAAAAGTTTTTGCCAGTGGTGAGGAAGTGAATATATGCTGGCGTCCGGACTGAAACATTAGGAGTTCATTATGCTACAGCTGCTGAATTACATACATTGAGATTTATTCAGAACAGAGATGATTTACAGTTTATGAAAGGAAGTTATCTGTTTAAAAATGGGTCTAGAGATCATGTTATTTTGTTAATCTAATAGAAAGGTTTATTTTATATTATCTCCTGTAATTAATAGACTTTCCACTAGCCACAGACAGTGTGTTATACAGAGATTATCACAAGGTATATTTTATGTAAAAATAGAAATAATGAACTGTAATGCACATGATAAAATCCAAAACAAGGTACTTTTTGTTGTAATTATCAAAACCTCTGTGAATCTTTAGTTGTTAAATTTATTTTTTTATTACATTTTTAGACTTTACATTGCGGTAATCACATTTTGATTACCATTAGATCGCTGTGTTCTACTGTGAGTATACTTTACAAGGAGTATGTTTCTGACCTATATATATATATATATATATATATATATATATATATATATATATATATATATTCAATCAATCACACTCAAGTCCGCTCAATCCTGGGACAGTATGAGGCACGAACACGGATTGCGTGTTTAAAGAATTTTAATCAGCCGAGATAGCAGAAAGCATCAACAAACTCGACGCGTTTCGGGGCTCCTCCCCCTTGGTCACGAGTAGTAAACAGGGTAATAGGAAACTGATACATATACTCCCAGTCACATGGTCCGTGTAAAAATGAACATAAACAAAATACTGTGCGCTTAAGTCAGCGCTGTGATGAAATAATATTATTGCATTTGCAAATATTTCGAAATCAGGGTTAAGGGTAAATTTGCACAGAGTCAAAAGATGAAGACCCAATCCATTATTGGACAATAGGAAAAAGGGGATGATTATTGCTGGTTTGACAATAAAATGCCTGAGAGGGCTTTACATTATGTACCTATATTTCATATTGTTTCCCATTTTATAAAGCAAACTGAAGGTTGCATTCTGCCCCAGTGGGCTAATCAAATATAATGGAAAGCAAATCTAAAGAATACATGATTTGTCAAAGAAAAATGCCCATGTGGCCACCAAACATTATTGTATGTCGAGTTCCCAGTTCCAATGTCGTCTCATTGTAAATTTCTCAAAGGGTCGATAAGTTGCTCAACACAGTTTAACTCAATCAAACCCTGAAAAAATAAAAATAAAAAAGTGATCAGTGATAAAGAAAAAAGGGACCAGTGAATCAAAACAAATAAAACTAGTAAGCTGCCACAGTGAATCCTACCAAACTAGATTACAAAACAAAAAGAGGTTAAAAACAAACAAGGGCCTAAAATCTTGAACTATACGACATGTTTTCATACTGAATCTCCGATAGGAATACTACAGGTCAAACCTACAGAGCGCTCAATGAAGTCAGAATCATAATATAAAAACCAATTAACCCAAATGTACTTCCATCTCTTCATCACAGTTATGGCCATTAGGAACCAGTGTTTTGTATTGAATAATCATGCGTGATTCAAGTCTCCTTAATTTCTGTACGCGGTTCCCACCTCTCTCATCAAATTTAACTGTACATAAAACACAGAAACTCAATAGATTGGCATTTTGGTTATGATGAGTGAAAAAGTGGCGCGCTATTGGATAAGATTTATCCATGTTGTTGATTGCACGCATGTGCTCTAACACTCTCAATTTGGCAGGTTTAATCGTGCTCCCTATATAGGTTTTGTTACAGGGACAGAATAAGGCATAGACTGCATGATCGCTGGTGCATGAAGTGTGTTCCTGGATAATCAGAATTTTGGATGCAGGTGACAGTCTTACTTTTTTCAAGTTACGACTGTTCTTGCAGGCCTTGCAATTTCTGCAGGTGAAAAAGCCTCTCACTCCAGTAATCGTGGTTTTCTTAGGAATCACTGCTGTACACAATTGGTCCTTCAAGGACCTCCCTTTCCTGAACGAGATTTGTGGAACTTCGTGGACAAATTTGGCCACATCTGAGTCGTTTAGTAATACTGGCCAAAATTTATTCAGACTTTTCCTAAGTGTCCCTGCTTGGCTGCTATAAGTAGTTATAAACCGTGTGTTGTTCTCCTCTTTATCTACAGGTTCCCTAGGTTTCGGCTGTAAAAGTGATTCTCTAGATCGTTTTTCTACAGCTTTTGTTGCATCTGTAATGGCTTTGGTGGAATAACCACGTTCCGAAAATCTTTTAGCCATATTGCATTGTTCCACTAAAAATGCTTCTTCTGTACTGCAGTTGCGTTTAGCTCGTAACAGTTCCCCTACCGGGATACTTCTGATCAATGAATTGGGGTGACAGCTGCGTGCGTGGAGTATGCTGTTACCCGCTGTCATTTTTCTAAAGAGAACTGTTTGCAATTTGTCATTCTCAACTTTGACATTCAAATCCAGGAATTCAAGGCTTTCTTTAGACCAATTACTTGTGAATTTGAGATTGAAGTTGTTTAGGTTAAGTTCGTGCACAAAAGTATTAGCCTCCTCTTGGGTCCCCTTCCACACAATCAGTATATCATCTATGTACCGCAGCCACTTAATGACGTGGCTGCGGTACATGGGTGACTTGTATGCTACACTCTCCTCCCAAAACCCCATATGGAGACCCGCAAAGCTAGGAGCAAAGCAAGTCCCCATTGAGGTCCCAAGAGTCTGTCTAAAGATTTTGTTGTCAAACAAAAAATAATTTTGCTTGAGACAAAGTTCCATCATCATGATGAGCATTCTAGTGTGATGAAGATAAGACACGGATCTTGTGGAAAGAAAATGCATGCAGGCATCGAGTCCCAACTGATGAGGAATAGAAGTATACAAACTAGTCACATCTAATGAAAGAAGTGAAAATTCCTCTTCCCATACCACTGTTCTGATTTTGTTCAGGAAATCTCCTGAATCCCTGACATAAGATGGCAGTTTTTGAACAAGGGGCTGCAAAAAATAATCAACATATTGGGAGGTACATTCAAAACAACTACCATTAGAAGAAACAATAGGTCTGCCAGGGGGATGTGATAAACTTTTGTGAACCTTGGGGCCAAATTTGTCCACGAAGTTCCACAAATCTCGTTCAGGAAAGTGAGGTCCTTGAAGGACCAATTGTGTACAGCAGTGATTCCTAAGAAAACCACGATTACTGGAGTGAGAGGCTTTTTCACCTGCAGAAATTGCAAGGCCTGCAAGAACAGTCGTAACTTGAAAAAAGTAAGACTGTCACCTGCATCCAAAATTCTGATTATCCAGGAACACACTTCATGCACCAGCGATCATGCAGTCTATGCCTTATTCTGTCCCTGTAACAAAACCTATATAGGGAGCACGATTAAACCTGCCAAATTGAGAGTGCTAGAGCACATGCGTGCAATCAACAACATGGATAAATCTTATCCAATAGCGCGCCACTTTTTCACTCATCATAACCAAAATGCCAATCTATTGAGTTTCTGTGTTTTATGTACAGTTAAATTTGATGAGAGAGGTGGGAACCGCGTACAGAAATTAAGGAGACTTGAATCACGCATGATTATTCAATACAAAACACTGGTTCCTAATGGCCATAACTGTGATGAAGAGATGGAAGTACATTTGGGTTAATTGGTTTTTATATTATGATTCTGACTTCATTGAGCGCTCTGTAGGTTTGACCTGTAGTATTCCTATCGGAGATTCAGTATGAAAACATGTCGTATAGTTCAAGATTTTAGGCCCTTGTTTGTTTTTAACCTTGTTGGACTTTGGCCCTTAGGGCAGGTTCACCCCTAGACTTTTTGCGTGAAATGGTGACCTGGCAATGGTGATTTTTGGGATTCTGCGCACTTTCACTGTGTCCCAGTGGAAAGTGCGTGCGCACTCTGAGTGCATGTGCTGAGCTAGGCCTGCCCGCCCATAGGAATGCATGGGGAATGTATGTGTCCCTGGTAGTTCCTGATGCGTGGGGTGTACAGGCTTGAGTCTGGTATGTGTGAACTCGTGTGAGTGAATGCTGCGCAATGGTGTATGCAGCATGTATGTGTCTAGTAGCGAAGCGCCATTTCTAGACATGGCTGTACGTGTGCTGTGAGGGTGCTGGCGTGTGATTGGCTGGAGCTGGCTGGCATGCCAGGCTCCAGGAAGCCTGGATGGGTCTGCCCGGTGGTGAGGGGGAGATTAGCATGAGTGATGTGTGGGAGGAGTGTACCTGTGTCCTGGATGGGCTGGGTTTTCCCCACACAATGCTGGCTCCGCCCCCCTGTGGTGTGTCTAATGACCCAAGCCCTGCCAGTGAATAGAGAGGGTGGTTGAGGTAAACAGAGTACTCAAGAACCAGCTGCGACTGGTTCCGCCCCCACTCTGCACCCTCAGACAAAGGAATGCACTGTATAAAAATGGGGCTGTGTCCCCACTGAAGTTGTTCTCTTCCAGGATCCTGAGGGGGCTGTTGTTGCTGCTGGGCCAGAGGACCGCCACTTGGGGTGTCTCCCTGCCTGGAGACCCAGTGTGCTGGCTCTGGGCCCAGCCTTGCCCCCCCTGCCTTGCTGAAGGACGTTTTGTGGACCCTTATCTATAGCTAGCGCTGGTGAGCGCTTTCTGAGGTTCCTAGCGCCTGGGAGCGCTTTGTTTTCCTTCTAGCGCCTAACAGCGCTTTATTCTGCCTATAGCGCTTGGGAGCGCTTTGTCTACCCTAGCGAGTGCCACCTCGCTGATTTGTAGTTACTTTGTCGCCTGGCAGGTGCCCACCCTGCCAGGGACCTTGTTGCCCGTTTTCGTTCTTCCCTCGAGGGTGCCGACCCCTCGGTAAATTCGTCCCCCGCCTAGAAGTGCTGGAGACGGGCCGCCGCGCTGCCCGCGACGACCCGGAAGTGTTCCTGCCGGCCGGCCAATGAGGGAGTAGGCCGACCGGAAGTCCCGCCCCGCACCCGCGACCTGGAAGTCAGGCAGGCCGGGGGCAGGACAGAGAGGCAGGCGGAAGCTGCTGCCTGCAGGGCGAGCCCCGAGGGAGAGACAGAGCCTGGACGTGTGCCCCGGGCGGAGCACGGAGGAGGAGTTCCCCGCCCGCCAGGAGTCAGAGGCAGAAAGTGCTGCAGCCTGCAGAGACCGGTGAGTGCCCGGGAGGGGAGGGGGCGTCGGGGCGCATTTTCGGTGCCCGCCCCTCCCCCTAGTAAAAGGCTCGTGGGGGCCTTACCTGTTGCTGGAGCCGGCGAGGCTCAGGGCAGCAGTTGTTTTGAGAGCCCGAGAGGCTCGTGTGGGCATTACTTGGTTCACTGAGTCCCCAGGAGGGGGACTCCAACTACGCCCCCATTTTGTGTCCGGAGCCCGGAAAGGGGCTCCAGGCCTGGTGTGCAGAGCCCAGTGGGGCTCAGGGGGGCATTTGTTCTTCGAGGCGCAACGAGGCTCCATCTTTTTGGGTTTGAGCCCTGAGAGGCTCCTGAGTGCCCACATTGTGTTTCAGAGCCCAGAGAGGCTCAGTGGAGGCATGTGGTAGCGTGAAGAGCCCAGCGAGGCTCAAGGGGAAACAAGTGCTTTTTGCAGAGCCTGAGAGGCTCCAACGTTGTCCCCCCCCAGCATTGCTTCCCAGCTGCCCAGCACTTTGTGGGCAGCTGCCACGTTTAGGCCCTGACATTGGGACACAGGGACCGCCACAGGTGGTGGCTAATGTGGATTTTGCGCTATTGTGTCTCCTTTTCTTGCACCTCTGAATGTGTTTTTTATGCGTCATGTGCTTTGCTTTTACACCGCTGAATGTAGGTTCTGCATCATGTGTTTCCTTTTCCTGCACCTCTGAATGTGTTTTTATGCGTCATGTGCCGTTACACCTCTGAATGAATGTCATGCATTGCATCATGTGTATGTTCTTACACCCCTACAGGTATTGTGATACATAGGTGGTTGTTTTCTCCCTAGTACAGGTGGTGCTAGTGAGATCCTGGTTACCAGTAATTACTGGTTGTGCGCTCTATTGTTATATTGTGTGCTATTTTGTGCTAAGTGCTATTTCTGAAAGTGCTACTTCTGATTCCTGACAGTGGTCCAGGTGGCCCTGTCTTGTAAATATCCCCTTGTAAATTCTGCCCGTGCCTCTGGCACATTGTAAAGTGCGTGTTTTATCTAATGTGTTTTGGTGTAATACAAAGGCTATTTTTATATAACCTTGTGTGGAGTTTCCTTTGTGGTGGGCCTTTGGTTGTTGTTGCTGGGGTGCGTGCGCAAATACTTAACCTACATCGCCTCCAAGTTTAGCCTTGCTGCTCGCGCCACGTTACCTAGAGGGTGAGTAGGGGTTATCTTGGCGTGTAACTCCCTTGCCCTGACTTGGTAGTGGTGGTCTCTGACTGACTTTGGCGAGAGCCCTGGCCAGCCGGGGATCCCATTTCCAACAAACCTCTTTTTGTTTTGTAATCTAGTTTGGTAGGATTCACTGTGGCAGCTTACTAGTTTTATTTGTTTTGATTCACTGGTCCCTTTTTTCTTTATCACTGATCACTTTTTTATTTTTATTTTTTCAGGGTTTGATTGAGTTAAACTGTGTTGAGCAACTTATCGACCCTTTGAGAAATTTACAATGAGACGACATTGGAACTGGGAACTCGACATACAATAATGTTTGGTGGCCACATGGGCATTTTTCTTTGACAAATCATGTATTCTTTAGATTTGCTTTCCATTATATTTGATTAGCCCACTGGGGCAGAATGCAACCTTCAGTTTGCTTTATAAAATGGGAAACAATATGAAATATAGGTACATAATGTAAAGCCCTCTCAGGCATTTTATTGTCAAACCAGCAATAATCATCCCCTTTTTCCTATTGTCCAATAATGGATTGGGTCTTCATCTTTTGACTCTGTGCAAATTTACCCTTAACCCTGATTTCGAAATATTTGCAAATGCAATAATATTATTTCATCACAGCGCTGACTTAAGCGCACAGTATTTTGTTTATGTTCATTTTTACACGGACCATGTGACTGGGAGTATATGTATCAGTTTCCTATTACCCTGTTTACTACTCGTGACCAAGGGGGAGGAGCCCCGAAACGCGTCGAGTTTGTTGATGCTTTCTGCTATCTCGGCTGATTAAAATTCTTTAAACACGCAATCCGTGTTCGTGCCTCATACTGTCCCAGGATTGAGCGGACTTGAGTGTGATTGATTGAATTGTTGGGCTCGCTGCCCGGCACGAACCACTGTTGCTGCGGGAGGGTCCAAGCGGAGCACGGCGTCTTGCAGTGCAGTTTCTTGGTATATATATATATATATATATATATATATTACCTACTGGCGGTCGCCAGTAGGTATATATAGTTAGGATTTTTTCTCTATGGGTTTTTTGAAAATTCTATGTCTAATAACTTTGGCGTTTGTGGACGGAATTGGCTGAAATTTTCAGGAAAATGGCACATTTTGTTTCTGGGCATCCCTTGAAAATTTGGGGGGGGGTCGTCAAGGGGGGGCCGAGAAAAAAGGGGGGTCCCAAAACGTGTTTTTAACATTGAGTTTTCCATAGGGCGGTTGGCCTCACTTTTAGCCCGAACGGCTGAATGGATTTGCACGAAACTTGGCAAAATTGTAGGGACTGGTAGCCCGATGTGCCTTTTGTAGGTCTCAATATATGTGCTGCAGTGGATTTTGAGAAATTAACGTTTAAAAAAAGATATATATCTGTAACAGCGGACCGGGCAGCGCTCCAGTACGCGTACTTTTCGCGCAACGGAGCTTTGTGAAGCGAAGCTGATTGGTTCTCCGGCGTCTGTCAACATTCCAAACAGTCCGTAGCGGCCGCCATCTTGTCTCTCGGTAGGATCGAGAGACAAGAGGAGGCCAAAGCGAAGGGGCAAATGACCATAAGGGGGCATAGTACATTGTCGCTCACCCCCTAGGTTTGATGTGGAGGTTTTAAAAGGGCCCCGCGGGGCAAAAAAAAATAAAAATAATAATAATCGAACAGCTGAATGGATTTGCACGAAACTTGGCAAAATTGTAGGGACTGGTAGCCCGATGTGCCTTTGCTAGATCTCAATATATGTGCTCCAGTGGATTTTGAGAAATTAACGTTCAAAAAAAGATATATATCTGTAACAGCGCACCGCGTACTTTTCGCGTTACGGAGCTTTGCGAAGCGAAGCTGATTGGCTCTCCGGTGTCTGTAAACATTCCAAACAGTCAGTAGCGGCCGCCATCTTGTCTCTCGGTAGGATCGAACAGCTGAATGGATTTGCACGAAACTTGGCAAAATTGTAGGGACTGGTAGCCCGATGTGCCTTTGCTAGGTCTCAATATATGTGCTTCAGTGCATTTTGAGAAATTAACGTTCAGAAACAAGATAAAATTATATGTGTATTACCTAGCTGTTGCTAACACCAGTTAGCGACGGCTAGTAGAAGATAGCGACCATCTTGGGCCCCACTTTGCATGTGAGTGATATTTATCACTAATGACATGCAAAGTGGGCATGCCAAGATGTTAGCGACTGGAAACAGTCGCTAACATCGCTATCTCCTATTATCAACTTTTGGAAATATTCGAGATAAGCGCGAATATCTCCAAAAGCTACCACCTGCCCTGAGCAGTTCTTAGCCATGTTATCCAATGGGAGGTGGATAACATGGCTAAGAGCATTAGCTCGGTAATGCATGAATATCGCTGAGTTTTCAGCGATATTAATGCATTGCGGTCGTTTTTTATCGTATTTCCGATAAACCTTGATAATAGCAAGGTTTATCTGCGATAATTTCTGACGGTAAAAAAATCGTTGCTAAGCATCGTTAGGGATAAATATCGCTTAACTTTGGTAATATGCCCCAACGTCTGTTAACGTTCGATTCGAAGGAAATCAGGAAGTGTTGAAAAACATTGTCTGCGCCATCTTGTCTTTTTTCAAATGCCACACTTTTGTCGTGCACGGCAGCCATTTTAGATGCCTTGACCAGACCCACTCTGTGCACGCTGTCGATCCTTAGCATGGCTCCCCACCCTCGCAAGCATCTCCCCCAGGCAGTGGTCACCCCCGCTCTCTGTCTTATGCATGGGTAATAAACCTCCCCCATCTGCGCTGCTCTTCCCTGAGAATCACACCCTGTGCCCGCCCGACACCTCCCTTTCGCCCTATTCACTACCGCACCCTCTGATACTCCTTTTCCTCTGTGTCCGATTGTCCAGGCTGGTCCTAGGGTATCAGCTAGCCCTGCAGATGTAGTTTATGGCCACAGCTGTAAAGAATCACCCCTCTTCAAAGGAGTTATAGTAGATCAAGGCCCACACTCGATGAGATCCGTCACAGCAGAAGCGTTGCTATTATCTGAAAACCATCCTGTATTGTGATTGGGGAGGGGACCGAGCCTGAAGCGGAAGATTCCAGGGATGACTCTTTGTACATCAAAGTTTTTACAATTATGTGTCACATTAAAAATATATAGCACTCCGACAAAGTAGTAAGATTATAAAACTTTAATAATTTATAAATATATACAAGAAAACAAAAATAGTAATAACATATAAACATTTTTAGGGAAAAACAACGAAGTAGCGGTCGGCTGTGCGAATAGTCCCAACGCAGCACAACGTCCAGATTTCCGGCGTGGGGCGTCGCGGGGGGTGGGTCATCAGTAGCAAACTGTTGTGCGAATAGTTCCAAGGCAGCAGAACGCGCTGAAATCTAGATGACACTAAAGTGATGTCTAGTAAGTTGCCACCCAGCAAATAACGGCATGGGGCGTCGCGGGGGGTGGGTCATCAGTAGCAAACTGTTGTGCGAATAGTTCCAAGGCAGCAGAACGATGGCACCAAGGTGATGTCCAGTAAGTTGCCGCACTGGTTTTGGTATCCTACAATGCTGCTCCGAATAACGGCGCGGGGCGCCCCGGGGGAGGCGGTGAACGGGCCTGTCCAGGTGGAGTGTCATCTGTTGTAGTGGGGCGCCCCTTTACCGTTTCAGTTGCCATTCCGTCCGTTTTTGGTCCACTGTGTCAAAAGCCGCAATTCAGCTGAGTTGCGCCCACTCTTGCGGTGCAGCGATAGGCGGCTGTCACAGGACTCTCAAAATGGCGGCAGGCTGTTTCCTTTTTGGGCCTGGTCCACTGAAATGGCCCTGGGACACCTTGGAAATCGGACGCTTGTCTGCTAGGTCTTGGACTCCATTCTCGAAAGCGTCCCCTCCGCCTTGAGAATTCATCAAAAGTTTTGGGGGCTCCGACTCCTGCAGGCTTCTGGTGGGGAGCGGCTGCCATGATTGCTCGCGGAATGACCACGACTGAGCTACGAGATGGTGGTGCTTTCATGCTGACGCCAGCTTCAGTCTGAAACATCCAGAAACAAGGTGGGGCTTTCATCGTTTGGGGAAAAAAAAAAGTTTTCATCCTATGAAAAGTGTTGTTTTTAGGTCACATGATCATGCCTTCCATCATTAGGAAACCAAAAGTAAAATGAACCAATGAAAAGTTTTATAAACAAGTCACATGACCTGTTATGCGGCATAGGGTGTAAAATGCGGAGAAAATACGTTGGTACGTGAGGCGGCGTCAATGTGGAGGCTTTAAAAGGGCCCCGCGGGGCAAAAAAACAAAAATATTTTTTGTTTTTTTTGCGTGGGTAGCGCCCGGTACGCGTACCGGGAAGCGGTCGGAGGAGCGTACTATGAGGAGAAAAGAAAGACAGGGTATAAACATTTTGGCAATTTTGTTATAAATGGAAGGTAGTTCTGAAAAGAACTGTTTTTTTATTCTTTTTCTTTTTTTTTATTTTTTTTATGAATTTTCTGAACAATTTTTTGATTTTTTTTTGGATTTTTGAAAACTATTTTGTGTTTTTTTTGTGTTTTGTAAGGGGGAAATAACAAAAAAGCAGGGTTAGAACATGTCTCAACAGGAGCAAAAAAAAATAAAAAGGATTCATTGTTTTCTCATCTTGTAGCATTTATGATTTTCTCCAGCTCGGTTAATCAAAGTAATACTCTTCTCTCCATAAGCAATAGTTCCTCCACAATATATACAAACTATTTTGTAGTGTGCAAAAGGAGCTTGAATATTGGGGATTATTTCTCGGCCTTCTGGTCCGGCGAATGAGCTTTGACCCCTGTTGGTGCTGGGGATGACATCTGGGGGGTTGGCAGCAAGATCCCTTACTTGTGCTTGGGAAAGATTATTGGGATGCCATCGCTCCATGTGGCGAATCATTGTATGATTGCCAAAGCTGTATTTCTTGTTGGGGTTGCCACGAGAAAGTATATTTTTGCAAATCAAACAAGACACCTGGGGTGCATTGACCTTCTTTTGTCCAGGTGGAATTTTAAAGAATTGCCATATGTAGTGGTCTTTAATATGGCTCTGCCTTGGTGTTTCTGGCAGGAACTGCCTTACTTGCTCTTCCTCCTCCTCCTCCTCTTCGTCCTCATTATCTTCCTCTCTACCAAAGTCCAGTGTTGGTGGTGGTCCTTTTGGTGGTGGTGGTGGTGGTGGTGGTTGCTGAGAAGCACCAGCTGCAGCTATTACAGAAGCCATTGTGAAAAATAGGTCTTGCTCTCTGGAAATAGAAAGTAAGAATGAGGTAAAAAGAAGGAGGGGTTTTCATCATTTGAGAAAAAAAAATAGTTCTAAACCAATGAAAAGTGTTATTTTTAGGTCACATGACCAAGCCTAACAACATTATGAAACCAAAAGTGAAATGAACCAATGAAAAGTGTTATTAACAAGTCACATGACCTCTCACGCTTATGTTACGCGCTGCGGAACACGCCCCGGATAGCTTCCGGGTCGCTGCGCTTCGCGCCTTGGTCCGCGCCCCGGAGCACTTCCGGGTGCGCTAACGCGGTACGTCATAAGACGCATTACGCGGTAACGCGATACGTCGCGCTTACGCGACGCGCCGTGGATCGCTTCCGGGGAGCTGCGTTTCGCGCATCGGTCCGCGCCCAGGAGCACTTCCGGGTGCGCTAACGCGGCGCGTCATAAGACGCATTACACGACAACGTGATACGTCACGCTTCCGCGACGCGTCACGATAATGATTTCTAACGTGGCAGTTGCGCTAACGGAACGTTTACCGGTTCGCGGACCGGGTCGCGGCATCAAATTGAGCTAACGGGAAGCTTCTTACATCATTAGGAAACCAAAAGTGAAATGAACCAATGAAAAGTGTTATTACCAAGTCACATGACCTGCTGTGTTTACGTTACGCGCTTTGCAGGGCCTCCCGGTTTGCTTCCAGAAACCTGTGCTTTGCGACTCGGTAAGCGTACCAGTTCGCTAACGTAGCACGTCATATGACGTATCACACGACAACGCGAAACGTCATGCGGACGGGAGGCGTGATGATGTTGTTTTCTAACGCGGCAGTTGCGGTAAAGAAACGTTTATATGCTCGCGGTCTATTTCGCGGCATCAGGGTCAGCTAACGGGAAGCTTCCCGATTCGCGAAGCGGGAACGAAGAAAAAAAAAATATTAAAAAAAAAAGTTATTAATAAACATATAAAATATATTTTTGGATTTAAAGAAGAATACATTTTACAGGTATAGATATTAGCTTTTAAAAAACCAATGAAATTCACTGAAAAAACCATAGGTTATAGACCATATATAGTTAGGAATTAGCATTTACAAAACCTTGAAAATTCACTGAAAAAACCATAGGTTATAGACCATATATAGTTAGGAATTAGCATTTACAAAACCTTATTTTACTCACACAAAACCATTGAAATTCCATATATAGTTAGTTGCACTAACTATATATCGCGCACCCGCAATCCACTGCTGATGATGTCACATATTACATCATTCATGACATGGTCAGTGACATCACTGATGACATCTCAAATGACATCACTGATGACAATACTGATGACATCTCATTTGACATCAATGACCACATCACTGATGATATCATTCATGTGACAATACAATGCATCTCCTCACATTTTAATATAACCTCTGTTACACCCAGTGTTAAATACAGAGTATAATTTTTGAAACCATTGACACACCAATACTAGTTACTACATACACACTCACTGATTCCTATGTCTACACACACATTCACTCATTCACCCATACAATCATTCATACATACAATCACTCATCTTTACAACACTATCATATGCACTCATACACCTATACAGACACTCACACTCTGCCACTCATCCATGGAGTTACTCACACACCTAGTCAGTCCTGTAAAGAATCAATCACACTTCCATTTTCTAATCTATACAGTTAAACATAGAGCACCTTACATTTTCAAACATATACTAACACATACTTACTCTCTTATACAATCATTGATACAAGTACACATTGATCTGCACAGAGTCACACACCTCCCAGCCAGCCACACACACACTCAGTCTCCCATACAAATACTTGGACAATCAATCAATAACCCATATAGTTACTCATATAGCTACTGATCAACACATGCAGCAGTTTACAGAACAACAGACATAATGATGCACAAATTAAGACAGTTTAGTCACTAACCCATGCACTCAGTGAGACACATTTAATCACTCACTCATACATTCAGTCATGCACCTACTAAATCCTTCGTCCAGACACTTATACTTCCACTCATTCTTCAATATGTAAGACATATTTTAACTTTACAGAAACATACAGTCACTGGATGTTGTCATCAGTGATGTCATCAGTGATGTCATCAGTGATGTCACTGACCATGTCATGAATGATGTAATATGTGACATCATCAGCAGTGGATTGCGGGTGCGCGATATATAGTTAGTGCAACTAACTATATATGGAATTTCAATGGTTTTGTGTGAGTAAAATAAGGTTTTGTAAATGCTAATTCCTAACTATATATGGTCTATAACCTATGGTTTTTTCAGTGAATATATATATATATATATATATATATATATATATATATACACACACACACACAAACCCCCGCCCCCAACCCCCCCCCCCCCACCTACTGGCAGTCGCCAGTAGGTAGTTATAGTTAGTACATAGTTTCCATAAGAAACTTGTTTTTTGTTGTGCTACTGCTACTAACTTTGGTGCCCATAGGCAAATCTTCACAAAACGTTCAGAACTAGTTTGCCTCTCACTGTAGCTGCTGCCTAGAATGTTTCAGGGGTTTCATCTTGTAGGGGCGGAGAAAAAGGGTGGGCCCCAAAATGCCTTTTACCCATGCAATTTCCCATGGCGAGTTAACACCCAACTACAGCCCGTATCACTGGACTGAATTACACCAAATTTTGTGGAAAGCTAGATCTTGGTCAAGAAAGATCTTTTTGTAATCTGGTGTTAAACCATTCAGTAGTTTTGGAGTTATTAAAGAAAATACAGGGACCCCATCTGGAGATAAAATCTTTTTTTTTTTCATTTTGCCGTGGATATCGGCTAAATAAAAAAAACAAGTATGGTTTCCTGCACTAGATTTTATGCCTCTTGAGTTGGTCAGGTCCTCAGGGAAAGAGAGGAGGGGGGGGGGGGGGGCAATACATATATTTAGGGGGAGCGGAGGTGCATAAGGCCTCCCACCCCGACCAATTTTGGCCTCGTGGACCCCACCCCTTACAAATAATTGGGAGGGGGCTGCTTGGCCCCCCTCCTGGGACGATTTCTGCCCAGGGACCACATCCCAAGGGGACCAGTCAGAATTAGAATGTGGAGGGGGCGAGCAGCCCCACTCCTGGAGCCATGAATTGCCCTGGGGACCCATCTCCTATGGCCAACTCTGCTATGTCCTGGAGTGCCCACCCCCGGGACATAGCTGTTTTACTGCCCACACTGGTACGGGCAGGGAAACCTGTGTTTGCTCACCCTTGGCTGGAGCAATTTCAAAACTCCCCCCAAGCGAGAGCAGATATGACGTCTGCACCCAGCTGGCGAAAGCTTTAAAAATGCTCCAGCCAGGTGGGAGTGGACTTCAGATCTGTTGTGATATGGGCAGGGATACAGATCTAAATACTGCTCGGTCCTACCAGCATTTTTAAGCTGCGCCCTGCGGGCGGGAGCAATGATGGTTCCCACAGAAGGCTGGGAGCCGGTTGGGGCCACAGGGGCTACCACCGCAGCTCAAGGATGCAGTGGGTGCCCTTGATGGGCTTCGGGGCACCCACTGTTTCCTATCCAGGCCTCAGAGGATGGGGATCCTCGTCACCGAAATTGGCCCAGTGAGGGGGACCGCACAGCCCCGCTCCCCTTGAGTAATTGGCCAGGCCCTGGGGGAAGGGGTCCCACATTGGCCCGGGCAGGTGGACTGCGTGCCCTACTCCTCCTTTGAAAAATTGGCGGGCCCCAGCGGTTGGGGTCCCCTGGACAAAACTGACCATAGGAGGGGGGCTGCGTGCCCCTCCCCTTTACAATATGACCGGATGTTGGGAGATAGGGTCTCTGGGCCGAAATTGGCATGGGGAGGATGTGTGTGTGCAAGCGAAATGGCACAGAGTCAAAAAGAGAGAAAAACGGCACAACACAGGAAAGTCACAGAGAAATTGTGAAATGAGTGAGAGAAATGGCAAAAAGAGCAGGAGCCAGGGCAACAAGGGCCTCGATCGGTAAGAGAACTGGTCGCAAGTAAGTCCAGGGGAGATTGGGCCTCTGCACCTGCTTAATCCTGATAGAGGCTGGAGAAAGAATTTCACTGGGTAAAAGGGGTGGCGTCAAAGCCGAATCTGTGTATATTATAAATTTATAATTAATAAGTCTGTTTGACAGACGAGGCGTCAAAAAGCAGATTTAAAAAGCATTAAGAACCTAGGGTTAAGGCCAGGGGTGAATTTGCTTGGAACATGGTGGGACTCATGGCTGGTTGATGGTGATTTGAGGGGCGCTTAGCGGGTATGTCCTTGATTGCGTTATACGTGATTGCTGCTACCTGTACTTCTTCTACTAATACTGTTTATACGATTTTTGCACGCGGAGGTGGGAGGGGCCGGACAACCAGATCGAGGGCCCTTCTCCTGTATTTTTTCTCTTCTTTTTCTCTTTTTCTTCTCTGTATTTCGGGTCTCTTATTTAGGGCGACAGGCACGCTGCTGGGGGGGTAGGCCGTAGCCTTTTGCAGGGGTGCAGGGTTGAGGGATGGGTTTGTTATTTTGTTCTATCTTTGTTTTTATGGCCCTTTGCTCTTTTCCTTTTTCGATGTCGTCGTCTTCCATGTCTCCCATGTTGTGTTTCGCCTTGAGGGGTGGGGCTAGTTCGCCATGATTGCTTAGTGTTATTGCATCTATCCTGACTCGTATACCCCCTCCCCGGTCTTTTTCATTTATGTACATCACTGGCGTAAAATCTTTTGCTTTAGATAGCTGTATTAGGGGTGTGTGTGATTATGCGACATTGATTTTCATTTTATTTTTCGTTATTACAAAATGAACCGTCTCAGCTCCTTATTATCGCATGGTACTTTAATTATATGATATATCCTGGATGCTACTCAGCCTTTGAACTCCGGACCGCTGTATGTTTTTATATTACATTCCTTTTTAATCGATTTGAATAGCGGCCGGCCGGACTGGTTGTAGGCCCATGCTTGTATCTCCGTACTATAACAATAAAGGTTCTATTGTAAAGATGAGACACTCCAGAAGTAGTTTAGATGAGATTTATTAACCCAACAGGGAGGCAAGTCATCCACATCCAAGACCTAGTGAACAACTGACTGACCAAGTTACATTCTATAGTGACATGGATGCATTCTCAAGAAGGAATGCATATACTTAAAGTCATAGTTACAACACATCTCCCTTATTATAATTGAAATGATAAAAATTAAGGAAAATTGATCTTGAATTATAAACAAACTTGAAGTAATATGGAACTTATCCAAAAGGAAATTATTTACAATAATAATCTTGAAGATACACAGGAGATCTCTTATTTCTAGTGTTTGTTTCACGAGGTAAAACTGGCATATCGTGAGATGGTAAAGATGTACATTTTTCTGAAACATGTTTCCCCATACATTTTCCTGAAACATGTTTCTCTAACTCTCTATCAGCAACTGGAACTTTTGGAACAGGTTCTATAATGTCATTATCTCCCTCCTTACATTTTGACAAACGTGACATGCTCCAAACATCTCCCCCAGTAAGCATAACTACATTCTTCATAACTTTGACTATACGTCTTGGTCCAAAGAATTTGGATTTGCCTTTGGAAGACCACACACCCTTTCTGACAAAAACAAAATCTCCAACTTTCCAAAGAGGATCTTTCGCTCCTTTCAAAGCATCAAACCTGTGTTTGTATTTACTTTGGTAATTCTTCAATCTGGAATCATTGAGAATTGTGCCTCTATCTTTTACTGATAACCATAGGGGATTAAGTTTGGAACCTGCCATTCTACCTCTAAGTTTCTCAAAAGGTGAAACACCAGTAACGCTATTGGGGGTGTTCCTGTGTGCCCACAGTTTTTCTCTGAGAATGGGTTTCAAGGGAAGACCTCTTTCGCAAGCAGTCTGTGCACATGCTCTAATCAATCTATTCATACTCTCCACTAATCCATTCGCCTGTGGAGAATAAAGAGCTGTCTTATGATGTGTGATAGATAAATCTTTGAGAAAATCAGACATTTCTAGGGAGGTGAATTGAACACCATTATCAGAAATTAAGGTGTCAGGAATCCCTTCACAGGTGAAAGCATCTCTTAAAAATTCAATCACATTCTTACTTGACACAGTTCCCATACAAGAAGCAGACAACCACTTTGAAGTGTAATCTACTAGAACAACTACAAATCTCTCTGAAAGACTAAGATTCTCAAAAGGTCCAATAATATCAATCGCAACTTTAGACCAAGGACGTACGGGTATGGCAACAGGGGAAAGGGGTGCAGTGTTCAACTTCCTTGATTTGTCATTACCTGCGCATAAATGGCAATCTTTAACAACAGTTTCAACTTCACGGTCCAGCTCAGGCCACCAATAGGATTCTCTGACTCTAGCTTTTGTGAGGCTGCGACCTAAATGTCCCTCATGAGCTAGGTTAATTATCTTTTCTCTCATCCTGAGAGGGGGAATCAGCCTGCTGCCTCTAAACAACTCACCCTGAACTATGTTCAGTTCATCTCTTATATTCCAATACCCTTTGGCAGCATCTGGAACTTCTTTCAGGATAGGCCATCCATAGACTGTTGCCTCTAATATAAAATTCCTGGCTGGGTCATCAGAAAAACATTCTTTCCATTCTGTCTCATTCAAAGCAGATTCTCTTACCCATGAAACAGTGGCAAAATCTGGGTCATGCGTGACTAACTTGTCAACAGGCAACCTTGAAAGAAAATCAGCGGGAACATTCTTCGGACCCGGTAAGTACTCAACACAAAAATTGTACTCCATGAGTCCTTCGACCCATCTCTTAATTCTGGGAGTTGTACATTCAACATTCCTACAAGAGAATAGTTGTACTAAGGGTTTATGGTCAGATCTTACCACAAATGGTAAACCCCATAAATAAAATCTGAAATGTTTGATCCCCCAAAAACAAGCTAAAGCCTCACGCTCGATGACTGAATAACGTTCCTCTGTACCCTTCAAAGAACGGGATGCAAATCCAATTACTTTTTCTGAACCATCTACACTTTGTGCCAGAACAGCCCCTAAACCACGCAAACTTGCATCAGTAGACAAAAAGGTCTTTTTGTGAACATCAAAATGCCCCAAGGTTGGCATCTTTGCAATTCCAGACTTGACTGCGTTAAAAGCATCAGAACACTCCTTGTCCCAATTAAAAACTGTTCCCTTCTTTAGGAGAAGTCTTATAGGTTGCATGACACTGGCAAAATTTGGAATAAACTTAGAATAATATTCCGACAACCCATTAAATGACTTTACATGATCTTTGTTAGAAGGGGGCTGCGCTTGAAGAATGGCTTCTGCAAGGTCAATCTTGGGACTGATGCCTTCTCCGGATATATTGTGCCCTAAATATGATACAGATCTGACTCTGAACTTGCATTTCTCTTGTTTAAGGGTTAATCCTGTTTCTTTGAGCCTAGACAAAACAGCAAATAGGGTAATATCATGTTTGCTAATGTCAACACCGTGGACCAAAATATCATCTTGGAAAAACAGTACACAATCAATGCCTGAGAGGACGTTTTTCATAATTCTCTGAAAACAGGCAGCTGCACTGGCTAAACCGAAAGGCATCCTGATGAATCTGTATGCCCCAACAGGGGTGACAAAAGAAGTCAAATGTCTTGACTCTTCATGCAAAAGGACCTGGTGGTAAGCTGCTGACAGATCCATAACGCTAAACAAAGTAGCGCCACCCAATTTGGTAAGAATTTCATTGATATTGGGCAGTGGCTGCCTGTTAACCCAAATTGAACTGTTCAAACTCCTGAGGTCCACACACATTCTAATCTTGGTGCCCTTGTCTTTTGGTGCCAAAACAATTGGCGCAAGCCATTCTGAGGATTCTATCTCCTCAATAATGCCAAGTTTCAACAGTCTGTCAATCTCGATTTGCAGAGGCTTCATCATGAGATTGGGTACTTTCCGAACTTTATGTACTACAGGGTTGGCATTGCCTTTCAAAATTATTTTGTGTTTAAACCCTTTAAGTAAACCAAGATTCTCAGTAAACACCTCAGGAAATTTATCAATAATGTCTGTAAAAATTCCCATATTAGAAACTAACATAACTTGTTCGGTTGCATTGGGATTAAGAGTAATCCCAAGATTTCTCTGATGACGCCATCCTAGGAGATTATCACCTCTTTTTGCGATATAAACTTTACCCACTGTTTCTCTGCCTTTAAATGCAATGGTTTGGATGGAGTAACCTAAAATTTCAATACGTTGTTTGGCATATCCTACCGGATTGATATCAGGAGTCATAAGTTTAATCTTGTCTCCATCGAAATTTGCAAACCAAAATTTATCACTAATAAGGGTAAATAGAGAACCTGAATCAGCAAGTACAGGAACAATCTTGTTAGCAATTTGAATATCACAAGAGGGCATACGTATTTCATCATCATCAACTTGACTCACACCATTAACTGTATCATCTGTAATGCAGTGAATGGATTCTTGAGAATCGGCTTCATCATCATCTATGCAGTTAACTTTGTTACTCTTGCACATCCTAGCATAATGACCCTTCTTCCCACAATTTCTACAAACAGTGCTTCTTGCAAAACAATTTGGGTAATTAGGTCCATGCTTTTCACTACCACATCTGGGACATCTAAATTTGTTTTCTCTACTGAAATTATTGGCATTATAATTTTGTTTAGGTTTTTCTGATTTGAATGTGGTTTTTTCTTGTTTTGGTGGAATTTTATCAACGACAGCAACACTACATTCTGGTTGAGGAATTTGACGAAATTCATGGGTGACACTGGAAACAGGATCATTCTGTGAAGGGCCTTTCCTAATCTCCTTGACCCACGTAGAAGTATGTTCAACGCTTTCAACAATAAGTATGGCCTCTTTCAAATTGGGATTCTTTGATAACAATTTCTCTTGTATTTTGAGATCGTTTGTGCAACGGACGAGCTGGTCACGAATGAGGGAATCAGTCAAGAGTTCGAATTCACAAGTTTGTGCAAGGGATTTGAGCGCTGCTACATAGTTTCCAACTCTCTCACTTTTAGCCTGAACACGCATAAAAAATTTGTGTCTTTCCATGACAATGTTAATGCGTGTACCAAAATGATTTTTAAGGAGGAGTACGCTCATCTCATATACATCCGAAGGTTCACCTGCTCCCCTGCCAATGGGTATCGGGTCTAGACTATCATAAATATTTCTCCCTTCTATACCAAGATTGTTTAGTAGGACAGCCTGCTTCCTAACAGCAGAAAATTTCTCTCCACCAATCGCAAGTAAATATGAGTCAAAAATGGGCTTCCATTTTTTCCATGGCAATATGGGTTCGCCTTGTTCGCTTAAAAATTGAGGAGGTTGATTCATTCCGCTAGCAGTAGATGACATGCTGAAAGGAAACAACTAAACAAACTAAAACAATAAGTTAACCAAATAAGCTAACACAACTATCTAAAATAACAATTTAAAATAAATAGTTAAAATAATAACCATGAGGTTCACAGCCTCTTTTCTGGTGTCACTGCAGTTTCTCTGTGGTATTGCTCTGCTTCAGCTAAATATGTCTTATAATTCCAATACAGTATTCTACACTGTGTTCTGCGTGTCCTTGTTACTTCAGGAATCGCACGGAATTACCATCGGTTTTCCAGATGCTTCCAAACTGGTAACTATTCTCCAAAGGTTACTTTGCTTCAATCAAAAAAATGTTTAACAAATTTTTTTTTTTTTTTTTTTTAAATATATGACTTGCCTCAAATTTTAAGTCGATGTTGTGATATCCGTCAACTTGGATCACTAAGGTATGTGAAATCTGGTTCACAATGTACAAAACAAATGCGGCTTCGTATCTTCCTGAAAGACGGGATCGCTAACACGCTGTTGCCAAGTGACTGATTCGAGCGTCGCACGCTTGCCAGGACGCTTTGCAGATCACTAGGGTAACACGTAGCGCGTGGCGTGCGTCCGGGCTATGATGATGTACGTCGTTTGTGGAAGACGTCACAACAAACGGCAGGCTCGCTCCACAGAACCTGGGCACCTCGCGCTCAAGATTTAAAAGACGCCGAGTGACAAAGGTGGGGATATTTTGAAAATTAAACAATTTTCGGCCAAACAAAATTATAGTAGTACTTGCCGCTGTGTGCCGCTTGTGAAGTCCATCATGTTGAAATCGCGAATGAGATATAAAATCAACGAGGTTTTTCCGTTTTTCTTTTCCTTTTGAAAAAGTCTCATTCAGCATAACATTTTCGTCGCGTTGGGTTCATAGTCGCCTGCTGGGTCCCTCGTCGTCAGTATTGTAAAGATGAGACACTCCAGAAGTAGTTTAGATGAGATTTATTAATCCAACAGGGAGGCAAGTCATCCACATCCAAGACCTAGTGAACAACTGACTGACCAAGTTACATTCTATAGTGACATGGATGCATTCTCAAGAAGGAATGCATATACTTAAAGTCATAGTTACAACAGGTTCTTTAAAAAAAAAAAAAACTAGGGTTACCTAATCCTTTTGGAGAGGTTACTCTTCCTTTCAGTTAGATGTTTGGTGGTCCGAGATATTCATATGGTAGGCCCAAATTTCTGGAACTGGGGTTCACTGTTGAGAGAACATTTTCAGTAGCAAAGATCTGATCAACAATGTGCAACGTCATCGGTACCGCTCTCTAATGCCACAGCGCCCACTAAAACCACAGTCACAAGTTGTTCGTTCAAACACTCTGGGGGTGAAGGGGGTACAGAGATGTTGAGGGGCACACACGCAGGAAGTGGGTAAAGCCGGGGCTCTGAATCTTCAGACTGTTGCCTATAGGGCTGCGCTCCGAGTTAGTTTGAACCTTTCTACACGCTTAAGAGAACCCATCCCCCAGCAAGCACCGGTATAATTATCCTGCATATTCACTGTAATTGCAAGCAGACCATTACACTGTAATCAGATCTCTATGGCCAACTATACATCCCAAATAGGAGCAACAGTGTAAACCCAGGAAGAATGAAAGACATGCACCTCAAGAAGATGCCACCCCAGCACGTGCACCCCAGGATGGTGCCACACAGCAGACACAACCCAAGAAGGTGCAACGTCAGAAAAACACTGTAGAAACAACAATCACAACCTCAGGAACGTTCCAAGACACGCGTCGCAAGGTTTTACAACCCCGGTACTAACACCCCAGAAACGAGCCAGTGCGGTAAGTGCACTTCGGGGCAGTGCCAGTACAGCAGGCATACTTCAAGAACGTGCCATAACAGTACATGCACCACAGAATGGTGCCATGCAAGCAAGCATGCATGCAAGTAAGCACACTTCTGGAAGCTGCCACTGCACGCAGACCAAGGCAGTACCACTCTAGAAGGCGCAGCCCTGGAAGGTGTCACTACAGCAGGTGTACCCCAAGATGGTGCCTCCCCAGCCATGTACACCCCAGGATAGTGACATTGCAGCACACATACCCACACAGCAAGACAGTGCCTCCCCAAAGTACCTACAGCCTAGGTTGGTGCTACTGGAGCACATCACCTTACAAATTGACACCCAAAGAGGTAAACCACAAGTTGGTACCACTCGAGCACATACTCCCAAAGAAGGTTGCTCCACTGAAACTATCCCCAAGGAAATTGCTACCACAGCACAATGAATGGCAACGTAAAGTTAAATGATGAGAAGGATGCAAGAATGGTAACTGAGGGATGAAACACACACGCGAGAAAGGGAACACGAACTACACAAGAGAGACAGCTGGAAAACACACACACTCTCATAGACTGCTTAACCAAAAAGAGAGAAGCAGCACCTGAAAAAGGAACAGTGGAAGGACACTAGTAATGGGTTAATGTCCCAAGGAGGGTACATGTACTAGAAGGTGAAGAAAAGCCCATTGAAGAAGACAAATAGGAAGCAAGCAAATGAGAGTGACAATAAAGCCAACCAACGGTAAGCAATGGGCGGGCTCTAAACCAGCTGTAAGCTAAGAATATGTTTAGCAACAGACAGGGCATGTGCTCTCTTGTTGAGACCTAAAAAGGGATGAGGAATAGGGTTGAGAAAAGGGCAGGGATTGAAACAGATTTTATATTGCAGGTATTTACAATTATAGTGTAAAGGGATGTACAGTGATTTGAAACAGGAGCTACTATTGTCAATTTCCCACAGCACCTCCAGGGCCTGCAACCAGACCTGCCTCCCCAGTGCTTAGTTTAATTTGACCAATTATTGGTTAAGCCCTAATACATGTAAAATATGAGATTCTTATTTCAATTAATTAGTCACTAAAATCAATTTGAGAAACAAATGCCTGATACAAATTAAAAGTTCTAATCGACATGGCAATCTTGTAGTTAAAAACGTAATCTCTTATTATATGAACAGGCAGGTTTGCAAAGCCTAATCAACACATTTCAGGTCATTTTTTCCATTGACAGAACGTCAAATAAACTATTTACTCAACCCACAGGACACGCAATAAGAGTAAGCAACGATTAGCCTCCACCCACTAAATTGCCTTCTGACAGCTCTGTCATACCTACGTCACATTTTAGAAATTATAAAGACATTAAGGGTGGAACCTTCTGAGCAGAAAATAGAATGCAAGTTAGTCAACTAATCTCCCCGACAGGCATGCTAATGGTACATTGCATGGGCATCTCACCTCTGTGGCAACACATCCAGTTCTTAAAATAGAAATAAATAGAAGTGCAGATACTCTGAACCAGGGTACCTGCTTGTTTCTGAGAAGTGCCGGTACTCTCCAATTAAAAGTATTACGTCACTCTTGAAAAGTGCCAGTACTCTGCCTCTCAAAATACAAACGTGCCGGTTACGCAGTACCGGCCCATTTAAAGCACTGAACACATCCAAACTGTGCGCTGGTGACAGCTTCTAACATTGGCCACCAGACAACCCACTCAACTGCCCACCAACTAAGCTGCTGCTACCACACACTGCCAGATCCTTGCCACTATTCAGGAGGGTAACACTTGTGTGATGTAGGGTAGGAAAGACGACTCCAAGCCCATTCCACCCGGAGACAACCAGTGGTGACAAGGATCCACGAGTCGGTCACAGGACTAGAAGTGTCTAAGGTGAACTTGAGTTTCTTTAAGCAACTAAAAACTTGGATATTCGATAAGTAAAGCCCCCCCCCCCCCCGCCCCCTCTCCCCCCAAGCGCCTTGAGACCCTCTGGGTGAGTAGTGCGCTATACAAATTTTCTTACTTGAACTTTACTAACTTCCTCCCAGACCACTTCATGGTACCCAAAAATTCCTCCTCTTAATATACCATCCCTACTGCCAACAGCACCCGCCCCTTTTCAGCTCTGGTCCCCGTGGTGAAACACCTCTTACAGGTGAGTTATCGCACCCCGCCCTGGCCCCCTTTCTAAAACATCACTTATGGGCATGACGCGTATGGGCCCTTTTCTCCTGAGTATTAGCTTCATTCATTCACTCATCCATTCATTCATTTAATCAGTCACTAATTCCGCTATCCATCCATTCATTTAATTACTCTTCCATTCACTCACTCATTCGCTTCTACCTTGATCCCTTTTGCCTCCGCTCCTTTCCTGGCTTCCCTCGGTTCCCGCACCTCACCTGTCCGGTCCTCAGTGTCCCTTCCCAGCTTTCTGCTGCGAGCCGTGGTCCCTCTCCAGCTCAGTCCCGAAGGCAACGTCAGCTTTCGAATGCGGCCAACAGGGCAGAGGGGCGGGATATGCGGGTCAAGCCTCGCCCTCACCCGAAGTGGGAGGAGCTACGTTTCCAAGCTGAGCTTTCTAAGGGGAGTGGGCGGAGTAGTGTACGCCAGAACCGAGCCTTGTTTTTTTTTAGCACTACCTGCATGCCATATATTCCGTAATCCCGTCCTTGGGTAAATGGCACGGTCTCTGCTGCCCTCATGTGTATATACGTGAAACTTCAGTATGCAATACAAAGAGAATTGTTAGGGCTGGCCTTTGAGACAGCTTTCTTATTATAGCACTTATTATTATTTTCACCAAAATATCATACACAATCAGTGGTCAAAGTGGATACAAAAGTAAAGGAACTATGATGCTGCACGTGATGGAGGCGGGGTGAGTGAGTTTGGGGGTGGGGTCAAAGGCGAGGCTAAAAACAAAAACATTCTGTAAACTTTTTTTGGTCTTTTACCTTCCGATAACTACAATTAAAATAACGCACAGCTTAAATGACAAACACGTGCAAGTGGTGCTAATTAGTAAGAAATGCACTATCAGACATTATGCAAAATGTAATGCACCAGAGAGCCACATAATTGAATCCTGTTTGGTGTGATGGAGAATAGTGACTTGTGTATGTTTAGAGCTACAAGTTCCCAGTCTGTGACAGAAGGCACTGTGTACATGTAAGTTATTATTGTAAACTTAAATTTCTCTCCAGTATAAGATAGACTGCTACAAAATGGCCTAAAAGGTTAAAGATAAAAAGTGCTTCCAAAATATACATTTTAGTAATACCCAGTCTGTACATAGTGCATTTTTTATAACTGTTTTTTAAAAGCGCACACACATCATAGCTTAACTGGAAGCACATTTACATTTTTTTCAGGGAAGCAGGCACCCTGGCAAGAAGGCTTGTTTAGCTCTCTGCATCTCCCTCTGTTTCACAGCACTGTAGACCCCCTGCCTTACACTTGCTGAAGCATTTCATCTGTTGGAATTAACCGCCAGGGCGGCCATCTTTTCGCAACAAGTGCGGGACTGTTTTTTCTACAATTATAAAAATATGGGCATGTCATGCCCCTCAGACCCCCCTCCCCCTCTTCGACCTCTGTTCATAATATACATATTTAGAAGGACTTAACATCAGAAGGCTTCATGATGTGTTGATTTGTCATGTGTATTTTTTTCTGCCAGCCAATGCATATTGCTTGGGGCAATTGATCAGCTCTCTGTACACATTGGCTCTCCTCGCTTTGAGTAACTGCACAAAGCCTGTGCACGTTGTTCACATCTACTAGTAGGGGTTCCTCAATATAGGCTCTAGGGTCAGTGGTGGCTCCTAAACAGGGTTTCTATGATACAGCCATGCCACCTCATACTGCCCCTTGCCTCTTCCCACACTGCATATTATTTAGTTTAGCAGTGTTCTTGTAAACAACGTGTTTGTGTTTTCATGAACACTGCCTATGGGCAGGTCAGCCCTTATATCCTCTTCTGGCTTCTGATGACAGGAGGAGGAGGGACCAGAAGGGGCTGAAGAATGATCCATCTGTACAGCTGCCATGTATTCATGTTGCGTATGTGTGACATTTTCAAAGTTTCAATGTAGTAATGAGTGACATCCTGCTGTCAAATGTGTGACACTTCGAGTGACTTTTTCTCACAAGTAAAACCTAATACTCAGAACTAGGGTGGCTGTGTTACAAAACTGGAATGATAAGAGAATATTTCTTATTAATCATTTTATCAGTCCTGATCCTAATATCTGAAAAAAGCTGTCCTCATAGACCGTAGTTTAAACTATAATGCTGCCTGAAATATAAGTTTCCTTACTTTTTTTACTAAAACATCCTAGATTTAATTTCCTTGCAGTCACGGCTGGTGAAGTTTGGGAGTGGTGGAGCTGGGGTTGGTCTTGGGGTGGGGGGCACAGCATTATTTGGTAGGCCAGTTGGACTTTCCTGTGCAATTTATTTTTAAAATTGTAGATAAAATGATGCATTTCCAGCACAGTTTTTTAAAATAAGATCAATAATCCACATAAGATGGTGCCCCAAAATAAAGCAAGTTAATAGTCCAGACGTGATACAGCAGGCATCTAGATAATGGATTTCTAGCAGTTAGATAGAAGCAAATACAGAATTTTACAAAGAAGTGGATTATAAAAGAAGCAACTAGATGCCCCTCTTTGGATTTTAAAAGAGAGAGGGCAGTGTAAGCCCTGCAAAACTCTCTGGCCTGATGACAAAGTGACTGTTTAACTTTGCTTTATTTCAACTGTAGTCATGGGATTAAATGCTATTTTTGGAGTCTGAACAGCCTTCTCAGTTTACGTGAAATGGATGGAAGAATGTGTTTACAGACAGCGTGTAAAATTTAGAGCCCAATCTGTTCCTGCTGCTATGGATTCAAGGATGGCTTGCATTGGTGGCTGTTCCTTTAGCGTCGCGAGATTTCCAGCGAGAGTTCGGCCAACTTTCTTCTCCTGTAGATCTCCTGAAGTCTTACAGTCCTTAATAAGTTGATCCAGAAACCCTTTTGTATTGTTTACATGCGCTCATCAGCAGGGTACCAAAAAGGGATTTGTGCCTGAATAACATCTGGTGGATTAGACGCAGAGGTTTGTTGTCGGTCACGTAGGCAGGCCTGCAGTTACTGTGTGTGAACTCCTATTCATATTGCGCTGGTGCTAGGAGCTGTGATGCAAGGCTGATCAGATTGGGGCAAGCCTGATGCTAACTGGTACTGGAGTTAGACTGCAGAATAATGCTGCTCTTCTGGACAGGGGGTGGCTCAAAGAAGAGATCACCCTACCTATGTATGGAGGTGCATACTCTGAGACATGTTAATTGGGGCTCTCCTGTTTTCGGTTAAGATTCACAACTTCATTTTGTATTCCAAAACTGTGATAATTGCGGTGTGTGATAACTGTCTGTAGTATAATAAAATAACTAGGGGTCGTATTTCGCCACACACACATGGAAGCATGCAGTTCAACAATGGAAGCCTCACACTAGAAAAGAGAGCTTTGACAGTTACAGATACTGCCTGGGGGTGCACGTGGATATGAATAAGCATGACTTGAAGTCTATGCAAAAGATCAAAGGACATACTCGTTAAGCAGGTCAAATGACAGATCGCCAAAGAAGGTGCCGTGGTCTGGCATAGACGTAAAGTAAAAACCTCTCACCTGGTGGTCCACATGGTTGGGGCCTGCGAGTACTGTCTGCCATTAAACACATTGGGGCTTATTTACAGCCCCTTGCGCTGCTACTGCGCAACTTTTAATATGGGAAAAAGTAACATACCGGTACAAGGGTCTTGTAAATAAGCCTCATTGTTTATTGCACTTCTCCTCCATATTAATACATCCGCCATACAATAATAATAGAAATTCATCATCATAACAGTAAAAATCAGATAAAAGCAAAAACCTACGATTCCGTGACTGATGACCAGATTCTCAGTTCATGCTTAATTGTCACAGGAAAAACAGCGACTGCAACCCCTTTTAAGTAAATGTAAAGGAAACAATTTTGGGATGATATCTCACCTTGCTAGAGTGATTCCAAAGATGTCAGAGTCATTTAGCTGGATGGGAAGGTGGCAATGCTTTTATTGAAAGTGGTAGCTAAAAGGTATGTGTGGATTCCTTTCCCTGAGTCCAACCCCACAAATCCCCGTAAGGCAGTGGTTGCCCTCTGAGTGCTGGGGACCATTTGTCATGGCCATACAGTCACCTACAACGCAGGTTCAGGGCCGGACTCAAACCAGCTCTGGCAATTATGCCAGGCGAGCCCCCGGGGAGGGGGGTGGGCGTTTGCGCAAATGTGCATTGCTGCTTTTGTTACTGGGGGGATGATATTGCAACACGGCTGCAAAACCAATCCCCTGTAACAAAACCAGCCCCCACTGCTCCAAAACCATCCCTCATCCTTCCAGCCTCCCGGGGAAATGCCTGATGCCCGCTACGGCCAGTCCGGCCCCGCACAGGTTTCTGTCCACCACCCTGCCCAACCACGGACTCACCTTCAAATGAATGCCTGCTTGCAATCCTCCGTGCTGTCTGCCGTGCCAGAACTGTGCATTGTTTTTCTTTTCTTTTTTTGGTTTTATATAGCATGAATTCTACTCCAAGGTATTGGCGAGCTTTACATGACCACAAGTTATATACACAAGGGCACATTCATGTTTGTTATTAGCCATGGGACAATAAGTAATTTGCACAGAATCACAGGATGTTCAGTGACCCACGCCAACACTTGAACCTGGTTCCCCAGTCTTCTGCATGTGCTACCGAGTAACTCCTGGAGTCTCGGAAAGAAAAGACAACTAACATGGCTCCACTATCATGCAGATAGCAACCGTTTGACAGCCTCTGGCTCTCAACCACTCTGACTGAGCTCTCACCTGCCTTCCACCCACACAGCCCTTTGTAGCGTAATCGCAGCATTGGCTGGTACTTTGTGTAGTAGGACCGATGTGGGGGGAACTGAGTTCTTACTGTGAGGACAGCAAGAGGAGTTGTTTGTAATCTCCAAGCCGAGGCAGGTCAGTAGGAGAAAAAAAAGAGCAAAGCAGAGAGTGTGGGAAGGGAGAAAAGGAAATAAACTTTTGTTAAAAATAATACTAGCACCCATACCCTTACACCATCCCTGAAAAAGGAACAGCGAAAACTCTTCTGCAGATGAACGCACATTTTTCAAGGCCTATTCTGGATAAGTTGGCAGAGAAATATAACACCGGGTTGTGAACTGACCAATATGGTTAATATGTGCTTTTAAAAAAAATTGTTTCATTAACCGAAGCACCAGTCCTCTTACAAAAAAAAAGTATTGAAATCAAAAGTATGCATGCTGAATAACCTTTTAAAAAATGTATCTAAAAGCAAACAGTAGACACGCACTTGCAGCGGGCACCATCTTCGCTCCTTGCCGCCAGGTCCACTAGCCTGCTTCTGGCTGCCAGACAGTGACTCTGAAAGTCCAACACCCTTCACATCGGACATCTAATGGCCTCTCTCATAAAGTCCAGAGTGAGAAACTGACACCTTGAGCCTGCGCAGTGTGTCTTCTAGAGTCATGATGATAAACTGCACAGACTCGATTTCTCGGCTTCCTGCCTGCAGCGTCTACCCCATCCTTTCCCAACTCGTCACAGGGAGGCACCCACGGGCCCACCCTTGGGACCCACCCACTGTGTTGAGTTGGGAAAGGGTGGGGTGACCATGCTGTCCACTCCTTAATTGACATTACATCTCAGAATTACAGAGCTTCAGTCTAAAATGCCAGGGACTAATTTCACCCTCACATCATCAGGGGGTAGAGACTGGTCCTGAAGACTATGGGGGTCATTAGGATGGCGGGAGGACTTTGTTCGCCAACCATCCTTTCGGGGATTGGGACCGCCTGCCATAAGGGCGGGGGTCCCGTGTGGGCAATTAGGATGCGCCTGCCACAGTGGCGGGCGCATCCTGCATTCCTGGCATTGTTGCGGGTGGTACACTCAGCATGGTGCCTGCCATGTTGTGCATGAAACTGCTGGGGGGTACCATAGGTACCCCCCATGTGCCACCCCCATCATCCTGGGGGCACACAACGGGCCCCCAAACACAAACACTGCATGCCTTTCCGTGACTCATTGACTGGGCGGAAAAGCGGCGGACGGTCTTCCCGTCCGCCGCGGTCCCCCCGCCATTCTAATGTGGTGGGGTAAAAATTGGGGGCTAGGATGTAGGGCAATCGCCACTGCCCCATGCGGGCGGTGGCGATCCGCCCTACAAGATCTGCCCTACATCCTAATGGGCCCCTATGTCTTTGCTAGGCCTCAGGGCTGTGAGATCATCAGCCCGGCAAATACTGGAGACATGAGTCGGTGCAGGCCAGGGGCAGCAGGTTTAATGCATCACTCCATGTCAGCGTCACTACAGACTTCAGTGTCATCACACTGTGAGTGGCAATGTGTTCATCGGCCCCCAGCAATAAGAAAGATGAACGATGTGTATACCTGCAACATTTGATTAAAATAGCAAACACATCTAAACTTTGCTCTTTTTTTAGTAATGGGGGCAAAAGTAAAGGGGGCGGAGCCCCGACGCCCTTCACAAGAACCTGCCGGTGTTTCCTTGTAGCTCATGCATGACAGACTTTCTTGGTGAATAAACTCAGGTCGGATTTAATGTCATTACATTTGTCCAGCCTGGGCCAGCCTCACACTATGCATGTTGCCAGTGCCACTCTCTTCTCTTGATCAAGCCAGGGACTGGCTTCCTCTCAAGCCCAGTCACAGTGGCAGGATGAGGCAGGGATCTGCAACTGGCCTGTCTTGGAATGGACGCGGCAGATCATGATGCACTGAGCAACAACACTGACAAGCTGCACTCTCTACTCCTGAAACTGCCTGCAGCGCTGGGAGAAGGTATATTTACAACAAGGGGTGGTGATGGACAGAGTCTCTGAATTAAGCAGAATACTCTCACCCAGTCAAGAGATCAGGGCTAGATCCAACACCGTTTTTTAGCTCATTGCACCATCCCAGTTTCAGAACCTGGCTGTATGCAAATTAGTCTGTCCCTGGCCCAGTGCATCATGGGAACAGGGCAGACCAGACTACAAAAGCCAATTCTTACACTGGGAAGGAAACAAGCTTCCGGGGACCGGTTTCTGGCATTTCAGCCGTCTTCGGCCCGGCTTGCTTGAATCCTGATGGTGCAATGAGCAAGGGACTCACATCTGAGTATACCCTTCCACGCTTAGGGTGGACAAAAATATTTACAACAAGGGGTGGTGATGGACAGAGTCTCTGAATTGAGCAGAATACTCTCACCCAGTCAAGAGATCAGGGCTAGATCCAACACCGTTTTTTAGCTCATTGCACCATCCCAGTTTCAGAACCTGGCTGTATGCAAATTAGTCTGTCCCTGGCCCAGTGCATCATGGGAACAGGGCAGACCAGACTACAAAAGCCAATTCTTACACTGGGAAGGAAACAAGCTTCCAGGGACCGGTTTCTGGCATTTCAGCCGTCTTCGGCCCGGCTTGCTTGAATCCTGATGGTGCAATGAGCAAGGGACTCACATCTGAGTATACCCTTCCACGCTTAGGGTGGACAAAAATATTTACAACAAGGGGTGGTGATGGACAGAGTCTCTGAATTAAGCAGAATACTCTCACCCAGTCAAGAGATCAGGGCTAGATCCAACACCGTTTTTTAGCTCATTGCACCATCCCAGTTTCAGAACCTGGCTGTATGCAAATTAGTCTGTCCCTGGCCCAGTGCATCATGGGAACAGGGCAGACCAGACTACACAAGCCAATTCTTACACTGGGAAGGAACAAGCTTCCGGGGAACGGTTTCTGGCATTTCAGCCGTCTTCGGCCCGGCTTGCTTGAATCCTGATGGTGCAATGAGCAAGGGACTCACATCTGAGTATACCCTTCCACGCTTAGGGTGGACAAAAATATTTACAACAAGGGGTGGTGATGGACAGAGTCTCTGAATTAAGCAGAATACTCTCACCCAGTCAAGAGATCAGGGCTAGATCCAACACCGTTTTTTAGCTCATTGCACCATCCCAGTTTCAGAACCTGGCTGTATGCAAATTAGTCTGTCCCTGGCCCAGTGCATCATGGGAACAGGGCAGACCAGACTACAAAAGCCAATTCTTACACTGGGAAGGAAACAAGCTTCCGGGGACCGGTTTCTGGCATTTCAGCCGTCTTCGGCCCGGCTTGCTTGAATCCTGATGGTGCAATGAGCAAGGGACTCACATCTGAGTATACCCTTCCACGCTTAGGGTGGACAAAAATATTTACAACAAGGGGTGGTGATGGACAGAGTCTCTGAATTAAGCAGAATACTCTCACCCAGTCAAGAGATCAGGGCTAGATCCAACACCGTTTTTTAGCTCATTGCACCATCCCAGTTTCAGAACCTGGCTGTATGCAAATTAGTCTGTCCCTGGCCCAGTGCATCATGGGAACAGGGCAGACCAGACTACAAAAGCCAATTCTTACACTGGGAAGGAAACAAGCTTCCGGGGACCGGTTTCTGGCATTTCAGCCGTCTTCGGCCCGGCTTGCTTGAATCCTGATGGTGCAATGAGCAAGGGACTCACATCTGAGTATACCCTTCCACGCTTAGGGTGGACAAAAATATTTACAACAAGGGGTGGTGATGGACAGAGTCTCTGAATTAAGCAGAATACTCTCACCCAGTCAAGAGATCAGGGCTAGATCCAACACCGTTTTTTAGCTCATTGCACCATCCCAGTTTCAGAACCTGGCTGTATGCAAATTAGTCTGTCCAGACCAGACTACAAAAGCCAATTCTTACACTGGGAAGGAAACAAGCTTCCGGGGACCGGTTTCTGGCATTTCAGCCGTCTTCGGCCCGGCTTGCTTGAATCCTGATGGTGCAATGAGCAAGGGACTCACATCTGAGTATACCCTTCCACGCTTAGGGTGGACAAAAATATTTACAACAAGGGGTGGTGATGGACAGAGTCTCTGAATTAAGCAGAATACTCTCACCCAGTCAAGAGATCAGGGCTAGATCCAACACCGTTTTTTAGCTCATTGCACCATCCCAGTTTCAGAACCTGGCTGTATGCAAATTAGTCTGTCCCTGGCCCAGTGCATCATGGGAACAGGGCAGACCAGACTACAAAAGCCAATTCTTACACTGGGAAGGAAACAAGCTTCCGGGGACCGGTTTCTGGCATTTCAGCCGTCTTCGGCCCGGCTTGCTTGAATCCTGATGGTGCAATGAGCAAGGGACTCACATCTGAGTATACCCTTCCACGCTTAGGGTGGACAAAAATATTTACAACAAGGGGTGGTGATGGACAGAGTCTCTGAATTGAGCAGAATACTCTCACCCAGTCAAGAGATCAGGGCTAGATCCAACACCGTTTTTTAGCTCATTGCACCATCCCAGTTTCAGAACCTGGCTGTATGCAAATTAGTCTGTCCCTGGCCCAGTGCATCATGGGAACAGGGCAGACCAGACTACAAAAGCCAATTCTTACACTGGGAAGGAAACAAGCTTCCAGGGACCGGTTTCTGGCATTTCAGCCGTCTTCGGCCCGGCTTGCTTGAATCCTGATGGTGCAATGAGCAAGGGACTCACATCTGAGTATACCCTTCCACGCTTAGGGTGGACAAAAATATTTACAACAAGGGGTGGTGATGGACAGAGTCTCTGAATTAAGCAGAATACTCTCACCCAGTCAAGAGATCAGGGCTAGATCCAACACCGTTTTTTAGCTCATTGCACCATCCCAGTTTCAGAACCTGGCTGTATGCAAATTAGTCTGTCCCTGGCCCAGTGCATCATGGGAACAGGGCAGACCAGACTACACAAGCCAATTCTTACACTGGGAAGGAACAAGCTTCCGGGGAACGGTTTCTGGCATTTCAGCCGTCTTCGGCCCGGCTTGCTTGAATCCTGATGGTGCAATGAGCAAGGGACTCACATCTGAGTATACCCTTCCACGCTTAGGGTGGACAAAAATATTTACAACAAGGGGTGGTGATGGACAGAGTCTCTGAATTAAGCAGAATACTCTCACCCAGTCAAGAGATCAGGGCTAGATCCAACACCGTTTTTTAGCTCATTGCACCATCCCAGTTTCAGAACCTGGCTGTATGCAAATTAGTCTGTCCCTGGCCCAGTGCATCATGGGAACAGGGCAGACCAGACTACAAAAGCCAATTCTTACACTGGGAAGGAAACAAGCTTCCGGGGAACGGTTTCTGGCATTTCAGCCGTCTTCGGCCCGGCTTGCTTGAATCCTGATGGTGCAATGAGCAAGGGACTCACATCTGAGTATACCCTTCCACGCTTAGGGTGGACAAAAATATTTACAACAAGGGGTGGTGATGGACAGAGTCTCTGAATTAAGCAGAATACTCTCACCCAGTCAAGAGATCAGGGCTAGATCCAACACCGTTTTTTAGCTCATTGCACCATCCCAGTTTCAGAACCTGGCTGTATGCAAATTAGTCTGTCCCTGGCCCAGTGCATCATGGGAACAGGGCAGACCAGACTACAAAAGCCAATTCTTACACTGGGAAGGAAACAAGCTTCCGGGGACCGGTTTCTGGCATTTCAGCCGTCTTCGGCCCGGCTTGCTTGAATCCTGATGGTGCAATGAGCAAGGGACTCACATCTGAGTATACCCTTCCACGCTTAGGGTGGACAAAAATATTTACAACAAGGGGTGGTGATGGACAGAGTCTCTGAATTAAGCAGAATACTCTCACCCAGTCAAGAGATCAGGGCTAGATCCAACACTGTTTTTTAGCTCATTGCACCATCCCAGTTTCAGAACCTGGCTGTATGCAAATTAGTCTGTCCCTGGCCCAGTGCATCATGGGAACAGGGCAGACCTGACTACAAAAGCCAATTCTTACACTGGGAAGGAAACAAGCTTCCGGGGACCGGTTTCTGGCATTTCAGCCGTCTTCGGCCCGGCTTGCTTGAATCCTGATGGTGCAATGAGCAAGGGACTCACATCTGAGTATACCCTTCCACGCTTAGGGTGGACAAAAATATTTACAACAAGGGGTGGTGATGGACAGAGTCTCTGAATTAAGCAGAATACTCTCACCCAGTCAAGAGATCAGGGCTAGATCCAACACCGTTTTTTTTAGCTCATTGCACCATCCCAGTTTCAGAACCTGGCTGTATGCAAATTAGTCTGTCCCTGGCCCAGTGCATCATGGGAACAGGGCAGACCAGACTACAAAAGCCAATTCTTACACTTAGAAGGAAACAAGCTTCCGGGGACCGGTTTCTGGCATTTCAGCCGTCTTCGGCCCGGCTTGCTTGAATCCTGATGGTGCAATGAGCAAGGGACTCACATCTGAGTATACCCTTCCACGCTTAGGGTGGACAAAAATATTTACAACATGGGGTGGTGATGGACAGAGTCTCTGAATTAAGCAGAATACTCTCACCCAGTCAAGAGATCAGGGCTAGATCCAACACCGTTTTTTAGCTCATTGCACCATCCCAGTTTCAGAACCTGGCTGTATGCAAATTAGTCTGTCCCTGGCCCAGTGCATCATGGGAACAGGGCAGACCAGACTACAAAAGCCAATTCTTACACTGGGAAGGAAACAAGCTTCCGGGGACCGGTTTCTGGCATTTCAGCCGTCTTCGGCCCGGCTTGCTTGAATCCTGATGGTGCAATGAGCAAGGGACTCACATCTGAGTATACCCTTCCACGCTTAGGGTGGACAAAAATATTTACAACAAGGGGTGGTGATGGACAGAGTCTCTGAATTAAGCAGAATACTCTCACCCAGTCAAGAGATCAGGGCTAGATCCAACACCGTTTTTTAGCTCATTGCACCATCCCAGTTTCAGAACCTGGCTGTATGCAAATTAGTCTGTCCCTGGCCCAGTGCATCATGGGAACAGGGCAGACCAGACTACAAAAGCCAATTCTTACACTGGGAAGGAAACAAGCTTCCGGGGACCGGTTTCTGGCATTTCAGCCGTCTTCGGCCCGGCTTGCTTGAATCCTGATGGTGCAATGAGCAAGGGACTCACATCTGAGTATACCCTTCCACGCTTAGGGTGGACAAAAATATTTACAACAAGGGGTGGTGATGGACAGAGTCTCTGAATTAAGCAGAATACTCTCACCCAGTCAAGAGATCAGGGCTAGATCCAACACCGTTTTTTAGCTCATTGCACCATCCCAGTTTCAGAACCTGGCTGTATGCAAATTAGTCTGTCCCTGGCCCAGTGCATCATGGGAACAGGGCAGACCAGACTACAAAAGCCAATTCTTACACTGGGAAGGAAACAAGCTTCCGGGGACCGGTTTCTGGCATTTCAGCCGTCTTCGGCCCGGCTTGCTTGAATCCTGATGGTGCAATGAGCAAGGGACTCACATCTGAGTATACCCTTCCACGCTTAGGGTGGACAAAAATATTTACAACAAGGGGTGGTGATGGACAGAGTCTCTGAATTGAGCAGAATACTCTCACCCAGTCAAGAGATCAGGGCTAGATCCAACACCGTTTTTTAGCTCATTGCACCATCCCAGTTTCAGAACCTGGCTGTATGCAAATTAGTCTGTCCCTGGCCCAGTGCATCATGGGAACAGGGCAGACCAGACTACAAAAGCCAATTCTTACACTGGGAAGGAAACAAGCTTCCGGGGACCGGTTTCTGGCATTTCAGCCGTCTTCGGCCCGGCTTGCTTGAATCCTGATGGTGCAATGAGCAAGGGACTCACATCTGAGTATACCCTTCCACGCTTAGGGTGGACAAAAATATTTACAACAAGGGGTGGTGATGGACAGAGTCTCTGAATTAAGCAGAATACTCTCACCCAGTCAAGAGATCAGGGCTAGATCCAACACCGTTTTTTAGCTCATTGCACCATCCCAGTTTCAGAACCTGGCTGTATGCAAATTAGTCTGTCCCTGGCCCAGTGCATCATGGGAACAGGGCAGACCAGACTACAAAAGCCAATTCTTACACTGGGAAGGAAACAAGCTTCCGGGGACCGGTTTCTGGCATTTCAGCCGTCTTCGGCCCGGCTTGCTTGAATCCTGATGGTGCAATGAGCAAGGGACTCACATCTGAGTATACCCTTCCACGCTTAGGGTGGACAAAAATATTTACAACAAGGGGTGGTGATGGACAGAGTCTCTGAATTAAGCAGAATACTCTCACCCAGTCAAGAGATCAGGGCTAGATCCAACACCGTTTTTTAGCTCATTGCACCATCCCAGTTTCAGAACCTGGCTGTATGCAAATTAGTCTGTCCCTGGCCCAGTGCATCATGGGAACAGGGCAGACCAGACTACAAAAGCCAATTCTTACACTGGGAAGGAAACAAGCTTCCGGGGACCGGTTTCTGGCATTTCAGCCGTCTTCGGCCCGGCTTGCTTGAATCCTGATGGTGCATGAGCAAGGGACTCACATCTGAGTATACCCTTCCACGCTTAGGGTGGACAAAAATATTTACAACAAGGGGTGGTGATGGACAGAGTCTCTGAATTGAGCAGAATACTCTCACCCAGTCAAGAGATCAGGGCTAGATCCAACACCGTTTTTTAGCTCATTGCACCATCCCAGTTTCAGAACCTGGCTGTATGCAAATTAGTCTGTCCCTGGCCCAGTGCATCATGGGAACAGGGCAGACCAGACTACAAAAGCCAATTCTTACACTGGGAAGGAAACAAGCTTCCGGGGAGAAGGAGCACAAACAGCACTGGATGAAGGAACAACTAAAAACAATGTTACAATAACAAGTTCATTCAAGTAAACAAATGTGGGCCGAGGCAGAGAACTCCATAGCAACATACCTCTGCTTGACCTGCATTGGCTGCTGAGAAGCGGCCCAGCTCCTCTCAGACTCAATCGGCTGCAGTGCTTTGTTACACATAGGAGCTAGCTCTCTGATAATGCGTGACCTAGCATTTTATACGGTGATGCAAAAACCAGCACTAAAATGCGTTATTCTTTTTTTTTTTTTAAGAGATTTTTATTAAATTTTACACGAAATAGTACAATGGAATACAAGTACTAATTTGAGAATATAAAACAAAATACAAAATATAGGCAATGAGAAAAATTAGTACTGAAGGAGAGTCAAATGAATATTAAAATGATAATGTGGGAAAGGAAGAAAATAAATGGAAGAGAGAGAAAGAAGGGAAATAGAAGAGAGAGGGAGAGAGAAAGAGAAGAGGATAGAGGGAAGGGAGAAGGAAAAGAGAGGAGGGGACTAACAGCCTGATTCATCAAGCGAAATGCGCTCGCAAAAGGGCCAGATTCTGAGAATCTGGCCCTTTGCGAGTGCAATTTTTGCATTTGGGATTCATCATCCCAAATGCAAAAATCGCTAATAAAGAATTCGCTAAATTGCGAGGATTAGCATTTAAGGAATCTCTATTAGAGATTCCTTAAATGCTATTCATCAACCATTTTTAAATTGCTAATTCGCAATTTCGGGCCGCTATTTACCGAGAGGTCAGACCTCTCGGTAAATAGCAAAAACTTAGAAAAATGCTTTTAAAAGCATTTTTCTAAGTTGCATGTTGCACACACACATGTCCTTTGGACATGTGTGTGTGCAACACCAGTTTCAATTTGCATTTAAGGGGTGCTACAGGGTGTCCTTTGGACACCCCTGGCACCCTTTAAATCGCTATCTTATTTGCGAGTAGCAAATTGCTAATCGCAAATAAGGAATACTCCCCATTCATTCCTATGGGCCTTTTGGTGAATGGGGAGTGTGTAGGAATCGCTATTTATTTAGCAATTCCTACATGAATACTGTTTTGCGAGTCCTTAATAGCGATTCGCTATGAATCGCTATTAGGGGCTCGCAAAACGGCCCGTTGATGAATAAGGCTGTTAGACCATAGCTTGTCCCAGGTGGAAATGGAAAGGGAAATAGTTAAATCAGCTTCCCAGGCAAGCTCAATAGGGGATTTAGGATGCACAATAGTACTAAATAACAATAACTTATAAACATGAGCCGCCTTAGGTCTATGAGTAGGGAAGAGTGAGAATAACGGAGAGGAAGGAATAAGTGAAGGCGTATCTACAGGAAAGTCATGGGTGGCCAGGTGGGATTGTAAACCAGTGGAAATAATGGTATATTGAGCCAGGAAGGAATCAGGTAAATGATATGAAGTTTGAAGGGTAGGAAAAGGGATAACAGATCCATGATGTACCAATTGATGAACATAGAGAATACCCTTTTCCCTCCAGTATTTGAAATAGAAGGATTTACCCTTATATTTAAGGAATTTATTAAACCAGAGAGATGAATACAAAAAACATTGTAGCGGAGTGAAACCATTAGAAAAGGTGTTATATAACAGGTACTTCGAGTATTTCAATGTTGGAATAGCAGACAAAAAGGTACTGTTAGACATGAAAATTACATCCTGAAATGAAAAATCTTTAAGGAGGGAGCGTTCATAACTAACCCAGGTCGGAATAGGAATGTCCCCAAAGTCAAAGGCTAATGCAAAAGATTGCTTGAGCAAAAAAGCAGAATGATACAATTTGAAATTTGGAAATCGTACCCCACCTTCTCCCTTAGGACGAATAAGCTTGGCAATGGCAATACGTGGGTGTTTATTGTTCCACAAAAACTTTGAACAAACGGATTTGAGTTGGGAGAAGAAAGAGAGGGGAATTTTTACAGGAAGCATGGAGATTGTGTACAAAACATTGGGAGAGATCATAATTTTTAAGGTGTCCAGTCTGCCCCACCATGATAAAAACAAGGGGGACCAATTATTTAAGAGTGACTTAAGCTTGGAAAGAAGAGCAGCAGAAGTTAGCTTAAGCGTATCATGTATGGAGGGGGCGTACCAAATACCAAGGTATTTAATTTTGGAGGGACACCAAGCAAATTCAGTATCATCAAACATGAGGAAGGAGGAATTCAAGGGCAACACCTCAGTTTTGGACAAATTCAATTTATAACCAGATATAGTAGAGCCGGACTTCCTCCAGGAAGGGTGGAAGGGAAAGAACAGAATCAGACATGTAAATTAAAACGTCATCAGCATAAGCAGAGAGCTTTGTTGCATGGGAATTATGCTGAAAACCTTTAATTTGTGTATTAACATGGATACGTTCTAAAAAGGGTACAAGGCAGAGGATGAAAAGCAAAGGGGAGAGGGGGCAACCTTGTCTGGTGCCCCTCGATAAGGGAAAACATTTCGAAAAGTGATTATTAACAAAAATACTATCTCTGGGACACGAGTATAATAATTTAACAAAGGAGATAAGGGGGAGGAGCCAAGATGGCGGCGGAGACGGACGTGTAATCGCCCGGCTCCCCGAGCCTGTTCCGCTAATAATCTATCCTGACCACTATCCTGTGGCAAAGTAGCCGCGAAAGGACGAGGGAGGCGCGCTGTTGCTGGTGGCGTTTCTCCGGTGCTCTTACCTGCCCGATTACTGGTTGTAACGGCGGATTTTCTCGACGACCGGTGCCGAGCCCTGGACCAGTGCCCCGGGTCGATGTGCCCAGCTGGAGACGGCCGGAGCTCCTTGGATCCCGCCGATGGGTGGTGTGCCTGCGTCCCCCGCTACGATTCATCGCCTGTCAGGTGCCCGCACCGATCCCTCCGAAGGAAGTGTTACTCGACCGGCAGTGGGTTTTCATCGCTTTTTCCCCTCAGAGCGGTGTTGAGGTGAGCCGCGCTGTTTCGTACTTGATGAGGCGGAAATGGCCGCTGCGACTAGCCATTGCTCCACGCTGGGACGGGTCTCCATGACGGGACCTACATGATTCATTACACGCTAATAAGGGGAGCTCAGGATTTTGTATGAGATCGCACCCCAGCTGCCTATCGTGGGACCCACCCATACGAGCGGATACCCCTTTGTTGGTGCACAATATGGCGGTCGTCTCCTCTGCAGCACGAATGGGCTCCGTCTCTGCCCCTGAAGGTGTCGCCCTCCATGGCCTCAAGCGGCGGTCGGAATACTTTGCTGAACTCCACACTGCCGATTCACTAGATCGGCCGCCTAACATCACCCATGCCTCCATCCTCGCAGCGCTAGCCGATTTAAGGGCAGACTGGCATGATCGCTACTGTGCGCTCGGCGCGAAGTTGGAAGCAGCCGCTCTAGGGTCGGAGAGTGCCTCGCCAGCTGGCCCCCCTTGTGGTATCGACCGAGTCTCTCCTGAAATCGAAATGGGGACATTGTTGCCGCGTAACTATCAGCTGGAGCAACATTCTGAGACTGGATTCTCTGCAGGACTGCCGCCAGCCCATGTCGTTGAAGCTACATTGTTTCCTATCCTGCCTCAGCGCTCACTGTCGGCCAATGAACCCCTATCCTTGTTTGTGGCTCAGCTGGGGATGCAACTATGTTTCTACGCTGCTCAGACTGGAGATGCTGTGGGTTTAAGTCGCTGTTTTATGCTGCATTGGGTGGACTTGGGTGCCGCGCTATTCTGGATCATTGCCATGGTTGGTGACTGGGTGTGTACAATTTGTGCAGGGGGACCTTCTTCTTGTAGAGGGCGGCCATCTTACCCCTTTGTTCTATCTGGGGCGGTGTGTTATCCGGGATCATGTTTGGGTGGATGCTTGAAATCTGGCCAGGGTTAGGAGTGATCTTCTTCGTGTTAACTGTGCTTGAGGGACGGGTGGGGGCCCGGGACGGGACGCCTCCTCGACGCGTGCTGAAGCGATTTCTGATGTCTCTCCCTGCTTTCTTTATGTATGGACGCTCTGATTTTGTTGTTGTGGGTAGGGGAGAGATTTAATGGCCGGGGAGTTCGGGTGATTTAGAATTTGGCCCTCCTCCAGTATTAGGGGATTCTTTTTCTTTTTCTCCCTTTCTTTTCTCTATATTTCGGGTTCTTTAGTGGGCGACAGACACACTTCCGGGGGGGGGTAGGCCGTAGCCTCCGCATTGATGTAGGGTGGGGGGGGGGGGTTTAATTTCATACAGTTCATTTCGATGGGCCTTTTCTATTTTCTGCGCTTTTCTTCACCTATTTCTGTCCTGGGTCCGAGGGGCGGGTTAGTGGGAGTGGGTGGCGCTATGCGTGGCGTGTACTTGCCAGTTTACGCTCTTATTGTTCTGCCTTGATCCGCCATGTTGTCTTAGATGCCAGCTTATACGGTTGATTCCATACTATGCGGTTGCCTGCTCATGATGTGAAGTAATGATACGGACTCAGTACTCCTTGATTTCTATTCTTCACTGTTTATGTTTTACACTTGCAAAATTTTTTAAATTAACCTTTACTGCTCCTGTTTTCCTGGTGGCACGTAATCGTTTGCAGAGTTATTCCATGATTGTTGCTATTTATCCTGGTGCCGCTGGGAACTGTATTGTTCGCTCTTGTGCTAAAAGTATCGTGGCCGGCCTGACGGTTGTGGGCCCGTATTTGTTATTTTTATGCACAATAAAGGTTTATAAAAAAAAAAACAAAAAAAAACAAAGGAGATAAAAGAGGGTCCAAAACCAAACCACTGAAGAGTTGCAAACATGAATTGCCAATTGATGAGATCAAAGGCCTTCTCGGCATCTAAAGAGAGGGCGGCAAGGGGGGATTTATATTTTTTGGCAAAAGAAATAACATTAGTAAACATTCTGGCATTGTCACAAGCAAACCTACCCTTTACAAAACCTACTTGGTCAGTTTTAATTAACAGAGGGATTATATTTTCAAGGCGAGTGGCAAGAATTTTTGCAAAGATTTTACAATCATAATTTAATAAGGAGATGGGACGGTAATTTTTACAGTAGGAATGGTCTTTGTCTGGTTTAGGGATGATAATAATCAATGCATCCATAAAGGAACCAGAGGCCTTAGCGTCAGAGATAAAGGAATTAAATAGCGTAAGAAGACGTGGTACAAAAATGGAGGAAAAAGTGGTGTAAAACTCAGCGGTAAGGCCATCGGGCCCCGGAGCCTTGGACTTTTTTAGTGATTTTATTGCATTGAATATCTCGTGGGAAGAGATATCAGCTTCTAAAGCATTAAATTCATCAGGAAGGGAAGGTGGGGAGGGAAGGCCGGAAAAATAATTATGTAGGTTCTGGGTCGATGGGAAGGTATCATCCGAATAAAGAGATTGGTAATACTTATGAAAAACATCCGCAATATCTTCATCCAATGAAACCAGTTTATTAGAAGATTCATTCAGGATAGGGCCAATTGTTTTACATTCTGATTTGATCTTTAAATAGTTAGCTAACATACGACCAGCTTTGTTTTGACCACCATGGTACTTGGACTTTATTTTGAGAAGTACGTTGCAAGCATCAATCGTAGCTAGTTTATTGAGGTCTGATCTCGCTTTGATCAGCTGATGTAGGGCAAAGGATGATTTAGAAGAGAAATAAGTGTGCTCCAATTCCTTAATATGGCTAAGTTGGACCTCGTATTTGTGCCGTGCTGCCTTCCTTTTACGAGAAACGTAAGAGATGACAAAAGCACGGAGAGAAGCCTTGAAAGCATTCCAATTATTGGGAATATTAGTGTCAATGGGGTTATTGAAGGCAAAAAATTCATTAGTATGGGCAGTGGCCTCCTTGATAAAAACTGGGTCAGATAATAAAGAAGTGTTTAACTTCCATCGACTAAATTGAGAGGAGGTGAGGGTAAAATCAAAAACAGCATGGACAGAAATGAAAATAGAACCTATATCAGAGGCCTGGATGGACGGTAGCAAAGATTTACTAACAAGAATATAATCAATCCGAGACCTTGTGTGATGTACGTTGCAATAAAAGGTATATTCAAGCAAATCAGGGTTGCATGTTTTCCAGACATCATAAAAAGGTCGAGAGGTGATGGCAGACTGAAATGCTTTGTGAGTCTTGTCTGGGTTGAATTTAGATTTTGATAATCTGTCTGAAAAGGGGTCCAACCATTGATTAAAATCACCAGCAACAATCACATTGGGGAAATCAAGCGATGAAAGTAAAATTTTATTACTATTCCAAAATTGAGGGTCAGGTTTAACCGGGCCGTAAATATTCAATAAAACAAGGGTTTTATTTTGAAAAGCAATTTTTGCCATCACCCATCGACCATTATCATCAGCTTGAGTAGATAACATTTGCACAGACAAAGATTTATAAAATAATATGGCAACACCACCTTTTTTGTTGGAAGTAGAGGAATGAACAACCTGACAAACCCATTGTCTCTTCAGCTTAAGAGATTCTGAATCAGTGCAATGCGTTTCTTGAAGGAAAACAATACGAGAATTAATTTTGGATAAATGAGACAATACCTTTTGACGCTTGATCGGGTTTCCAATACCACGAACATTCCACGAAACAAGTTTACACATAATGGAGGGTAGGGGAGGAAGTATACGAAGGGATGTGATACACTTCGGGAAAACATCTGGAAAAAAAAACAAGGCACGTAAGGAGAGAAAAGGCAAAAAATGATACAACAAATACCAAAACTTCCAAATATTTTATAAAAGAACCAAGAAGGAAAGACAGTACAGACCAAGAACAAGTACACGTAAGACATGCCCAACCAGAAGAGGGATACACCAGAAGAGGATATACGCACAAAAAGAGAGTCGAAAAAGTAGAGGAGACAGAGATGAAGGGGAGAAAGATAGGAGAAAAAAGGAAGAAAGAGTAGAAGGAAAGGAAGATAAAAGTGAACAGATTAAGGCAATAGAGCCTGGTCTGAGGAGAGGAGAGAAATCGAAAAAGCAGGAGCATAGAGACGCCAAGGAGGAGGCGAACCCCCATGAGCAACACAGAAGGTATAAAGGAAATCAGAACCTCAAGAAATCGGAGAGTACAGAAGGGTAGAGGGATGTAGAGGAGAAATGAGGGACATAAAACACAAGACTGTCCAAACCAGAAAAGTGACAACAAGAAGAGAGAAATCAATCATTAGTGTCCATGCCAGAAGAAGATATGTTTTGCAAAAATGACTGAAGTTTCTGTGGATCATCAAATGAGCGAGTACGACCATTATGCGTGATTTTACAAAAACATGGATGAAGGATGCCATACTGAATGTTCAATTGTCTCATCTGAGGACGGAGATTCAGAAATTCTTTACGTCGAGCATTTGTTGCATTGGAGAGATTTTGAGAAATGAAGATATTATGGCCCGACCATATAAGACGTCTTTTAAGTTTAGCAGCCTTCAACAATGACATTAATTCAGTAAAGTCAAGAAAAAGCATAATAATACCACGGCGTTTAGAAGCATTAGGTTGAAGGCGGCCTCAACGATGGGCTCATTTGTTTTATCGCATATCGCCCTACTTTGTCACCTTCGATATTAGGCCGTACAGACTGGACGATATTCACTACACGGAGGTATACATCATGCATATCGATTTTCTTTTTCCAGTCTTTTGTTTACCTTCATTATTATTACTCCCCGGGTGTTTGTCAAGCCACGCCCACCAGATGTAACATTTAAAGGGATTGGTCAGCACCTTCCCATTGATTCCATTTTCGGTTGACGGCACGCCGCAACACATCAACTTCATAAGCTTTATCCGGCTACAAGTGTTTCTTTTTATCAGGTGAGATTCGCCACTTCTGAGATACGGGCTAGATATACGTAGCACTGTTTATTTCCATCCCCATCTAGTTTAGATGTCGGACAATAGTCGCCGAATGTGTTTTTCTATCATATACCGTTCGTTTTGATTAACGGTTACACTGATGGGTTCACTCTCCATACAGATTATCGTCTTGTTCGGAACACCATTACTACCCAAACATTTACTTTGAATATAAACTCTAAATGAGACTCCGCTTGGGACCTGTTTATCTTTGTTCAGGTTATGACAACCTCTGTCTGATTTATGTTTTCATTAATAGCAAGTTTCACATATAACTCACTCGGGCGTCTTTATATTTACAGCAATTCTACTCGTGGAACACTATAATATAACATTGATCATCCTTACGCCATTCATTTTTGGGAAACAGATCAACGGTAGTAGATGTCGACACTTGGCTCAGGTAAATGAGTCGGCGGTCATTATGTGCATCATACTTAGATGATGACACCAGATATCTGATATATATTCTTATTTTCTTTCTCCAGACAGATTGACATAAGCATATTATTGACGCTGAGAAATTTTAAACACTTACCTCTCGAACATTAAATATCAAGACTCGAGAAAGGCATATCATAGGTAATTAGTCCGTTATTATGGTCTCAACCTTGACCAGCTGTTACATCTTTATCATTATACCCCGTTATTCTAAATAGACCCGATCTGGGCATCTTTGTATTTTTCAGCTAATCGATAAGAAAAGGACACAGCGAATGAATATCCACGGGCTATGTTCCTAGGCCTTGCGCCACTCATCTTTAACAGGACCTTTTAACACCTTGGCTGCTAAGGGGTTTTCCCGTCCTGCGCCAACATTCTTAGAATACCATTGTTCATGACAAGGCCAGCTCGTCATAAGCACAGCTCAGCCGTGCCTCATGACGAGCTGGCCTTGTCATTAGCATCGAACAGGTTAATAAGTTTTCAACAAGGATACCACATACCAATTCCACAGGTATGAGTGATCTTGAATAGATGCTAGTTTACATTGAGCCCTTTGCATCTAACAAAAACTTTAACATTATTTAGAAACGAAAACATGTGGGTGTATGATATATATCTGCAGAGGCCTCCCAAATATCATCGACATTAACGAAAAATCATTGTGTGGTCCTCCACCTTGTTTTTGCATATGTACGACACCCTGTGCTCATTTGACTCTTAACTTACCTCGTATCAGTATTATCATTTTCTGATTATGATATATTTGTTTTTCTGTGTTTAGGTATATCGTCTGTCTGTCATCTATATAAAGATACCATCTATGTGTTTTTTCTATCTCCCCTTGTAAGTTGCCATCATTATATACATGGGGGCCTCCCCTTAATTTCTGAGAGTGCTATAATTATCATGTACATAGAGCTACGTTTTGACTTGGAATTTTGAAATTTGTAGCAAAAAGAGGTTTTTGAGTACTATACAATCATGTTTCAGTATATGTTTATCATATGACATGTTAGAAACAAAGTTATGAATTTGGACCCAATAGCTTTAGGTCATAGGTAATATGTAAAGTAATATATGTCATGTAATATTGTATTCTCTGTATGTAAAATGTTTTACTTTATATTCTTAACTCATGATTGTAAGCCACTAGAGAATGGTATTTTATTATTTCTCTTTTTCATGTAATTGCAGATTAGAAACTTGTGGCTCCTGAAGAAGGCGTTTTCGCCGAAACGCGCGTCGAGTACTTTATCTTTAGCTTGGTTGTGGATACTTTTGAGTATCCAATAGTGTCTCTTTATTTATTTAAAATGTTGTAATTTGTGCTACTATATGTATTAATTGCATATATTTTTATATTTGTATTGTCATATAGTCTGATTAATTTCAGTTGTCTATATGATTTTTATTATGTACATTAAAAACATGTTTGCTTTTTGCAAATGATTACTTTTTTCCCTATTTTACCTGTTCCTTCTGCATTTGGGTCCAGTTACTTGTTGTCTACTAATAGGACTGCCTAGGATTTTTTGCATATACAGAACAAGAACAAGTACACGTAAGACATGCCCAACCAGAAGAGGGATACACCAGAAGAGGATATACGCACAAAAAGAGAGTCGAAAAAGTAGAGGAGACAGAGATGAAGGGGAGAAAGAAAGGAGAAAAAAGGAAGAAAGAGTAGAAGGAAAGGAAGATAAAAGTGAACAGATTAAGGCAATAGAGCCTGGTCTGAGGAGAGGAGAGAAATCGAAAAAGCAGGAGCATAGAGACGCCAAGGAGGAGGCGAACCCCCATGAGCCACATAGAAGGTATAAAGGAAATCAGAACCTCAAGAAATCGGAGAGTACAGAAGGGTAGAGGGATGTAGAGGAGAAATGAGGGACATAAAACACAAGACTGTCCAAACCGGAAAAGTGACAACAAGAAGAGAGAAATCAATCATTAGTGTCCATGCCAGAAGAAGATATGTTTTGCAAAAATGACTAAAGTTTCTGTGGATCATCAAATGAGCGAGTACGACAATTATGCGTGATTTTACAAAAACATGGATGAAGGATGCCATACTGAATGTTCAATTGTCTCATCTGAGGACGGAGATTCAGAAATTCTTTTCGTCGAGCATTTGTTGCATTGGAGAGATTTTGAGAAATGAAGATATTATGGCCCGACCATATAAGACGTCTTTTAAGTTTAGCAGCCTTCAACAATGACATTAATTCAGTAAAGTCAAGAAAAAGCATAATAATACCACGGCGTTTAGAAGCATTAGGTTGAAGGCGGCCTCAACGATGGGCTCATTTGTTTTATCGCATATCGCCCTACTTTGTCACCTTCGATATTAGGCCGTACAGACTGGACGATATTCACTACACGGAGGTATACATCATGCATATCGATTTTCTTTTTCCAGTCTTTTGTTTACCTTCATTATTATTACTCCCCGGGTGTTTGTCAAGCCACGCCCACCAGATGTAACATTTAAAGGGATTGGTCAGCACCTTCCCATTGATTCCATTTTCGGTTGACGGCACGCCGCAACACATCAACTTCATAAGCTTTATCCGGCTACAAGTGTTTCTTTTTATCAGGTGAGATTCGCCACTTCTGAGATACGGGCTAGATATACGTAGCACTGTTTATTTCCATCCCCATCTAGTTTAGATGTCGGACAATAGTCGCCGAATGTGTTTTTCTATCATATACCGTTCGTTTTGATTAACGGTTACACTGATGGGTTCACTCTCCATACAGATTATCGTCTTGTTCGGAACACCATTACTACCCAAACATTTACTTTGAATATAAACTCTAAATGAGACTCCGCTTGGGACCTGTTTATCTTTGTTCAGGTTATGACAACCTCTGTCTGATTTATGTTTTCATTAATAGCAAGTTTCACATATAACTCACTCGGGCGTCTTTATATTTACAGCAATTCTACTCGTGGAACACTATAATATAACATTGATCATCCTTACGCCATTCATTTTTGGGAAACAGATCAACGGTAGTAGATGTCGACACTTGGCTCAGGTAAATGAGTCGGCGGTCATTATGTGCATCATACTTAGATGATGACACCAGATATCTGATATATATTCTTATTTTCTTTCTCCAGACAGATTGACATAAGCATATTATTGACGCTGAGAAATTTTAAACACTTACCTCTCGAACATTAAATATCAAGACGCGAGAAAGGCATATCATAGGTAATTAGTCCGTTATTATGGTCTCAACCTTGACCAGCTGTTACATCTTTATCATTATACCCCGTTATTCTAAATAGACCCGATCTGGGCATCTTTGTATTTTTCAGCTAATCGATAAGAAAAGGACACAGCGAATGAATATCCACGGGCTATGTTCCTAGGCCTTGCGCCACTCATCTTTAACAGGACCTTTTAACACCTTGGCTGCTAAGGGGTTTTCCCGTCCTGCGCCAACATTCTTAGAATACCATTGTTCATGACAAGGCCAGCTCGTCATAAGCACAGCTCAGCCGTGCCTCATGACGAGCTGGCCTTGTCATTAGCATCGAACAGGTTAATAAGTTTTCAACAAGGATACCACATACCAATTCCACAGGTATGAGTGATCTTGAATAGATGCTAGTTTACATTGAGCCCTTTGCATCTAACAAAAACGTTAACATTATTTAGAAACGAAAACATGTGGGTGTATGATATATATCTGCAGAGGCCTCCCAAATATCATCGACATTAACGAAAAATCATTGTGTGGTCCTCCACCTTGTTTTTGCATATGTACGACACCCTGTGCTCATTTGACTCTTAACTTACCTCGTATCAGTATTATCATTTTCTGATTATGATATATTTGTTTTTCTGTGTTTAGGTATATCGTCTGTCTGTCATCTATATAAAGATACCATCTATGTGTTTTTTCTATCTCCCCTTGTAAGTTGCCATCATTATATACATGGGGGCCTCCCCTTAATTTCTGAGAGTGCTATAATTATCATGTACATAGAGCTACGTTTTGACTTGGAATTTTGAAATTTGTAGCAAAAAGAGGTTTTTGAGTACTATACAATCATGTTTCAGTATATGTTTATCATATGACATGTTAGAAACAAAGTTATGAATTTGGACCCAATAGCTTTAGGTCATAGGTAATATGTAAAGTAATATATGTCATGTAATATTGTATTCTCTGTATGTAAAATGTTTTACTTTATATTCTTAACTCATGATTGTAAGCCACTAGAGAATGGTATTTTATTATTTCTCTTTTTCATGTAATTGCAGATTAGAAACTTGTGGCTCCTGAAGAAGGCGTTTTCGCCGAAACGCGCGTCGAGTACTTTATCTTTAGCTTGGTTGTGGATACTTTTGAGTATCCAATAGTGTCTCTTTATTTATTTAAAATGTTGTAATTTGTGCTACTATATGTATTAATTGCATATATTTTTATATTTGTATTGTCATATAGTCTGATTAATTTCAGTTGTCTATATGATTTTTATTATGTACATTAAAAACATGTTTGCTTTTTACAAATGATTACTTTTTTCCCTATTTTACCTGTTCCTTCTGCATTTGGGTCCAGTTACTTGTTGTCTACTAATAGGACTGCCTAGGATTTTTTGCATATACAGAACAAGAACAAGTACACGTAAGACATGCCCAACCAGAAGAGGGATACACCAGAAGAGGATATACGCACAAAAAGAGAGTCGAAAAAGTAGAGGAGACAGAGATGAAGGGGAGAAAGAAAGGAGAAAAAAGGAAGAAAGAGTAGAAGGAAAGGAAGATAAAAGTGAACAGATTAAGGCAATAGAGCCTGGTCTGAGGAGAGGAGAGAAATCGAAAAAGCAGGAGCATAGAGACGCCAAGGAGGAGGCGAACCCCCATGAGCCACATAGAAGGTATAAAGGAAATCAGAACCTCAAGAAATCGGAGAGTACAGAAGGGTAGAGGGATGTAGAGGAGAAATGAGGGACATAAAACACAAGACTGTCCAAACCGGAAAAGTGACAACAAGAAGAGAGAAATCAATCATTAGTGTCCATGCCAGAAGAAGATATGTTTTGCAAAAATGACTAAAGTTTCTGTGGATCATCAAATGAGCGAGTACGACAATTATGCGTGATTTTACAAAAACATGGATGAAGGATGCCATACTGAATGTTCAATTGTCTCATCTGAGGACGGAGATTCAGAAATTCTTTACGTCGAGCATTCGTTGCATTGGAGAGATTTTGAGAAATGAAGATATTATGGCCCGACCATATAAGACGTCTTTTAAGTTTAGCAGCCTTCAACAATGACATTAATTCAGTAAACTCAAGAAAAAGCATAATAATACCACGGGGTTTAGAAGCATTAGGTTGAAGGTGGCCTAAACGATGGGCTCTTTGGATATTGAGAGGATGCGCTGAAGGTTGGAGTTCAAGAAGGTCCATCAGGAATTTTTGTAAAAAGGACACCATGTCTGGCCCCTCTACATTTTCTGGAAGGCCATATAGGCGTAGGTTATTCCTCCGATTACGATTTTCAAGGTCCTCGTTGTGGATTTTCAATTTGTGAATTTCCTGTTCCAACGCAGGGATCTTGGAGGATACATCTTGGATGTCACTAACACGTTGCTCCAACTCCAGAACCTTACCATCCATAACAGCCAGTTGTGCCTCAATTTGAGAGAGTTTAACGTTGGTTGCAGACATAAATGGTTGAAGACCTCGCACTTCTTCTTGGATAGAATCCAGAACAGGATTAGACGAAGAAACGGGAGATGGTGGATCATTTTTTGGTCTCTTAACTTTAGCTCCAGTGGCAGAGTGCTTCGGAGTAGCAGACTCGAGAGACATGTTGAAAACTTCGATTAAGTGAATAAAGCACAGCTAGACTCGCTCAAAACAATGCAAGAAAAAGTTATATGCGTAAAAAAGAGTCATGCATAGATAAAAGGTAGAAGGCAAACAGAGAGCGGTAGCTGAGATACCATTTAGTGTAGTCCATCTGACAAATGAGCAGAATGGAAAGCAGTCATGGAGATAGAAATACCTTCCAGGGTGACATGTGGGAGTATGTAGGAATAAAAAGCAGTCAAAATATATAGATGGACATCTTGCACGTGAAATAGTAAAACAGGCAGTTCAATATGATGAAAAGAAGCATTTATGCTAGGGCGTGGATTAGTGACAAGTAGTAGTGAGCTTGGACTGCAAGGACTACCAGGAGTCAAGTGCTGTTAGCAGGTACGCAGAGACATCATGTAATACACCACAGTTCATGAGATGAGTGAGATGATGGGTTCACAAAATCCTTTGAAGACTAGGCACTGACAATGGCTATAATAACCACCAGCAAAATGAGCTTGGAGCCTGCCAGAGTAGGAAAAGCAGCTATGTAGATGCCATAAAATGAGGTAAAAAAAAAAACGCGGCTCATCAACATATAAAATGGCGGCTGTCAATACCACAGCACTATATGCAGGAACAGCAAAGAATCATTTTGCACACAAGACCCATGAAAAACGCTGTAAAAAACGGGTGAATAGCCACAAAAGTGCAGAAAAGAGTCAGCAGGAATGCAGAAATTCATTACCGAGGCGCTGCGAATTCCATCTCATGCAGCGACGTTGTGAGGAAACAGGACGCGGGCACGGCGGCACAAAATGGCGGCCGCCCGCGTCCCCAAGTGCAGAAAGATCCCGGGAGTAATGCGAGGCTACGGCGGTTCAGCCGGAGCTTGTCAGGAACATCCTCCGCTTCCTTGGATCTTCCGACGGCCACATGCGGCAGCAGGAGCCTCTACAAACCCTTACGAGGTTCGATAGTCAGGGCAAAGGTTCGCCACTTCACGGAGCTCAGTGGAGGTGCGCCATCACCCGTCGGCGTCGAAGCCACGCCCCCAAAAAATGCGTTATTCTAACCTGTGACGCTTAGTACTTGGCAGGGATGAATGTACAGAGTGCTGTTTAAAAACACAGCACTCTGTAGGTGGGTGTCTGGATTATGCATGCATAGCTACTAAATTTCCCAGTTCCATGCGTGACTAGTTTGGCCAGTCTAATTTTGATCTCAAATTCCGGGACTTTTAGTCTTATTTGACAGTATAAAAGCAGGTCTACAAGTCCCACAATTCTTAGTAAAAAATAGGACTGCTGTAACTAGTCACTCATAGACGCGGGGAAACTTAGCACCTATGTGCATGTTTGAGAGGCATAATTCAACTGTGATCGCCTCAGGCACCATCCATTTTATTTAGCAGACATTAGGCACAGACAGCACAGTATATCTGCTAAAATGGGGCAGTCAGGGCACAGATCTGTGCGCTCCTGGGGCCAATGAGGAGTGAAACAGAGCAGGTAGGGCTAAGCCTCAAGCACTGTTTCAGCTACTGATAAGGCTGTGTGAAATAAGGTAGGCAGTGTCCTTGTGGTATGAACTAATGAAGTTTATTTAAGAGTAGATGAACAACCTCAACCATCGCATAACTTGCTTTCTTCTCTCACCAACCCCAGTCAGACTGAATTGTAACATTCTCTCCTGTCTAAGTTACATCCCAAGTACACAGAATGTCACATAGTGATTACAGTCTTACAGTCCTATCAAGGAGCTGGAAGAGGGATTGAGGTGGGTCTTGTCTTTTTTAGGGCCAGCATACCAGACAGCACAGCTGTCCGGTTAACACATATTGTGGCTTCCTAACAGCTTACCTGGGCTTAATGCCCGCCCTTTGCTTAACATTAGCTGGCTTTATTGCCCCTTTCATTAGCTTGCTTGTGTTTTTGATGGCTGCTTGTTTAGTACCTAAACAAAAGTAAAGCGCCAAGAAACCTATCCGGTGAACGTTGCGCTTTATAAATATTTTTTAACATAACATTAACATAACAAAGTGTGCCTACTGTAGTGGCACTGTCCAGGAGTGCACTTACCGGACTGGCTCATTTCTGGGGTGTAGGTACTGGGGTGGTAAGCCTTGCGACGCGTGTCTTGGAACATTCCTGAGGTTGTGATTGTTGTTTCTCAGTAGTAGTGGGCCTGGCTCATGCCCCATAGCTTCCGGCTATTGCATGCCTACACTGCCGTTCAATATGACTTGACTGCTATCCTCTGAGATTCCAGAGGCAGTGCCCGGGGATTTCACCACCACCAGCCAGCAGAAACATCTTCACTCGGAGTGTACCACCGCCTCAGGTAGCAATGATACAAGGATCGCATGCGCGTATCTGGCAAGTCCGAACCCTAGTCGACAATAATAAAATAATGGCAAGACGAAAGTGTAAGTAAAGCACTTTTATTCTGGTCTTGTGACGCACCTCCACCTTCTGCTCCTCGCCGGATCTGTTCCCCCAATCCTCACTTTTTCACTCCTATCACGCCACATTCTACACATGCACCTCCTCCCACACAACACACATCCAAGTGACATGCTCCCCACTAACGAGAGACACACAAACTTCAAGATCTAACACATACTAACACACACAGGAAAGCTTAACACATATCCTCCTTACATACAGAATGTCACACAAATACCACATGCCTTAACAATACCGGTGGCTACATTTAAGAAAACATCACTAGTAAATAGCCACATCAGTTAAATAAGTATTTAGCATTGCAAGCATGTGGTGGACATATTTAGATGGCAATCTGTTTTCTTATTTTTACTTTTGTGGCATATGCATACAACAAAAATGTAAAAAAAAAAATGAACTTTGCACCAGCATGCTAAGGTAAAACCCATTGGCTTTGCCAATGCTTTTCAATATTATTGTAATTATGGTTGCCACCTGGCTGGTGTTTTATCGGCCTACCATGCCAGTAAAAATGTTTGGGAAAAGTAGTGAAATCCTGCAAATGATTTTCCCTTTTAAAATATAAACCTAAACATCACATACATGAAGAAATGTTTTATGAAGTGTTTGAGAGCTGTTTGGTTTACTTGTAAATGATTATTACAGAAAAGAGGTGTTAATTACCTTGTTACAAAAGATTACTGAGAACTGGAAACACACTCCTTTTCACCTACCTGCTTTTGAACCTTCGGAATAGCAAAAAGTAAGCCAATGGTTGGTACTTTTTTGTGAGAAAGTACATTATTGCATAGCTTTATGCATGCTTGCCAACATTCCGTGACCAAAAAGAGGTAAGATTTTCCGTTTTTAAAACTATTATTTAGCATAATAATAGTGTCAGTGGAACACGAGGCCAGGTTGAACCGATGATATTTCACAGGAAATTGTAATACTTGAAACATAAAGTAGAAGAAAGGGCTGTGTGGCTTTTGGACCAGACGGCATCATGAGAAGTAAATGCGATGGCCTAAATGAGGGACATTTGAGTGCTGTCACCTGCCTTAAGCTCACACCTCTGGTCATCAACAACCTAAGGCACTGTGTTGTGGGGCTACAATTTCAGGCAATCTAGTACTGCCAGATGGGCAGCTTAAAAGGATCAGTGTGTAAGCCATTTTTTTGTCTGTTTTTTGATCCATGGGCCGTGACAGGACCAAACACCATATTTTTTTAAGACTGGCATCATATATGCCATGCATACATGTTGGCATATATGATGCCAGTCTTAAAAAAATTCCAGTTCCATACATGTGCATTACATTTACAATACACACTTTCTCAAAATATAGTAGAGGAGGTTGAGCACAAGGAGAAAGAGGTCTGTGGGTGAGGAGAGGTGCCTTGATGTTGTGGTTAAGTTTACAGAATTTAAAACCAAGAGACTCAAGCATAAATCTTGGCTTCCCCATTTGAAATAATTGTGGGATCTTGTGCACATCATTCGATATCACCTTTAAGATCTCCACCTAGACTTACAAGGCCGTCCATAAAGGCGGACCAGCATACCTTAACAACCGCCTCTCTTTCCACGCACCCGAGAGACACCTCCGATCGGCTGACCTCTATCTGGCCACCAGCCCACGCATCTACAAGACCCAATCAGGAGGGAAGTCCTTCTCCTATCTTGCAGCCAAGGCCTGGAAACGACCTCCTCCTCTGGCAAAGCCCCACACTGCCCCAGTTCAGGAAAGACCGCAAGAGCTGGATCTTTGGATGACCCCACAAAGTTACGGAGTCGCCCCCCCCCCCATTGCACCGTGACACCCTCACAGGCTGAGTAGCTGTGCTTTATAAACCCTCTGATTGATTGATATGACTACGCCATCAGTCTCTTCATGGTACACAAGTTATGAGCCTTTAGAGGAGCCCAGTTCGCCCGTCTGTGCCACACAAGAGGCTCATGCAGAGAAGAAGTGCAGGAGAAGGGAGAGATCTTGGAGCAGGTTAGGGTGACAAGCCATTTGGGGTTGTGAGATCTAGGTACTGCAAGTAAGTACTTTCATCATGTCATTGCAGCTGACCCTTCCCTCTGCCGCCCTCAGCTGAAACAAAAGAACGCCATGAGAAGAGGAGGTAAGGGTTATGGGACTGTGTCATACACAGGAATCTCCGGATTGCACTGTTTTCTGTGGAAAGACCAATGAATAAGACCGATCAAGCGATCCCAGGTGGCCTGGTATTATCTTTCAACAAGCATTTGCAATGCAATAGGTCTCGCATTTGTGAGAGTTAGAGCTATTGATGTTCTAAATGGCAATGCCTTTTACCTATGTGTTTTGGTTTGGAATAGAGTGCATGTATCTGGTGTGGAGTGGAATTATGTGGGGTGGATTGGACTTGATAGTTGTTAGTTGTGGAAGTGTGTGTGATGGAATTGTCTGGTGTGGAACTGTGTATTAGAAATATGTGGCATGGGGTGCAGTGGAAACATGTGGATAGTAATTATGTGGTACTGAGTGTATTGGAATTACATGGAGTGGCATTGTGTGTTAGAGTGTAATTAGTTGGAATGGTGGTATGTGTATGCAATGAAGAGAGATTGCTATAGCGCAAACGTAGCTACAAAGTAAACACACCTGTTTGGCAGACAGGGCGTTCACTAGACTTAATACTGCCTCACAAGGGTAGATTTTAGTTTTTTTTCTATGTTAGGACCTTACAGTTAGAAAGCAGTGATTTACACAGAATCAATGTCCGATAGCTAGCACTGAATGTGAAATTCTCAACTTCTTTATTGCGCATCTTTTATTAAATTGTAGATTTATTTAAACCTCTAATTACTTATTAAAGAACAGTTCAGGAGAGAAATCGAGAGGAGGTCTTTGGGAATGTTCACCCTCGAAGCAATTAATAAACGGAAACATCGATTTGAAACACTATCCTGAGAAATGTAATGTGGCATTTATATGGATTTAAAAAAAATGTGTGTATAATGTAGCAGGGGCATCTTAAAGAACACAAGGAGCAGTATGTAGCACAGAAATGATGTGTAGGACCAGGTAAACCCCGATTACAGAAACTAGGATGTAAATGGGGGGGAGGATATGAACTGGGCTATACACCAAAAAGCACCGCTGGTTTACACCTTTTTACTGTTTCAAGCACATTGAGATGAAGTGATTTGCCCAGCATCTCACAATGTTCCTGGCTAAGTGGGAAAGGGGAGACCCAGGGAGAGCCGCGCGTGAGCCGGTCTCTCCCTGGGTAGATTAGCGCACGGGCTGGGGCAGAGGGCATAAATAGAGGCGGGGAGAGCGGGAAGGGAACTGTGCCGGCGGGAGGTGGGTAGTGTAGTTTGTTTTGCGGTGTCTGCCTGCTGCGCCCTGCAGGCAGCCTACGATGATGGAAATGCAGGCGAGTGAAGTGCGGGGGCATCGGACCCCCCCCCTGCGTTTCCAGGCGGCCCGGCGAAGTTTTCGTACGTCTCCTGTGAGAGCAGTGTGTGTATCTGGGGCGGCCGGTGGACGGCGGGGGAGGCCTTGGGGGCGGGCTGCGAGATCGTTGGGCCTACCTCAAGGTTGCCTCCACTCATGATCTCTCCATCCTAAGATCTACTCTTGACTCCATTCAAAACTGGATGTCAACTCATCAATTGATTCTGAATCCCTCCAAAACTGAATTCCTCCTTTTCTCCTCCTCACTCTCTCCTCCCCTGGTTCAATCATGGATGGATCAGATGAATCTACTAAACAATAAACCCATCATTGTCGACAGTGCAAAATCCCTTGGTGTCATTCTGGACAAAAAACTCAATCTAACTCCCCACATCAACTCTATTGCAAAATCTGCTCGCTTCCAACTGCGCCTTCTTTGGGGAATCCGTCGCTTCTTCCCGGAGCAGGACCTTATAACCCTGGTGCAATCGCTGGTCCTCTCTAGACTAGACTACTGCAATTCTCTACTTACTGGCCTCCCCAAATCTCACCTGTCCCCACTTAAGTCTGTCTTCCATTCAGCAGCTCGTTTCATTTATGGGGCCAAAAGAAGCGATCACATCACACCGATGTTATCCACCCTCCGCTGGCTTCCCTTCGAGGCTAGAGCTATCTGCAAGACTGCCTGCATTACCCACAAAGCCTTGCACTCCTCATCTCCCAGCTACCTGGAGAATAAACTGAAACTCTCTGGTGGCTCTAGACGGTCACGCAATGTGGAGAATCTACTGCTTGAACCTCCCACTTTCAAGAAGGAAAGAACAATGGCCCAATCCTTTTCAGGCAACGCAGTGAGAATCTGGAACTCCTTTCCACCTCAGCTCCGGACCACCGCCTCCTCCCAGGCCTTCAAAAGGGACCTCAAAGTTCTCCTCCTCCAGAGACACCTCTAAAAGTAATTCACATCCTCTTGCTATTTGTGAGGAAGACTTCCCACTACTGATAATTTCTACTTTCCATGACCATGGAAGTGCCCTCCCAGTGTATGCCTGGGATTGGAGGGTCTGTCTTTTTGCAGTATTTTCCATGTACTGGTGTTCGGTGCCCTTCTGTAACATGCACACACCACTATGCCCTTGCAACACATGTCTTTACCTTTGATACTTGCACAAGTGCCACCTTGCCCACGTAACGCTTGTTCCTGAGCCTGAGTGTCTAGCACTTATTGCAGGACTATACCTCTAATTATACTCTGTTTTCTCTTATAACTGCACACTTGTCACTTTTATTTCCTCTTGTGCACTTTAGACTACCTCATGTATTTTGGTTGCTCACAATTTTTACTCAAGTATTTTGTTTGCTCACGATTGTCACTATTACCTTTACTACCTCATGTATTTTGGTTGCTCACAATTTTTACTCAAGTATTTTGTTTGCTCACGATTGTCACTATTACCTTTACTACCTCATGTATTTTTGGTTGCTCACAGTTTTTACTACCTCATGTATTTTGTTTGCTCACAATTGTCACTTTTACCTTATGTAAGTAACGTATGTTTTTGCAATCTGTTCTTTTGTAATGTTTCTCATTATGTTTCATTTCTGTTCCTAATGTGAAGCGCTCTGACGCCTTCGGGTAAAGTCTGCGCTATATAAAAATGCATAAATAAAAATAAAAAAGAGCAGTGTGTGTATCTGGGGCGGCCGGTGGACGGCGGGGGAGGCCTTGGGGGCGGGCTGCGAGATCGTTGGGCGGGTCTCTGGGCAGTTCCTCTCTCGGCGTTGTTCCTGGTGGGTGGGGGAGGAGGGGTCGGAGTGCCAGAGTGCTTATTTATTTTTTGTTTATGCTTTTTTGTGTTGCGCGGGCTTCGCACGGGGGGGGTCGGAGCGCTTCGCAATGGGAACAGAATTGATACATGTAGAGAACATTACACATGAGCGGATTACACTGGCAGCCGTTAAGTTACATGAGGTACAGGTGATATTGTGAGCAAACGAAATACATGAGGTTGTAACAGTGCACAGGAGGAAACAGTGGCAAGTGTGCAGGTTACAAGAGAAATCATAGTACGCTTAGAGGTATAATACTACAATATATGCTAGACAGGCACAAGAACAAACGTTACATAGGCTATGGTGTCACTTGTGCAAGTATCAAAGGCAAACAAAATGTGAGAGGTAGCAAGCAGTGTGTTACAAGAGAAGAGAAGTGTGTGCATGTTACAAAAGAGTACCAAACACAGGTACAAGGATAATACTGCAATAAATGGCAAACACTCCAACCACAAGAACACAATGGTAGGCACTTCCATAGTCATAGAGCATAGAATTTTCAGTAATAGGTAGCCTTCCTTCAGATAATAGAGGGGCCGTGAATTACTTTTGGAGGTGTCTTTGGAGGAGGTGAACTTTGAGGTCCATTTTGTAGGCCTGGGAGGAGGCGGTGGTCCAGAGTGCCTCCAACCCCCCCTGTTGTGTAGTGGGGCTGGGCAGGACATGGCTCAACTCATTCAAATTAATGGCCAGACTTATGTATTTGTCCCTTCCCCTTGCCAGGTGCAGGGTGTGGTCACTGGGCAGGCTGTTTCCCAGGACGGCGTGGTGGTGGGACATGGGGGTGATTCGCTGCCTGTGTGCGCCTCTATCTTTGGGCGGCGCGGTGGCGGGGATCGAGCCCATGTTTTCTGCAGTGTCTCTCGCAGCTGTTACATTGCCACCCCCGCAACATTCCAGGTGCCTTTCCCGCCCTCCCCGAGTCACACTGCGGTATCCCCATGTGTGGTGGGGCTCGTATGGGGACACAGCTGTTACCCCCTCAGGCGCGCTTCTTTGGTCCTCCCGCGGCGTGTTTGGCGGTTGCTGGACAGAAGGCAGGCCATGTGCGATGGAGTGGACAATTAGTTTGGCTTGGGACAGGTGCGGTTTCGGCGGTTGGTTCCAATGGCACAGTGGGGGATTTTGGGTCTTCTGGTAAGGTGCAGTCTGGCTTGCGCGGCTACAAGGCCAAGGACATAACTACAGCGAGCCGGTCCTCGGCTGGCAAGAGGAAGTTGCGGGCTGACCACGCGGCGGTTCAGTGGGGGGGGTGCACAGGAGGGGGATCTGGAGCAGATTTCTCTTCTGCTACATGTGCAGTGAGCAGCGATGATATTCAATTGCATTTTTACGATGGTGGAGTTGGCGATGGCGAAATGCCGAGTGGCAGTGGGGTATATATTGAACATGGCTTTGACATACCTGTGGATATTGATGACGATGAGCTGGAAGAGGGTGGACTACGTGATGGGGATGTTGGAAATGTTACAGGGTAACATTAGAAGGGTGTTGAGGGGCAATCTAGTTGTCTCCATAGCAAAAGGGCGAGTCGCCTCGGCTATCGAGTCCAGGCAGGGGACCCTACTATGTTTCATCAAGGAGCGTCGCAGTTGCCAAGATAAGACAGGATGGTGGTCTGTTTGGCAACAGGGGGAGGGTGTTCCTGCTAAGCGGACCAGGTCTATTGGAGTTGGGGATGAGTTGATTGGGGAGCAAGTTGCTGCAAGAATGCTGCCGGTGCGGCAGGCTACTAAAAAAAAAAAAAAAACTGTTGAGGAAGTTCCTTCAGGGGAGGTTTCCACATCACATTTGGCGGAACTGGGGTCTGGAACGGATTTCTCTTCTGCTAATCGAGGCGCAGTGCGCAGTGATGGTATTCAATGGCAATTTTATGATGGGGGAGTTGGTGATGGGGAGTTGCCTGGTGGCAGTGGGGATGACTTTGGACATGGTGATGCAATATAATTGGATATTGATGGTGATGACCTGGAAGAAGGTGAACTACGTGATGGAGATGTTGGAAATGTTACAGTGAAACATACAATGGGTGTTTTGGGGCAATCCAGTTGTCTTAGTGTTTTGCAGGAGTCAGCTGCGGACCCAGCAAACATACGTGTCTCTTCGGCTACCAAGTCCCGGCAGGCGGACCCTGCTGCGTTTCAGCGGAGAATGTCACAGTTGCCACAAGTTAAGACAGGATGGTGGTCTGTTTGGCACCAGGGTGATGGTGTTCCTGATAAGCGGACCAGGTCTATTGGATTTGGGGATGAGTTGATTGTGGAGCAAGTTGCTGCAAGAACGCTGCCGGTGCGGCAGGCTACTAAAAACAAAAAACAAAAAACAAAAACACAAAAAAACAGTTGAGGAAGTTCCTTTCCTCATCACAGGAGCATGTGGTTGAGGATAAGAACATAAAAAAAATTGCCTTCCATGGGAATTGGCATGCCTTTGGGTTCACATTTGGTGGTAAAGATTAAGTAAAAAATTTGGAGCCATGAGTTTGTTGATGTTTTTTCAATTACTTCATCGGGATGTCCAGGCCAAGGAAGGGTCTAAGGAGAAGGAGTGGGAGTTAGCACGGCGTCCTAGGGTCCCGACGTCGATTGAGAATTGGACTTCTACCTTCCTTATATGTGCCAGTGTTTATTGCGAACGGCATCAGGATAAGGCAGTAGCGATGTTCAAGTACATGGACATTATTAGGAAGGCGCACAGTTATTTTGGGGGCTATGCCTGGCTCACTTATGATGAGGAATTCTGGGCTAGGGTGAGTCAGTTCCTGAGCGTTCTTGGGGTGGTGTGGATTCGTAGCTATGGTTGCAATGGATGGCTTCGGCCCAGCCGCCGGCTACTACACACACTGCGAGTGGGTTACCTGTGACGTATCGGCCCTTTCAATTTCGTCCCGCTCAGTTTGGGGCAGGGGTCACGGGTAGGGGGCAGGCAGCAGCATCTGGGGGCTGTTGACATTATAACAAAGGATTTTGCTCCCGACAGTATCGTAAATATAAACAAGAGTGTTCGCAATGTGGGGGTAGGCACCCTCTCACGCACTGTTTCCCAGGGCAGCGTTTTGGAGATCAAGGAAGGGGTCAAGGGGGCAGAGGCCAGTCTTCTCAGTTTGTTCCAAAGGGCTCCTACACCTATTAAAGTGGAGGTTTAAGCACAATGGTTGGCAGACTATCCGGACTCTGATGCAGCAAAACGTTTCTTTTGGGGTTTCAAAGTGGGATTCAAGACCGGGTATAGGGGCCCACGTCAGGGAAGGTGGTCGGACAACCTGAAGTCTGCAAAGGAATGTCCCCAAGTTGTGCAGCTGAAGCTGAGGGCTGAAGTTAAGGCGGGGTGGCTTGCTGGTCCTTTCGTGCACTGTCCACTGCCTGACTTGATTGTTTCTCCTCTGGGGGTGGTGCCTAAAAAGAAAGCTGGTGAGTTTCGCTTAATCCATCCTTTGTCTTGGCCCGAAGGGTTTTCTATAAATGACTTTATCGCCCCTGAAGATTCTAGTGTGTCTTGCGCTTTGGTGGATTATGCTCTAAAGCTGGTGAGATCTGTGGGGCACGGGGCCTGATTGATAAAGGTCTTTCACATACCACTATCTCGGGTAACCTTGCTGGTGTTTCTTTGTCTGGGCACCTGCGGTGGGGGAGGGATCCTGTGGGGGGGGGGGGTTGTTGAAACAGGCTGGTTCTAAGCGTCTGCGGCAGCCTTTGACTTTTGATTTACTTCAGCAGCTGTTGATTAGGTTGCCTTCTTGCGGCTATGATGCTTTTGAGTGTGTGAAATGTAGGTTGTGTTTTTTATGAATACTTTTTGGAGCATTCCGGGCTTCAGAGCTCTTGGGTTTGAGGAACAGGCCCGGCATGACTAGTAATGAGGTCCTTGTGGAGGGTGATAGGTTGCGACTTTGGTTTCAGGTTTCTAAGACGGACCAGTTGGGCAGGGGTAACTTGGGTTTTCTTGGACAGGAGTGGTTTGGATTCTTGTTGCACGGTTCGGGAATGGGAGGTTTTCAGGGACTCTTCTTTTTTCATGCTGGGTGTCTTATTTTGTCACACTGATGGGAGTCCAATTTCTATTGCCCAGTTGTTGGCTGTTTTACAGAAGGTTTTGTTGCTGTTGGGGCAGAATCCATTACACTTTGGGACGCATTCCTTTCGTATTGGGGCGGCGACTGAGGCTGCCAGATTGGGGTGGGACTGGTCTCAAATACGCAGAATTGGGAGATGGAGGTCGGGCTGCTGCGAGAAGTATGTTAGGAAATAGTCCCCCTTTTTCTTCATCTTCTGTTAATTCCTGTTTTTCTTCTAGGTACATTGCACAGGATTGTCACAGGTAAATGGACGATTTGGATTGTGGAACACTCCTCCGTTAAGTGGGCCGCGGTCTCCGCAGAGCAGCAACTTTGTGGGAGATTGCTAGGTCTCAACAGTGTTAATCATGAGGTTTTCTGGCATGGTAAAGGGGGAATGCGTTGGGGGGATTGTTTCCTTTGTTGTCTGCACTCTGCATGGGAGGGGGGGTCAGCCAGATCTGCTGGTACTCCACATTGGTGAGAACGATCTGGTGTCTTTATCTGGTCTGCCTTTGATGAAACTAATGAAGACAGATCTGGGGGTCATCAAGGACGCCTGGTTGAGCACCATGGTGATTTGGACGGAATTTGTGCCACGGCTGCAATGGAGAGGAGCATGAAATCACACAGCTATGGAAAGAGCGAGGAGAACACTGCATATAACTATGAGTCTTTTTTGTAAGGGGTTTAATGTTTACAGTTTGTCTCACCCTCATTTACAGATTACTGAACGGCACCTTTTCCGGGAGGGTGGGGTTCACCTATCTCAGACGGGGCAGTCTTTTATTTATTAGAATTGCGGGATTTGATTGCTAAGGTCCTGGATGTTCTGTTGGTGCTCTCAGGGTCAGGTTTGACTTCCTTTTCTGGGTGGGGCAGGAAAACTCTAGTCGGTTTTCCCTGTTGGCGGGTTTTATTGGGGGTGGGCAGCCTGGAGCGGGTTGGTCCATCCTCAAAGGGCAGTTAAAGGAAAGGAGGGGGGTATCTACAAGAGTCAGTTGCTTCTGGGTTTGTTTGAGTTATCTTGGTGGGGGGTTTACTCTTTAGTAAGGATGCTAAGTTAAGCTGAAGGAATTTTGGTTTATTAAATAAATAATTGAAATAGTTTTGATTCAGATTTTGTTTGCACCTGTCCTAATAAAGTGGCCTTTCTTGCTAACTAAGAAGTAGTGGACAGTGATTTCTTGCGCGAGCAGCAATTGGAAGGCCGATCTCCAGGTTCCCAACTCGGGTTTAAGACACTAGTCCACGTCTCCCATTTAAGGCAAACTTTCCCATTTTACAAAATTCAGGAGATCCATTGACTGCGACGAATTAGCAAGTTCTGTTCCAGTGTAAGAATTGGGTAAGTTTCAAGTTTTATCTCACTCACAAGACCCTATAAGGTGAGCACCTGGATGGTAATTGTGTATTGTGCGGCGGTTTTAATTTCTTTCTTCTGAACGATAAACTTTTATTGTATTTTATTTGTGTTTTAAGCTTTATGGGCTTTTACCCAAAATAAACTTGATTGGTAGACCTCAGGCAGATGAAATGCTGAGCCTAAGCTTTGTGCATGTAAAACAATGAAGCGTTTTGCTGAAATCAACCCAGGAAGTATCACGGAGCGGAACTGATGATAATGGCTTGTTTTGATAGCGCTCCATACACTGCTGCAATTTTGTTCATCGTGGCGCTTGAAATAAAATGTTAATGCTAACCCATCTTTGTGGAACTTATTTTATCAGCCTTGAAAGGGACGCAGCCGCTCTTGGAAGGCATTCATACTCTTTACCGGAAGGCTGGTGTTGGGTTTGAACCCACTGAGCGTCCATGCTCTCACAAAGAAAACCGGACTGGCCATAGCGGGCTCCGGGCAATCCCCAAGTGCGCCGCAGGCAAAATCTGCCCGGTACCAAAATTGGCCGAAAAGCGGCCCTGGCAAAGAGCTCGGCCATACCTCCAACCCCCCCCCCAATTCCCCGCCCCCCCCTGCCCCCCCTCCCCCCCAGTGGGGAGGGGGAAGGGGGGGCGGCCGAGCACTTTGCCAGGTCCAGTTGTTGTTCCCAGTCCGTATGCAGGAGTGGCTCTCTATATGTGTTGTGACTTATGTTTTTCCGCTCTTGCTTAAATGGTGTAAACTGATATTTTAAAGCAAAAAATAAAAGCTAAAATGAGGTAGGAAGTGAGCTCACAGAAAGGGCTGATGACTGCGGGGCCTACCTTCTCCAATAGCCAGTCCCGAGGTGGAGGCCTAGACTGGTGTGTTGAATTCTTTGATCGAAGTGAACTCGGAATCTGATCTTACCACTTGTACATTATATGATCCTAGGCAAATCAAGTTTTCTCTGCTGTCCTATATTATATTACCTGCCACAAGTCAAGTCAAGTCAAGGAAAGCTTTATTCGGCTGCTTTTTTAAAACAGGAATAAAAGCACATAGATATTAAATACATTTTCATTCATAATATATACACAACAATATAACAATAAAAGAAAGCTCAATTGATATAATACAAGATACTCCTACTACAGCTCAGTAATTGTACAACATTTCCTGTATTGAAGCACCTTCTTTAAAAACATAGCTGTTCTCCACGCTACATGCTCATTTTTCGTAGCTGGAGTAAATACATAGCGGCCGACACTGCCTAAGCCTGGTTTAAAAAAAAAAGGAATAATCCAGACTTTCCTTGGCTCAGCGTAAAATTTACAAAACAGGACTAAGTGGATGGTAGATTGTTCTGAGGTATTATCACAAGGACAGGGTAACAGATCATGGGACCAATCGTTCATTTTCGGTATAGACACTAATCTGTGTACAATCCCCAGTCTGAAACTGGTTAAAAGAAACCTGTCAAACGTCCCGGGTACAAAAGATAGGCAGGGCTCCAACCCCAAAGTTGTTCGTAACGATTGATGTTCTCTTACACTAACTTTAAAAACAAAATTCTGCCATTCTGATCGAATCCAATAGATGGAGGCCCTCTTTAAAAAAATCTTTCTAGGGATCTCCAACATGGAGATCGGATTTGAAAAATATTCAGGATGGCCCAGGTCGTTTATGAAATCATGAACAAAGCGAATCCAAGGGATTGTTAGAGACCCCTCCAATCTCAAGGTATCTTTCAGGATCTCTCTGTTTAACTTGGTCTGATCTTTACACCAAGCTCTATGCCACAAGAGTATTGGTTCCAATTTTATAATATCAACAAAATAATGGAAGCCCAACTCCTCGTGGCAAACATACGACGAGGTACTCGGGGAAACAGAAAGAATGTACCTAAGAAATTAGTTTTCAACCGTTTGTAGTGGGATAGCATTTATGAACCCCCAGACCCCTGCCCCATAAGTTGCCATTGTAACGCATTTGGCCTTATATATTTGCAGGAGTTCTGTGGGAGGTTTCCTACCTAGCTTTTTTGCAAAGTTCGTCAAAGCTGCTATTGATCTAAAGAGAGCCATTTTTTTTGGGGAAACATTTTTTGCTCATAGATCACACTGATTAAATAATACTCCCAAGTAGGAAAAATTTCCCGCGTCCGGTGGCTCCCTTGACTACATCTCGTGACAAACGTCTGTAGATGTTAGTATTCAAACCTAAGTCCTTCATTAAATCACAGGACCATTACCTGCCACATCTTGAAGCACTTACAAACAGGCGAACCCAGGGTATTCACAAAATGTGCAGGAATTTATGTTTACAAAAGAACACAAGCATTTTCAGTGCAATAGGTCTCGCATTTACGAAACTCGAAAATGTGAGACGTATTGCATTGCAAATGGTTGTTTGCAAAAGCGCCCCATGCCACACTTTCAGTTTAATGGTGGTCGTCCCCCTTTCCTAGTTGGTTTTGTGATGTCATACCTGACCGCTTTTCTACCAGCACCATTGGCAGGCGGGCAACTAGAGGCAAATTTCGGGGGGGGGGGCTGAAAAAGATTTGGGGGGGCTAATACTTCCAGCCATAACCCGAGCGGCTGTAAAAAAGGATGAAAACACAACAAAAGCCTCATTTACAAGTACAGGGTATTTTAAAGACCTGTGAAGTACTTGGGTGCGGCTGCAATTAGACGTCGTCAGCCCGCGAAGCTGTCTCAGTTCGGGCTGACACAAACGCCGGGGGGGGGGGGGGGGGGGGGGGGGAAGCTGAAGCCCGGTGAGCCCAATGGGTGTTGCGCGCCTGACCATTGGTATTTTTATGTCATGGTTGGTACAAAAATAGGCAAAATCACCTACAGACGGAATTTTCATCCCTTATCTGTGCCTACTTGAAACAGCAAATATAAAGAAAGCTCTTTTAAATGTGTTCTAGAGCCATGATAGTGATCCCTGACTAATAATTAAAGTAAACAAAGGCAGAAAAGTAATGTTATAAAATAATACATGGAATTTTGTTTAAAATCCTATTTAGTGTCAGGTTGGGACCTTTGCAAACTCTTAAAACAACAACAAATGGCCAATATTTTTCTCTTGCAAAGGTGGCAATTCTGTAACCAGCTTGTCACATGTTTGCACGACCAGTCTACACATGCACAGAATGGACCAAACACTGGTGGCAAGACAGGTCTCCTACTTTTGTGCCTCCAGCCTGTGCCTTTCATGCCTTGCAAGAGAGCACTGCTTCTTTGATTCCGGTCTGCTCTGCCTTTGACCTGACACAGTGACAATCTCATACTGTCATTGGCCTGCCAACTGCTAATCTGCTTTGCTCTGCACCTGCCTGACCCTTGCAAGGTTGCAGGCTAAGTACCCTTCTAATGTCGCACTGAGGTTTCCCCATCACTGCAGTGGGCAGGGTATTACGTAGCCTGGGGCCTGGTAGTAAATAAAAATGTACTTTTAAACTGGAACCTATCGGCCCTATATTCATGTCCTTAACTCTACTGGTAAAAACACGGATCGATTTCGGAAACAATGAATGTAAAACACGTTGAGGTAGTCCACGTCAACAATTTAGTTCATGTTTATATTACACATTAGACTTAATCTTGTACTCCTTAAGAGTGTTGGCTATTTTCAGATGTTGTGAGTCTTTCTTTTTTTCGTGTAGCTTATTAGTCTTGTAGAGTGAATTCTGTCAGTACCGGAAGCTCCCATTATGCTTCTCTTTCTTTACTACTCCAAAAACAGCAGCCAATGAAAAAACATCTTGCATATAACACGAACTACATGTCCCATAAAACTCTGTCAATTAACCATCTATTATGCCCAGCAGACCATATAAGTACAGTCAACACCATCTTGGAAGCCTCTTTCTTTGCAGATCTGCAGTGAGATAAGTGCCTCTGTGTTTATTGCGATTAATATATAATTTCCATATACTGTATGAATTTATAGATATGGCATGTTGTGTTTCTTATACATTTATAAGGGTGTCTGTATATAACTTTATGTTTTTACCCATCATGTTTTCACCAGCACACTTCATGACAGGGCAGGCTAGCGTGGCGGACCGTTCTTGACCCTCCCGACCAGGAGAGGGTACACCGACTCTTGTGACTGGTAGGTAGCTCGTTTTCATTTTTCCCTAGCCAAAAAGAGCCCACTCTGAGTCTCGCATTGGCCATTGCACTTGCTGTTTCTCCTCAGTACCTTCCTTGACTGGGTCCTAGCTTGGAGGTAGGGTGACCAACTGGCATTGGTGCAAATTCAGGACGGTGAGTGTAAAAATTCAGGACAAAGGGTCAAAATTCAGGACACAAATTCAGGACAGGAGGTCAAAATTCAGGACAAAACTTCAGGACAATAGGTACGTTTTACAGACACATCAGAGGTCGCGCAATAGTATATAAGTAATCCCAGCCATTTCCAAACATATTCAACCATTTGCAAACCTATCCATCATGTATCCTTCCATCTATCATTTCACTCATCCATCCCTTCATCCATCCCCTCATCCATCCTTTCACTCTCCATTATCCATGCATCCATCCATCAACCCTTTCACCCTATCCATCTGTACACTTATCCATCCACTCTTCATCCCATCCATCCATTCACTCATCCATTCAGCCATTTACCCTTTCACCAATCCAGCCATCCTTTCACTTACTAATCCTTCCACCCATCCACTCTTTTAGTCATCCATCCATCCTCCCTTTCTCTCTCCATCGACCCTTTCACTTAGCCATCCTTCCTTCCATCCATCCATCCATCCATCCACCCACCCATCCATCCACTCATTCACTCATGAATCCATCCATTGACCCTATCACTCATCCATCTATCATTTCACTCCTTCACATATCTATTCATCCTTTTGTCCATCTACCCTCCCTTTCACTCACTCATCCATCCTTACATCCACCCTTTCACTCATACGTCCATTCATTCACCCTTGAACTTATCAATCCATCAATCCATCCATCATTTCACTCATCCACCCACCCATCATCCACCCAACCATCCACCCACCATCCACTCACCCACTCATCCATCCTTTCACCCACACACCATCCAATCCACTGATCCATCCTTTCACCCACCCACCATCCACCCACCCACTCATCCATCCATCCATCCTTTCACCCACCAACTCATCATCCATCCATCCTTTCACCCACCCATCATCCATCCATCCATCCGTCCCCTCATTATCCATCCATCCATCCCCTTATCATCCATCCATCCTTTTCCCTCATCATACATCCATCCTTTTCCCTCATCATCCATCCATCCTTCTACCCACCCACTCATCATCCATCATCCTTCCCCTCATCATCCATCCATCCTTTCACCCACCCCCTCATCATCCATCCATTCCCTCATCATCCATCCATCCATCCATCCTTTCACCCAGCCCCTCATCATCCATCCATCCACCCTTCCCCTCATCATCCATCCATTCACCCTTCCCCTCATCATCCATCCTTTCCCTCATCATCCATCCATCCATCCATCCTTTCACCCACCCCCTCATCATCCATCCATCCACCCTTCCCCTCATCATCCATCCATCCACCCTTCCCCTCATCATCCATCCTTTCACCCACCCCCCTCATCATCCATCCATCCATCCATCTTTCCCCTCATCATCCATCCATCCTTCCCCTCATCATCCATCCTTCCCCTCATCGTTCATCCTTTCACCCACCCATCCATCCTTCCCCTCCATCCATCCCCTCATCCATCCATCCATTCCCTCATCCATCCATCCTTCCTTCCCCTCATCCATCCATCCTTCCCCTCATCCATCCATCCTTCCCCTCATCCATCCATCCTTCCCCTCATCCATCCTTCCTATCATCCATCATCCATCCTTCCCCTCAACCATCCATCCATCCCATCCACGTATCCTTCCCCTCATCCATCCATCCTTCCCCTCCATCCATCCATCCATCCTTCCCCTCCATCCATCCCCTCATCCATCCATCCCCTCATTCATCCATCCTTCCCCTCATCCATCCATCCTTCCCCTCATCCATCCATCCTCCCCTCATCCATCCATCCTTCCCCTCATCCATCCTTCCTTTCATCCATCATCCATCCTTCCCCTCACCCATCCATCCATCCCATCCATGTATCCTTCCCCTCATCCATCCATCCTTCCCCTCCATCCATCCATCCATCCATCCATCCTTCCCCTCCATCCATCCCCTCATCCATCCATCCCCTCATTTATCCATCCTTCCCCTCATCCATCCATCCTTCCCCTCATCCATCCATCCTGCCTTCCCCTCATCCATCCATCCTTCCCTTCATCCATCCATCCTTCCCCTCATCCATCCATCCTTCCCCTCATCCATCCTTCCCCTCATCCATCATCCATCCTTCCCCTCACCCATCCATCCATCCCATCCATGTATCCTTCCCCTCATCCATCCATCCTTCCCCTCCATCCATCCATCTATCCATCCATCCTTCTCCTCATCCATCATCCTTCCCCTCATCCATCATCCAGCTTCCCTTCCACCCATACATCCAGCTATTTACATTTTCTCTCCATCCTTCCCCTCACTCATCAATCCATCCATCCTCTCTCATTATCCATTTATTCAATCTTTCATTCATCCATTCACCCTTTCGCTAATTCATCCAGCCATTCACCCATCCCTTCACTTACTTACTCGCCCACCTTTCCATATTAATTTTGAGCTGAGCCCTTTTGAGGAGAGGCCCATCAAGAACTTCACCCTCGCTGCAGGGGCCGTTCCTGGACTGGGACAGAAGCCACCCAGGGCGGAGACAGGATCCACCACAGGGGGGGGACAAGAGCCATCACAGGCGGGGGTGGACTGGAGCCACAACATGGGGGGACAGGAGCCATCACAGGCGGGGGGTGGGCTGGAGCCACCACATGGCGGGGACAGGAGCCATCACTGAGGGGAGGGGAGGGCAGGAGCCATCCCAGGAGAGGGAACAGGATCCACCAGGGTTGGCACAGGGGTGGGCATGCAGTATTCTAGTATCATCTTGGGCTCCTCGCCCCTTCCTGCACAAGACAACGAGAAGACAGGCTCTCTGTCCAAAATGCCATCTCCCACTGCGATGTACAGTACTTACAGGAGATACTCTAAGAGAACAAATTGAACTGATTGTCCTCCATACTTTGTTAATCAGAGTGGGTGTGATTGTGCCATTTCTTTATTGTATTACATTATAGACTGCATGTTTGAAGAACCGAGGTTTGCTTACAATTTAGTGACAGTAATTGAGCTCGGTGAAGAGAAGCACATGCTGCCTCGGTGTAATCAGAGGTGTAATCTGGCCGAGTCTAGGATGTTTGGGGCCCTGGGTAGAAATGGAATGTGTGAGCCCCCCTCTAAATAGCAGAGACATGATGCATTCAGGGCTGTTTGCATGTGAATAGATGTCACTGCTCCTGAACCTGCAGCCCCTCCCTCTCAGTCGCCTTCGATCACCTCTTAACGGGTCATCAAGGGCTGGAGGTGTGAGGGTTGCCATCCCGCTGCGCCTGTCCAATGCTGCGGAGTATCTGAGGAGCTTTGGTGCAGTATCAGAGTCAAGAAGGGAGGTGAGTGGAAGCTGTGCCGGCTTTAGGGTGGGGCAACCGGTGCCCTGTTAAAATGACGGACAAATGGCGTCCGTTAAAGAATCCTTCACGGACAACGGACAGACGGCCGAAATTACAGACTGTCCGTGAAATTTACGGACGGTTGGTCACCCTACTTGGAGGCTGGGACCCGTGCGTAACCCAATTGTGCAACTTTAGGGCTCTATTTGCGCTACGCACAGTCCTTTTTCTACACCTCGCAGGCGCGTTCTTTTAACAATCGGTACTGCGCATATTTTAAAATCTTCACTGTGCAAACTGAACACCTGCTCGGGCTGCAAGAGTTTTGCCCTTACTAGGAGTCGAGTGCGCACTCTTTTTACTTCGATTATTCAGGCTCTCCCTGACGCCCGCGATCGTTCTCCCCACGTGGGCTGCAATAATTCTGTGTGCAGAAAATGCTAAGGAGCAAGATTATACTTATTTAACCTTGCACATTGGGTTGGCTTCTCCCTTATTATCTGTTTGGATAGACTTGGCTATATATAATCAATCACTCCCCCTTTTTAGGTCTCTACTGAGCTAGAGCATACGCTGCACTGGCGAGACATTTATTAAGCGGGTTTTCGAAGTGATCCCCACAGGCTTTTATCAGCCACCAGCTTGCTGTTAAGCGCACAAGCGCGCGCACCTCACTCCGCCTCTCCAATGCTGCGCGTGCATCCCTCACGTGCTTAGGACAGAGCGCGTCATCGCGATCACTTTCGCTTTCACGGTCGCGCTGCGTTACTTTTACAGCCATGCGGCCAATGCTTGTTCAGATTTCCACGCATGCTTCGTTCTAAAAATTCACTTACTCTTCCCACAAAGTATTTCTCTGTTAGTTATGAGCCTCTGATGTGGCTACATACTTCTGGCATCACAGATGTGTGTACTGCTAATTAAAGAACCTGAAGCAGACCTTCTTCCTCCATGCTCTCAGGATCTGGAACATTCCCTTCAATATCCAAACAGGCCCCGAAATTCTGCAATTCAGAGAATACTGCATTGGCACACTGCTGAATCCACCACCTCCAAACACCCTGCCTCATGGGAAATGATCCTCTGTCTTGACTCTGGGCCCCCAGCCTTGTTCATCGCTTCGTTAAGTTCTAGCGAGGTGTGTGATTTACAAATACCTAGACATACGTGCTTGCCAATTCAAATGTCTTTCTTTGCATGTTCTCCCTTTCTGCCATTCCACACACCCCCTTTACGTTATGTCCCAAGCTATTTTTTTCTCAACACCCTGTGCTTTTCCTGCTTCTGCCAGTCTTTCTTCCTCGTGTCCTTCCTAATCACGTCCCTCCTCCCTCCGTGGAATCCGGAAGGCCTTGTTTATCTTTGCGTCTCGTTGCACTGCGTTCCTGTTTTTAGTCAGAGTCGGACATTACTGCAGATTGCAGGGCGGATATTCTTAGAACAAGCCTGGAATTAGTGCACTATCGGGGCGTGCCCGCCCTGTGGAAAGGTTCAGGGAGTGGTGCCTTCCGACACTTTAGCTGTGCAGTGCGCTTGCCTTGGTGGGCTGGGAAGGACGCTCGTAGAACTGGCTTAGTCCAGTGCTGCTAAATCTGGCCAGTCACTCGTCTGACGTGAGTTTGTCATACAAAGGAACAGAAAATGCTCTGATTGCACAGCACTAATGCGCATGTGTTCAGCAGCCAGTTGTCGGTCAGCATCCAGTGCGTTCGCACCAGTCGCTCTGCCCCAAAGCCGGCCCTGCCTGGAAATATCCCTTCATAGCAGGACTTAGTCGGCTGTAGTTGTCTACCTTTTGTATGGCATTGCTTAGCCCACCGGTGACTTTCCAGGCGATTCCACGGTGTCCGACATAGGCCGCAGTCTGATTTGTTTTGTTTAGAAATGACGTGATGAGTGGTGCTCGTGATGCATCACTGTGGGAATTCTTAAGGGATTGAGAGGTGGATGGGTGTGGACAGAGCACTGTGCCATATTGTTTATAACATAGCACAGATATTCCATAGCCATGCACACACATGCACTAAATTACTGAATAAGTGCATGCAAAGGAAAAGTCCACACATAAATGACTGATATCACAGTAGTTTTGTTTGGAGAAAATTATATTGCAGGATTATTTGGTACAGTAATACTTTAATTTCCAGGCAATCCAGGGTCAGTCAGTGATAATGTGACCTAAGCTGGTTGCCACCTGATTAGCCAATGAGAACCAGGAGTATACACATCTGGTGCTAAACCTTTGGGGGTTAATCCCACATCTGGACCTCGTAGTCCAGGAAAAAAAAGCATTGGCATTGCCAATAGGTCTCGCCTTTGGGACATTATAAGTGTTGAGCCATCCAACAGTTGTTGTTGTTGCACCAAGGATATTGTGCTGCATAACGGTGAACAGCCTTTACAAACGAAACTTTTACAACGCACTACCTTTACAACGCAACTTTTACAATGCAAACTATTACAACGCATTGCTCTGGGGGGCGCTCTAGGATAGGGAATAAGTTAATTTACTATCCAATAACCTTCCCTAGTGTCCACGGGGACTGGAGTTGGAATAGTAAATTAAACTATTCACTATCCAGCACCCCAAAGCACTATGCGGTGTAATGAACTGCGTTGTAATACTTACGTTGTAAAGGCATGCCATGTAAATGCATGCGTTGTAATGTCATACATCCTGCATAACTAAATACTTATAAGGTCCCAAAAGCGAGACCTATTGGCTATGCCAATGCTTGTTTCATTATGACTGAGTGTGTGCCATTTAAGGAGGAGTACTATGAGCCCTACTATGAAGAGGGACAAGGGCGCCATTTAGAAGATGATCAAGTTGACGCATTTGACGCTTCAGTACAGCTGTACGTCAACAGGGCGATTGAAAATGCAGTCCCTCATACTGTTTATCAGGCCATGACAGCGACCTTGAAGCCCATTACGGCCCAGCTGAAGTTTTTTGCTAAATGACAAGGATATGATCAACAGCTTGCCCTGAAACCTGCAGAAGATAATTCTGATCTGCTTTGCAAGGTAAAAGCCAAGTTATCTGATTGGACTCATGCTAAACCTTTGTCCGCCCTCTCTCAAAGTTCTCTTTGGGATGACCTATATTGTTCGGCCCCTTCCACTTCCAAAGGGCCTCATTCCAAGCGTAAGGCATACAGTGACACAGATTCTATGCATATGGACTCTTCTCATTTTGCCCACAATGTCCCCCTGAGGTGTAAGAAGCACAGAATATTCGCCCCTTTTAGGCCTCTAACCTCTTCCTGTTCCCCTTCCAATTCCTTCAGTGTCAACCTGGAGGACATGCCCAGACCTGGCCCCTTGCTCACTTTGCCACTGGCACAGCTGTGTCTGAACTGGGGTGGCAAACTGAGCTAAAGAATGATGATCGATTCAACCCAGAGCTGTGACTGGGGGTGAATGTCTGAAAAGTTTCAGCGTTCCGTCCATCATCTCTTTGTGTTTGCTCTGTTTGCTCTAAGTTGGCAGGTATGCCCAGACGTGGGTCCCTTGCTCACTTTGTCACTGGATTCAAGCTAGCCTGGCTGATGAGGGGTGTTACCCCGAAACCGGTCCCAGGATGCTTGTTTCTGGTCGAGGGAATTGTCGTGTATTTCTATAGGTTCTGAATCGATCCCCCTATTCCTGACCCTATTCTGGTTAAACTAACTATCTAGTTAACTAACAGTCAGCCCATGAGGCAAGAAATCCCCCATGATGCAGATACCGTTATCTGACGCAGTCACACTCCGGCACAGGAACGTGTTATCTGATTAGGTCATAACGCTTGAGATCTAATTAGACAAGCGACATTCCTCCAGCCCCTGATAAGGCATACGACGTTCTCATAACAAATCAAACCTATGACAACCTGGATAATCCGTGCGGCCATTGTTTTGATTTCACAGAGAACTTTAGTAAAGAATGTGCTAACGAGCAAGTCGTATGACATCTTTATTGACGTACCTATGTCCATCCTTACGTCAATCCCGGCACCTTTAAGGTATAAATATTGCCGACCTTGCCCTATGCAAACACACGCGTGGTGACAAGACGGAGCAGCCATACTTGCCGAAGCCGAGAGCAGAAGCAGACCCCGCTGGCAGCAGCCCCGCCTTCCTGACGCGCTGAGAGACGCGCTGCTATCTCAAGCCGAGAGACCCAGCACCGGCGCTTCCGGGTAGCCCTCGCAGGCAGCCTGGAATATCGAGAGCAGAGAAAGAGATACCATTCCTCATCCATCCTAAATTCCAGGTACAGAACTGAATAACCCCTCACAGAGAATTCTTTAGTTATTCACTTGGCAAAAACAAACTTAACTTAAACTGTAACTTTCTATTCCCGCCCACGCATTAGACTTAGGTCAGGTACACGGGGTAGGCGTATTTAGAAACACCAGTTGAGTACGTTTAGTCAAATGTATATGTGTATGTAAATATATTTTAATCATTTTAAAACATCATATGGCTCAGAAACCATATCAATGTTTTTACAGTATTATTTTATACTATTGCTTTTAATGTATGCACTTTACTTAACTATAAGTATTGCAATAATATCGATCCATTTCTCTTGTACGAGAAAAGAGACTGATCAATAAATAACACCTTTTTATTGAACACGCCCGTCTCTTCCTTTTCTCTACATTCTGATGAGACTAAGAATGCACGTACTGACTGAGTAAAATAATTGCCTTGTGCTCACACGACTCTTGAGATTGACTCTTGATTAGGGGAGAGCAAAGTTGTCATGTTCTATGGTTGTCAGAAACTAAATCCCTTCTTGTCTAATCAGGGGAGTTAATCCTTCCTTGAACATTCGAGAAAGTTTCTAGCGAACTCTGAGCTTAGCTGGCAAACCCAAAAATTAAGTCTAGTATCGACAGTAGTAGACCTAGTTAACGTCTGGTCTAGGCCTTTACTGCTGTAGGTACTATTCCAATGCGCAGAGCCTATTGGGAAAATAGGAGCTACACTACATGGCGCCCAACGCGTTTGGAAAGGGCGATAAAACTAACGTAAGACATTTAGAGTAACTCAGTCGTGCTTTCTCACTCAGACCCCTTTTCCCAAATACTCCAAATACGTCTGGAGTGGGTGAAAGGTTATATCCTCCAAAACCTCGCAGGAGGGAACTCCTATGTATGGTTCTTGGTCAAGTCAACGTTGAAGGATAAAACAGTTCCAGAATATTGTGCATCTAATCTCTGTCTCCATAAGAAACCTGATCTGCAAACAAACATAATACCATCCTGTCTGTAAAATGGCAGAGAGTGATGATGAAAGAGAGGCAATTAGATTAGCTACTGAAATAGCAGATGCTGATGCTACCATGCAAACAGCAGACCCGGATATAATACTCATCCAGGTCGCCAAAAGGAGATCTATAACCTTAAAACTTATAGAAAATCGACTGACACCTAGAGGTGGCACAGTCATATTCGTAATTGAGGCACACGAATGTCGGCAGACAGAGGTATACTATACATGGATACATTTTCCAGCAGCAAATGCTGTAACAAAGTACTTCCACTATTACAAAGTAGAGGAACCTCCTGAAACGTACACTCCTTTCGAGGAGGTGGAAGTACCACTCAAATTCCAAGAGCATTTGCTCTTATTTGATGGCGCCCTAAAACACAATAATCACATTACAAGGCTCGGTCCTTTAGGAAGACCAGGAGCAACGTGGCCGGTCCTAGCCGGATACACACCACATCCAGACATCGATAGGATGCCTGCAGCTGAATTATTAACACAGCTGAAACAATTACTAAAAATTCATAGACAATTAGTTCAGTATGTAATGCGGACTTCAACAATTCAGCCAGCGATTAAACTACCACAGCTGACCCCACACCAGGGGAACACAAATAAAATTACACCACAGAACATCCAATCCTGCCTAGGTAAAGTTCCAGCTAAACGGGAACAGATACCATTCTGGTTGGCACAGAAAATTACCCAAATAGAGGCGGTGTTTCCTGACACCACCCCGCTGGAAAAACACAGGATTCTGACTATATGTCTCCCAATGGGAATCGCACCACACATTGAGGACTGGGACACTTGGGGTACAGTCTTTGCTTCCATCTACACAAAAACGCACGGTGTTCCATCCATTTCGGTAATACCAGATGTGCTTAAACAAATTCAAGATGAATACGGTCCAGAACCTGCTTTAACTCTTGGTATGAAATTACTGAAAGACTTCAAGCAGGTCTCGGCTATATTACTAGCCAACATAAAGGGTGAAGCAGCAAACGTGGCGATCCGCCAGAGGTTAAAAGAGACAGATATAGCAGACCAACCAGCTGAAATTGCCAGAATCATAGAAAAATCCTATGAAGAACTAGGCAGAGATAGTCTAGGTGGAATACCAGTAAAACCGCAACTGACTACAAGTCCAGAAAAAATATTTTTTAATAATAATTCACCAAAAAAGAACTGGGATGGAAATAAACAATCCAATCCTAAAGAAAAGAAATTCCAGCCCAGAGGAAGGTCGCCTAGGCGAAGAGAGAAATCTCCAAACCCAAGACAAAGGTCACCCCAGAGTGACCCCTCTGGGAATAGATATAACCTTAGAAATAGGGATAATATTAAAAAACCTGATAGATATCAAGACATTGATACACGTCCCTCTCAATCTTTTCAGAATTCCTCGCAGAAATCGGAAAGAAGAGGACGATCAGAAGAGCACGCCAAGTCCAAAGACAAGGAACCTGCTCAACTGAAAAAGAAATTACAATTTCCAAAAAACAAGGTAGCCAGTATCAAGGTAGTTAACAATGCCGAGAATACTGAGGACACAACTGAAAAACGGAGAGTGGGCTCAGACAATGCTAGACAGCGCAGCAGAGGTGAGCATAGCTCGCAAAGTCCTTATGAATCATCTGGAGACAGTGGACACGAATGAATACCTTCAAGTGGAAACTGCAGATACCAGAGTTAGCAAGCCCCACAAGATATACGAGATAACATTACGTATAGAGGGAGATAAGACTAGGAAAATAAGGGGACTATTTTGGGATAACCTATCCAAGGGCTATGACATCCTTCTAGCTGAAAAAGACTGGCCACCAGAATTTGTCAGGGAGTGCCCTCATGGCGAAGAGGTAATTATGCCTGCCTTCTCGAATCAAATACCGATTCATAAAAAATACACACTTGCTAGAAAGTGGGTAGTGGCCTTAGCACCTGCTTTATATAAAAATCATGTAGGATGGGATGAGGATTCTCCTCCTCACAAAATCCAGTTAAAATCACAACCAACTGCACAAAGGCAGTACCCAATTAAGCAAGAAGCTAAAAAACAGGTAAATGAAATACTAGACCAGCTAGAATACCAGGGGGTGATTGAAACTTGCACCTCACAAATGAACAATCCTTTGTTTCCGGTCTCCAAACCAGACAATTCGTACCGTCTAGTTTTGGATTACCGACACCTTAACACATGTTGCACTAATGAATAACATAGTGCGCAAAAAATACAAAACAACCTTGGACATCTCCAATGGATTCTTTTGTCAAAACATAGCACCAGAGAGCAGATCTTTAACTGCATTCTCAGTAAATGGCACTCAAAAACAATTCTGTCGGTTAGCCCAGGGGTACAAGAACAGCCCAGGGGTATTCTCAGCGAGAGTAACAGAATTACTACAACTATATGATGATGAAGCATTATCTTATGTCGATGACATTTACTTAACAGATGATGACTTGGAGACTCACTTGAAAAGGGTGAACACCATAATACTTGGGTTCGCTGCAGAGGGTTACAAATTCAACTTCAAAAAGTCCAGAATTGCCCATCTGACGGTCCTATTCTTAGGATATGAGTTATCAAGTGAAGGTAAAAGCCTGGCAGACAATTTCCTAGAGAAATGTGCCGTAATCCAAGCTCCTAAAACACAAAAAAACCTACAGTCAATTCTAGGCTTCCTAAATTTCGGAAGAACATACATTGCAAATTACGCAGAAAGAGTCAAACCCCTTTACGATCTAATTAAACCAGACTTTAAAAGATCCAGTTGGACTCAAACACACACAGAAATTTTGAGATCCTTACAAACAGACATGCTAATTAAAACAAAATTAGAAACACGTGATAACACACGCAATCTTGTGATTCGAGTCATCCCAGGGAGATGCGGATTCACATACCTGACCTCTAATGAGGGAGAAAAGGTACCAATTGCATTCAAATCACACTTGTACACAAAAGCTGAACAGAGATTCAGCAACAAAGGAAAAATTGTTCAAGCAGTTCAAACCGCAATAGCTAGAGAAAAAGACATAGCTGACGGTAGACATATCACAGTCAGAACAGCTGAATCAGCCTTTGAGGCATTAACAACACCGTGTAATTTACCATCAACAACATTGGATCCAGAATGGATACAATGGGTGAATTCAATCACAACGGACAAAGTATACTACTACTTTGATCCAGAACTAGAAGAATTAAAAAATCTAAAATATGAAAAGACGTATCCTCTGCCAATCGACATTCTGCCTCTACGACATTACGCCTGTGTAATCTATACAGACGGACATGCTCAACCCTCCGTTTGGGGAGAACAAGCATACAACCCCACATGTGAGATTACAAAAGAAGTGTGGCGCGGAGGTAAATTAAAACCTCTATTAACAAAATCACACTCAGTAGAAACTAATTCAGAACTACAAACTGAAATAATAGCTTTGAAAATGGCGCTAGATAATGCGGATCGCGAATTCCCGACACTTATAGTGTCAGATTCATATTACTGCGTCAAAGCATATAACAAGGATTTGCAGACATGGATTCAGAACGGTTACAAAGATGACACAGATGCACCAATAAAGCAGAGACTGCTCTGGGAACAAGTAGCTCTTTTGAAAAAAGAACTACCAAAGACTCACGTGACACACTCACTGAGTCATCAACGTGATGGCGTTCACGTTGTAGGGAATTCATTGGCTGAAACAGCCGCAACGGCAGCCACTAAATCGGCTCCCGTAGATCGAAAAAAGCGTACATTAAAATACATTGACGGTGAAACATTGCTGGCGGTGAAAACGTCATCAAAAGGCGACTGCTCAGCGTTACCGATCAACTATCCACTCAATTATACATACATAATCGATGCAAACTCCGTCCCTTTTGCTCGAATCCCTGGAATGGGGGATAGAGTGATTCCAAACATGGACAGGAGAAACTTGTTAATCGCAGACGCACACATGGGCGAGGGTCTCAGACACCTTAAATTAAAAGATTCTCTGGAAGAATTACAATCACGGTACTGGTGGCCAGGCATGAGCCTGCACTACACCATGTTTGTAAAAAACTGCCCAAACTGCAACAGAGATCGCAGAGGGGAGAGAAGCAGTTTAATACCTCGTCGAATCAAGGCAGATAATATTACTAGCAAAAAGAATGGCTTGCGATTAACATATACAGGCTAGTTCCCACTTATAATGTAGATCCACGGCACTCGGCTGACGTCCGGACTGTTATACAAGATTTGCGAGTCTAAATGGCATATACGCTAAGAGCATGCTACGTTCGACCGTTGTTTTCACTCAGGCAAACCAGCCTGGGGGGGAAACATGGCCAAATGAGCACAGCCCAGCGGGAATCTTCTCACTTCCTTCCTGAGGGTATGGGATGGTGTAAAGAAAAAACCAAGGCAGAAAGCAATCTATAATAGAAAGGATATTAGGTTCGGGAGCTGGGTGGGTCAAACATCTAATAAGTGTCCAACGTAGTCTAAATAACTTGCCAAGAAATTCTCTGAAGGGATTCAGTCCGTACGAATTATTATTCGGTACTAGGATGTTGATCTCTGACCTTGATAGTCAGACTTCAGTGGTAATAGAAAAAACCTTTGATGTCAAAGACCGTTTGGCTATTTTACAGGACTTAAACAAAACAAGAAAAGACCTGAGCAACATACAGTTGAAACAACAGCCAACAACCACTGAAGAATCACCACCTGTCCCAGCAAGACCTGTCTGGATTCCAAAAGTCGGGGATCTAGTCAGGGAGAAGATCGCGGTAAAGAAGGAATTTGGGCCTTCTTACAGAAAAGCAGTTCCTGTCTTGTCTGTCAACGGGACAAGATCAGTTGTACTACCGCCACTTGCTGGAAAAAAGGAGAACCGAGTTGTATCCATCGACCTGGTAAAACCACAACATGTGGCCAATAACAAACAGTAGGCCAAGTGGACTCCCAATAAGTAGCAGAACACCAAGGTTTGCTACCAGTACAGAGGTCCTATCAAAGAGGCTCATCACATTCGAAACGCCTACAGAAGAACAACAAGGACTATGCAACAATGCAATAGAACTAAGACCTCTGAAAACCCAAATAAAAACATTTAGCAGAGACACACCAATCTACAATGAAGTTCCAAGTGAAAATGCAAGAAACAGAAATCCTGAACCAATTGGAACAATTGACAGAACTGCATCTGGTTACTTCATCAACTTCGATGATTCCTCTGAAGGCTTCAGTGAACCAAAGACACAGCCATCATCAAAATCCTTTAAAGACAAAGCTAAGGAACTTTTGAAACAACTGAAAGAAACATATCTGGTTTCTCCATGGATTGAATTTTGGGTGGGTTTTGGTGCATTTATCCTCATACTTTGGCTCATCATGGTATTTACTTTGGGACGCTTCATTGAGGGAAAATATGCTAAAATGGACACAGCAAGTCAGAACATCAACTTGGTCCTCAAACCACACACATCTTCACACGTCGAGAAAAGAGAACTTTCTTCAGAACTTTCTTCAGCCAACTTCACAGCAATTCCAATACCTGGTGGGGTAGCCTGGGACAACACTGACTATGAAATTTATGGTCCGGTCGAGATCCTGAAATATCCACACCAAATCAAGATCTCCTTGAGTGACTTTGCAAAACCAAACTCATTTGCTGATGATTGGGACTTTGAAAGTATAAACAATATGATGTCTGACTTAGTAATGTCTGCTAAATTTACAAAACATGATTATTTGCAAGGTTCTACAAATTATGATAGTATGTATTGCTATAACCATTATGGTAACCATTTCTTGCATAAATCTGCACAACCTAGAAATGTTTTAAATTATAATCAATGGGAACATTGTGCTACACCTCCAAAAGGGAGCTCTAGAACCGTTTATGACAAATATTCATACTTTCAAGGTTTTAACACTAGTAATGCTGAAACATTTTATTATAAATTGTCAAACAAGACAGGGATGAAAACCATGATAACCAACACAAAATTGATATATTCAGACATATTCTTTGAAAAGATGAATACTTTTGGATTTGATTATTGGGACAAAAATGTTGATTTGAAAAGTGTTTGGGGTACAAAAGAATGGCAAGTACAGGGTTTAGAAGCTTTGTTCAGAGCCTGCATGATCCCAGAACAAATGATATTTTTAAATGACACTGTTCAACAAACCACCTGTCTTGGCTTAGCCAAAATCAAAGATTTAAATAACCCGTCTATTCCAAAGCCAACAATGTTTAGCAATAGCTCCGATACAGATGAAGAAATAGACGTAAACCATATACTTAACCAAAACAGAACACATCCTGATTGGAAACAATGGTTGATCTGGCCCACAGATACAAATAACTGTCAAGATAGATTCCTGAATAAAACACAGGGTTTCAAAATGACCAGGCCAGACCCTAGATATCCTCAAAGACATCACCCAGGGATAATAACAACCTACAGTGTGGGCAAATTATGCCTTCAATGGCTACAAACTTCCACACTGCCTGAAATTAAGCAACACCTAACTTTACTTACTGATGGTGCTGACTTGCGTGATTTCATACTGGGACCACGCAAACAGCGTCATAAGCGTTTCATAGCAGCCTCTGTATATGCAGCATACAATGAGGCCTGGAAGGTTACTCAAATTGAAACAGCAGAAAGAATACGGGAAATTGACCGTATTAATTTGGAAAAATCACTTTCTGTAGTGGACAATGGGTTAATGACTCTGTCCTCCAGAATATTTTCATTGGACAGCATTGTGTCTTCAGCAATCGATATACTATCGCAAGACTTACTGTTATTACAACATGGACAGTCACAATTGCGTTCCATTGTACAGCTTGGCTGGACGTTACAAAATCTGCGTTCAGGCTATGTGCCTTGGCGTTTAATCAACACAACGTCACTATTCCAAATCTTTAACCTTACTGATAGACAAATCGGTATGGCACAGAAGGGTGCTGATTATACAATCTTGAGCATTGAAAAACTAGAAAGATTACCGTTGACAATGTCAGAACGACCTGTCAGTGAATGGATAATCCACGGAATAATAAATATTCCAATCTCAACCTTCAGGTTTCAATACTGCCAAAAATATATACAGGCTGGCATGTACGAGAAATTGGGAAAGGGGTACCTTAAAACAACTTGGAACCTGCCCTATTCACATGCATGTGTCAGTAATAAAGGACAGAAAGTGTTTCTTAGTGGCAACAATTGTGCTATGTCACTAAGCGGCACACTTCTGTGTAACGGTATTAGTTTGCACGGAGCCTGTGAAGGGAATTCATACAACCTTTCATGTCACCAGCAAGGCGCACCTGCAACTGAAATAGAACCATTCTTTCAAAGACTCTATAATGGGAGTTACATTCTTATTGTGGACCGCAGATGTTGCAGTCTTATGCCCGGGACTCCTTATCTAGTAACAACAACGGCGAAGGTCAAGTGCTGTGGACGTTCTTTATTCCCCAGCTCCTTTCCAGACAGGGAGGCAAGGGCATGGCCCAGTTTGAAAATTACTTCTATTCGAATAGACACTTTAAGCAGAATGAAAACAGTGCTTCTTCAGACGCCTACAAGGCTCACGTCATCAAAAGAAACGTATGATCTACAAGTCGCAAGGACGACTGCAGAGATACATACATTATTATCAACCAATTCCCCCGTACATTTCGCGGAAATCCTGAGCGAAATCTTAAATATTTCTGATACCACTGGGGTCTCAAAGGTATTTAAGACAGTATTTTCGATGGCATTAACACCATTCAAAGCCATACTGGGTATTTTTCCAGATTTCGTCCATTCGATTTTTGGCGGACTTCCCCTGATCCTGGGACTAATTGCAGGAATCCTATTCCTAGTCCTTATTTTTCGTTATGGCAACCCATGTCACAGATCAAACTCTCGCGACAATGGAAGATACGATCCTAGCCATTGGATACCGGGACCGGATATCAAAAATCCTGGGACTCTCCCGGCTTAGAGACCTAAACATGACTTGGTTTCTATCATTTCGACCAATGTGGCAAAGGTGTGTTTTACCTGTACTAAGGTGTCTGCTATGCGGAGAAGAATGCGTGTTAGACACCTGTCTGACGCTACAATCGGATGCGCCGGTGGATGCAGATACACTGTTGGTTCCTACCAAGGTTCACGCTTTGTGCTGCCCTCAAAGGCTGCCAATCCTGATGACGGCATTCCTGGAATCTTCACCACTGCGATTGAAGAGTAGTGAAGTTCAAGATGAAAGCAGCATCGAACAGGTACGACCTTCTGTCAGCAATGCAAATCAGAATGTCAATGCAGACAATCATGCGCATGAATGCATGGTTACACCTATTTCCGACTTAGTGGAACTTTCCCATGAAGCTGTTGACAGTTTTTTCGAAAGCCTGAATGATATGATGTTCTCTCCGGAACAGAAATAGAGACTTTTGAGTAAACTCGCACACGGCGTTCCCTGAATTCGGCCTTCAACTTTAAAAATAAAGTCACATGAACAATTTCACTCCAGCTCACGGACAGCGATTTTTTCAGCAAGCCCCTAAAATATTTTTCTACATATTTTTTCCCGGGACACTGATCTTCTGCTTAAAGTAAGAAACTATTCCTAGAGAACTAAGATTTCTATTTTTAGATACTTTATATAGACTTTAGCTGCCCGCTGGTAGGTTCACAAATATTTTATTATGTGATGAAATGGTCTCGAACTTCCTTTCTGTATAGCCATATTAAGAGCCATTTCATGTGTATTTCTCATATACCAAAAAGCAATAATGCATAACAATGCGTGTTTTACTTTTGCATTTAATTCATAGCTTAAGTGCATACAATATATATGACTGCAATTTTTCAGTATATTTGAAAATTTCGAAATGCATTTATGTATTTTGGGGTGGTAAGGTATACACTATACTCTATAGTATGTTGTACTATGTTATACTATGCATAGATTAGTAGATATGACCATAGTTAGCGTGGAGTGGGTGTCGTGTATTTCTATAGGTTCTGAATCGATCCCCCTATTCCTGACCCTATTCTGGTTAAACTAACTATCTAGTTAACTAACAGTCAGCCCATGAGGCAAGAAATCCCCCATGATGCAGATACCGTTATCTGACGCAGTCACACTCCGGCACAGGAACGTGTTATCTGATTAGGTCATAACGCTTGAGATCTAATTAGACAAGCGACATTCCTCCAGCCCCTGATAAGGCATACGACGTTCTCATAACAAATCAAACCTATGACAACCTGGATAATCCGTGCGGCCATTGTTTTGATTTCACAGAGAACTTTAGTAAAGAATGTGCTAACGAGCAAGTCGTATGACATCTTTATTGACGTACCTATGTCCATCCTTACGTCAATCCCGGCACCTTTAAGGTATAAATATTGCCGACCTTGCCCTATGCAAACACACGCGTGGTGACAAGACGGAGCAGCCATACTTGCCGAAGCCGAGAGCAGAAGCAGACCCCGCTGGCAGCAGCCCCGCCTTCCTGACGCGCTGAGAGACGCGCTGCTATCTCAAGCCGAGAGACCCAGCACCGGCGCTTCCGGGTAGCCCTCGCAGGCAGCCTGGAATATCGAGAGCAGAGAAAGAGATACCATTCCTCATCCATCCTAAATTCCAGGTACAGAACTGAATAACCCCTCACAGAGAATTCTTTAGTTATTCACTTGGCAAAAACAAACTTAACTTAAACTGTAACTTTCTATTCCCGCCCACGCATTAGACTTAGGTCAGGTACACGGGGTAGGCGTATTTAGAAACACCAGTTGAGTACGTTTAGTCAAATGTATATGTGTATGTAAATATATTTTAATCATTTTAAAACATCATATGGCTCAGAAACCATATCAATGTTTTTACAGTATTAATTTATACTATTGCTTTTAATGTATGCACTTTACTTAACTATAAGTATTGCAATAATATCGATCCATTTCTCTTGTACGAGAAAAGAGACTGATCAATAAATAACACCTTTTTATTGAACACGCCCGTCTCTTCCTTTTCTCTACATTCTGATGAGACTAAGAATGCACGTACTGACTGAGTAAAATAATTGCCTTGTGCTCACACGACTCTTGAGATTGACTCTTGATTAGGGGAGAGCAAAGTTGTCATGTTCTATGGTTGTCAGAAACTAAATCCCTTCTTGTCTAATCAGGGGAGTTAATCCTTCCTTGAACATTCGAGAAAGTTTCTAGCGAACTCTGAGCTTAGCTGGCAAACCCAAAAATTAAGTCTAGTATCGACAGTAGTAGACCTAGTTAACGTCTGGTCTAGGCCTTTACTGCTGTAGGTACTATTCCAATGCGCAGAGCCTATTGGGAAAATAGGAGCTACACTACAGAATACATGGCTTGGCAGTTCGGTCTGGACTGTTCCCATGAGGCACAGGGTTAAGACTGATTTGCATATAGCTGTGTCTGAACTGGTGTGGCTGTTGGACTTGGCCCATTTTCCCAACAATTATTCACTTTTCACCCCCCTATTTTAGGATGTCTCCCCCATGGTAGAAAGTTGTATAGGCCATGTGTGGTGTGAGACGCCCTAGGAAATGTACTGCAATGGTGGGCGCACTTGTTAACCCCCATTGTAAAAATGCACCCTGGTGAAATGTCACCCTTAAAATGGATGCCATGGCTGTGTGTTGTTTACAACAAGGGGTGGTGATGGACAGAGTCTCTGAATTAAGCAGAGTACTCTCACCCAGTCAAGAGATCAGGGCTAGATCCAACACCGTTTTTTAGCTCATTGCACCATCCCAGTTTCAGAACCTGGCTGTATGCAAATTAGTCTGTCCCTGGCCCAGTGCATCATGGGAACAGGGCAGACCAGACTACAAAAGCCAATTCTTACACTGGGAAGGAAACAAGCTTCCGGGGACCGGTTTCTGGCATTACAGCCGTCTTCGGCCCGGCTTGCTTGAATCCTGATGGTGCAATGAGCAAGGGACTCACATCTGAGTATACCCTTCCACGCTTAGGGTGGACAAAATTATTTACAACAAGGGGTGGTGATGGACAGAGTCTCTGAATTAAGCAGAGTACTCTCACCCAGTCAAGAGATCAGGGCTAGATCCAACACCGTTTTTTAGCTCATTGCACCATCCCAGTTTCAGAACCTGGCTGTATGCAAATTAGTCTGTCCCTGGCCCAGTGCATCATGGGAACAGGGCAGACCAGACTACAAAAGCCAATTCTTACACTGGGAAGGAAACAAGCTTCCGGGGACCGGTTTCTGGCATTACAGCCGTCTTCGGCCCGGCTTGCTTGAATCCTGATGGTGCAATGAGCAAGGGACTCACATCTGAGTATACCCTTCCACGCTTAGGGTGGACAAAATTATTTACAACAAGGGGTGGTGATGGACAGAGTCTCTGAATTAAGCAGAGTACTCTCACCCAGTCAAGAGATCAGGCTAGATCCAACACCGTTTTTTAGCTCATTGCACCATCCCAGTTTCAGAACCTGGCTGTATGCAAATTAGTCTGTCCCTGGCCCAGTGCATCATGGGAACAGGGCAGGCCAGACTACAAAAGCCAATTCTTACACTGGGAAGGAAACAAGCTTCCGGGGACTGGTTTCTGGCATTACAGCCGTCTTCGGCCCGGCTTGCTTGAATCCTGATGGTGCAATGAGCAAGGGACTCACATCTGAGTATACCCTTCCACGCTTAGGGTGGACAAAATTATTTACAACAAGGGGTGGTGATGGACAGAGTCTCTGAATTAAGCAGAGTACTCTCACCCAGTCAAGAGATCAGGGCTAGATCCAACACCGTTTTTTAGCTCATTGCACCATCCCAGTTTCAGAACCTGGCTGTATGCAAATTAGTCTGTCCCTGGCCCAGTGCATCATGGGAACAGGGCAGACCAGACTACAAAAGCCAATTCTTACACTGGGAAGGAAACAAGCTTCCGGGGACCGGTTTCTGGCATTACAGCCGTCTTCGGCCCGGCTTGCTTGAATCCTGATGGTGCAATGAGCAAGGGACTCACATCTGAGTATACCCTTCCACGCTTAGGGTGGACAAAATTATTTACAACAAGGGGTGGTGATGGACAGAGTCTCTGAATTAAGCAGAGTACTCTCACCCAGTCAAGAGATCAGGGCTAGATCCAACACCGTTTTTTAGGTCATTGCACCATCCCAGTTTCAGAACCTGGCTGTATGCAAATTAGTCTGTCCCTGGCCCAGTGCATCATGGGAACAGGGCAGACCAGACTACAAAAGCCAATTCTTACACTGGGAAGGAAACAAGCTTCCGGGGACCGATTTCTGGCATTACAGCCGTCTTCGGCCCGGCTTGCTTGAATCCTGATGGTGCAATGAGCAAGGGACTCACATCTGAGTATACCCTTCCACGCTTAGGGTGGACAAAATTATTTACAACAAGGGGTGGTGATGGACAGAGTCTCTGAATTAAGCAGAGTACTCTCACCCAGTCAAGAGATCAGGGCTAGATCCAACACCGTTTTTTAGCCAGACAGAGCAGGGACATGAATGTGAGGGGACATGCTGCCAGGGGGTACCGACATTTGGGCCTGTGTGCTGGACCCTACACCCAACTAAAACCCCTCTGCTGTCCACAGAGCTATTGGAAGCCCCACTGCAGGAGTACAGGCTGCTGTTCAGGAGGAGTGCCAAGCTACAGTGGAGGATGGTTTTTAAAGCCTACCGCCCTGTCTTGATGAGTGCCCACTGACTGCTGACCTTGCCCAGTAGTGCCTGCTGCTCTGCTCCCTGGCCCCTGAAGGAGTAAGGAGCGCCATCTTAGGTCCCTGAGGCTGCTGGTGGGACTGTGTGCCACGCGAGCGCTGCACCTGGAAGCGCCTGGAAGAGAAGAGCGCTTTAACTGATTGCCCAGGAGCACCTGTGACTGCACCCAGAACAAGGTGAGGAGCGCTTCCACCCCAATCTGCGACGCTGTGCCGGGCAGCCCGGGAGGAGTGCTGCATTTGATGTGCCAGGGGAAGAGGAGCTGAGGTCTAAGCACTGCTTGCCCAGTACAGGAAACAGTTGCTGCCGGATCTGCTCACTTTGCCACCTGGATTCAAGCAAGCCTGGCTGAAGACGGCTGAAATGCCAGAAACCGGTCCTAGGAAGCTTGTTTCCGGTCCAGGGAAGGCATGGCTTGGCAGTTTGGGCTGCACTGTTCCCATGAGGCACAGGATCAGACTGATTTGCATATGGCCATGTCTGAACTGGGGTTGCAAAGTGGGCTAAAGAACAGTGATGGATTAAACCCAGATCTGTTGACTGGGTGTGAGTGTTTGATTGGTTTGGATGCTCCGTCCATCACCACCCCCTTTTGTGCCGCTTTGTTTGCCATAAGTTGGCAGGGTATGCTCAAACATGAGTCCCTTGCTCACTTTGCCACTGGATTCAAGCAAGCCTGGCTGAAGACGGCTGAAATGCCAGAAACCGGTTCTAGGAAGCTTGTTTCTGGTCCAGGGAAGGTATGGCTTGGCAGTTCGGGCTGGACTGTTCCCATGAGGCACAGGGTCAGACTGATTTGCATATGGCCATGTCTGAACTGGGGTGGCAGCGTGGGCTAAAGAACGGTGATGGATTAAACCCAGATCTGTGGACTGGGTGTGAGTGTTTCATTGGTTCGGATGCTCCGTCCATCACCACCCCCTTTTGTACCGCTTTGTTCGCCATAAGTTGGCAGGGTATGCTCAGACCTGAGTCCCTTGCTCACTTTGCCACTGGATTCAAGCAAGCCTGGCTGAAGACGGCTGAAATGCCAGAAACCAGTCCTAGCAAGCTTGTTTACGGTCCAGGGAAGGTATGGCTTGGCAGTTCGGGCTGGACTGTTCCCATGAGGCACAGGGTCAGACTGATTTGCATATGGCCATGTCTGAACTGGGGTGGCAGAGTGGGCTAAAGAATGGTGATGGATTAAATCCAGATCTGTTGACTGGGTGTGAGTGTTTGATTGGTTCGGATGCTCCGTCCATCACCACCCCCTTTTGTACCACCGGATCTGTGCCTGGAAGACCTGTCTGTCCACCTGAGGTGCTAAACCCCCTTCACGCTATTGGGTCCAGGACTGCTGCCTCCTGAGCGCTGCATTTACAAACTGCGCTGTGCCTTCTAAGCGCTACAGCTCTAGATTCTGCCACTCTGGTACCAATTTAAATAAAAGCGGGTGCCTACCCCACGTGAGGACGCGCTGCTGTTTGCCAATGTAAGCGGCTGCCTACCCCGCGTTTGGGGACTGCCCGGAATCACTGCCGCAGCCCAGGAGCAAGAAGGAGGAGAGTGCCGCATTTTAATGCCCCCTTTTGTGGGTGCCTACCCTGCTTCATGAATAATTGATAAGCGGGGGCCTACCCCGCGTGTGTGCTGCGACGTGTTGCTTGGCTAACTCCGCGGGTGCCCACCCCGCACTAGCGCCAAAAGAAGATCACTGCCACGACCCAGGGAGTAGCTGGGGCCACTGCTCTGCCTGAAGACCTGCAAGCCGCCTGAAGGTGGGCAGGGCCCGCACGACGGAAGCCGCTGCTGGGAGGCAGAAGGAAGCAGCCGACTTAAGCCCCGGGTCCCAGGAGTGAGCCCGAGTGAAGCCTGGAGACGTGATGCCTTCAGCGGGGCTCTCGTAGCGCGAGGGAGAGCCCCACGTGTCTATCAGGAAGTCAAGCAAAGCCCCTGATGCGGGTCCGCTCGAGGCACAGGATCGGTGCCTGAGGGCCCGCCGGGTGAACACTGAGGAGGCGGCTGAGGAAATCCTGAGGAGCGGAGAGAAGCCCCGGTGAGTGAGGACTTGAGTGGGGCACTGTTGTTTGAGGGGGATGGTTGCAGGGCACAGTGTCGGTGCCCGCCCCCTGGTGGTCCATCTCAGGGGACACGGAGAGTGTCCGGACCAGCCTTATTCTTTCAGCTGTCCCGACTGGCAGCGGGCAGCTGCGACGTGCAGCTTTAATTATTGTAGCCTCCGTGGGGCCCCACCACGGTCAGGGCCACAGTGCCCCGGGGGCTACACAGTGACGCCGCAGTTGCAGGTCGCTGCAATGTGAGGCATTTTTCTTCCAGCCTCGGGTCCCAGGAGGGGACCCCCAATGGGCCAGAACTTTGTGGGCCCCCTAATTTTTGCTTGGAGAGTCCTAGAGGGAGAGTGGCTCTCACTGAGTCCGTGATTTGGGCCCCCCCTTCATTGTTACAACTTTGGGCCTTGAATCTAGGTAATACAATGTGGGCCCCCCAGAGGTCAGGTGTGCTGTCCTATTGTCGATGTTCTTTACGCCCAAAGATATTGCTCCAGTTTAGGCCGGCTCCGCCCTATGCAAAGGTAACTTAGGCCGGGGCTATGACGAATATGCCTCAATACTTTACGCCCCTGGGCTAGGTTTGATGTCTGCATGCCTACGAAGATGCTCCATGGGTTTATGTTAATGGAAGTGGTGCCCATGTTAGAATGCATGATGTTTAGGCTTTGATGCCCACAGGTAACACCTTGACGCCGCCTTCCTGTTCATCTGCCTTACACCCATGAGGTATAGTGAGGTATATGCCTCAGGTATTTTGCATGCTTTGATTTATGCAGTTGGTGAGTTCATGCCTAATGCATTAGGGCCTAATGGGATGCCCCAGGTGCTTATGTTGATGCCCCACATGAATATGGTTGACATTTCATGCGCAGTTGTTCAATGCCCCATGTTAAATGCGTTGATGACCATGGGGGAGATGCCTATGTTCCCAGGTGTTACATAGATAGGGGTCCCAGACTACGTGCTTCTTGGTATATACCGAGATACTAGAAACGTATGTATATATTACTAATAACACGGTTTTAATGAGAGATGTTATTTATTCACAACCTCATTCACATACATGTTATGTATATACATAGTCAGTATAAATAAACATTTGTGCCCGAAGTGAGCGAAGTGAGCTAAAGAATGATGACGGATTCAACCCAGATCTGTGACTAGGGGTGAGTGTCTGAAAAGTTTCAGCGCTCCGTCCATCATCTCTTTGTGTTTGCTATATATATAATGGTGCCTTATTTCTTTCTGCAGGCTCTGATCAGAAGATGAACTGAAAACAGTGGGATATCGTTCCCAAAGTTAGCACTCATTTGCTGACTAAGCTGTTGCTCGCAGATTGGTGACCTTCCATGGAGTTGTCCCTTCAGCTTCAGTTTATTTTCATTGGTCTTCAAAGGTCTTATGGACTACACCAAGCAACGAAAGAGGCTCTCAAGATGGGGTTAACTGTATTCATATGGTCTAATGGGCCATGATTGGTGGTTAATGGACATAGCATCATTGGATATGTAGTTTGTTTTATATGTACGATGTTTTTTCATTGGCTGTTGTTTTTTGAGTAGTAAAGAAAGCGAAGCATAATCCTCGTCCACATGTCCTTAATAGAACTGAAAATTCCTGGCGTGAATGCTAGCAAAGTTTTCATTCTTTAAACTGAGCCGCCGCCAGACGTTTAATGGGCTGATATTGAGTGTTCAGAAGTTGAGTCTGAAGGCAGTGCAAGCTTGAGCGGTGTACCCTGCACATAGCGGGGAGCCCCATTAGTCACCCCACGGGCAGGAGCTTACTAGGGGGTCAGTCTCCAATGGCTTCTCTTCTAGCGAGGGCTGGGACGTCATCCTAGGAAGCCGAGGCAGCCAGGCCTTCAAGAAGTCAGTGGGCCCAAAGTGCTCTCTCTTTTGTCCCACGACCACACGGCATACAACATCTCCAGAGGCTCCGGACAGGCATCGGGAGCCGCATCGTGGCACACAAGGCAAGATGAGTCTGGAGATGTTGTAGAGGGTGGTTGAGGGGCCTCCTCGACGTAGCAGGATCGTAGCAAAGACAAGAACATTCTAGATCGCAGAAACCAGTCGTTTTTATACCAGTCCTGCTTCTTGTTTGTGCTGGTTTGGTTTGCTGATTTGGTTTCCCGATTGGAGTCTTCGCTTCATGAGATTTCGTGTTTATACTTAATTTTCTTTTTTGTATGCTGTTTCAAATTAGCCTTTTCTGTTCCTCTCCATTTTAACCGCACATTTTAATCTCGACCCTATTATGGGCATTCTTGCCTGTACGAAACTGTGTATTAAAGTATGCAATTCTTGCTATAATTTTGCAACTCAAATGACATCTAGAGGGGCAGTTTATTTCCTTGCACTAGGGTCCATGACACCTGGCTGTGTCGCTGTATTATAGTGGCTTATTTTTAATTAAAGGTTAGTTTATTTAGTTTGGACATTATGCAAGAGGCGGCACTCTTAATTGTTTGGCAGTACTGCGTAGCGCATTGTGGCTTGAGTGGATCAGGGGGCCTTGATGTTTTTTGAAAGCATCGCAATCCAGACAGCACATGTGCAGGTATACTTAATAAGCAAAGAGGCAAAATATGTAGCTCTAATAAATAAACGTCGGTGGTGTAACGCAAATAACCACATTGGCTACTGTTTTTCTTGTTTCTGCAATGGTACACGGAGCCGCAGGTCATGAGGATGGATTGAAATGTCTGGTAGACACATATAGACTGTCTCTCGAGATACACTAACTCAATTCCCGCAGGTGAGAACAGTGGGGGAAAATACAATGAGCAGCATTGTCGGCAACCATGCCTGAATGTGCCGGAGTCAACTAGTGAGTCCGTAGATCACAGTACAGGAATCTGCAGGAATCCGGTTTCTCAAATGCATGTAGTGCTTGCAGGAATGCATGTTGCTTGGAGGAAGACACTGATGGAGCAAGGAATCGCACAAAAGGCGACTTGCTTGTATTCAAGAACCTCGAATAACAGTATTAATAAGTAACCAACATGTTTGTCTTACTAATTTTATATTTTCCCATATATACTGGGTGTCCGAGAGAAGCTTGCCTATGTGTCTACTAATACTGATGCACTTGCATCTAAAATTGCCGCTGCTACGCAGGAATTTGGACTGCGCATGCGTCGGTCATACCCATGTGATGCAACATATTCGTTGTCTTGGTGGGAAACTGTTTGCATGTGCGCACTAGAATTAAGATGGCTGCTTTATGTTCTCACATGCAAGAAGCTTGCACTGCTGCTTTTGCCAAGCTGTTTGTTTTGCCTAAAATTGTAATGCAATAGATAAAAATAAGGTAATGGGTATAGAGTAGAAGTTCATGGTATACAGTGAAATTATTTATTCTGTGTTCTAAAACTGTTTCCTTTTACTTTTCATGTATCGTAATCTTTGGGCCTGAGGGACAGGAATACTCCATTTTGAAAATCCTTCTGCACACGGCACTCTACAAGAGGAGGGCTGAAGTCATTTGACATTGAAACCCAGCCAAGATAGTCACAGCCAAGATGCGCCTGAGAAGCTGAACTTTGCCCTTTCTCGCAGAAGCCAGAGTGTACCTGTTGAATTACAATGCATTTATTAATAAAGCGACCATTGTTATGTGAATTACCGAAGTAATGTGAACCAGAAATTGATGGGCGGGAACGTAAAAATTAATATTCAATGCTTTAGTATCAAATATTTGGGTGGTATGTCGACCTCTCCTCCTCTCTTGTCCAATCGAAAGTGGGGATCCTTACACTTGCAACATTGGGGGGTGGTACACTGACCTGGAAAATAGTATAACTAGCCTAGGTTTAGCTAGAGAAGTTGTCCGACTTGTCCGAATAGCTGACCTGTCACTGACCCAACGCACTCAATAGCTGATCGAAAACAGAGGTGCTGCGAAGCACTCTGTCAGAAGACTCGCTGACCCAATCGGGGTTCTGGGACCTAAAGTGCTGACGAAGCACTTTGCTGGGAAATTCGATAACCCAATAGGGGTTCTGACTGATAGCTGCAGAGAGGGAGTAGCGCAGGCATTGCAACTGAACTGCGGGTGCCGGTCTCAACTTTCGGTGGTCCGGTTCTGATCCAAATCTGGCTCTCCTGTCCTGATTCTGACCTGCACTTGCTGGCCTACTGGTGTTTGCAACTTTTGGGGTTTCTGTCCTTAACTGACCCATGGCCAGGGTTGGTCTTCACTCCATCTAGGTAAATATAAATCTGTGTGGGTAACACATAGTATCACTTGTGTCCTTTTCTTACCCTCCCTGAATTTTGTTAAAATTCTGATTGCACATGTTCCTTTTTCTTACCCTTCCTTTGTGACAATTATTAAAATCATAAATCTTGCCGATATTAGCATGTCCCATTTTTCCTCTTCCTTATAGTTGATTATTAATTGCTATCCATGAATGTATAGAGGCGTCCTTTCTTTACCGACCCTTTAAGAAGCTGAAGTGATTATTCTGTAATATTAGCGTGTTCCATTTTCTTACCTTCCCCATAGCTACATGGTTAATTCAGTTTCGTCATAACAATTTGTGTTCCCTCTTTTTACCCACCATTTTGAAAACGATTAAACTGTGACCTCTAATATGTCCCTTATTTTTCCCGTCCTTTAGAAAAAATCATTCCAAGTCTGATTTTCTATCAGTTTATTGTCAGTATGTTCCTTGTTCTTACCTTCCCTTTAGATTCTAAATGGTTGGCATAATATATATTTTGCATAGTTATACGCTGTTTGTGATTCTGATTATCGATAGCTTGCTTGCTGTAAATCTTTGGCTTATGACTTTTGATGAAGATTAGATAAAGGTTTTCAAAACTTCTCGAGTCTGTGGTTATTATATGAGTGCAATTGTTGTCTTGCTACCATACTTATTATGCTAGACTCCCTGATCCCATAGGTTCACAGATACCGGTGACCAGGAGTGTAAGTCAAGAGTATAGGACCTAGGAAGTACAAATATCTGATAGTAGTGCCCAGGTTACCTAATCTAAGTAATTGTGGTTAATTTGAATATGGGCCTAGGTGAGTATTTGGTAAATTTATAGTCGGGTGACCTGCGCGCTCTATCAGTATATTTACTTGGTAGCAGAGGCATGGTTAGGGATTAGTTAAGATAGGTAGGTAGGTAATTTGCTGCTAAAAGGAAAAATTAAATTGCTGCTAAATGAAAGTATTGATCGATCAAATGTAAAAAAGTTTATTCAAATATGAAATGTTCTGAAATATTCTGAAAAGTTTACTGATTTTATGCCATGTTGATTTATGTATTAACCAAACCCGTTTGTGACTGTTATATGTTTGTCTGGAATCCCCGGGGGCAGAATAGCGGGTGGTAAAGGGAAGCCACATCGCAGTAAGGTCAGTGGCTCGAGGAAGTTAGTGCATGGTTAGGCAGAACCGGAAGCACTATTTAGGGTTTTCTGTATGAATGTATAATAGCAAAGAGTTCGCTGGCAAAACTTCTATTGTGATATCACCTATAAAGGGTCACACAGAAGGAGTAGCAGGTTCGTCTGAGCTTAATTGGTAGCAAAGGGGTTCACTGGTGAAACTTTGGCCTTAGTATATATCCCCGAGTGGATGAGTCCAAAGGAGTAGCCGGTTCTCTAATGCTTGTGTGAAGGGTAGGCAGAAGAGATCTATCCGCAGTATATGAAAAGTAAACGGAAGGGATTTACTTGCAGTGAAATAAATCTTTCCTTTCTAGTCACTCGAGTACAGTGGCAAATGTTTCATGTTGTAGATTAAAACAAAGCACTTGCACTTTAAATTAAAGATTGAGTTTCATTACCTTGTGAAGGAGGGAGTCAGTTGCGGAGCTGCGCTGACGTCACTCAGAGCCGCGCTGGTATTGGTTGAGACAGCGGGCGTCTAGCTGAGATAGCATTGTAAAGGAGGGGTAAGCACAGGAGTGTGGGAACTCGTCTCAAGAGAAAGACCGTGCACTCATTGGTTGAAATTATTTGAAACCGCATTGTTGATTGGTTGCAGGAAAATAGAAGACACGCTAGTATTGGAAGTGATTTGTAAACAAAGTCAAGTGATCTTGAATTTTGTGAAAATATATGTGGCAATTATATAGTCCCGAAACTCGACCTGATCCAAGATATTTAGGGTTTGCCAGGGAGCAGATGATAAGAGGCAGACCAAACAATATGCACGGAAGTAAAAGAAAATTGTCACTCGTAGACAGAGTTAAGAATTACTTTAAAAAAGACAAGCCCGTTAAAACTAGAGAAGGAGTCATCATTCCACCACCAAACACTCCCGAATCATTTATGAATTTTGATAGAGGCTACCACTCTTGTGTATGGTTGGAGAACTCGGTGGAATATACTAAAGATGATGGAATGTTAGCATTTCCCTTCGAAGGTACATTTAATGGAAGAATTTTGTTCATCTTGAGGACTCGAATGAATGATTTACATCCCAGACCTAGATTAACGCAATATGAGGCATTGGAGGAATGGGAAATAGAGGCTTTTGAGCGAGACAGGCCCAGAATTGACAAAGGGTTGAGTAAATTCTATCCAAAGGTACAGAACGAAACCAGAGATAAAAAAATGAAACAATCGAGACAGAACATGTTAGTTGAAGGATTATATCCTGTATTAACCCTAGAAGAATCTACTGGAGGTAAAAGGACTGAAAAAACAAAAAATGTTATGAACAGTGGTGATTCAGACGATGATTACTTGGAGGATTTATTAATGAAGAATCCACCACCTTATAATGAGGAATCCAGAGTAGTAAATCCGAATAACCCATTTTTTAAACCTTCTTATAATGAGGGAACAAGTACAGTAAATCCAAGTGCCCCGTTTTTTAAGCCACCTTTAATGCCACAAGTGATGCACGAGACCTCAATCGAGAGGGTATTGCAGGAAAAGGAAAGAGAAGCCTTAAATAAACAAAGAAGTGAGCTGATTCAGAAGATTTCCCAATTAAACACAAGTCCTGAGGCTTTGACAATCCCAGTAACTATTGGCCCAGTAGTTCCTTTGTATGGGGATAAGCAAGCTAGTCCAAAAGCTCCAGTTATAACTACATCAGTAGTACAGCCAAGAAAAGAGCCCCTGATAATAGACGACCAGGCAAGTGAATGTGAGTCTGTGATCTCCTTGATGGACTTACCAATGAGGGAACCAGAAAGTAGTTCGATTAGAAGAGCGACTCCATTAAATTCAAGAGAAGTACAGATGGAGACATCCTCAGGTACGAGAAGTGCAACTGCCGAAACCATTAGACATTTACAAATTAAGAATCGAATTAGAGGAACTAATGGCTGGGAATGTGGGATTGGACAGGCTAAATACTCTTAGTGAGGATGAATTGTTATTCATTTGCAAAAGCATTACCCGGAACACAAAGGTGTTTCATAAAAAATTAATGGACACTGCAAACAGCATTGGAATTGACATTGGTAAATCTAAAGTATTGCAAAAGCCATACCGAGCAGAATTCTCTGACAAAGATTTAGAAAACATGAACGTGTCAGGAAGAAAAGTGCAGATAAGAGAATTACTAAACCTGTTACAAAAGTGCGGAGACTTAGAAAAGTGGAAAGCCAGGTGGGCAAAGAAAAAAGAAGAGGTTCGATCAAGACAGATGACTTCAGAATATGTTTTAAAAGAAGCAGAAAAGCTGGAAAAATGATGTCCTACGCGAGAAGTACCAGGTGGAGGTTATGTACATGTGCCATGGTCCCGACAGGATATTGTATCCTTTACAAATGATTTCCCAAAACTGCGCGAAAAACCTGTAGAGTGGTACAGGCAGGTCGAAAGATTCCTGAAAGTTTCAAAATGTCTTCTGAAAGATCTAGACAGATTTTTACATTGTAGTTCCCGTAGATTTGTGGACAGAATGTAAAATTGCTGTCGATTGGCCCACTGAAGAATACCCCAGAGACCCAAAGACAGGGGCACCTTCCGAGGATGTAATGAAAAAATATAATCAGGTGATGCTGTACCTGAAAGGAAAGGTGCCTACAAAGGAGACTGGCTGGACTAGGATAGATAGAACCACTCAGAACCGAGATGAAACTGTACATGCATACTATGAACGTCTGTTACAGGTGTTCAAGCAGTACAGTGGACTGGATAATATCGAAATGAAAGACATGACCCATTTCATTTATCGATTTGTGTTAGGGTTAAGGCCTGAGATTTCACAGTGGATCAAAGACAATAAAATTTGTTGGCAGGCTAAACCAATTGACGAAGTCCTTAAATATGCTAAGTACTGTGAAGATGAGTTAGAAAATAAACGAAAAGAGTTGAAAGAAAAGGTCATGTGGGCACAGGTAAAATTAGTAGAGCACCAAGAACAACAGTTAAACAAATTAACGAGTAACCAGAGTCAGGGAACCGGGAATGGGGGAAAGCCGAGGGGAAAAATGAGTAGAGAAGAGGCAAAGAAGAAGTTCCCCTGCCACTGGTGCGGAAAGTTGGGACACTGGAAGGACAAGTGTAAGACTGTGCAGAGTGGTAATGTGCAAATTAATGATTTAAATCCACATGTCGTATTAAGTTTCAATGAGCCTACGTATGCCGCAAGTAACCCTTATTGTCTCAGAATAGAAGTTGGCACGGAAACTGGAATACAAAAGATATGTTTATTAAGACCCCATGTGGTGGTGGTACATTCAAACAGCACCCTCCGGTAATGCAAGAAGTATCACACCGAATAGAAGACACACGGTTCTTTTATACTCTTCCACAGGTTTGAGAAGTAGGCGGCACACACACAAGACGAGTCTATGTACATATAAGGACATTTCTGGAACACATCCAAGCGTGGTAGGAGTCCAACAATTTGACCAGTTTGGGAAAAACATCTTTCAATGGTGATCGATTAATAACAGATGTGGTTCATCTGCGCATGTGCAGACCTTGACCATAGACTAAATATAGCCTGTTGCTGGGCAAACCATGTGGTCAACTAACGGGGGGAGGTAAGACAAGGGCATGATGAGCACGAGGTAGTGCAGATACTCATAATGGCGGCCGGGAATACAAAATGGCTTCCAAAACCCGATCAACACAACATTGAAATCTCGTGTAGCTTCAGCGAATGCTAACCCAATAGTCGCTGATTTACAACAGACGATCCTTTTAGCATTTAGCTGACGCTACCCCCATATCTTGAATAGTCATGGTATACATCATTGATGCCGATGAGCATTATGCTAGCTATTTCTTGGTTCATCATTTGCGGCTGAGCCTTTATCTTAGTTATATGTTTTCTAGAAGGGATGCAGGCAGTAATACAAACGGAACATAGTGTGGGACCACACTGCAGACATAGACAGAGGATAAAGAATATAGCAATTATTGCGCATAGAATAGTCAATAACCTCCATCCCCAAGTAGTAAGCAGTGTCCATATCCAACCCGAAAAAGTCCATGTACCGTTCCCAGGATGAATTTCAGCAGCAATTTTGTGCAGTTTAGAAATTGCTCCATATACTGAGGTCGAATTGTCAGGTACGAACACACAACAGCTACTTCCAATAATGCAACACACGCCTCCTTGATCAGCCAATATGACATCTAGAACCATTTGGTTCTGGAGCGCTACAATCCGAGTAATTTGGAGCTCCTCTGTAATATTCCCTAATGCCATAGCGGTTTGATTGGCAACAGCTTCCACAATACATGTTAATCATCTTATTTTCCTGCAATTCAAAGCGGCGCCCGCAAAAGGAAAAATGCCTAAATTAATATCAACATACTGCTGTAGTGAGGTGTCTGTCTGGTCCCCATCATCTATACTTATAGTCCTCTTAACTCTATTTACAACCACTTCATGAAATAATACAACGTTTTTATGATACATTTCAGGTGCTATAAACACAGGGGGCAGTAAAAACGACACATAACATATTCCTGACTATCCCATTGATAGCCGATGGTAGCCTCTATTCCCGCAGATAAAGATTATATTATGCGACATCACAAATGTAACAATATTCCTTCCGTCAAAGGCCAGAACAGTAGTGCATTCACTTTCCCCAACTGGATAGGTTCCCACAATGTTTAATACATAGATCCGCATTAGCCTTAGAGAGAGAAATCACTAATAAATCAGTCGTATTTGTTGCTCTTGTCTTGGTAAAGATGTGTGGCGAGGAGGCATTGTCCGGTCTGTACTCTTCCCACTCCAATCTAATCCCTTCTGCTTGTGGGTACCCCTTTTCATCTTGATGACAAACTTGGTTGAGGCGGAAAAGGAGCCCACCCTTTGATGGCCATCTTAGGGTGAACAACAGTGCATACCAGGCATAGCAGGAACCATTATGGGAAAAGGGGAGAGGAATAAGAGGCGTCCCTCCTTCCTTTTGATGACCTGGTAACATTCCGCACACCCAACAGTTCGTAGTGTTAGTAGTATTGTGTGTAGAGTGTAGCATCTGGATGAAAGTGTTATTTAAATAGATCTGTCTATGCGTCTGTTCAAGATATGGAAGAGTAAAATGAACGTGCTCAGGAGGAGCGGGAGTAGTGGCAAACAAATATTCTCGTGCTGGGGCCACTCTTTCTGCAAACCACGCTGTTGTTGCTATGACCATCATAGTAGCAGCAAAACCTAAGACACAAATTATCTTCTTGTCCTTCATGTTGATAGCAACATGCATAACTTTGTCTTGCAAGAACTTAGCAAATGAGCGCTGAGCCCAAGGGCAGCCGTTGATTTCTTCACCGAAGGTCAAGACGGGTATTACTACACTAAGCAAGGCTATCCCCCCCCTTGCCATTTCGGCATTCCATTTCACTAACCCCGGGCGGTAGCTCAACCAGTCTTCTTTGCAACATATTATTTTCTTGGTCTCAGATGGTATCTCGATGTTCCAGGAGTAGTGTGGTCCGGGAAGGCTTCCTCAGATTCGTTGATCATGATGGCGGGGCTCTTCTCCGTGTCCAAGAGGTTTCGGTAGTCGGTCAACACGGCAGGTTTCACCAGGTCGGGGGAAACACGGCGGCAGTGGGTGGTATGTATCCACCTCTTCCGGTTGGTCACTCGCACCTCTGTTCTTGTTGCCAGGAGGACCTGTTCCGGTCCACGCCACCTCAGCTCTAGACTACTGGACCTTTCAAATGACCGGATCATCACGTGGTCGCCAGGTCGAAGATCATGAGCCTCACCCGTAGATCTGTCTGGAAGACCTTCTCAAACCTGCTGATGAATACAAAGCCAATTATCTGTTAAGCGTGCCAGATAGTTAGTCATCAATATACAAGGTACGTCGTGTATGGAGCGTGGCTTAGGAACTCCCCAAATATTCATAGGCCTCCCGAACACCACCTCATAGGGCGTAAGACCAGATCGCGAATGGGGTATCGATCTTATAGACAATAACGCCAGATGCAGTGCATCCGGCCATTTTAAGGACGTCGAGGCCACAATTTTCGCAAGTTTAAGCTTCAGAGTAGCATTGTATCGTTCCACCAGTCCTGCTGACTGCGGGTGGAACACAGCATGACTTTTTTGTTTTATTCCTAATCCTTTCAGGACATACTCCACAATTTTCCCCACAAAATGAGGTCCATTGTCGCTCCACAAAAACTTACAAACACGGTACCTCGGGAAGTGCTCCTTCAGTAACACCTTGGCTGTAGTCAATGCTGTATTATCTTTCGTAGGGTAGGCTTCTATCCATTTACTGAAAGCACATACCACTACTAGAACGTATTTCAAATTGTAACAGCGCTTAAGTTGAATGTAATCCATTTGTAGTACTTCAAATGGTGCAGTTGGTGGAGCGAATCCACCTGCAGGGGTTGGGGTCCCTTTTCCAGGATTATGCTACAAGCATATCAAGCAGGACTGTACTACTCTCTTAGCTGTACTGGCAATCTCAGGATGCTCCCAAACTCATGTAAGCAATTTAGTAATTGCGAGAGCTCCAACATGTGCCAGTCCATGTGCCATCAGAACCATTGGTTGTAAATAGGCCGCAGGCAATTTCCATTTTTTCATATCCTTGCTGCGCCAGTACCCCGTCTTTAGACCACTGCTCAAGTTCTGCTTCAGAAGCAGATTTCTGTATGTCTAACACTTCCTCTCTCGCATCATGCCATCGCTCAGCTTGAGATTTTACTACATACATGGAGGTAACAATTTGTTGCCTCGCGGTTTCACGAGCTGTTTGGTCAGCCAGAGCATTACCTTGTCCTATTTTATCGGTCACCTTTTTATGTGCACTGCATTTCACAATTGCTATCTTCTTTGGATATGTTAACGCAGTTAAAAGGTTGTACACCAACTCTCCGTGCATTATTTGTATCCCATGTGATGTTAAAAACCCCCTCTCCCTCCAGAGCAGGCCGAAATCGTGCACCACTCCGAAGGCATATCGGCTATCTGTATAAATGTTTACACACAACCCAGCGCTAAGTTGGCATGCTCTTGTCAGTGCTATTAGCTCAGCTGCCTAAGCTGACCTCTGTGGTATGCGAGCTGCTTCTACCACTGTCTCAAGTGTCGTGATTGCATAGGCTGCGGAAGTTGTACCATTTGGCAGCTTCAAACATGAGCCATCAACCCACAGTTCCCCATCTACATCTGGAAGGGGCGTATCTTGCAAGTCAATGCGAACCTTTGTTTGTTCCTCAGTAAGAAAAATACAATCATGTGATTCTTTTGACCGAGTTTCAGATGCCGGATATGGCAGTAAGGTAGCTGGATTTAAAGTTGCACACCTCTTCAAAGAAATATGAGGGGCCAGCAACGTTAACTCATATCCTGTTAGACGGGCACTAGTTAAATGCTGCGTGTTAGTTTGATTCAGCAAAGCATCTACCGCATGGGGTACTAGCACCAACAATTTGTGTGACAAGACGATTCCTTCACTCTGTCGTACGGATCTGCTGAGAAGTATGCGCAAGGACGTGTGTCTGCACTAAACTGACAATGCGCACCCATCTTTCTCATGGACATAAAGTGTAAAGGCCTTCGTATAATCTGGTGTGCCTAACACTGATGCAGAACAAAGAGCTTGTCTCAACTGACAGAAAGCATTCTGACATTCGTCTGTCCATGATAGGGGGTTTGGGGTGTCTTTTGCTAAGAGTGCTAACAAGGGTTTTACAATATGTGAAAATCCTAATATCCATTTTCTACAAAATGAAGTCAGACCAATGAAAGCACGAACATCCTTCTGAGTGGAAGGCGCTGGTGTATCTAATATTGCTTGAATACGGTCTGGTGTCAGTGCACGCCCCTCCTTAGACAGAAGATGACCTAGGTAGGTCACCTTCGGTCTACAATATTGCAATTTCTTCTGTGACACTTTATGGTGGTGCGTGGCAAGGAAGGAGAGCAAAGCTAAAGTACTCTCCTCACATTGTTCAGGCGTATTGGCTGCCAATAATATGTCATCAACATATTTAATGAGAGCCACTCCTGTCGGTAACTCGAAAGAGTCCAGCTGCCTTTTCAATGCCTGGCTATAAATACTTGGGCTCTCCGTATAACCTTGAGGAACTCTACAAAACCTATACGATCGATTATTCAAAGTGAAACCGAATAGATATCGGCTATCAGGATGAATAGGGATCGAAAAGAAAGCGTTCTTCAGATCTATAACAGAAAACGTGGTTGCTGTGAGTGGAACCAAGGTGAGCAGTGTAGTTATATCAGAAACCACAGGATATTGGTGTACCACAATTTTATTTACCTCTCTTAAATCAATGATAAAGCGGTACGTCCTAGCATCAGTGCCTTTCTTTAAAACAGGAAGAATGGGGCTATTACATACATTGTAGGGAACTTCTTCTACGACTCCAACCTCAATCAAATCTCTAATAATGTGTGTTAATGCTTCTTCTCCTTCTCGTGAAATCTTATATTGTGGCACCGTGGGCAACAAAGTACCCTCCTTGACACTAATATGCACCGGGGAATAACCATCTGCCCTACATCAGTGTCAGAAGTGGCCCATAAAACACTTGGGAGTGAAGCTAATGCAGCATCTTCTTTGACAAGACACGATCTCTCAGCCTTAGGATGATTCTCATTCAAAATAACGTGCACCCCTTCAGGAGAGCAGCGTATTGTAGTCCTAAAGTGCTTTAGCATATCAAGGCCCACAATGTTGCCTGGTGTATTTGGGGACAACACAAATGGACAGGGAGCTGTAAATTTGTCAATGTGGAATGGAAGTGGTTGTGACAATGGGCTAAGGGAAGGTGTTCCATCGAACCCTATTGATGTAATCGTTGTGCCAGACAGGGGAGCCCTTGGAACCAATTGTTTAGACAAGGCGCTACGTGTAGCTCCTGTATCAACCAGAAACCGATCAGTAGAACCCAAAGCATGCGCTGTAATATATGGACCTTTCTGATCTACTGGAACTTCAACCGATTCCATACCCCATCCTAGGCAATCCTATGCATAAGCTGCATCTTGAAGCTCAGGAGGCACACAATCTGCTATTTGATACTGGTCCCGCCTATCAAAGGTATTATACCCATCTTGCCTACGTCCACTGGACTCAAACCTAGCACGATCATGCGTACTCCCTCTAGGGCCTGAATATCCCATTCTATTTCTAGACTGGCCTCGGCCACGTTGGTTTTGCTGGGCACGTAACACAGGACAATCTGAGATCCAATGGCCAAATTGTTTACAATACGCACACTGATCTGCGGATAACCCAGGACGAGAATAAGGTGGGCCATTAGACCCACGTCGGCCTCTGTTAGTCCCTCTAGCAGGTGGGGCATAAACCTGGGCCATCATACCCTTTGTCTTTAGATCTTTGGTCTTTTTATCTTCGTTTTCTTTAGCCTCTAGCTCCTGCCGCTAATAATACTGAGCCATAGTTATTAGGGAAGCGGGAGACGTGGTTGTCCACGAACTTTCACTAGCTTTCAAGCGTTTAGCAATTTCCGGTAGAAGGTTTGCTACATATTTATCAACAAACAAATGTCTACCCGTATCATCCGTTAATAACTGTCCACTAAAGTCATGAAAAGCTTCCTCGAAGCGTGTGAAGAAATCCGACACTGATTCATCTGCCTTCTGCTTACACGAAGCTAACATAGTCCAATCAATCTTTTTGGGCGGGATGAGTAATTTTAGTTTAGTCAAAATAGCTGCTGGAAGATCTAGAATTAATTTACATGGTTTACATGCAGGCTCCCTATCCCTATCCGCTTGTTCCAGATCATTCCAATCTCCCCCCAAATTTACTCGATCATCAATTTTACTAATAGTCCGCCACATATCAAGTGGTAATATTAGCCCAAAAAATAAATCGATGTCAGTTAATATAATGACACAAGAACTAATGGCACCCTCTACTTCTTCATAAAACGCAGCCGGGTTTTTCCGCGGGTCAGGCAAAGCATTCTTAAGGGCCATGACATCCGCTCTATTCCATGGAGTATAAACCCAATTATAAATAAAATAACCCTTTGCATTGGCAGACAATTTATTATCATCTGTCCCATTTGCCTTTAGGAGGAATATACAAAGGTGCGGCTTCCCGCATTGGTTTTGCGTGTATTACGTGACTCTAATCTGATCCGAAAATAGAAGCTTCCACTTCTTCTGTTGTCGACTGAAGTGCAGCTGGATCCGCCACCTTCTTTTCTTCTCGCAGTCGCATTGCGGAGTCCCGTACCTTAACCAGACGACGGGCAAAGTCAGGGGCCTCTGAGAGAACAAAAACAGCATTACGCAATCTCTGATAATCATCTGCCACATCTTTAGATTCCAACACAAGCGAGTATTTCCTAAATCGGTTAATGACCTCATCAGCCAAATGTTCTATAAAATACAACTGCTCCTTTTCCGACCACCCCTTCATACCCATTAAAACATCAGGGGCAGAAGCAGTATTAAGGCTAATTTTATGAACGATGGATCGTAACTCAGAAGCACGGGAGGCAGAAAGCATGGAACGAGTGTCCCGCGCCTTGTCCCGATCTTCAGTGGATTCTCCGGCATCTGCGTCCGGGGCCGAAGGCATCGCATACGGTGGTGCAGAACGATCTAATAATGAAAAATCATCGGGTAGATTATTAAGGACAGGGTAAAGAGGTTGTCGAACTGGGAACTGACCATTAACCTGCAAATTATGCTCCCTTTTCTCCCTTTCTTGTTGTTCACTTCTCTCTCTCTTCTGTAGCTGTAAAGCTTTGACATGGGCAGCCTTCCGCTGTTCTTTATCAGCTAAGGCCTGCTTACGCTTCATTCGCTCACGCACCGCTTTCTCCCACATACGCACACAATCAAACATATCTTGTCTAGACCGATGTTCAAACAAACACTGCTCCACATACGGAACCTTTCGTAAATCAAATGACCCATGCATTGGCCAACGTAACTCAGGATCCTTTTTTGGTGTAACGGTGCCATAACGTGCTATATATTATGGGAGGAAGTCCGAATTTGACGTACATTTCCCTATTAGGTGTCCCCTCTGGGGGAGCCGGCTGTGATTCATTTAGTCGCAAACTCGTACCACTACAAACGCAACACATCTTTCGAAGTGTGCTGAGGACAGGCATGCCGGAAATATTGCAAAATATGCAATAAATACACAAAGTAGCACTTAAAGTATTTTGCATACGTTGTGCCGTTCAGATAAACATAAGATCGGAGAAATATCTCCACATTACCTGCCTATGTGAGGTGCACTCCACATATAATACAAAACATAGAACCAAATGTTAGCTAACGCATACAGATTCAAAAAGCCAAAGTAAGGGGTCAATTAGGATCGCGGACGGAAACGTGTACCGTCCGCCGCGGAAGGTGGCAAGATACTCCGGACCTGTCCGCGTAAAATCCGCAACAGCAATTAGGATAAAACATGCAAAAAACGCCGACCGCGGCGTACGGAGCACACCAATCCCCGTCCGCGGCGGTCGGAGTACACCTGAGTCCGCGGCAGGCGGACGGAACAGAAAGAACACCGACCGCCGCGTACGCACATGACCGTGAATACATCCAATACCCCCGCGATACCTGCGCAATGTCCGTGTCCGCAATTAGGATAACTCCGCAAGTACCCCGGTAGTCACCGCCATCCACGTCCGCAGCGGTACCAATGCACCGAGAATCCGTGCTCCACAGCGGAACGACAACACAAACAACATCCCTACTGTCAAACCAATGCCATACATTGCGACGGAAGTTATCACCAAACACACGAAAAAGAACGACCACCCACCGAAAACATCCAAACCAATCACAACACACAATGATCCACCGCCAAGCACCACACAATGCACACCTGGCAACACTCCCACCTAGCACCTGACTGCCAATAACCATTCAGACACGGCCAAGACACACACCATAAAATAACTCCCACCCACTCCACAAATCCTCTGCATCACTGCATAGCTGCTAGCAGGATACACTACTGAACTGACAGCAAAGACATATATCATTCACACAACCCACACCCAAACACACCCACCACACAAAGACCCACCACACCATTCCTACACACCACACACCTGCACCTCCCCATTCACGCAAACCCACACCCCGAGCACCACACACCATGGCACCAAAAAAAAACCCCAAATTCACTGACACCGAGTTAAAGGTTATGGTAGATGAGATAATCCGTGTCGAACCCCACTTATTCGGGGCCCTAGTGCAGCAGACCAGCATAGCCAGGTGAAACAGCATGTGGGACCGGATAGTCACCAGGGTGAATGCCTCCGGGAGCGTCCCGAGGACGAAGCAGGATATACAGAGGCGGTGGCATGATCTCAAGACCCGAGTGAAATCCATTCGAGCCAAGAACTATCTCCGGGCAAATCACACAGGCGGTGGAACCCCCCCGGAGCCCTTACCCTACACCGAGTGGGAGGACAAGGTGATGACCATCATCCACCCTGAGAGCCTTGATGGACTTGCTGAGGGAGAAGAGGCTGGTAAGTACAAACCAAGCACCACGAGCACAACTACATGGTGCGCCTCACACAACTGTGAAGACACATCTCCCAGACCCCAACCCATGCATGCAGTCCACATACTCACCAACGTCGAAATCACTCCAACAGGCCCCCATGTCCATAGGGATGGTGGTGGGTGGTGGTGGGTGTGAGGGGACGGAACTACAACTCCCAACAGGCCCCCATGTCCATAGGGATGGCGGTGGTGGTGGTGGGTGGTGGTGGGTGTGAGGGGACGGAACTACAACTCCCAACAGGCCCCCATGTCCATAGGGATGGCGGTGGTGGTGGTGGGTGGGGTGAGTACCAGTGCAGACAGAATCGGCAACAAAATGAAAACAACCTGTCAAGTCCACATTACTTATCCTCACATTTCCGTTTTGCAGGTCATCCTAATCTGACAGCTGGAAGCAACACCCGCCCTCCAGACTCGCCACTCACAGAAGTCTCAGGGGACGATTGGGCAGCCACCTCCGGGGCAGAGGATGATCCCGGCACAAGCAGGCAGCCAGGGCCATCTGGCTCCCAGGTCACACCTGCACCAACGACTACGGCCTCTGCCATTGTCACAACACCGGCCACTGTGACCTGCACAGCCACCACCAGCACCACCTCCACCACCACCACTACTACCACCACTTCTGCCCCTGCCACCCTGCCCAACCCACCGGCCAACGCCGTGCCAGCACCATCCCAGCCACGCAGGGAGAGTGTGAGGCAAGGCAGAGATGCAAGGCCAGATCCGGCAGGCAGGAGCATACGCCAAAGACGACATGAGGATACCAACACACACAATCCTGTGCAACAGTCATTGGAAGCACTGGGCAGGGTGGAGGTAAGCTATCAACGTGGTCGGGCACAGGCAGACCGGGCCCACCAGGACTTTGTTGACAACACTGCTATGTTGGGGGCCATTGAGAGGCGGCTTGGCCAACTAGTGGACATTTTTACCATGACAACCAACATGCGGATGCCATGTACATCCGCCAACACCACCCTCCCCACAACCCCACAAACAACGCCACCGCCACCGCCACCTGCGGCGGATGTGGTACCTGATGCCCCAGCGCAACCAGCTGACTCCGTACCGTCACAAAGACGGAGGGGCCGTCCGAGGCTGGAAGTGGGCGAGAGCAGTGTGGAAGCAGCTGGCACACGCTCCAAGAGGAACCGAAAATGACTATAACAGTACCTGAGCATGCCATTCACCCTGCCAACTATCCGGTCCCACCTGCCACAGGCCTGCTGTACTAGGCAGACACCACCCTATGTGGTGTCAGCACGGACATTTCATCTGCCATAACCTTCTACTCTCACTCCCCCACCCCTTCACTCATTTGTAAATATGCACCTACACCCATGCACAATTTGTAAATAAATGCCACTTACTCACTCAATCATGTGTTGCCTCCATGTTTATTCACATGAATGCATCAGAAACAGATGTTACTAGGTACAGGTATCCAACTGGTACAGAATCATGGCGCTGCGGGAGTGACCTAGGGAAAATAGAAACCGCAAAGACATGTCAGGAAACATGATCACACTCATCAGAACACACTGCAGTGCAACATTGAACAACCCACACGCATCACAACAGTAATGGATGAGACGACACACATCATGGAGACGTGCATTGGCCAAAAATTAACACACACACACATGCATGCATCACATAGCAGAACACAGAGATGAAGCACACCACAATGCCACAACACCAGCACACATTCACAGGGCATACCCAAGCAGCACAAGAGGAGCACACTCACAATCAAGGGAAGTAGCGATCAATGATCTGGCGCCTCTGGTCCACACCTTCCTCCTCACCACTATCCTCATCAGTTGACATGGGTGGGTCGGGAGGGCGAGGAACTTGCAGTTCATCAGGGTCCAAGAGCAGTTCAATATTATAGCGCACAGCCAGGTTGTGGAGCATGCAGCACGCTATCACGATCTTGCATACTTTGCCAGGGGGGTAAGGCAGGGCCCCTCCAGTCTTATCCAGGCACCGAAACCTAGACTTGAGCAGGCCAAATGTTCGTTCTACCACTCGACGTGTCCTACCATGGGCATCATTGTATCTCATTTCTCTAGCTGTAGTGGGATTGCGTATGGGACTGAGCAGCCAAGGCCTGTTTGGGTAAGCCGAGTCGCCTGTGTTGGTGGGAGAGAGAGAGAAACATCACAACCTGCATTGTGGGGCACACCATGCCACACAGATATCACTCCTGTCACCACAGCATACTCACCAACAAGCCACGCTTGTGCCGGACGCAGATTAGCCATCAGTTGGGGGACCATGCTGCTCCGCATGATGTGGGCGTCATGTGCAGAGCCAGGGAATCTTGCACACACATGTGAGATGATGTTGTCGGCCTGGCACACCACCTGCACGTTGAGGGAATGGAAGTGTTTCCGATTCCTATACACCTGCTCACGTGCCCGTGGTGCAATGATAGCGATATGCGTGCCATCAATGGAACCCACAACGTGTGGTATACGACCCAGGGCATAGAAGTCAGCTTTGACCGCTGCCAACTCCGCCGCCTGAGGGAAATGTATATAGTCATGCTTGTACAGCATCATGGCTGTCAGTACATCCCGGAGTACCGTGCTGAACATGGCCTGTGACATTCCCCCGGCATCTCCAACTGTGTACTGGAATGTGCCTGTTGCAAAGAAATGGAGTGCCGCCATCACCTTTTGCGTGGGTGTCATGGAACCTGGATAGGTTCTTCGCAGCTGCAGGTGAGGAGACAATAGGGTCACAAGCTCCAACAATCGACGGCGATCCAGCCTGAATTTCCGGATCACCTCCTCGTCCACCATATCCTCCAGCACAGTGTATGGGCGATGGACATTTGGAGCCCTCCTGTGTGGGAGTAGATGGAATGGAAGTCAATTCACATACAACGCATGTGTGTGCAACTCAATCACATGTCAACGCCCTCTACCAACATGTAGTATCCAGTGTATGAATGTCATATGTGTGACTCCTCTGATTGTCAGGACAACATGGATTGACGTAGCAACAATGTGCATCCACTAGCAACATGATGTTTAGCAACATGTGCAATGCACAGTGTCTCACCTCAACATTACTGCCAACCAGACATGTGACATGACCCACATGTGTAGGCCCAACATCACATGCACACATGCAAGTACAGCACACATACTAAATTAAACACCCCCCCACCCCCCATTTCATGATGCACCAATGGCAACACCAGTAATGGTGGGCATACGGACATCACATGCATGGGGACACAATAGGCAACACACATGTACAGTACACAACAGAACCCCCACCATAGTCATCATCTGACACATACCACTCACTGACAACTGATTCACAGGTGCCCATACATACGGGATCTACTGTGTACATGTGAGGTACGACAAACTTGTGTAGGGTACTACCCGATGTGGACATGCACACGTGATGGACACTTGTGGCTCACCGATGGACATGGTATGGACACACATGGGATGGAGCATGACATGTGTAGCCACGCAATCACGCACACAACCGTGAGCAGGCAGCTGCAGACAATGGTACAAGGTGCATCATCAGCTAAGATGCAAACATTGACCACGCCATGGCGGTGCACTGCATCCGCTGTTTACGTCTGGGCATACGCGGCCCGCCTTCGACATTCACATTGTCTGCACGTGCACAGACCGTCACGCTCACACACCGGCAAGTGCATGTGCAAGGTTCCGGGACGGATGGTCGATTTGCAACAATGTTGTATCACTGGCGCCAACATGGCGGGGCACGTGTTCGGCGGGGGACGTGCAGGCCAACACATCCATTAGCTGATGTCAATGCACATGGCAGGTCATGCCCCCCCTTACAGTGCCATTGCATCATCCAGCCTTCACCGGCCGGCCGGCCGGCCCTGCCCTGCCCAGGACCGCCGTGCCGGCCATGGCAACCACCGCCATTGCACGGCCCTTCCACTACCGCCGTGCCAGGCCCTGCCCAGGACCGCCGTGCCGGCCATGGCAACCACCGCCATTGCCCGGCCCTTCCACTACCGCCGTGCCAGGCCCTGCCCAGGACCGCCGTGCCGGCCATGGCTACCACCGCCATTGCACGGCCCTTCCACTACCGCCGTGCCAGGCCCTGCCCAGGACCGCCGTGCCGGCCATGGCAACCACCGCCATTGCCCGGCCCTTCCACTACCGCCGTGCCAGGCCCTGCCCAGGACCGCCGTGCCGGCCATGGCAACCACCGCCATTGCACGGCCCTTCCACTACCGCCGTGCCAGGCCCTGCCCAGGACCGCCGTGCCGGCCATGGCAACCACCGCCATTGCCCGGCCCTTCCACTACCGCCGTGCCAGGCCCTGCCCAGGACCGCCGTGCCGGCCATGGCAACCACCGCCATTGCACGGCCCTTCCACTACCGCCGTGCCAGGCCCTGCCCAGGACCGCCGTGCCGGCCATGGCAACCACCGCCATGGCCCGGCCCTTCCACTACCGCCGTGCCAGGCCCTGCCCAGGACCGCCGTGCCGGCCATGGCAACCACCGCCATTGCACGGCCCTTCCACTACCGCCGTGCCAGGCCCTGCCCAGGACCGCCCTGCCGGCCATGGCAACCACCGCCATTGCCCGGCCCTTCCACTACCGCCGTGCCAGGCCCTGCCCAGGACCGCCGTGCCGGCCATGGCAACCACCGCCATTGCACGGCCCTTCCACTACCGCCGTGCCAGGCCCTGCCCAGGACCGCCCTGCCGGCCATGGCAACCACCGCCGTTGCACGGACCGCCAGGGAACGCCGGTAGTGGAAGGGCCGTGCAACGGCCGTGGTTGCCATGGCCGGCACGGCGGTCCTGGGCAGGGCCTGGCACGGCGGTAGTGGAAGGGCCGGGCAATGGCGGTGGTTGCCATGGCCGGCACGGCGGTCCTGGGCAGGGCCTGGCACAGCGGTAGTGGAAGGGCCGTGCAATGGCGGTGGTTGCCATGGCCGGCAAGGCGGTCCTGGGCAGGGCCTGGCACGGCGGTAGTGGAAGGGCCGTGCAATGGCGGTGGTTGCCATGGCCGGCACGGCGGTCCTGGGCAGGGCCTGGCACGGCGGTAGTGGAAGGGCTGGGCAATGGCGGTGGTTGCCATGGCCGGCACGGCGGTCCTGGGCAGGGCAGGGCCGGCCGGCCGGCCGGCCGGTGAAGGCTGGATGATGCAATGGCACTGTAAGGGGGGGCATGACCTGCCATGTGCATTGACATCAGCTAATGGATGTGTTGGCCTGCACGTCCCCCGCCGAACACGTGCCCCGCCATGTTGGCGCCAGTGATACAACATTGTTGCAAATCGACCATCCGTCCCGGAACCTTGCACATGCACTTGCCGGTGTGTGAGCGTGACGGTCTGTGCACGTGCAGACAATGTGAGGTGCGAACAAGGGCGGCGTGTGCCCAATAGAATGTACCGTATGCTGTGCAGCGCAACACCAGGGCCAGTCATTGGCCCATTTCCAAACACGCTTCTAGGGCTGCCCAATGGCTGTCGCCGTATGCCACTGACATGGCCACAGGGCCCTATAAATGTGTCATGTGCAATACCACACATTCCACGATCACCACCGACTGCTGCCTGTGACCATCACCTCCAACTGCTGCTGCGGAGCTGACCACCGACTGCTGCCTGTGACCATCACCTCCAACTGCTGCTGCGGAGCTGACCACCGACTGCTGCCTGTGACCATCGCCTCCAACTGCTGCTGCGGAGCTGACCACCGACTGCTGCCTGTGACCATCACCTCCAACTGCTGCTGCGGAGCTGACCACCGACTGCTGCCTGTGACCATCACCTCCAACTGCTGCTGCGGAGCTGACCACCGACTGCCGCTCTAGTGCCCTACTCCGTGACCTTGCCATGTCGAGAGGCAAAGAGATCCGGTCTCGTCCCTTCACCGCCGCGGAGCTGGATGTCCTCGTGGACGGTGTGCTCCGCAACTACGGACGCCTGTACGGCGCACCCGGACAGGTGGTAAGTGCAGTGGGGGACAAGTTGGTGTGCATGATGTGTACCATCACACCTGGGCTCTGGGATCTTGGCGGTGTGATGTGGGACCAACGCATGAACCGCAATGTGCATGGCTGCTTGAGAGTAACTTGTTGCCCCAATCTGTGTGACTGGCCAACTGTCCACTAACTTGCACCCTTTTGTCTCCCATCATGGTAGGTCAAGCTGCACCTTCGCAAGAACGTGTGGAGGAGCATTGCACGTGATGTACGAGCAGTGGGGGTGTCCAATAGACGACATACACACTGCCACAAACGCTGGGACGACATTTCCAGGCTGAGCAGGAACGTAGCGGAAGTGACACTAGGGATGATTCCAAGAACGGCACGACTGGCCCGACGCTCAATGACCCCTCTCATGCACCGTATCATAGCTGTGACGCATCCTGCCCTGTCCGAGCGGTTGCGTGTGGATGACCAGCAACGTGGCGGTAAGCATACTGTCAGTGAATGTTGCTTGTGAGTGCAATGCATGTTATGTTGGCCAGACACATTAGTGACTTCCGTGAATCGTGCGTCTCGTTGCAATGCCATGTTGGTGACATTGGCGCAGTTAAAAGTCACTTTCCGGTGCGGCATATTGAGACGGCACTCGCTAAGCAGTTGAGTGTTGGTGCACATGCTGTAGTGCTCCGTCACCCCATGGCAAGACTGGTGTGCAGATGTAGTTGCTCATGCCCTGTCCGCATGCTGTACATGTCACACGGACAACGCCACTTATTTCGTGTGAGGATGACTGGTAGGGGTGGCCCGTGTGTAGGTTGGGGGATCGAAGTACATCGTCAGCAATGGCAATAGGGTTTCCGTACCAGTACTGTACGTGAGTGTGGCCGTGACTTACACCTCTTTTCTGTGAATTTCAGCTTTGGCAGTGGACACTCAGCCACAGACCGAGGAGATGTTTGAAGCCAATGCATCCGGATCAGACGTCGGGCACACGCAGACTGACACAGAAGGGGGCAGTGCCGGAGAGGGGGACAGGACCGTCCCGGAGGACTCGCATGTGGAGACAACATCGTCAACATCTTCCGACAGTGTTGGTGAGTCAGCACTGTTGTCACAGACTGGGAGTGGGCAATCAACACCTTTGGTCGGGACACAGCACACAGGGCCCACCCTGCCGCCAACTGCACCATGTACTGTTCGTGCACGCAGGAGTAGGGGGAGCAGAGTACCGTTCGGTGCCGGAACCGCTGCCCCGGCCTCCGTGAGCCAAAATGCTCTTTGTGCTGAGGCTGTTGATCTGCTGCGACAGCTGTGTGTGGGGCAGACCAATATGATTAATGCTTTCCAAGACCACGATAGGAAGTTGGGGCAGGTGGTAGCTTTCATGGAAGGTATGCATGGCGATCTGGCTGCTCTACACAGGACAGTGCAGTCATTGGGGAACAGTGTGTCGTCTGCCATTGTACAGTCGCAGGGACTGGGAGCAACTTCTGTTCCACCATCTACAACACTGGATGTCTCAGGGGGGAGTGAATTGTCTGACCAGGACTCGAACACAGGTCATTGCACTAGAAGCAGCGTCAGCCAGCACGTCAAGTCTCGGAGGGCTCAGACACCATCCCCTAGGTCAGCTAAATCTGTTCACAGAGACACCGTCAGAGACATTGGAGTACAGACACGTGATCCAATAGAGGGTTTGGGTTCAATGGCAACACATGCTGCACAGGCATCCCACACACAAGGTACTCCCAAGGCAAACCTTACTCCCAGTTCCATTGACACTACCTTGGACATGGACAGTGAGAAGAGGAAGGCACCTCATGAGAGCAGGGACACTCCCAGGGGCAGGGAGACTAGGAAGGAAGGAGCCACTCCAAGGGCAGGGAGACTAGGAAGGAAGGAGACACTCCCAAGGGCAGGGAGACTAGGAAGGAAGGAGCCACTCCCAAGGGCAGGGAGACTAGGAAGGAAGGAGACACTCCCAAGGGCAGGGAGACTAGGAAGGAAGGAGACACTCCCAAGGGCAGGGAGACTAGGAAGGAAGGAGCCACTCCCAAGGGCAGGGAGATAGGAAGGAAGGAGCCACTCCCAAGGGCAGGGAGACTAGGAAGGAAGGAGCCACTCCCAAGGGCAGGGAGACTAGGAAGGAAGGAGCCACTCCCAAGGGCAGGGAGACTAGGAAGGAAGGAGACACTCCCAAGGGCAGGGAGACTAGGAAGGAAGGAGCCACTCCCAAGGGCAGGGAGACTAGGAAGGAAGGAGACACTCCCAAGGGCAGGGAGACTAGGAAGGAAGGAGCCACTCCCAAGGGCAGGGAGACTAGGAAGGAAGGAGACACTCCCAAGGGCATGGACAAGGACAGTCACAAGACATACGCACCTAAGAAGAGCACGGACACTCCCAGGGGCAGGGACACACACAGGGAGAAGGTGTGTCCTGGGGATGTGTACACCAAAGACAAGTCTGCTGCCTGGGACAGGGCACCATCCAGGGAACAGGGAAGATCCACAGACATCATTCCTCCTACGGAAATTGGACATCCAAGGGCAAAGGCATCTCCCATGGACAGTGGTGCTGTCAAGGACAGGCATACATCACCCCTTGATGCACTGCGGTTGCTGTTTTCTGGGAAACGGAATACAGATGTCTCCGCAGTGGAGTCACCCCTTACCTCCACTCCCATCAGGGCCCGTCACGAGCGGATGGAGGTTGACCCTGTAGTAGCATCCCCCATGCCACATGTTGCAGAGGCCAGAAGGCAGCCACACAGCAAACGACAAGCTGGCTCAAGCACGTCCCCAGAGAGCATTCCCCCGCCAGCAGATGCACCTCCCATGGTGGGTGATATTTCTACCCAGTCAGGCCCACTTGCCAGTCCTGTCCTGTCCAGGGTGCAGTCACATGTCACCAAGAAACGGAAACACACACCATTGACACATGCCCAACCCGATGTCGGCCAATTGCAACTATCCCCCGCTCCCAGAGCCACCCTGCCTCCTGGCCCATACAGCCCTGTGGCTCATCATTTCAGTGGTCCCAGTGGCGCCGCTGCAGTTGACTCGCATGTGTCAGGTAGTGGCACTGTGTCTGTTGTTTGCTGTCATGCATCATGTAGTGGCACTGTATCAGTTGTGCCTCATCCTGTTTCAGGTGCTGGCAGTCTGTCTGGGTCTGTGGCCCATGTGTCGGTCACTCGGGCTGTGGCTGTGTCTCACACTCCTGTTTCAGGTGCTGGCAGTCTGTCTGGGTCTGTGGCCCATGTGTCGGTCACTCGGGCTGTGGCTGTGTCTCACACTCCTGTTTCAGGTGCTGGCAGTCTGTCTGGGTCTGTGGCCCATGTGTCGGTCACTCGGGCTGTGGCTGTGTCTCACACTCCTGTTTCAGGTGCTGGTGTGGTGTTGGGTTCAAATCAGGCCTACATACTCTGCTAAACTTTCATACACCTTAGTATAGAAGTTGGCACGGACACTGGAAAAGGCAAAAGACAAGTTTATTAAGACCCCATGGGGTGGTGATACATTCCTACAGCACCCTTCGGCAATGTAAGAAGTAGCACACCGAACATCGGTGCGCAACCTCTTTTATACAGTTTAATAGCAATAAAAAGATAGGTGGTTACAAGTTACATATTTTAGGTACATATAAGGTCATTTTTGGAACACAGCCAGCATGTGGGAGGAGTTCAATAGCACTGGTCAGTTAGTGTTTAACATTCCTAAAGAATGACCAGTTGATGCATAGTCCGCATGTGCGCTTGAGCAGTACTAAAAATAGCCTGTTACCGAGCAGAATAGGTGACCATGGGTATCGAGAAAGGACGAAAGGGCACACTGACCACGAGGCAGCATGTTCATAGAAAATGGAAGCCAGAAGGATTCAAAATGGCCCCCGTTCGTTTTGGTCAAGTTAACGAAAAGACCGTGTAGCTGTGCTAAACGCTAACTCAGGAGCTGCCAAAACACGACAGACGGCCCTTTTAGCGTTTAGCAAAAGCTACCTCATAATGGACGTAATCAGAATGTTCATCATCAATGTTAATAGCCATTATTTTCAATACTTCATCATTGATCAGTTTCTCTTGCTTAACAATAGCTCGTTTAGACGGAATACAGGCTGTGATACATACAGAACATAATGTAGGGCCACATTGAATACATAAACAAAGGGAAAATAGTACTCCAATAAAAATGCATAGAATCGTTAATAATTTCCAACCCCAAGTACTAAAGAGGGTCCAGAACCAACCAGAAAAGGTCCATGCTCCATTTTCTGGGTGGATCTCAGCAGCTATCTTATGTAATTTCGTAATAGAATCATACACGGAAGGTGAGTTATCTGGCACGTACACGCAACAACTACTTCCGATGACGCGGCATGCTCCGCCCCTGTCAGCTAGTATCACATCTAGAACAATTCGGTTCTGGAGCGCTACAATTCTGGTAATTTGCAATTCCTCAGTAATATTCCCTAAAGCAGAGGCAGTTTCATTAGCGACAGCTTCCACCACACGTGTAAGCCGCCTTATCTTCCTGCTATTCAGTGCAGCTCCTACAAATGAAAATAAACCCAAGTTGAAATCTACATATTGTTGTAAAGTGGTATCAGTTTGGTCGATTTCATCAAGATCTAATGTTCGTTTAACTCTGTTCAGTACGAAATCATGGTACAGCACGTAATCATTGTGGTACATAGGAGGAGCAATAAATACAGGTGGTAATACAAAAGCTATGTAACACGTTCCTAACCATCCCAATGGTAGACGATGGTATCCCTTATTTCCACAAATGAAATATGTGTTACGTGAAGCTACGAATGCAATTCCAGTTGGCGTATCAAAGGTAAATGTAATATTACATTCACTGCGGCCTACAGGGATTGTACCTTTATTTCTAATACACAGATCTGCTTTTGTATCAATAACTGTTATCATATGCAAGCTCGTCACATTTGTAAGTCTTTGATTCGTATATACACGAGGTGCAGAGACATTGTCCGGACGATACTCTTCCCATTCAAATTTAGTTCCTTCAGCATGTGGATAACCATCTTTGTCGTTATAGCATATTTTGTTCAATCGAAAAAGTAATCCACCTTTCGTTGGCCATTGCAGAGTGAAAAGAAGAGTATACCAAGCATGGCAAGAACCATTATGAGAAAACGGGAGAGGAATGAGTGGAGTTCCTCCCCTCTTCTGATGTCCGGGCAACATTCCACATACCCAACAATTGGACGTGTTGGTCATGTTATGAGTATGATGCAAAATCTGAATAAAGCTGTTATTCAAATAAGTCTGCCTATGTCTTTCTTCGTGAAAAGGCAAAGTAAAATGAAAATGTTCAGATGGGCTTGGAGTGGTGGGCAGCAAATGTTCTCGTGCAGGAAACAATTGTTCTATAGTCCAAGCTAATACTGCGATCACCACTATGGTCAAGACAAACAAACCAGCACCAAGAATTCTCCCTTTTCGTGTCGAAGGAGATGCCATAGTTCACAAAACAATACTCTTCAAAAACAACAATAAACGAAAAAATAAAAACGATGGTTCTGGACCGAGGCTGCCGTTGATTTGTTCTCCGGGATTCAAGACGGGTGTCGCTACACTGGGCAGAACTGATCCCCCCCCCTTGATATTCCCGGCTTCCGTTTCACAAACCTCAGAGCGGTTACCAACCAGTTCAAAAATGCAAAAAGGAATCTTATTTCCTGGGACGTAGATTGTACTTCACTTTATCAGAAACAGTGTGGTCCGGGAAGGCTCCCTCCAATTCATCAGGCGTGACAGCTGGGCTCTTTTCTGCATCCAAAATCTTTCTGTAGTCGGATAGCACCACAGGGCTCACCAGATCCGGAGAGACACGTCGGCAGTGCGTTGAATGTATCCACCGCTTCCTATTGGTGACTCTCACAGCAGTCCGAGTCGCCAGCAGCACTTGCTCAGGGCCATGCCATCTCGGTTCCAAACTGCTGGAACGCTCGAACACTCGGATCATGACATAGTCGCCAGGACGAAGATCGTGAGCCTCACCAGTGGAGTTATCAGGGAGCGCTTCTCGAACCTGTTGATGAATAGAAAGCAAATCATTTGTTAATCGTGCCAAATAATCGTTCATCATTATACAAGGCACATCATGTATCAAACAAGGCTTAGGAACTCCCCAAATATTCATCGGCCTTCCAAACACCACTTCATAGGGTGTGAGGCCAGATCGAGAATGTGGCACTGATCGAATAGACAGCAATGCCAGAGGCAAAGCATCCGGCCATTTCAGAGATGTGGATGCCACAATCTTTGCTAGCTTTAGCTTCAAAGTCGCATTGTATCTTTCTACCAAACCTGCTGATTGCGGATGAAAGACAGCGTGGAATCGTTGCTTGATTCCCAATCCTTTCAGGACGTACTCTACTACTTTCCCAATAAAATGAGGACCATTATCACTCCACATAAACTTACAAACACCATAGCGCGGGAAGTACTCTTTGAGTAACACCTTAGCTGTTGTCAATGCTGTATTGTCTTTCATAGGGTAAGCCTCAATCCATTTTTGCTGAAGGCACACACCACCACTAGGACATACTTGAGATTATTACAGCGTTCCAGCTGGATGTAATCCATCTGTAGTACTTCGAATGGTGCAGTAGGTGGAACAAACCCTCCTTTAGGAGTATGAGTCCCTTGTCCAGGATTGTGCTGTAAACATATCAGACAGGTCTGCACTACTCTCTTAGCCGTGCTAGCAATTTCAGGATTCTCCCAAACTCGTGTAAGCAATTTAGTAATTGCGAAAGCTCCAATGTGTGCCAGCCCATGTGTCATTTGCACCATTGTTTGTAAATAGGCCATGGGTAGTTTCCATCTCTCCATATCTTTACTGCGCCAGCAACCCTCATCATCCAATACTCCTTCAGTGGCCCATTTCGTAAGTTCTGCCTCAGATGCTGATTTCTCTATATCTAGTATTTCTTCTCTAGCATCATGCCACCGCTCGGCTTGTGATTTTACCACATACATGGGGGAATTATTTTGTAGCATAGCGGTCTCTCTCGCAATGCGATCTGCGAAAGCATTGCCTTGTCCTATTTTGTCCGTCACCTTTTTATGTGCACTGCATTTGACTATTGCTACTTTCTTTGGACATAATAGTGCATTCAGGAGATCGCGTACCAATTCTCCATGCATGATGTGTACTCCGTGTGAAGTCAAGAATCCTCGTTCCTTCCAGAGTAGGCCAAAATCATGCACTACTCCAAAAGCGTAACGACTATCCGTGTAAATGTTCACACATAGTCCAGCACTTAACTCACATGCTTTCTTCAAGGCTATCAATTCAGCTGCTTGAGCCGATTTCTGAGGTATTCGTGCTGCTTCTACCACTGTCTTAAGTGTCGTGATCGCATAAGCTGCGGAAGTCGTACCATCTGGTAACCTCACGCACGATCCATCAACCCACAGTTCCCCATCTACATCTGGAAAGGGTGTATCCTGTAAATCGATACGACCCTTTGTCTGTTCCTCAGTCAGAAAAACACAATCATGTTGTTTTTCCTTCTGAGTTTCAGCAACAGGATCCGGCAGTAAAGTAGCAGGGTTCAGTGTCGCACATCGTTTTAGTGTGATGTGCGGCGCCAACAACGTTAACTCATATCCTGTCAGACGGGCACTGGTTAGATGCTGTGTTTTCGTTTGATTCAATAACGCATCTACCGCATGGGGAACTAACACCAACAATTTGTGTGACAAAACTATTCCCTCACTTTGTCGTATCGCTACTGCTGTTGCTGCAACTGCTCGAAAACATCCAGGCAATCCTCGAGCCACAGGGTCGAGTACCGCCGAGAAGTATGCACAAGGCCTCTGTTTGTCTCCGTGTGTCTGTACTAAAACTGACAACGCGCACCCATCCTTCTCGTGTACATATAATATGAAAATCTTCGTGTAATCAGGTGTACCTAACACTGGTGCAGAACAAAGAGCTTGTCTCAATTGTTCAAAAGCATTCTGACATTCATCCGTCCATTCAATGGGGATCGGTGTATCTTTAGACAACAATGCCAACAACGGTTTAACAATGTGTGAAAAACCCAATATCCATTGCCTACAAAAAGACGTCAAACCTATAAAGGTACGAACATCTTTCTGAGTGCGAGGGACTGGTGTATCTAAAACTGCTTGAATTCGATCTGGTGTCAATGCGCGGCCCTCCTTAGACAAAAGATGACCGAGGTAGGTCACCTTGGGTCTACAATATTGCAGCTTTTTCTTTGAAACCTTATGATTATTTTTGGCTAGGAAGGAAAGCAAGGAAAAGGTACTTTTCTCACATTGTTCTTGTGTGTCTGCAGCCAGTAAAATGTCATCCACATACTGAATAAGAACCACTCCATCTTGTAATTCAAAGGAATCAAGCTGTCTTTTCAAAGCCTGACTATAGATGCTAGGACTTTCTGTATAACCTTGAGGAATTCGACAAAATCTGGATGATTTATTATTCAATGTAAAGCCGAATAGATATCGACTATCAGGATGTACAGGAATCGAAAAGAAGGCATTCTTCAAATCGATGACTGTAAAAGTAGTTGCTGTCGATGGAACCAACGTAAGCAACGTGGTGATGTCAGACACCAACGGGTACTGAGGCACTACTATCTTGTTGATTTCCCTCAAATCAATAATAAAACGGTAAACCTTAGCATCTGTATCTCTTTTAAGGATCGGTAAAATTGGGCTGTTGCAAACATTGTAGGGGACTTCCTCAACGACTCCCGCCAAAATCAAATCGTTCACAATGTGTATCAAAGCAATTTCACCTTCTCTCGAAATCTTATATTGTGGGACACGTGGTAGAGATACTCCCTCCTTTACAGTAATACGTACTGGAGGAATTATCATTTGCCCTACATCCGTATCAGAAGTGGCCCACAACGTTTTTGGTAAGGAGGCTAATACTTCAGATTCATGGAGAAAACACACTCGCTCAATTTCTGGGTAATTCTCATTCAACACAACTCGTACTCCTTCTGGGGCACAGCGAATAGTAGCTCGAAAGTGTTTTAACATATCGAGTCCCATAATATTATCTGGTGTATTTGGAGACAACAAAAAGGGACAAGGGGCAGCGAATTTATCAACATAAAATGCAACGGGTTGAGACAGTGGGCTAGAAGTAGGTGTTCCATCGAACCCTATCGCTGTAATTACCTCGCCAGACAGGGGAGCCCTTGGAACCAAGTATTTGGACAAAGCGCTACGAGTAGCTCCTGTATCGACCAGAAATTGATCAGTAGAACCCAAAACATGTGCTTCTATATATGGACCCCTTTGATCAACTGGTACCTCAACCGATTCCACACCCCATCCTACGCAATCCTATGCATAGTGCTCATCACGTGGCTCAGCAGAGCCACCCTCATTTATCTGATATTGATTGCGATTATCAAATGTATTATAATCTGTCTGACCACGACCCCTTGCTCCATATCCTCCACGACCATTTGCTCCATATCCTCCACGATCATTTGCTCCATATCCTCCACGATCATTTGCTCCATATCCTCGCGGCCCCCCATAATTATTCCTAGACCTTCCACTTCCTCGTCCCCTCAAATTACACTGTTCTCGAAACACCGGACAGTCTGCAATCCAATGCCCAAACTGTTTGCAGTATGCACATTGATTCACAGAAATATCAGAACGAGGGGGAGGAGCGTTATTGTACAATCCTCGTCCCCCTCTATTGTTTCCTCTCGTAGCCTGAACCTGAGCTAACATTACCTTCGTCTTCAAATCCTTCGCTTTCTTCTCACTACTTTCCTTTGCCTCCAATTCCTGTCGTTCATAATATTGAGCCATAGTCAAGAGAGAAGCAGGGGTTGCCGTGGTCCACGAACTTTCACTCGTTTTTAATCGTTTTGCAATCTCCGGTAGGAGATTAGCCACATACTTATCAACGAATAAATGCCTGCCTGTATCTTCTGTTAATGATTGCCCACTGTAATCATGGAATGCTGCCTCAAAGCGAGAGAAAAAGTCAGAAACCGATTCATCCGTCTTCTGCTTACACGAGGCTAATATAGTCCAATCAATCTTTTTAGCGGGAGCAAGAGTCTTTAATTTTGTTAGTATGGCCCCTGGAAGGTCTAATATTAATTGACAAGGCTTACATGCTGGTTCCCTATCTAAATCAGCTTGAGCAAGATCTTTCCAAGTGGCCCCAAGAGTCGTGTGGTCATCAAACTTACGAATCGTTCTCCACATATCAGGTGGCAATATCAACCCGAAAAACAAATCAATATCAACTAACGTCATAATACACGATGAAATTGCACTTTCAACACTTTCATAGAAAGCCGCAGGATTTTTACGGGGATCAGGCAAAGCATTCTTAAGCGCCATAACATCTGCTCTATTCCAAGGCGTATAAACCCAGTTATATACAAAATACCCTTTCGCGTCTTTAGAGCGTTTATCATCATCTGTGCCATCCCCTTTGTGGGGGACATATAAAGGCGCAGCTTCTCGCATAGGTCTAACATTAATCGCAGCGATCTTATCTGTTCCAAAGATAGGGCATTCTTTGGATATTTCCGTCGCTCCGGACGCAGGCGGACCCTTCGATTTTTCCGACTCCCGTAGCCGTGTCGCCTCATTCCGTAGTTGAACCAACCGTTTGAAAAATTCATCCGCATCTGAAAGAACAAAAAGACCTTTACGAAAGTTCTCACGACCCTTAGATATATCCTTGGGTTCTAATTCTGAAGAGTATTTTCTGAACCGTTCAACAACCTCATCTCCAAAATGATCTAAGAAATACAGTCGCTCTTGATCAGACCATTGTTCCATTTGCTTACTAATTTCAGAAACAGTAACAGTATTAATATTTAGCTTTCGTGCAAACGAACGCAATTCCGCAGTTCGTTCCGCATGTAACCTTGTACGCTGCGTACGATCATTACCCTCATCTGATTCCTCGTTCGGAGCCGTAGGTGCAACGTACGGAGGCGGACAGCGATCTAGTAATGAAAAATCATCTGTTTCATTAGTAAGGACCGGATAAAGAGGAAGCCTGATAGGGAACTGACCATTAACCTGTAAATTATGTTCTCGCGTCTCCCTCTCTTTCTTTTCCTGTAACTCCTTCTCCTGTAGCTGTAAAGCTTTATCATGTGCAGCCTTCCGCTGCACCTTCTCCGCCAAGGCTTCCTCACGCTTCACTCGTTCACGCGCCTCTTTCTCCCACATACGCACGCAATCAAACATATATTGTCTAGACCTTCGCTGAAACAAACACTGCTCCACATACTGAACCTTTCGAAGACTAAATGACCCATGTAGTGGCCACTGTAATTCACGATCAGTTTTAGTATACTTATGCCATAACGTACTATACATTATTGGTGGAATACCGAATTTAACATACATCTCACGATTTGGAGTCCCCTCTGGGGGAGCCGGATGTGATTCATTTAATCGATAATTGGTACCATTTTCAAAACAGCACAACCTTCGGAGCGTACTAAAAACAGGCATGTTCAAAAAGTACCACGAAAACGCGATACTACACAAAAATGGCACTTAATGTGCTTCATACACGGTGTGCAGTTCAAATCAAATAAATCAGAGAAATATCCCTACATGCCTGCCTATGTGAGGTGCACTTCACATATTCAAATTCAAAGTCAAAAGATTCAAACGTTAGCTAACTTCAAACAAATTCAAATTCAAATTCAAAATTCAAAAAGCCACAGCAAGTGTCAGTAGACTACCTCACCAGTCAAAAAGCTTACCAAGTATCTTCAAAACGTCCAAGGTCCAACTGCCAAGTTCTGTGGTCGAATCAGCCAAAACGGCACATCACGACAATCCAAGATCAGAATCTCAGTCGAAGACCGGCGCCACCTGGAAGGTCAGATCGGAAGGAAGGAAAAACACACCGTGGGTGCCAAGACTCGGGTCACTCAATGGCAGCGATCGCGTCCATGGCGAGTTTCCTGACCTTCGTCACGACCTCTAATTCGGGCATCCGAGTCGCCAATGAGTCCCTTCGTGGTCGCCAATTGTGGTGTTGGGTTCAAATCAGGCCTACATACTCTGCTAAACTTTCATACACCTTAGTATAGAAGTTGGCACGGACACTGGAAAAGGCAAAAGACAAGTTTATTAAGACCCCATGGGGTGGTGATACATTCCTACAGCACCCTTCGGCAATGTAAGAAGTAGCACACCGAACATCGGTGCGCGACCTCTTTTATACAGTTTAATAGCAATAAAAAGATAGGCGGTTACAAGTTACATATTTTAGGTACATATAAGGTCATTTTTGGAACACAGCCAGCATGTGGGAGGAGTTCAATAGCACTGGTCAGTTAGTGTTTAACATTCCTAAAGAATGACCAGTTGATGCATAGTGCGCATGTGCGCTTGACCAGTACTAAAAATAGCCTGTTACCGAGCAGAATAGGTGACCATGGGTATCGAGAAAGGACGAAAGGGCACACTGACCACGAGGCAGCATGTTCATAGAAAATGGAAGCCAGAAGGATTCAAAATGGCCCCCCGTTCGTTTTGGTCAAGTTAACGAAAAGACCGTGTAGCTGTGCTAAACGCTAACTCAGGAGCTGCCAAAACACGACACTGGCAGTCTGTCTGGGTCTGTGGCCCATGTGTCGGTCACTCGGGCTGTGGCTGTGTCTCACACTCCTGTTTCAGGTGCTGGCAGTCTGTCTGGGTCTGTGGCTCACGTGTCAGTCACTACATCTGTGGCTGTGTGTCACACTACGGTTTCTGGTGCTGCCAGTCTGTCCGATGCGGGAACTTCACGCAATCCACCTGATAGTGTGATGTAAGGTGCTGTTGTCTTCACTCACATGTAATTGGACATGGTGTGTGAATTGTCCATTGTACACAGTCTTCCACTGCTGTGGACCTTGTTACGGGTTGTTGGTGATTCGTACTTGTGGTGCCTCAGATACTGCTGTATGCCCTGTGATGTACTGCCTCTGATGTACCTGCTCTGGTGTCCACACTGCCCTGTTGCTGTTCTCATGCTGCTGTATGCCCTGTGATGTACTGCCTCTGATGTACCTGCTCTGGTGTCCACACTGCCCTGTTGCTGTTCTCATGCTGCTGTATGCCCTGTGATGTACTGCCTCTGATGTACCTGCTCTGGTGTCCACACTGCCCTGTTGCTGTTCTCATGCTGATCTATGCCCTGTGATGTACTGCCTCTGATGTACCTGCTCTGGTGTCCATACTGCCCTGTTGCTGTTCACATGCTGCTGTATGCCCTCTCATGTGCTGCCTATGATGGACCTGTGCCTTGCCATGGACTGTTGGTGCACTTAGCCCCTCTCACGTGCTGCCTCTGATGGACATGTTCTGTGCAATGGACTGTTGATGCACTTTGCCCCTCTCACGTGCTGCCTCTGATGGACATGTTATGTGCAATGGACTGTTGATGCACTTTGCCCCTCTCACGTGCTGCCTCTGATGGACATGTTCTGTGCAATGGACTGTTGATGCACTTTGCCCCTCTCACGTGCTGCCTCTGATGGACATGTTCTGTGCAATGGACTGTTGATGCACTTAGCCCCTCTCACGTGCTGCCTCTGATGGACCTGCTCCGTACTCCACAATGCCCTGTTGATGCTCTGATACTGCATTCTGCCCTCTCGTTTACTGCCAATGATGTACCTGCTCTGTACTGCACAATGCCCTGTTGATGCTCTGATACTGCATTCTGCCCTCTCGTTAACTGCCAATGATGTACCTGCTCTGTACTCCACAATGCCCTGTTGATGCTCTGATACTGCATTCTGCCCTCTCGATAACTGCCAATGATGTACCTGCTCTGTACTCCACAATGCCCTGTTGATGCTCTGATACTGCATTCTGCCCTCTCGTTTACTGCCTATGATGTACCTGCTCTGTACTCCACAATGCCCTGTTGATGCTCTGATACTGCATTCTGCCCTCTCGTTAACTGCCAATGATGTAGCTGCTCTGGTGCCCACTTTGCCCATGCTCACGCATACACTGTGATTATACCCCTATTTTGTACAATAAAGGTAGTCTATCAAGTCTCGTGGTCTGTCGTTGTCATTCCTGCTTGCGTACTACAAATGTGTATTTGTATTTGCTTCTCATCAGTGGTTTCGGTAACATGACACTCCCCCTCCCTACGTCACGTCCCTTGCTGGTATTCCCCTCCAGGCAGCCAATGGTTTGTGCCTTACCTGCGTCGTCGTCCATAGTGGGCCATGACTAGGACGTGGTGGATCGCGAAGAGCATCGGGAAAGCGTGTAGCGCTGGGTCCATGGTGGTGGTCAGCTTGCGGTGGGTATCTCTGCTATGTCACCTATATTCGCTGTGGGGATTCCGCCGTGTTCAGACAGGTTGTTTTTCCGCTGCGGTTTTATGTGTATTTTCCGCCATCTTGATTTGGGGGACGGTCTTAGACGTCAGTACGTACGGCGGGGCCTCCGGATGTGTTCCGTCCGCCACGTGGTCGTGTGTAGTTCGGCGGCGGTGCGTGCTTTTCCGTCGCGGACGGAAATTTGACACGTTTTCCTATCCTGATATGGCGGACGGAGTATCCGCGGCAGGCGGACACGGAAAAGGCTTTTTCCGCCTACTCCAGGGCCGCGGTGGCTCTTCCGTCCGCCATCCTAATGAGCCCCTAAGTGTCAATAGACTACCTTACCAATCAAAAGCTTAGCGATCATTTCAACCATCCAGATTCCATCTGCCAAGTTCCCGAATCGACCAAACGGTCACTGCACGGCAACCCAACGCTCAGGATCTCAGTTGGGGACTGGCGCCGCCTGGAAGGCCAGATCGGAAAGAAGGGGAAAACGCCGTAGATGCCAAGACTCGGGTCTCTTCTAGCAGCGATCGCGTCCAGGGCGAGTTTCCAATCCTTCGTCTCGGCCAGTCCATCGGGCATCCGAGTCGCCGATGAGCCCTACGTTGGGCGCCAATTTGTCGTATTAAGTTTCAATGAGCCTACGTATGCCGCAAGTAACCCTTATTGTCTCAGAATAGAAGTTGGCATGGAAACTGGAATACAAAAGATATGTTTATTAAGACCCCATGGGGTGGTGGTACATTCAAACAGCACCCTCCGGTAATGCAAGAAGTATCACACCGAATAGAAGACATACGGTTCTTTTATACTCTTACACGGGTTGGAGATGTAGGCGGCACACACACAAGACGAGTCTATGTACATATAAGGACATTTCTGGAACACATCCAAGTGTGGGAGGAGTCCAACAACTTGACCAGTTTGGGAAAAACATCTTTCAATGGTGATCGATTGATAACAGATGTGGTTCATCTGCATATGTGCGGACCTTGACCATAGACTAAATATAGACTGTTGCTGGGCAGACCATGTGGTCGACTAACGGGGGAGGTAAGACAAGGGCATGATGAGCACGAGGTAGTGCAGAGCAGGGCTCGACAAATCCACTCGCCCGCTCGCATTTGCGAGGGAGAATGGATGAGGACGAGCTATTTTTAGGTCCTACTTGCCCTTTCTGGCGAGTAGGAAATCAAACTAACTTTTGTCTTCTGTCTTTAAAAACAGAGCAAAAGTGACAAGATAACACGATTTAAAGGCATTTTTATTGCTCAGAAAGGAAATGAGCAATAAACATGCCTTTAAATCTTGTTATATTGTCACTTTTGCTCCGTTTTCAGAGACGGAGGTCAAGTGGGTTGGAGTCAGGTCGAGGGGATTTTCCATGGTACTAGACCTGCAGGACTAGTACCATTTTTCGGATTTGTCGAGCCCTGCAGATACTCATAATGGAGGCCGGGAATACAAAATGGCTTCCAAAACCCAGTCAACATAACATTGAAATCTTGTGTAGCTTCAGCGAATGCTAACCCAATAGTCGCTGATTTATAACACACAGACCCAGAATGAGGTGCCACGGAAGACCCAGCAGCAGGTAAAGCAGAATCAGTTGCCTCATGCACCTATGCCAAATTATAGGAGCAAAGCACATCAGAGTGTAGATACCACAAATTGAGAAGGAAGGGAGAGAAGAGATACAGCAACTTCACAATTTCTGTTAAACGACACATTCCTCTGAGACGAACCTTACTGACGGTGCCTGAGGGGGAAGGACGAGGAGTGCATGCTTGGTGCCTCCTTGCCGGTGGACCAGTCAGGGCCATACATTGAAGGAAAGGTTGAAGGAAATGATGTCACCTTTCTGTTGGACACTGGTGCTAACCGTTCTACTGTGAGAACAGTGGACGTTCCAAACCTACCCCTCTCGGGAGAAGCAATCCAAGTAGTGGGTGTTTCTAATAAACAGATTACTGCCCCAGTTACAGAACTCATGGAAGTCAGAATAGGTAATTTTAAAGAAATGCATAGATTTGTTGTCTGTGATTCAAGTCCTGTGAACTTATTAGGACGAGATTTGTTGTGCAAAATGAATTGCACCATCTTTTGCACTCCAAATGGCGTTGAAATTCAAACCCCAGACGAAGACGGAATGTATAAATTAATGTTAGCACAACAGGAGACAGAAATTAAAAGGCTGACAATACAAGACTTACCAGAAGAACTCCAACAGACAGTAAAACCGGAGGTATGGGACTTAACTGGAAAAGATGTAGGACTAATGGCAAATGTTGACCCAATTAAAATAGCAATAAAAGAAGATGCAGTTTACCCAAATACTCGACAGTATAAACTGAGTGCAGAAGTAAAAGCAGGGGTTGCTATCGAAATAAAACGTTTGCTGGAAGCAGGCATTTTGCAGGAAGTATTGAGCAGTCCTTGTAACTCTCCCATAATTGGCATAAAGAAACCGAGTGGTAAGTACAGGGTTGTACAAGACCTCCGCAAGGTTAATAAAATTGTTGTTCCTTGCTGCCCAGTTGTGCCAAATCTTGCAGTGATTTTATATCAAATACCGTGGAATGCTGGATGGTTTACTGTCATTGACCTGTGTCATGCATTCTGTTCGATTCCATTACATCCAGACAGCAAAATTATTTTTCATGTGAATTCGGCAGTCATGTCTACATCTGGAATCGTGTTCCTCAGAGGTACACAGAGAGTACCTCGATTTTCAATCAAATTCTCAAAAAAATGTCTTGAATCTTTGATATTGCCCGGAAAATCAGTCCTGGTGCAATACATAGATGACCTCTTGGTGGCGTCTAAAAGCCGGAAAGACTGTGTTATTGACACCATTGCATTACTGAACCATTTAGGTGAAGGCGGACATAAAGTGTCACCAGAGAAATTACAGTTCTGTACCTCATCAGTAAAATATTTGGGGCACCAGAAAGAAAGGGGTGTCAGGAAAGTTACCACAGAGAGAATTAGAATAATTCAAAATATGGAGCTGCCCAACACCCAGAAAGAAATCAGAATGTTTCTTGGAGTTGTAGGATACTGCAGGCAGTGTATTGTGGGATTTGTAGTCCTAGCAAGACCATTGATAAAGATGACAAAGAAAGGAGCTAAGGATCCAGTGGAGTGGGATTACGAAAGCATGACTGCTTTTGTAAAATTACGAGAATGTTTGTGTACAGCTCCTGCATTGGGAATGCCTGATTATTCAAAGGAGTTTGCACTGTTTTGTGACACACGGGACAATTGTGCACTCTCAGTCCTGACCCAAATTCATGGCTTAACAAGACGTCCAGTGGCATATTTTTCTTCCACATTGGACCCAGTGGCAGCTGCATTACATGGATGCCTGAAAGCAGTAGCTGCAACATGTATGAGTCTTGAGCAGAGTGAATCCATTATTATGGGACATCCTGTAACTGTGTATGTTCCACACGCAGTTGTAATTTTGCTGACAAGAACGAAAACCCAGTATCTCACACCTAGTCGGCTGACTAAGTATGAGAGGATCCTTGTAGGTGCAGGAAAAGTAACAATCGCCAGATGTAATATTTTTAATCCAGCTACACTACTACCAAATTCACTCTCAGCAGAAGTAAAGGGAGAAGTTGAACATGATTGCATTGATCTGACCGAATATAGTACAAAACCACGACCAGACATACGAGAAGAGCCCCTAACTAATGCAGAATATGAGCTGTTTGTAGATGGCTCTTGTATGAGACATGAAGAAGAAGGCCTAAGCGCTGCTTACTCGGTGTGTACTTTGGGAGGTCCAGTTGAAACATCCTATTTACCTGGAGTCAAGTCTGCACAGGTAGCTGAATTGGTTGCATTGCCAAGAGCCTGTAAATTTGGAAAGAACTGGAAAGTAACCATATATACTGACAGCCAGTATGGTTAAGGGGTTGTGCATGATTTTGGCCAATTGTGAATGCAAAGGGAGTTTCTGACTTCTTCGGGTACTCCTATCAGAAATGGAAAATATGTACAAGATTTACTGGAAGCAATCCAATTACCGAAAGAATTGGCTGTGGTCAAGTGCGCTGCTCACAAATCTGGCAATGACAAAGTGACAGCAGGTAATTGATATGCTGACCAGTTAGCCCAACATTGTGCGAGGTACAAAATGGCTGTTAATAAAAAGGTTGAGGTGAACGGAAATAGCTGCCAACTTATGATGCTAGAAGGAATAAACACATGGGAAGAAGTGAGAGATTTACAGGACACAGCAGAGCCAAAAGAGAAGGAAAATTGGCGGAAATTTGGTTGTCAGAGAAGGGTTGAAGATGGTGTCATTGTTTACCTTGATGGTATGCCTGTGTTACCAGACTGTCTGCTTGCTCCTATGGCTAGGTTGATACATGGAGACACACATTTGGGAAGAGATGCTATGATAAGCATATTTAGACAGGCATGGTTTAACTCGAAGTTCAGAAACATAGCAGAGGCACTCTGCCAGAGGTGTTTGGTTTGTCAACAATTTAACCCAGGAAAGAAAACAGTAGTGTTACCTGGGAAAATTGGAAAGGCAGAGGGCCCATTTATATGATTACAACTTGATTTCATCCAGTTACCCCCTTGTCGAGGCATGAAGTGCATACTTGCCATTGTCTGCCTGTTTTCAAAATGGGTGGAAGCCTACCCCACACGCAGGAATGATAGCATCACTGTAGCTAAATTGTTACTTAGAGAACTTATACCTCGGTACGGTTTTCCAGTTACAATTGAATCAGACAGAGGAAAGCATTTCCAGAGGGAAATAATAAATCAAATTTGCGAAGCTTTCAAAATTACGCAAAAACTGCACTGTGCATATCGCCCAGAGGCTTCTGGAGTGGTGGAACAATTGATTGGCACTATCAAATCAAGATTGGAGAAAATGTGTGAATCAACTCAGATGGAATGGCCAGATGCTTTGCCCCTTGTTTTGATGGGACTTAGAAGTATTCCAGACCGGAACACAGGCTTGAGTCCCCATGAGATACTGATGGGAAGAGCAATGCGGCAAGCATGGGTGCCAGGATACAAACTGGAAAGCATATCTGATGATTTGGTACTGGAATACTGCAAGGAACTGGCTGACCAAGTGCGTTCTATCTCTCACCAGGTTGGGGAAGACGCTGTCGCCAGACCAGCAACTCCAGCACATGACCTGAACTCAGGTGATTGGGTAGTGATAAAGAAACATACTCGGAAAACTTGCCTTGCACCAAGGTGGGGAAAACCACGACAAGTAATCCTGGTTACCACCACAGCTGTGAAATGTGCAGGAATGCCACATTGGATCCATGCCAGTCACACGAAGAAAGCGACTGAACCAGAGGAAACTGAGGCTGAAGGTTGTGCAGCTGAAGGGTCTCGAGAACTTGATCCAGAAGTAGCTGAAGAGGAATAACCGAGCTCCAGTCAAGATGATTGGGTCCCAGTAATTGACCTGACTGTAGACCCTGTGAGAACCAGAAGACAAACCTATTTAGATAGACAGTGGGAAAGTGAGGACGAGACAGGTGTAGAGGGAGATACTCAGATCATTGAAATCCAAATCAAAACTGATACTGAGGAGGACCAGATAGATAAAGAGCAGGTGATCGACACTCCTCCGAGAACTCCTGAGCCTAAAGAGGGACAGGTAGAGATTAGGGCAGAGGTTCAAGCGGAAGAAAATCAAAAGTTCGAAGAGCTTGAACAGGACCAGATAGGAATAGACAATTGTGTTCAGGAAGAAGAAGATAAAAAAAAACAAAGCCAAATCCAACATATACCTGAACAAGGCCAGTTTAGCGACCAGGCGGAAGAAACAGAAGTAAGACCTGGACCTAGTCAGTTAGCGAGAAACACAGAAGACGATCTTGAAAGAAATGTGCCACAACTAAATGAAAATAAAAGAGCATTTGAAGAAGGCCAAGACACAGTGCCAGTTAAAAGACTCAGAAAAGGAGACAAGTTGCCTAGATTTGTCAAAAGACTGAGACTGCGACTAAAGACAATCAACGAAGAACCTGAGCAGGTGAAAGAAGTCTCAAATCAAGCTGACCCGTCTGTGATACAAACCAGAAGAAGGAGTCCCCGAATAAAAAGACTGAATAATAAATATCGAAGCCCTGAATGGACTTATCTTGTATTGGAAGACTTTGAAAACCTGGAAATAAGTGACGAAAGTGATGAATTGATTACTGACCGGACTGACGAAGAAGTGAGACCAACCTGAAATCCACACAGGGTAAAAAGGCTGTGTAAAGTTACAAAGAGGGGTTGAATCTCCTAAAAAATGGCTGATCCTTCTGTTAATGGAAAACCGAAACGAGGTTGTTTAAAAACATGTTGTAGAATATGTTTATGTAGTGTAGCAATAGTACTTATACTTTGGATTGGACTAATAATAGGTATTCCTTACATGATGAGTAAAGACACAAACCTGTACCCTACTAGTCAATTGCCAAAAGACACCAAAGAGCTACAAACTAGAAATACACCACAAAGAGTAGATACATCAGAGAGAGCACTTAGCCTTAGATAAACAAAAATAGACTTAGAAGCACCAGATGAGGAAGGACTGCACTACAATAGAATTAAAAACAGAACTCATTTAAATGTATTTGCAAACCTGTTAGTACATTATGTAGAAGCAATTGAAATAGAAGACTGCTATGTCTGTATGAAGCTGCCTACCTCGGTAGCTGAGGGGGTGACGTACCACCATCTGCCACTGACCTATGGAATTTCCTGTAGTGTTTTAACCAGTTTATTTTACAGAAGAGGACCTTTACAGCATTACTATTCTAACCTAGATGTGATATTTTCTGAACTTCCTGTATGAAGAAACCTTAACCCTTTACATACAACTAGAGATGTAGCACGTTACATGAGTGAATATTTTCTAACTGTAGGTAAAATAAACATAGACGACGCACACAAGAATAACTTGACATGCTTATTACAAGACAAAGAGAAAATATTTCTGAACATGGTAGAGAAAAGAAGAGAGAGTTGCCAAAAGAAAGCAAATGACAAGAATCAAAAAATCCCTAAATCGGCTGAAAGCATAGGGAGCACCTCAAATGGTGGGGCTAATGCTGCTATGTTGCTGGATTTCGAAAAGAAGGGGAAACTTTGTCTTCACAGAGAAAGAACCAGTTACTATAACAATATATTCATTGGTTCCAGTGAATGCGAACACAATTACAAGGTAATTGAAGGTTGGGGTTTTAAAGATGGGTCATAACCTGTGTTTCCTGGAATTTATTATATATGTGGGAACAAGGCTTATTTCAAATTGCCGGACGATTGGTATGGGAGCTGTTATTTTGGTATTTTCTTCCCAAAGATGTACCATGTGGGTAAAATCACTGGAAGCAATGAAAGAACTAATGAGTTGATGCGTAGTAAAAGAGAAAGTGTTGGTGAAATAGTAGGTGATATTTTTAGTGCATTGATACCTACAGTGGGAGTGGCTCTGAATACACACAGAATCTGCAAATTGTCAACAGTAGTGGATCGGTTATCAACTGACACTGCTGGAGGTTTCCTGATGGTCAATACCGAATTGGTTGCGATCAGATCAATGGTTTTACAAAATCGACTTGCTCTTGACACGTTATTGGCAAAAGAGGGCGGAGTCTGCAGAATGTTAAAAGCGCAACATTGTTCCACTTACATACCAGACAAAAGCTTTGAAATTAAAGGGTATGTGAGAAATATTACAAATCTGGAAAAAGAGCTTAAGCCACTGGAGGTTGACAGTGCGTGGAAGCGGCTTACTGATGGTCTCTCTGCTGTAGGTAGTTGGTTTTCTAATTTAGGTAAAAGTCTTGTGAGCAAAATACTGATGCCAATAGCGGGAATAAGCTTATTAGTATTCAGAATAATAATTTGCTGCAAATGTCGAAAACACAAAAAGAAATATTCTGTGAATAGGCGAGGAGTGAAAAGGAATATTGAAGAGCTCGAATTGGAAGACCTGAATAACCAAATCTATAAGAAGATGAAAAATTCTCATAATAATGCTGAGAAAAAGCAGAATAGAAAGTTAGAAGAGATTGAAATGGGTGAAATGTGAGAAGTTGGCATCTGGTTCCATTAATTGTGATGATATAAAATATCATCAAAGAGGGGATTGATGGAGCAATGATTCGCACAAAAGGCGACTTGCTTGTATTCAAGAACCTCGAATAACAGTATTAATAAGTAACCAACATGTTTGTCTTACTAATTATACATTTTCTCGTATATACTGGGGGCCTCATTTATGAGAAGTGACGCATTGCTGCGTGAAAGCAGCGATGTGTCACTTTTCACTGCGCCCTCCTTGCGAGACCAATGATGCGTCATATTTACAGTATGACGCATCATGGCGCAAGGAGTTACAGATACTTCAGTATTTCTGACATATCTGTATGGCGCAAAATTGACGCATTGCTGGAGTGTGTCACAAAAGTGACGCAACTCCAGCAATGTTTCCTTTCACATGGGGCAAGCCCCATGTGAAAGGACCTGCGTCAGTCTTACGCCTGCTGTGAGGCAGACGTAAGAAATTGACGCATTTGTGTCCTAGAAGTGGCGCAGTGAAATCTTATAGATTTCACTGTGTCACTTCTATGACCCTGTCTTGCGTCAGAACGCCCCCCCTGCATACATTATACCTGGCGTAGGTATAATGTAGCGCAGGGGTTTACAAAGTGACGTATCTACGTCACTTTGTAAATATGGTGCAACAAGGCACATTTTTTACGCCGCTGGTGCGTCACAAAAAGTGACGCACCGGCGACGTAAAAGTGATGCACTGCCTCATAAATGAGGCCCTGGGTATCCGAGAGAAGCTTGCCTATGTGTCTACTAATACTAATGCGCTTGCATCTAAAATGGCCGCCGCTACGCGGGAACTTGGACTTTGCATGCGTCGGTCATACCCATGTGACACGATGTATTCGTTGTCTTGGTGGGAAACTGTTCGCATATGCGTACTAGAATTAAGATGGCTGCTTTATGTTCTCACATGCAAGAAGCTTGCACTGCTGCTTTTGCCAAGCTGTTCGTTTAGCCTAAAATTGTAATGCAATAGATAAAAATAAGGTAATGGGTATAGAGTAGAAGTTCATGGTATACAGTGAAATCATTTATTCTGTGTTCTAAAACTGTTTCCTTTTACTTTTCATGTATCGTAATCTTTGGGCCTGAGGTACGGGAATACTCCATTTTGAAAATCCTTCTGCACACGGCACTCTACAAGAGGAGGGCTGAAGTCATTTGACATTGAAACCCAGCCAAGATAGTCACAGCCAAGATGCGCCTGAGAAGCTGAACTTTGCCCTTGCTCGCAGAAGCCAGAGTGTACCTGTTGAATTACAATGTATTTATTAATAAAGCGACCATTGTTACGTGAATTACCGAAGTAATGTGAACCAGAAATTGATGGGCGGGAATGTAAAAATTTATATTCAATGCTTTAGTATCAAATATTTGGGTGGTGTGTCGACCTCTCCTTCTCCCTTTTCCAATCGAAATTGGGGATCCTTACACTTGCAACATTGGGGGGTGGTACACTGAATTGGAAAATAGTATAACTAGCCTAGGTTTAGCTAGAGAAGTTGTCCGAATTGTCCGAATAGCTGACCTGTCACTGACCCAACGCACTCAATAGCTGATCGAGAACAGAGGTGCTGCGAAGCACTCTGTCAGAAGACTCGCTGACCCAATCGGGGTTCTGGACCTAAAGTGCTGACGAAGCACTTTGCTGGGAAATTCGATAACCCAATCGGGGTTCTGACTGATAGCTGCAGAGAGGGAGTAGCGCAGGCGTTGCAACTGAACTGCGGGTGCTGGTCTCAACTTTCGGTGGTCCGGTTCTGATCCAAATCTGGCTTTCCTGTCCTGATTCTGACCTGCACTTGCTGGCCTACTGGCGTTTGCAACTTTCGGGGTTTCTGTCCTTAACTGACCCGTGGCCAGGGTTGGTCTTCACTCCGTCTAGGTAAATATAAATCTGTGTGGGTAACAAATAGTATCACTTGTGTTCTTTTCTTACCATCCCTGAATTTTGTTAAAATTCTGATTGCACATGTTCCTTTTTCTTACCCTTCCTTTGTGACAATTATTAAAATCATAAATCTTGCCGATATTAGCATGTTCCATTTTTCCTCTTCCTTATAGTTGATTATTAAATGCTATACATGAATGTATAGAGGTGTCCTTTCTTTACTCACCCTTTAAGAAGCTGAAGTGATTATTCTGTAATATTAGCGTGTTCCATTTTCTTACTTTCCCCATAGCTACATGGATAATTCAGTTTCGTCATAACAATTTGTGTTCCCTCTTTTTACCCACCCTTTTGAAAACGATTAAACTGTGACCTCTAGTATGTCCCTTATTTTTCCCGTCCTTTAGAAAATATCATTCCAAGTCTGATTTTCTATCAGTTAATTATCAGTATGTTCCTTGTTCTTACCTTCCCTTTAGATTCTAAATGGTTGGCATAATATATATTTTGCATAGTTATACGCTGTTTATGATTCTGATTATCGATAGCTTGCTTGCTGAAAATCTTTGGCTTATGACTTTTGATGAAGATTAGATAAAGGTTTTCAAAACTTCTCGAGTCTGTGGTTATTATATGAGTGCAATTGTTGCCTTGCTACCATACTTATTATGCTAGACTCCCTAATCCCATAGGTTCACAGATACCGGTGACCAGGAGCGTAAGTCAAGGGTATAGGACCTAGGAAGTACAAATATCTGATAGTAGTGCCCAGTTACCTAATCTTAGTAATTGTGGTTAATTTGAATATGGGCCTAGGTGAGTATTTGGTAAATTTATAGTCGGGTGACCTGCGCACTCTATCAACACTTTCAATGGTAGTGGCTCAACAGGCAGCTGCTGAACCTCAAGGGATCAGGTTGGCAGTAAGCATACATTTATATATGAATCATATTCAACATATAACTAGGGAAGAAATTTTGAGTGCTCATATGATTAGTAAAGTGGCATTTAAAGCACTAATGGTAAGGGCAATCAAATGGAGTGGTGTTAACTACAGTTGTGGCATCCTTCGCCTGAGGTTCTTTACATGCAAAATGTTTAGATCTGCATAGAGGCAGCGTGCATGTGCTGCTCTGTGAGGCATTCTGTAATCACTCTGAGGGCTTAGAACACGCTCACCAGTTTTTCATTGGTTGCTCGGTCTACCTTTACAAATTCCATTGTTTTTTAGGGGGGAATAGTGCACATTTATCCTGCCTTGTGACACTTTTGTTCCTTGGTGACTTACCCCTGCTACATTGATCGCTAGCGTACAGGGTTGCTTCACTGCTCTCATGCTTCCCCTGTACCTGTTAGCGCCTTAGTAACATGCATCATTGGCCTTCATGAAACACTTTATAACGTTAATGAACGTGCTCCCCATTGTGGCTGAAGCAATATTTCAGATTTCATTCCACCCTATGTTGTGTGTTAAAAACAACTGGTGAGTCCGGTGTATTTTTGTTTTGGTTCGGCTTAATCTCTCTTTCCCACCACCTCCCACCACTGAGTTTCAGTGATTCTTCTGGTTGGCTATCTACGCTCTGCTTCGACTCATAACGTTAATGAACAGGCTCCCATTTGTGGCTGAAGCAATACTTTTGATTTCATTCCATCCTATGCTGTGTTTTAAAAACAACTGGTGCGGTCACTTTATTTTGTAACAGGAACCTTGGCACCAGCCGTGGGAGAGGCTGTGCATTTAACAATATAGGTACAGTTACATCCATTAGCCTTTATCGTTTTGTAAAACTGTCTGCCGAGCACATTAAACAACATAAATAGATGGAATACCACCACCCAATGACACATGAACAGTCTAATCATCCCTGTCATCAAGGTATGTTTCTTACGTTAATCTGTAGCGAGCATTACTGCCATTTTAACAAAGACACCCATTATGTTTGCATAGAGAGAAACACCAGCGCGAGGGCAGATGGCTTTCAGTATTTTGGGTGAACAAAGCGATACCAAAGGGGATGATGGATGGAACATTGGAGCAAATCAAACACTCACCCCAGTCAACTGATCTGGATTTAATCCATCATCATTCTTTAGCTCACTCCACCACCCCAGTTCAGACATGGCCATATGCAAATCAGTCTGAGCCTGTGCCTTACGGGAACAGTCCAGCCCGAACTGCCAAGCCATGTCTTCAATGGACCGGAAACAAGCATCCTGGGACCGGTTTATGGCTAATCAGCTGTCATCAGCCAGCCTAGCTTGAATCCAGTGGCAAAGTGAGCAAGGGACCCACGTCTGGGCATACCCTGCCAACTTAGAGCGAACAAAGCGATACCAAAGGGGATGATGGACGGAGCGTTGGAGCAAATCAAACACTCACCCCCAGTCAACTGATCTGGGTTTAATCCATCATCATTCTTTAGCTCACTCCACCACCCCAGTTCAGACATGGCCATATGCAAATCAGTCTGACCCTGTGCCTCATGGGAACAGTCCAGCCATATGCAAATCAGTCTTCACCCTGCTCCTCTTGGGAACAGTCTAACCCGAACTGCCAAGCCATGTCTTCCCTGGACTGGAAAGAAGCTTCCTGGGACCGTTTTCTGGCTAATCAGCCGTCATCAGCCAGGCTAGCTTGAATCCAGTGGCAAAGTGGAGTGGTGTGGAGTGGAGTGGTGTGGCTCACTGGTTAGAGGCGGCAGACCTGAAAGCAGAAGTTGGCCTGGGACCAGGGTTCGATTCCCGACGCGGCAGGGTCGTGGACCAGGGTCAGCGGACTCGATAATTCTCGCCTAGGTGCCTACTCTAACCAGGGGTCCCACTCGGCAACTCTGGGCATTAGCTTGCCTAATCTCCACAACGGCCCCCTCAACGCTGGGGATGCCTGGCTCCACCTTGGGGATTCCCAGCAGGGACCATCCCACAGGGAAAGCCAGGACGGGTTCCCCAGTGGTATACAGCGCCAGGACGCCGGCTGGCAACAGTGCGCTTTACAAGTATACACATTACATTAAAGTGAGCAAGGGACCCACGTCTGGGCATACCCTGCCAACTTAGGGCGAACAAAGCGATACCAAAGGGGATGATGGAAGGAGCGTTGGAGCAAATCAAACACTCACCCCCAGTCAACTAATCTGCGTTTAATCCATCATCATTCTTTATCTCACTCCACCACCCCAGTTCAGACATGGGGTGGTGGAGTATTTTGAGAACTTTAAGATAAACTGCCTTCCAAGCGAGCATTTGCTTTATGAAGCTGGCACAAAAAAGCTTCAAGGCTTTAACATTTGTGCTAAACTCATAATCAGGTCCATATGTAGCTCAGGGGACGTACCTAATTTGAGTTTCTCAAAATAGAATGTTTTTTGGTAAGTAATTCTAAATATTTAATCACAAAAACGAAATAGCCCTAGTAGGTATGAAAGTACAAGTCCTGGCATTGCCATGCAGTTGGAATGTTTTCATGGTTTTGTTTGTAAAAAGCCCTGCTGCCCCCAAATGTGTAATAATAAAATACACCTTTGTTCAAAATGTCATAGTATATCTTTTCAGAGGGGGCTCGGTGGGCGCTGGGTGCTCATCTGCTTGGCAGGGGCGTTGCTGTCCTCTGTGTTGGCTTTGCTGTACAGCGCAACATTAAGCTTCACTGCCTGACATGGAAGGGCACCGACGTGACGCTGATCCAAAGCCTCCACCCCCTCCCCACTGAGGGCAGGCTGAGTAAAGCGAACTTTGCACAGAGCTGCAGCAGCTGAAGTGAGTCACCAATACACAATGCAAATGCAGAGACAAATAGTATCAGGTTTTTGTCGTCTCACCCACTTACTGTACAACTGATTACCTGTAAAGGGTGACTCACCTGTTGGACAGATGCACGAAAGTCCCCAGCACTTAAAATGTGATTTGTGCGTGTAACGATTATAAAGTCGACAATGGGCGATAGTGCGTGGTCTTTTATTGATATCATCATCATCATTGTTACTTTATTTCGGCAATTTTGCCATAAAAGATTACACAACATTTACATATAAGAACAATAGTACAGTGTACATGAATGTTCAGGGCGATAAAAGCAAGCAAAATGGAGATAACAAAAGTCCAATTAATACTTATCATACCTACAGTTAAGATACATCCGTCAGTTGGAACTAAACATGCCTAACGGTTTAATTGCAGCCGGCTGATCATCTATGGCAAACAGATATAGGTAAGTTGTGCAAATAGATTTAGATTTAGCGAGTATGTATTTGTTAAAAACCTTCGCTTGTACCACATAGCTGCCAAAAAGTTTGCTACAGCGAAGACAGTCGCACTGGATAAATCTGTTTTAAAAATTCTGTAGGCTTGCATGCAGTGTGTAAAACCCAGGTTTTTACAGAGGGATATAATCCAACACCTTCTTGACTTATGGTATGCTGGACAAAAAAACAATGGGGCTCATTAGGATGGCGGACGGACTTGCGTCCGTCCGCCACCCTAGAGTAGGAGGGACCGTCCGCATGGGCTGCGGCGGTCCCTCCGTGCAAATTAGGATGTGACCGCCACCCTGGCGGTCACATCCTGGATATTTAACATTGCGGCGGGTGCAGCTTCAAGCTGCACCCGCCGCAATGTTAAAAAAGCATACATTGCATATGTATGCAGCAAGCAGCAGGCACCGCGCGGTGCCTGCCGCTTGCTGCATACATTTGCAGGGGGGTACCATAGGTACCCCCCATGTGCACCCCCCACACCCCCTTCACCCAGGGGGCCCGCAAAGGGGCCCCGCAGTGAATGAATGAATGAATGAATGAATGAAAGTATTTGTAAAGCGCGCGATGGCCAAACGGCTTCCTGGCGCTGGGAGCTCTAAAGAACCGGGCAGAACGGGCCAGGAGGTTTAGCGGGGGTAGGCCTGGACAAAAAGGAAAGTTTTGAGCGCTTTACGAAAATGAGAAAAAATAGGAATCGAACGCATAGAAAGAGGAAGGGAGTTCCAGAACCGGGGGGCAAGAACAGAGAAGCGGGTTCCACCAGTGCGGGATTTGCGGAAACGGGGAACAGTGAGAAGGGCAGAAGATGATGAACGGAGAGTGCGGGCAGGGGTGTGAAAGGAAATCAGAGAATTGATGAAAGCCGGTCCAGAGTGATCAAGGGCCCGAAAAACAAGGCACCCCAGTTTGAACAGGGATCTCTGCAAGATGGGCAACCAGTGAAGGGATTTAAGGACGGGAGTGATATGATGGGATTTAGGCAAGTGAAAGATAAGACGGGCAGCCTGGTTCTGGATAGCTTGTAGGCGGCGGGTTTCATAAGCAGGAATGCCGGCGAACAAGCTATTGCCATAATCAAGGCGGGAGGTAATGAGAGCAGAAATAATAATTTTAAGGGAGTCAAGAGAAAAGAAACGAGAGATTTTCCGGATCATCCGGAGGGAAAGAAGCACCGTATGCTTTTACACGGCGGAATATCCGCCGTGTAAAAGCATTTCTTTCTGTGCATCCTAATATGGTGGACGGTGTCTGAGAGACACCGTCACCATATTACAGCTTTTCCGCCGCGGTTGTAAGCCAACCGCGGCGGAAAAGCTGCGGACGGAAACCAGGACCCACCAGTCATCCTAATGTGGCGGTGGGTCTTTGGTGGGTCCGCTGCGGTTTTTCCGCATCCTCCGGGCCGGCGGTGGATTCCGCCGGCCCAGAGGATGCGGAAAAACCGCCATCCTAATGAGCCCCAATATGTGCAAATCATTTTCCTGCTCGCAGTTACAACCAGGACAGTTTTTTGGAGAAGACGGACACAATTTGCTCGTAAGAGCTCTAATTGGCAGGGTGCCGTACCTCCATTGTAAATATAATTTGCTAATTAAAATAGGATAGATGTCGTCTAAAACATGCTCAAAACGATAAAAATCTTTAACCATTTAAAATGTTCCAGATAAGGTGCCGATTTGTGGGTTCTGTGTAGAGGCAGTTAGTTTGCTTTCATAATACAACTTTGCCAGAAGCTTGCGTGGGACCCTAGTGCAAGCTGTCTCCGGGTCAGACCAGAGTAAAGAAACTCCTAGCTTCCCAAATTCGTTTTTTACATACTTAAACAATGGAATTTTCCCAACAATTGGGAGGCTTAGGATTTCCAGAAGCTCCTGCCTGTAGTTCAGGAGCTCTGGCGTAGTCCAAAACCTCCGCCAAAATGTTAGCGGATTAAGACCCAAGTCCTCGTCTATTGGTCTGAGGCCCACATCGAGTCTCAGCGGTAAGAGAGGCGTGCTGGGGGGCAAAGCTAGGAGCTGTCTGAGGAATTTATTTTCAGTGACAACAATCTCAGATCTACACGAGTAGCCCCAGAGTTCGCCACCGTACGTTACTGCCCCCCTTGCCTGCAGTTTATATATCTCATGGGGTGGGCCGACCGTTTTGATGGTAGATTTATTTGAAAGCTTGAGAATGCCACCCGCTAATTGGGCCAATTTAAGTTGGTATTTGATTTGGTGTGGGGCCCAGGTCATACTTTCATTTATAGTCACCCCCAAGTATTCAAAGATCAGGACCCTTTCCAGCCTAGTTGTGCCTATGCTCAGGTTTGGACGTGTAACTGCTGGGGGATTAAAAATCATACATTTAGTTTTGAGGGCATTTATCTCTAGTCCCCGTTCAATGCAAAATGCCTCAAAACAATCCAGCACACGTTGAATACTCATAGAGGATTTAGACAATAGCAGCGTATCATCTGCAAACATGATTGCAGGCACCCTGCTGCCGGCAAGCTTGGGGGCATCACTGTTTGGGACCGCGTTCAGATGGGCGATTACTCCGTTGACATAGAGGCAAAACAGGGTCGGTGCTAAGACACAACCCTGTACCACCCCCCTGTCAATGGGAATCTAGGCGACAACACGCCATTCTTCCAACATCTGACCTGTGCAAAATTCTCCTTATGAAGCCGCATTATTATGTTCAAAAGTTGGGGTGGGATGCCCAGCTCTAGAAGCACAGACCATAGTTTTCCCCGCGGGACCAAATCAAAGGCCGCACGCAGGTCCACGAAGACGGTATAAAGGATACCACCCTCCATCCTCACGGTTTTCCAAAATAATAGGGTCAGACAAAAAATTTGATCCGTGGTGGATATATTTTTCCTAAAGCCTGCCTGGTAGGGACTCAAGATTGAATACTCCTCTATCCAGTCCTGAAGGCGGTCTAAAATCAGCCTTGCGAAGATCTTTTGCGGCACATCAATGAGGCTGATAGGCCTGTAGTTGGCTGGGAGCAGAGGGGAGCCCTTCTTGAAGATAGGGACAATCTCTGCTCCCAGCCAAGTACTCGGGACTGCCATTCCCCTCAGGACTGCATTGAATATAGCCATTAAGTATGGGGCCCAAACCTTGGGTTCGTGCTTAAAGAGGTCGCCCGGGAGTTTATCCAACCCCGGCGCTTTTCCGCCTGCAAGTTTAGATATTGCAGCACAGACCTCTGCCTCAGTGAAGTCGTCCCCATCAGCTTGGACAATAGGATTAGGCAACAACCCACCAAGGTCCCCTACTTGTTCGGCATTAACCCATCCGTACAGGGTACGGAAATGATCCTCCCACACATTAGCGGCAATGTTTGCTTCGACTGCCGGTATTGGGTTACACGACCCTGTATTCACAATTAACCAAAATTTCCGGGCGTCTCTAGTTTTAAGGGCAGCTGTTAAATTGACAATTATCATGATCCCATTCAACCTTGGCACAATGGACTAAACGCTTATATTCAATTCTCCTGGCTTTGATTAGTGCCTTATTGTTATTTTGCTTCACGGACGATAGTAAGTCTGCCTTCGCCTTTCTACAGGCAGCATTATACCATGTAGCTCTATTACCCCATGTCGTCCGTTTTGACACAGGGGGATTAAACACCTCTGCTAAGGTGCTAGTTAGCTCCCGATGTAAGACCCAAAGTTTTTGGTACATATCAGGGGAGTGGTGTTGCGAAATTAAAGCACCCACACCTTCAAATACAGGAACGATCCGAGCATAAAGCTCAGCGACTTCCTCGAGGTGTACTACCAATTTGTCCCATCGTACTCTGCGTCTATCGTTAGATAGAATCGCCCTTGAGTCAGGAGCATCATGGGCCGTGTAGTTTTCTTTAAGGATGCCAGGGGAGGAAAATTTCAAGACCAATGCATTATGGTCACTCTCGTCTCTTACAATGACCCTAAAGTCAATGACATTGGCCCAGGCGCATGTTTCAACAAATATGTAATCCAGGCGTAACTCCTGTCCAGACTTGTTGAAAGTGCATTTTGGAGGTATGTCAGATTGGACGCGTCCATTACAGGCCCTGATTGAGTGGTTAAGTGTTAGAGCCGTGATTTGGACGGCTAGCGGCGTCCATGACCTGGGTGAGGGACCCGCTATTGGGGGTATTGCCCAGTGATCGTCCTCTTCTAAAGTTGCGCCATCCATCAAGCCTAATAGTGACTCGAAATGGCAATTCAGGACACCCCCCACCACAAGCGAGGTACCTTGAGTAATGGTGTTCAGAAATAAAGAGAGCTCCTCAATGGTTCTAGACTCGCTTGTTATATTCACGGGTCTGGAATACACATTAACCAATGCGAGCTTTGAGGCATTCGGCCCTTCTAATACCATACATTGGACATCCTCAGACAAGGTGTTCATGGTCCTAGCCTTGCATCCCAGGTGGGAGCCCACCCAAATAGTTAGGCCCCCAGACGGACGACCCTTCCCCCCCCCACCTTGCCGGGACTGAAAATGAGGTAAACCCACTCCGTAATTGGTCCTCTCTAGCCCAGGTTTCCTGGAAGAGGCACACATCGTTTTTGCCTATAAACAAACCCCACTCTGGACAGGCCATTTTATTACACAGACCTGCCAGATTTCAGGACAATGTTGACAATGAGCCAGGGCCGACATTACTCTTAGTTTCCCGAATTGGGGGCCTAGGTCCTGTTTTAGTTGGGGTGGCCAGAGTGTTTAGGCCTTCTGCCAGGTTACCGCATTCTATGGGACCAGAGGGTGAGCGTGGCGGTAGTCTTAAGTGGTTGCTCTCATCCTGGTTGGCTCCTTGAGTCCTATCTACACTAATACATGTGATGGTCCCCTTAGAATGAATCAAATTGTTGGTAGGACCATCAATTGCCTTGGGTCGACCTACTGCCCCATGCTTATGCTGAAGTCAGTCGACCATGTCCAGACAGCTATACTGATTATAATTCAGATGTTGGCTAAACATGTGGGTGCTATAAGGCTTATCCCTAGTCCTCCTGCTCTGCCCTCTAGCTACCACCCTAGTCAAACCCTCCTCTCCTCTGGCCCCGCATTAGGACACAAAGAGTCAGATGGGTAAAAAAAGGACAGTGGAAGGGCTGAATTATTGTTTCCGAATCGCCGTTTGGCCAATTACAAATATGGGAGACAGTCCTCGGGTCCCTAAAATTAACCAGGACACAATCACCACTAATATTTTTAATAGTATTGCCCACCCAGGACACCCTTCTAACCATCAAAATTTCACTAGAAATTTGAGGGGGGAGAGGTCTATTTTTGTTCAGCCAACTCGCAGCTTTATTTTTAAGTGATGCAAATGATTCTTTAGCTGGGGCGTCAAGCTCAGGAACTCCAGTTAGGACAACTACAAGAGGAGCTGTGTCAGGAGGTAGATCTATTACCATTTTCTTTCTCAGTGTATGGCCCTCTGGAACTTTTTGGTCTCCGTGTAAATTAGACTCTTTATCCGTCGTCGGAGCACTAACAGGAAGAGGGGAATGGGCGTTCCTGTTTAGGGTACTCTGGACTATGGGAAGGAGGATTGCTAAGGAATGAGTGTTAACTGTGAGCACCCCCCCCCGCCCCCATTAGTGTTAGTCTTCCCCTGTGTAATCTTAGCTGTTTTCAGACAGTCTGCAGTAGCCCCTGTGGCTTTTTCTATGTTTATCAGCCTTAATTCGATTTGAGCCAATCTGGCTTCTAAGGGGCTAAGCAGAGACCTCAAAAGGGTACCTATATTATAATTCAATGGGTCTACCCCGGCCAATGTTACGCCACTAGTGTTAGAATTGTTAGGCAATAATGTGGGCGGGCTTAGGGCTAAGGGGGTAATAGGTTCGCTGGTGGCTGAGGGAACCTCCTTAGCTTTTACCAGAGCCTTAGGATCAGAATGGCTAGAATGTTTGGCAAGCTTCGCCATTTCCCACCCCAGATGTCTGAGCCCCACGTTTCCTTTTTGGGACAGCCCCCTCCCGATTCCCTCGTTGCTGATGGGTATTAAGCTTATCAAGGCTATCAGCATGGCGGGTTATCATAAATGTTAGGTACTGGAATAGACTCTGGGATAGCCGGTAGGGATTCTCTGCACAATAAAAGACTACTCCTATGGTTGGGCGAGTCAATGGTTATTAAATTGTTATCATGCTTTGAGAGATCATTAGCAGAGGAATCTGTGCGCCTTTCAGGAGTTCTAGCATTTGCTATGTGCCCCAGCGAAGATCTCTTAGCGTTATCAATTTCCTGGGATAATCGCCGCTCTAAGATAGTTATTTCATGGGATAAAACAGAGCTTGCTCTGACAAGAAAATTGTCCAAAGTACCTGCTTTATAAGTGCCCGAGGACGTTGCTTTGCTCCTGGTCTCTCTGCCCGTCATTGTCCAACTCACCATGTAACAATATGTCCAATGTTACCGAAGGGCCCAGATCACGCCGCTGTGTTTGCAATTACAGCCAAGGGGGGTTGCACGGTCCGGTCTCTCTCGGTCTAGAACGGGCTAAAACAGGCCCGCCCTTGGCCCGGGCTTAGCCTGACATGTGCCCCCGCGCGTCCCGCGTGCGGGAAGAAGTGGTCAGATAAGTACGTGCAGGCAGGGGGCGGACTCTGTGAGGGAAGAGGACACAGCTGTGTAGCAAATGGGCTGCTGGTCCTCGCAGTCCCTGGAAAAAACGAACTCCTCCAAAGCAAGCAAACAAACTGCTCTTCACGGTCCAGGCAGGGGGTGGACTCTGTGAGGGAAGAGGACACAGCTGTGTAGCAAATGGGCTGCTGGTCCTCGCAGTCCCTGGAAAAAGCGATATACCTCAGCGGTGGAAGTGCATGAAATTCCCACCCAACCTTTAAAGCTTCAGCATGCCCTGCTACACTTTGTCCAGAAATTGCATTTCGCATTATCACACTCCTGGGCTGTGCTTGGTTACTCCGAGTTTTCATTGATTGTGAAAAGCAATAGTGCTGTTTTGAAGAGGTTTCCTCCTCGTGAAACTTCCCACCCCGCAATGTGTGACTGCACATCGCTTTTCGCAGGCTGTCTGTGAGAAAAACACACCATCCCTTGACTGATGGGAGGGTAGCTGGGAGCAGCCCTCCCTCCCTGCCTGCCTTTAGACACTTAGCTTGTTGTGCGTCTGGAAGCCAGTGGCGTTTAAGTGAGTCAATGGAGTTTACATCAGTGGCGTTTAAGTGAGTCAGTGGGGTTTAAGTGAGTCAGTGGGGTTTAAGTGAGTCAGTGGCGTATAAGTAAGTCAGTGGGGTTTAAGTGAGTCTTGGGGCCCGATTCACAGAATGAACTTAAGACTCAATCCTAAACTTACTACTATTTTTGTATTCACTGAATGCACTTACTATTTTTGGCATTCACAGAATGAACTTACAACTTTTGGTATTCACAGAAGTTAGGATTTTGTCTTAAGTCTGTCTTAAGTCTGTCTTAAGTCTGTCTTAAGTTTGTCTTAAAATAAACTTAAGACAAAATCCTAACTTCTGTGAATACCAAAAGTAGTAAGTTCATTCTGTGAATGCCAAAAGTAGTAAGTGCATTCTGTGAATACCAAAATAGTAGTAAGTTTAGGATTGAGTCTTAAGTTCATTCTGTGAATCAGGCCCATGGAGTTCAGACATGGCCATATGCAAATCAGTCTGACCCTGTGCCTCATGGGAACAGTCCAGCCCGAAATGCCAAGCCATGTCTTCCCTGGACCGGAAATAAGCATCCTGGGACCAGTTAGTGGCTAATCAGCCGTCATCAGCCAGACTAGCTTGAATCCAGTGGCAAAGTGAACAAGGGAACCACATCTGGGCATACCCTGCCAATTTAGGGCGGACTAAGCAAAACCAAAGGGGATGATGGGCAGAGTGTTGAACATTGCAAGCACTCACCCCCAGTCAACTGATCTGAGTTTGATCCATCATCATTCTTTATCTCACTCCGCCACCCCAGTTTAGAGATGGCCATATGCAAATCAGTCTGACCATGTGCCTCATGGGAACAGTCGAGCCCGAACTGCCAACCTATGTCTTCCGTGGACCGGACACAAGCATCCTGGGACCGGTTTCAGGCTAATCAGCCATCATCAGCCAGGCTAGCTTGAATCCAGTGGCAAAGTGAGCAAGGGACCCACGTCTGGGCATACCCGGCCAACTTAGGGCGAACAAAGCAAAACCAAAGGGGATGATGGACGGAGTGTTGAACATTGCAAGCACTGACCCCCAGTCCACTAAGCTGGGTTTAATCCATCATCATTCTTTAGCTCACTCTGCCACCCCAGTTCAGACATGACCATCTGCAAATCAGTCTGACCCTGTGCCCCATGGAAACAGTCCAGCCCGAACTGCCAAGACATGTCTTCCCTGGACTGGAAACAAGCATCCTGGGACTGGTTTCTGGCTAATCAGCCGTCAGCAGCCAATCTAGCTTGAATCCAGTGGCAAAGTGAGGAAGGGACCCACGTCTGGGCATACCCTGCCAACTTAGGGCGAACAAAGCAAAACCAAAGGGGATGATGGACGGAGTGTTGAACATTGCAAGCACTCACCCCAGTCAACTGATCTGGGTTTAATCCATCATCATTTTTAGCTCTCTCCCCAACCCCAGTTCAGACATGGCCTTATGCAAATCAGTCTGACCCTGTGCCTCATGAGAACAGTCCAGGTCGAACTGCCAAGCCATGTCTTCCGTGGACCGGAAACAAGCCTCCTGGGTCCGGTTTCTGGCTAATCAGCCATCATCAGCCTGGGCATACCCTGCCAACTTAACGTGAACAAAGCGATACCAAAGGGGATGATGGATGGAGCGTTGGAGCAAATCAAATACTCAACCCCAGTCAACTGATCTGTGTTTAATCCATCATCATTCTTTAGCTCCCTCCGCCACCCAAAAGCAGGGTGTTTGGACATTGGCCACAGCAGCTTAACTTTGCCATTCCTTGTGCCAGCCGCTAGTAGACTCAAGTAGCACCTTTTCACCATGTGGGACAGAGGAAGTCGTGCACTTTGGTGCCGCATGGCGTCGAAAGATGTATGTTTGATTCCTGGGGGCCACCCGAAGACCTGGCAGACAATGATTACCGCCCAGTGAAAACAGGAGGAGCACTGACCTGGTGGAGGGTGCGTAGGGAACACTGTTGCCCACAGATCATAAATGGCCCTCCCCTAACAGGCCTACATGTTGGAGAGGCTGGAGCAGACACCTGATGTCTAATCAAGCCGTTCCCAGCAGTGCAGAGCTGTCTTTAAAAGACTCCTCTGCAGCCACTATAGACCAGTATTGCAAGCAGAATGCAGTCTATGCACTCTCCTGATCCCCAGGCCCAGTCAAGAGAGACGTCTATGCATCTTTGCCTAGCCTGACACCAGTTGCAGTGCACCAGTATTGACTGGGGCCACAGAGGGACCAGTGATGCTTGCAGCCAGCAGTGCCCATGACATGATGCCACTCGACCTGCAGGAGCATTCCCCCTTCAGAGAGAGAGTCTCTGCCCCTGTTGTACGCGCAATGCCAGCAGATCAACACAGCAAGCACCAGCAGTAAGACCAAGTTATGGTAAGTCTACAGATAATCATCTGGTTGCACTTTGCTGAGAACCAAATAGGTCTTAAGTAGTTTGAAATACCTTGGCCATGAGGTGCAGCCTACATATGTAATCGTTTTTGATTTACACTTGGCCTGCTGTGTAATATTGTCCAGAGAGGCGTATGCATCTATAAAACATTGTATACTTAAGAACAGCTCACACACACATAAAACAAATCACCTGTCAAATATGGTAGTGAGAATGTTTGTCCAATTTGACCTTCATTTGAAATGTCGGGCTGGTAAAAAGGTTATAATTTAATAACAATATAGAGTAAAGTATGCATCTCAACCTTCAATATCCTATCTTTTTTTAAAGTAGACAGTGTGGCTTTCTACTAATGTTCTCAAGACCATACATTTTGTGCGGGTAGTTTAAGTCTATGACCAAAGAACTTTATTTTGACACTAAACAAAAAATATACTTTTCTCTTTAGAGGGAGAGCATATAATTGAAGTTATTTGAACTGCAGGTTAGGCAATATTTTTTTAATTTTTCGAGGCCTGATCTATTTTAGGGTCAGACACTGTGGTTCCTGCCCTTCCATTTCAGAGGTTTTACATCAGTTTCAGGGCTTTGTCTAAACTTTTCATGTCTCAGAAGTGGGCAATTTATGATATTTACTTGTTTCCATGGATATTATTGCTTAAATATCATACCTAAGCAACCTGAAAACTTGGCAGCTGTGAAGTTGTTCCTGGCCACATATCGGACCCAGGAACATAATTTTACATTTCTTTTCATTAAAATGTAAATAAATGTATAATAACTTCCTGGCTCCGGTTTGTGCCTAGGGTCAACTTGCAAGATGTACCTTATTTTAAAAACAAAAATCCCTGTAAAACGCTGTTTTAATGTAATGAAATAATGGAATAAATGTAAAATGAAGTGTTAATTTTATGGCACAATGAACATAAGGCTTAACACGTCACTTTAAATATATCCCATTTGAAGAAAAAGTACCTAACACCTGTACTGGCTATACTTCTCAGGGAAAGCTGAGACTTGAACCAAGCTTAGGCGTATGACCCCTTCCTTGCACGAGCACAGGTTTGAAAATATTGCAAATAATGACACAAAAGTCATACAAAAGGGTATCTTTACAAAAATTACCTACTTTTATTTCTCCAACACTGAGAAGCATTTCATCAGAACATCAAATTGCACCACTGCATTAAGAGGCATTTTTAAAAGTGATTGTTTTTTAACATGAAACAGTCATGGATTACCACCGTCCCTTATGACAATGCTGTATGAATGTACTAAGAGGCAAGTCATGTGTAACAACTTTATAGACTGTTAGGGTAGATTTTTGTACAGTGCGCAGTCTGAAGTCAAGCATTTCAAGTTACTGTCATGTGTGATAACAAAGGAAAAGATGGCATGATGTAATAAAATAGTTGTATCGTAGCATTTATATTTAGAGTTTATTACCCCTTTGTGGGGCACTGAAGTACTTACCTACAAGGCCAGCAAGCTATGCCATGTAGGGTGTGTGGTTGGTATGGTGTTGTCATTGTTTTGTGATCCTATGTGGAAGTGTTCCTGTGTCATGCGTGATGACCACTGAGGTGACTTTACCGTGTTATGGGACGGAGCAGTGTAGTGGATGACCAGGATTGAGAGACATACGTTCAGATTATGGTTTTCAGCATGCTGTTAGCTATACACAGCTCTGCGCGTCCCTATAATTTCTTGATTGTAGTGTACTTAGCTGGTGACTGCAGAGGCCAGGATCACACAATCTGTTGAAGAGAGAAGCTAGGACAGGTTTTCTCGTTACATGTTGGGCGTTGAATGTACTAAATGGGTAGCTCTTTCTCTGTAGAGGCCCTTTAGTCAATGAAGCTGGGCGTGGGGGGACGCTGGGAACAATTTGCGAGTTGCTCGGCCTTTAGTAGCTCACAATGATTTTTCACTGATCAGAAGTAGCTCTCACTACAGAAAGGTTGAAGAACCCTGTATTAGACTATCCCTACAGAGTGTCACTGCCGCAGCAGATCACAATGAACAAATGGCTCAGGATCTAGGCACAACATGAGTTACACAGGAACCCCAAGGGGGGACGGGACAGGAACCTACGCGAACTTGTTCCATCTGTGAAAATACCTACATCGTGGCATTGCCCGCACCAAAGCTGTGCGAAATGGGACTCAGGCTATGTTCAGGGTGGAGGCGGTATTAACCTTTGATGTGTTAATTTGCTCCAGGACGCTGTAATGTGGCACTCATGATAATTCACAGACGGTGAGGAGATGATTCATTTCATTGCCTGGGGGCTTTGACACAAAGGCTGCAGAGTACGTGGCACGTAAACTATTTGGCCATAAAAAATAACAATTGTGATTGTTCTAGTGGTAGGGCAAGACTGGGCAGGCTGTGAATAGGAATCTATATGCCATGCACTGGCTTTCTGAGCACTACTAGGTGGGTAATCAATGGGGCAGCAATGAAATCAAGCCATGGAATGGTGCCTGCCTCTGGGTATTGTTAGGGTTGGAGCATTGTCTGTGGGCAACCCTGAGAGGGTAATGATACAGACCTGTCAATATGCATGTTGTACAGTGTTCCTGCGGTAAGGTTCTTAAGCAAAGATAGTCTATTTGAATTAAGTTGCTTACATTCTCAGAATTTCTACTCTGGGCCAGGCAAGCTACTTAAGTGGCGAAAAATATTTAAGATGGAACAGGTCGACGAATTACATCATGCAGGGTATTCTCAGGAGGGGTCCTAACCCAGACGGATGGAGGTGCAAGACAGATAGGTTTTTGTTTTTTAACTTCTGCTTTTTGCATTTAAAAATGTTAATAAAAAGAAGAGGGGAGCAAAGGACAAAGCAGTATACATCGATAACATTCATCAGCAATATTCCAACAATGGCAACGTGTCATGAAATCAATTACCACGCAATGCAAGGAGTTATCTTCTAAGTAGAGCAATGAATATATACAGGGGAAGGGAGGGGAAAGGAGGACAGGGAGAAGTGATCACTCAGCAAAATCAAAGCAGACAGGGATCCTACTATCTCGGCTCCAGCAACTTCGCTCAGGGCATCTCCGCAGCACATCATGCGGCAACTTTGGACAGCAGCCATCCAGGCATCACAGGAAATAGACGCACCATCTCCTAATTAGTCACCAGCCCACCCGAAGATCTGGCGTCCCTGCCCTCCCCCCCTCCCCCCGCCCCCTGAACCGCACAACCAAGTACAGCTCTAAAGGGGTCCAAATGTCCTTAGGGCGTGATCTCACTCGCATAAACTCCCAAAATGCTGTTAAGTTATCCTGACATTACGTCGCACCTTTGAGCCAAGCATCGTGCTTTGGAACTGAACAGCTCCCCCTCCATCGCTACCTGTCTATAGGCTATTTCGTCAATAGTATCAAAAACAGAGCACCAAAACCTTCCAACACCTGTGTAGGCCGAGGCTGCATGCTGAAAATCGGCACAGACCGCTGAGCATCATACGCAGTGTGCGTCATCCAGGAGACCCATCCTATGCCACCACTCTGGGGTGTTTTAGAGCATATGTAAGTATTTAAAATGGATTAAGCGCAGGCGGGAGTTAGGCGATAGAGCTAGAGCCGGGGCACAACAGAAGCACCACTGCTCCTCTGAGATGGGGGAACATCTGAACATGCCTGTCTAGCGCCAGGGACACGCACTGGGACCGTTGCCTCCATGTCCACATATATTGTATTGTATTGTAATTGCATTTAAATAGCGCTTACTACCCCTGACGAGGTGTCGAAGTGCTTTTTCGGCGAGTAGCACGCTACTCCGGGACCCATAGAGGATTAGTGTTGAATTAGTGTAGTGAAACATGCAAGTACATTTTAAGTGGTGGATCGGTTAGTCAGTTATTTGGATTTGGAATGATAGCCCTGATGAGGTGTTGAAGCACGCTATTCAGGAAGCCCATAAAGGATTAGTGGTGAATTAAGATGGTGAAATATGAAAGTAATTTCAGTGGTGGATATTAGTCAGTTATTTGGAGTGAGAAGGATAGCGGAGGGATGGATGTTGAAGCTCTTTTCTGGCGAGTAGCACGCCACTCCGGAACCCATCAGGATTAGAGTTGAATTAGTATGGTGAAACATGAAAGTAATTTTAGTTGTGGATATGTTAGTCTGTTATTTGGATTGAGAAGGGTTGGGGAGGGGTAGAAAAGAGGGAAGAGTTTAGAAAGGTTTGTTTTGGGGGATCGGTATAGTAAAAGAGATGTCAGATGATGCAAGGAGGGGTAGAGTAGGGGAGAGTCTAGAAAGGGTTATTTTGGGGATCATAGTAGTGGTATGGGGTTTGGGATAAATGAGAGAGTGGAGGTAGAGGATATATTGATAGATGTATAGGATGAGAGATAGGGTAGTGCATTGGAAAGAGTAGTAAAAAGAAGTTTGGGATGAGTCAGAAGGTTGGGCTAGAAGATATATTGAGCGAAGTATAGGCTGAGAAATATGGAAGTGCATTGGAAATGCTAAATTAAAAAAAAAGTGATAAATATATAGATCCATAAGTACATTGAAGGTATATAGATGCATAAAGGAGATATATATATTGGGCAGCATTTCTGGCCCTGGTCCTGGTCAATCTCGAACAGGTTCAAACAGGCAACTGCCCTGGTTCTCTCCACCCTTAACCTCGTAATGCCCGGGCTGTGACGCCCTAACCCTGTTTTTTTTATAGCCCAAGTAATCAGGTGACCCTGTCAGCCAATGGGAACACTAGCCCTAACACTATCCAATCACAACACTAGCCCTAAAAATCTAGAACCAATAGGAGACCATGATTGATGACCCTGCACAGGCACGGATTCACCAGGAAGGCTTCAAGGGCATGGAACGTGGGGGGTGCAGCAGGAAATAAACTCTGAAGCCCCTGCATCGCTTCCCTCAACTGAAAGTATGTGAATATGTCTAATATGGAGAGGGCTGGGCATTTCAGAGCTTGCTCTGACGTAAGAAAAGAGCCCTCTGGATTGATGTCACCCATAGGGTGTGGCCCAGCTTTTATAATCTGCAGAGGTCGGTGAGATCATTATCCACCTGTTGGGAGTGCAGCAAGGCAGCCGCACGAGGGTGGGGTTGTCGAGAATCACTTGATCTGTCTACTAAAGGGTCAAGCACTACATTAAAATCCCCACCCCATAATATTGCCCCAGGGCCAATAGCAGGCGCTAGTCTTCACACTTCTGCATAGAAGTCGGAATGATCCACATTGGGGCCATAGAAGGAGATGAGTTTAAACGGGTGGCCATGTAGTGTGTCCGAAAGTATGACATAACAACCTTTCTTATCACAGAGGGTTTGGTGTGTATGCAACGGCAGGCCCCTCTGGAGAAGTATAGCAACCTTGCATGCATATTTTGAGTAGTGTGCTATGTATCACTCCCCAATCCAAGCAGCCGCTGGCAGACTAATGTGTTAGGTGCAGCTTCTGGAGGAAGCAGATATCCGTGCCATGCCGCTGCAGGTGGGCTAACACCAGACAAGCCTTAAGCCCAGGATGGCAACTAGAGCTAAATTTCGGGGGTGGGGGCTGACATTTTTTTGGGGGGGGCTAATACTTCCAGCCATAGGCAGAGTGGCTCTAAGGAGGGGTGAAAACAGAACAAAAGCCTCATTAACAAGTAAATGGTCTGTTAAAGACCTGTGAAGTATTCGGGTGCGGCTGCAATTAGACAGTCGCCAGCCCGTGAAGCTGTTTCAGCCCCGGCTGACACACACACGATGGGGGCTGAAGCCTGGTGAGCCCAATGGGTGTTGCGCGCCTGCTTAAGCCTATCATTCAGTCAGGGGACATCCCATGTCACACTTGTCAGTGGTGCCCTAGTGGCCTCCCCGCATGCTGAGCCAGAAGGATCAATGTGCTTTTACGGGGTAAGCGCACCGCTGTAAGAGAGGATGTTCGCTGAGTGGAGTGGAGGAGAAAGAAGAGAGAGAGAGGGAAAGTGGCATGAGATAACAAAAGGTACAAAACAGGCAAAAATAATACCCCAACAGAAGGCCCACCCATCACCCACTTAAGCCCCCCAACCGGGTCGAATGCATCCACCCCAACCTAAACAAAGGAAAAGGTATATAAACAGGGACTTATCCCAACGGAGCAGCAAGAGTCCTGGCACACTCCCAGCCCTCTGGAAGCTGGGTGACCTGTGAAGAGTCAGAATGGCAATCTGCGCCCGCCATCATACAGGCTAACAGTAAACATTCATGTTGCAAGCCAAACAGCCCAGGAGCGCAATGCAGAATGAGATATCTCAGGGCAACCAACTATGGACCAAAAGCGTGCAGTAGTAACTCATGATCAAACAGGGAGTACCATACTTTGATTATACTTGAGATTAATCGTTCTTGCTAAGAAGACCCAGTTTGGCATTGTTAGATCGGTTTGCGGCCGAGTCACAGCCAGCGGGATGCCTTTAACATACTTGGCCGCTGCCTTGAGATCAGTGAAGTGGTCTTTCTGGCATACAAAATATGTAATTTGGCTGGGTATAGCAGGGAGCATTTAGCACCTGTCTTTAGAAGGGAGCGTTTAACGGGTATGAAGTCCCTCCTAGCTGCCTGTACAGTGACCATACACTCTGGGTAGAAGGAAACAGCTGCGATTTGATACCTGAGGGTCTGTTGATCTCCAACAAGTCGCAATACTGTGTCTCTGTTCCTCTAAATCAGAGTTCTTCAATCTGTGGGGAGTGCCCCCCTGGGGGGGGTGCGACACCATCTCAGGTGGGGCGCACACTCCACACTAAAATCTCACCTTTGTCCTCTACTGATTCGAACAAACGGCAGAGTGGAGCTGCAGGGGTCCTAAGAAGGGGTGAAAAGCCATCAAAGCCTCATTAACAAGAACAAGCATTTACAATGCAATGGTCTCTGCATTATTAAAGGTAGAGCTATTGGCATTGCTCATGAAATTTTTTTTTTGGCGTTTTTTTTTTTAAATCATAAATAAATGGCATTGTCAATTACATTGCCAATAGCGTAATCGTTAAATAAATGGCATTTTCATTTACAATGCCAATAGCTTGATCGCTCGTAAATGCATGCCCTATTGCATTTACACCCACACAGAGCTTAGGTTAAAGAGAATTACCCATGCCTGAATTAGTCAGTGTTAAAAAATGTTAACTCCGGAAGGTGTGATCATGGATACAATAACATTTGTTTGGCACAAGATCTGGTAAGGATGTTTACTCTATCATAGAAAGTAAAAACCTGGAAGTCACATTTAACTCAGATTTTTCCATCAGCCCCCCAAATCAACACCATTCTACAAGTACAGCGTAATGATGATGAAAATGCAGAAGATCATCTAAATGCATTTTCTAGGAATGTATTCAGGCTCTAGAGTTTTAGACTTGCATCATGTGTAATGTCACAAAATTACCCCAGACCAAATTTTGGATATACGTACAGGAGAAGCATGTTGACGCAATACCAGTTCACCTCTCTCATCTAATATGTGGGCACTCACAAGTTATATTATACCGTTCCGAAGTCTTGAAAGGGCTCTTTGTACTCCCCAGATATCTGATGTCTTATCAAATGTCTTTAGACATCCTCTTCCCTTACAAACATATCTCTTTGCTGCTATACAGAGGTCCATCTATGTCCTTCATTGATCTGTGTTGTTGGGGTGGGGTAAGCTGTTCGCTATTTATGGTCTATACTATGTGACCAGTAAGTAGTGAGCAGCAAGGACCTAATTAGCAGGGTCGGATCAGTAGGGCGGGCACTCGGGCAATGGGCCAGTATCAGAGTTGCAGCTGTGAGCTGCTTTTTCGGCCAGCATGGTGGCCGATTTGGACTGTGTCTGTGCTGTTCAGATGCTGCCAGCGGCCCAGTGGAGGCCTGAGCGGCCTTCATGGAGGCAGATTGGCCTCTGTTACCTCCCTTTTATCAGGGTGGAGGTGTCATTCCCAGTCTCTTGCGGGGCCGTCCAATTAATGAATGCAGATTGAACGGGCGGGGTCCCGAGCAGAAGTTGCCTCACCTCACTCATATTCAGGTGTGGTTCACCATTGTAAATAAGCACAATTAGTCCTGGCAACAGTTACAGTTTTTTTTTTCTTTGGTTGCCCGGGCCTATTTTTGATCCCAATCCAACCCTGCTCATTAGGATGTAGAGCTGAGCATACCAGAGAGATCAGGTGCAGTCACTGCAGAACATCTGGGCCTGCAGCCCAATAAAGTGCAGCCACACACCTTTCTTCAAAGAAGCAACCAGTGCCTCTGCGTTCATGGCTCATGGAAGTTATTGTACATTCAGATTAAAGTTAATTGTGAGGTTAGACTGCAGCTTCCTGGTAGAAAACTGCAAACTGCTTTGCCAATACAACGTCCAAAAGAGGGTGAGCTGCGAGGCACCGGCTGAAAATTTTACCAAACAGATGTTACCTTGAAATTCTTCTGTAGGACCAATCATAGGCAGAACTGCGTACAGTTTGTTGCCTCAAGACTGTTCAGGTAATTATATTCCCGCCTTAGTTGATAGAGTTGCCTGTGTGCGCGCTTTCACCTCATTCATATTGAAGGCATTGGGGACCGTTGCACTGTGGTGTTTTTTCTGTTAATGCCACAACGCTCCTCTCACCTCCCGTGGTCTGTCGCTGTTCCAGTGGTAGCTTGTCAGTTATCCCGATGTGTGCTATCAACTGTATGAGAAAAACAGCAAAGATTGAGAAACAGAAGGATAAAAAGCAGCCCTCGGTAATGAAGCGCGCGTTGTCTTTCGAAGCGCGCCGTGGAGCCTGGTGGGGTCTGAGCGGCCCTCGGCAAATGTTTTAATTTTTGGTTCTAATTATTGCATCTCACCCGCGCTTTGTCCCTCGGATGCTCCCGGCGCGCCCGGATCAGTATGCACGGCCTGTGCTCTGAGGTGTGAATTGTTGAGTGGCACGTGGCTGTGGATCAGAGCATGCGCCATGGTACCTGAGAGGAGTATCCAACCTAGCAAAAGGGTAGTGATGGCGTGGTAAACCACTACCCCAGCAGCAACTGCAGCTCCCGGATGCGCTGCCATGAATCGCCTAGAAACATGTCAGACGCTGCACGCTTGTTGTTTTACACCGAGGGCACCGCCGCAGTCCAAAAGTATTGATTCTCTTCTCTGTGTGGAGACAGAAACTGTCAGCTCTAGCAGGCTGACCTTGTCACCGCACAGAAAACTATTCCCCACCCTGCCTACTAGACGGAACCCCACAGGAGGAGTAAAGGCAAGCACATGCCAGTGTCCGCTGCACACGAACAGCACGAAACCGATTCTCGCAGTCAACCCCTGCCCCCTCCGCCGCAGGAGGTCCTGGCAAGCAGTTGTGAACTGCATTCCACGTGACAAGAAGCTTCAATTTGCACATTAAATAAATGCCCCGACTTGAGATGCCGAGACGTCTGTAAGAGGAAGAGAGGGGATGTGCTTGTCGTTCATCTCTAATAGGTCTGGCTCTTCGTGATGCACTGTGGTTTCCACATTTGATAAACACGGAGACCACAATATAATATTGCTGAAAGAAGTAGAAAGACTGAACTGTCCTGGGCTCCACTTGTCAGCTCTGTATGTGTCTGTCCTAGTGGAATCCTCCACTCGCCCGAAGCTGCATGGGGTGTAAAATGCCACCCCCAGGAGCCCTCAGTCAAAGTCAACAATTTTGACAGCATCCTGTGTAAGATGCTACCCATCTGCAAACCGCTTCGACGCATGGTTGGATAGAAAGCAACACACGGACCCCTTTGTATCACTGAAAGAAAATTTTGACAGGTGTGCACAGTGGAGGTAAAAGAATAGAAGTTTAGACACGAGTGCCTCACAGACTGAGACAGCGCTACAAACAATTTCAAAACTTTTTTAATGCACTTTTTTGGAACTGCGCAGACTTTGCGCCGTGAGTTAACCCTGGTGTGGACGCCAATCAGTAAAGGTAGTAAAAGCACGGCAGTATGCGCACACGGCATTAATGCTATCCTGGGGGCCTTGCGCCGCTACCACTCACACTGCAGGGCTCCCCGTGACCTCAGAGGCTGATGGGTGACAAGGGCAGCCTGAGGGTCCCCACCCCAGGAGTATAAGCAGGCTCGCCCTGCCTCACTCGCAGCGAAAAGGCAGCGGACTCGAGGCACTCACCACGACGTGCGCCCCGGCCAGCTTCAGCAACTTGGGGCTGATGAGCGGGGACACCATGTAGAGCAGCAGCACGAAGGTCACGGTGAAGGCAGCAACCAACAGCAGCATGGTGCGAGCGGGCACCGGTGGGCAGACCGCGCGCGTGCCCAGTTGTTTGCCCCCTCGGCATGCAGGGAGGTGAGCGTGTGTCCGAGCTGCAGCTAAGGAGAGCTAGGGTGAGTTCACCCCCGTCTCTTGGGAAGAGCATGCAGAGGCTACCTACCAGCATTCCCTGAGCCCAGAGCTCTGTTGCAGTAATGTAGCAGCAGAGCTGTTCATGAAAAATAACTGCAAGCACGTGCTACTATTTTTGATGAGGGGCGAGGAATCGGCGACTTCTTGGGGCGGCGGTCGGCGCGAAATGGCATAAGAAAAGCGCAGCCATTTTCGGATTCGGGGGCGTGTTTTTTGCGTTCTGAGTGACGGATGACGTCACAGATAGAAAGACCGCAAAAAGCACGCCCCGAATCCGAAAGAGACGGGGCTTGAACTGAGTGACGACCCTCTCCTCAATGGCTGGCCTCCGTTTAGGAAGCCAGCCAATGGAGAAGAGGGGCGGGTTCAAGCCCCCTAACTAGAAGACATCAAATCTTCGGACTCCGCCCACTGCTACGCAGTGTGACGGTCCTCGACCTGTGAAATACTCGGGTGGGCTGTGTGCGCACTGGGAAGCTGTCTCATCAGGCTGCCACACACAGGGTTTGGGGGGGGGTATCCTGGTTAATTCCTACAGCTGAAATGCTTTAGCTGCAGTGGGAAGCAAGGAGCCCCCTTTGCTAAAACTGAAAGCGACGATTTCCTAGCAGAGGAGCCTCCTTGCCTCACACTGCAGATGAAATGAATGTCTGTTACTTGCTTTCAGTTTTAGCAGGGAAGGCTTCCTGCCTCCCACTACTGCTGAATCATTTCAGCTCTCGGAATTATTACACCAGCAGGAGCACAATGATCACAGGGCTAAAAGGGTTATAAGTTGCCAAAAAACAAATCCCAGTCAGGTGTTTAAACAGCCTGCAAATTGCTTCTCTTGACTCTAAATATGAGTTATAAAGAAGTATGTATTCATTTATGATGTTACTTTTCTGTCTTTATTCCCTTTTATTATCAGTCATATCATTCAAGCAGCCCTAAAACACAATTTAAAGTGCTTTCTATTTATATTTGCTGTTCAGAGTATGCACAGATAAGTGCTGAAAATAGAGCTTTAGGTGACTGCTTTTTTTTGTACCACGTGGGACATCAAATTAATTAGCTGGCAACCCTAATCATAAAACTGGAATTTTGTTGCAAGATCAGCCCAGTATTTATTTTCTCCACCCTTGATCCCTGGTTAATGCCATAATTGCAATAGCAATAGTTTAACATATCTGAAACCCTGTGCTGCCTTCAATAGCGTGCTGAGTTACTGCAAGTGTCTGGGAATGCACCCTGCATTCAGACAACTTGCTCCTCATTCTCGCTCTTCACTTTCATGCTCACCCTGCACTCACAGCGATCACAATTCCCTCACACTGACCCCATGCACTCACACCATTCACCCTGCACTCAGTGATCACTCTACTCTCACAAGGCACTTGCGCGGTTTTCCCTGAACCTCAACCTGCAACCACACAAGCACAATACCAACCCTGAACTCATGTGACACTTTACTCACCTGTCCCCCTCACTGCTCAATCTGCAATCTCACTTAAACAAGCCCATCACTAACCATGCATTCATTAGTCCCACTCTGCACTAACATGCACACCCAAATTCATATGGTCACCTCACTCACACTGCAGTCACTCCACTTACCCTACTCTCACACTGTCGCATACCTCACTGTGCACTCACATGAGCACTCCTGCCACCCTCACAGCACAGAGGGTTAATGTGCCTGCTACAAAGAAGGTGTACCATGCAGATCAAAGAACTGAGGGTCATATGCTCAAGGAAGTTGCGGAGTGAGGCATTAGCAGTCATGGGTTAAGGCCTCTCTCCGCCACTTCAGAAAAAGAAGGCTACAACAATATGGTGCAGCCTTGCGTTTCCCCTGCACTGGCGCTACACTTAGCAGTGTAGCGTCAACGCAGACACCATTGTACCATAGTGAAAGGGTGTCTGGGTGCAGGGAAAAGATTGTTTATGTACAAGAGGGGGACCTTCCTGTACATAAACAATCTTTAAATGCCATTTGTCCCACTTCCATGTGTGCTGCTTAATGCAGCACTCACAGAAATCACAAAATTGATTTTATTTTTAACATTACAAATACAAGGCATTTTGCTTTTTCCATGTGTGCTGCATAAGGCAGCACATATGGATGAAGGAATAATGAGGAGAAATAATGCATTTCTCCTAGTTTCGCCAGCTTAAGACCAGGTTTTCCCTGTTCTTAATTTTAACGTTGCCTCACTTTTAAGCTGCCCTTGTAAATAGGGCGCAACATCAACATCAGTGCCTGTTGCAGTGGAACGCCCACCGCAACACCCACTGCCCACCCTTTCAGGCTAAGCATAGCATGAAAGGGGGCCTTATTTACAAGGCAGCGTTAAGCCAAGTTAAGTGGCTTAACTCTGCCTTGTAAATACGGCAATGCCCCTATCGCCACAACAACGTCGTAAAAAGTGACGGTGTGGTGTCTATAGGGGCTTGTACATATGCCCCTGAGTATGATGAAACTATGATTAGCACTATAAAACAAATTATAGGTGCTATAGAGAGATGAGGTGCATTGTTGGTGAGTGGTAGGGAGGGAATTCATGGAGGAGGAAACACTCATTGTTTTGAGCATTATTTGCCGGATATGACCCGGGATATGTGGGTGGCGGTCGATTATGTAGTGTACCAGATTCCAGAAATTTCTGTCAGGTGGTGGGGGGGCCCAATATTTAAAAAAATTCAGCTGGGGGGTCTCAACCTTCAAAAGTTTGAAGACCTCTGCTCTAAATGAATAAACAGGCAATTATGGGATGAGTCGGAGTTTTAGGCAGGGGGCGTGGGCCTAGTGATCGGTGTGCCCTCTCCACTGTCAGCGTGGGAGAGAGCGACTCCCCAAAGGGTGCCCGCAGCATTTTTTCAACATAATCTTCCTTTCGTCTAATTGCGGTGGATACTGGAACCACGATAATCCTCAGGTTATTCTGTCATGAGTGTGCTTCATAGTGTTCATTTTTATTGCTGATGCCCTCCAACACTTTTTCTATCTGTAGCGTTTTCTTGCTCATATTCCGTCCATCGTCTTCTATTTTTTTTATTATTTATTAGAGAGTATCATGACATCAGAGTCAACATCCAAACAGAGAACAAAAAGAAAAATACTGCAATACATTTCATCTATGTCGTTACTCACATTTTTCCCCCCGAATTTTACCCCCGAACCCCCCCTGTCCAACCCCCCCCAGGGATCGCTACGGGAGGAAGAAGATAGGAAAAAGAAAACCATTGTCTTCAATTGTAGGCGTCAGCAACGGCCGCTGCAGGTAAGAGCGGTGGGGCCGGCTGGGGAGTGGGGGATTTCGAGAGACAACCACAAGGGAAAAATAATTAGTTTCCCCTCGTGGTCGTTTCTCGAAATCCCCACAGCCAGCCCTACCGTCCCTACCTGCAGCGGCCACAACTGGTAGCTGTGCAACTTTCAATTTGAGTTATGCTTTCACCGTGGCTATCGTGTCTTTCCTTGAACAGATCGAATCTGTTGGTCAACAGATCAATCGTGCCCCCGAGTCTCAATCTTGTGCAAGCCTCCACCGCACACGCATGGCTCGGGCAAAGTCTGTCCTGGGCACGCGGAGCCCACACATTCCTAATCCTACCCTCAGCTTGAGAGGCCATCCAGGTCTGGTTCACTGCCTTCAGCCATTAGCACTGCAACCCAGGGAAGAATGCTGTTGCCCACCTGAAGCCACCCGTGTCGCTGGCCAGGAGACTGCAATAAGCATGCAGTCCTCCTGGGTCCCTCACATGCGGCCGCCCAAGCCCCAGAGGACATCGGCGTCCAGTTATCAGGCAGGCCGATGAGGGGGTGTCAATCCATGGGGCCGCATTCAATCATCGTACCTTCTCATCTGCACACCAAGCCAGGCAGGTCCTAGGATTTGTGGGGCCCCAGGCAGAATAGGGACATGAGAGGGCCCTATAATTTGCATAAGATTTAATCTGACCGGAAGTGACCTCATAGGAGGTAATATCAACTGGACATTGATTATATGGCATTGTTTAAAGCCGCTTTGCATGAAGCTACTTATCTAGTTTTGATATAAGTAAAATGGTTAGAAATAGCGTTGATAATCCTAATGAAATACGTACATAAATTTTAAATCTCTAATAAGTGGAAATAAATTAAATGAATTTAACTTAGTTATTGTTCTCTTGAATAGGATGAATGAAAATGATATGCAAATCGGGGAATCTGGTACTACGAGAGCTCCAAAGGAGAGATGTAGACTTTACTAATGTGAAGAAAAGACAGTTTTGAGTGTCTTTTTAAAGAATTGAGTCACACCATAGCTCAGGAGAGAGAGAGTCCCAGTCCAGCACAACTAGAAAGGAGAAGGATCTGTCTCCAATCAGGGCCATCTAAATTTTAGGATGGCACAGGAGTTTGGATGGCACAGAGTATAGGATTCTGGAATGAACAGAACGGAGTGCTGTTGAAAGCTACAACCTTTTTAATGCAGTGCACAGTGACAAATGGCTAGTGCTTTGCAGATGTAGGGTTTCAAATCAAAAACACAGCAGAAAGGTGAGAAGAAATAGCATTGCGATGCAGCAGTCTCAGATGAGGAGCCTAGCACCGTCCTGAATGATTTGAAGGGCACTGAATGCTAAACGGTGGGAAGCCCAAGAGAGACGGCCTGTGCATAATCTAGTGAGAAGATAACTGACTGCACAACTGCTTCACTGTAGTGAGAGGGGAGAAAAGGGATGCTTTTATGTTGCTTATGGAGGTAGTAAAAGCAAGTGGATGAAACATGGTTAGTCTGCTCCGAATAAAAAAGAGAAGATGCTGGAAAATGAATCGAGGTTTTTTTGTTAACTCCACCAATGCGGGCGATTGACCCAACTCCACCAACCAACACCATATTGTATGAGAACCTTTAAAAATAAGAACTCTTGAATTGTCACTTTAAGGTTTTAAAGAATTTCTCTTCATTCAGAAATCAACTGTTAGCATACAAAGTCCAAACATATTATTGGGCAAAGACCAGATTGCCACTGAAGGAAGTGATGTTTGGGTATCAATATGTGCAAGATATCAGCTAGAAATCAATGTACTGTATGAGTAAGACTAATTGGGAATTATATAGATTGAACAATGGAGACCCAATAAATTCTACAAGTCAGAGGTTTAGCACATAATAAAAATAGGTGGTGAGTGGAATGTTTCAGATTTCTCAAATCGGATAGAGGTAAACCACACCAGGGGATACTTAAATCCAGGTTATACTAGTTGATTTATAAGCACTGGCTGGGAAACAGTGTCAAATGTGGTGCTAAGTTTTAGTAGTATTAAGGTTGCTCTAACTCTACGATCAAGAGTCTGCCGCAAATCATCTGTTACAGCACAAATGCTACTTCAAACCCCTAGAGTTGTCAGAGGCTGGCACATTGTCAATGAGTAAATTACGTTGTATGAAAGAGATTTGGAAGTTGACTTCTTTTTTCTAGTATTCAAATTTCCTTTGCTGGTTCTGACCCTTCTAATATCCACCTCTCCCCTCCTGTCTCATCCCGCCCAACCTCTGACATTTTTCAATGGTCCTGCTTTCTCCCATCCATCTCTCACCAATACTTCTCTCTCCACTCTGCCTATGTTCCCTTGCTGGGTCTGTCTCTCTTATATCCACACATCTTATCCATACACTCCCCTTCAACTCTCATCTCTCCCCCAGCCTAATTACTTCTTTCCTTGTTCTGCTTCATTTACATCCACCTCTCCCCTCCCATCCTCCTGGAGCATCTTATCTTTTCTTGTAGATGCTGAAGATTTTAAATCCACCTTCCCCTCAATGCTCTGCTCTTTTTCTCATCTTTCCTTTAGCTTTCTGTGATTGAATCCAGAAATATAAGACAACAATTGACTTACATCTAAAAACAGCCAGGGTATTGGTTTTGTCAATGGCTGTTTGAGATAAATAAGTAACAACAATAAATTATTTTACGTTCACCCTGTCGCTGTTTACCAATGAGAACCTCCTTCACACACATTTGCACAGAATACCAACTGCAACTGAAATACGGGAGCGTTGCTCTGTGTGCTCTGCAGAGAGGCCATGTATTGAGTGACCATGTATTCTGGACACCTTTTTGACCCACGGACAGGCACAGTGTGAAAGTTGTACTGCCTCTAGCCTCAACTCCAAAGAACTCAACTGTAGCCTGTTATAAACACCTGGAGGCTACTCACTACAATGTGTGCCCCATACAAGAGTAATATGCTGTGAAATGAAATACAGAAACACACATCCTGGACATAGGTAACACTTTTGAGGAATGCAAGATTTAGTAAACCATGTGAAATATAAACAGGAATAAAATTGCTGCCATGGTTTACCCTACCATGCAGTGTGAGACTGGGTCAGGAAATAGGCCTCGGCACCAAAATAAAAGAGGTCCCATTATTGAATTAGTTAGCTAAAAAAGCTTCCATTTCCAAATTAGGGCAGTTTTTAACTTGTAAAGACATGCTGTTTACGTTCTTTGTAAGGTATGGCAGGCTGCATAGATTTGAATTTGCTGCAGGCAATGTTTGTTTTAATATCATTAAAATCAACAGTAAAAATTAGCTAACCTGACCATAAAGCAGACCAAAAAAGTGCCTAAAAAGTGGCCTACATACTGATCTGACAGATTAGACCATGACACACTGCCTGATTGCCCTATAGGCCAGCCCAACCAGGTTACTGTGTTATACATTTATTGTGCAGACACTTGATCATTGTTTTTGCAGGTAAAGTAAAGGACATAAATATATGGTCTGATAGGGGCCTGTTTCAATGTCTGTTTTAATTTACCACCAGGTAAAGACTCAAGGGACCCAGCACACTTAAAGCCCTAGTCCAGCCACTTTTACATTCTGATTGTGCTCCTCTGCCTGCACCATTGGTCTGACTGCGGTACTCACATCTATCTGCCTCCCCCCCCAATTAATTCTCTTTGTCGTACCCCTTTCATTCACCTCTGTGCTTCCTTTCCCTCATCCTGGGTGAGCTGAGTGGTTTTCAGTGTGAGGCGCCGTCATTTTATCTTTTGTTCTGTGTCCTGCAGGTTATCCTGCTTTTTATTCAAACAGGGACAGGGCGCACTTCACTGGTAAGAACTCTTTAATTACCTGCCTAATCGCTGCTATCCTCATGCAGATGCAGTGATTAGGCCCAGAGAGAGGGACCAGCTGGCGGAAATTGATCAAAATAGAAAAAATAGAAAAAAATAGAAACACTTAGGGGGGTCCCCTGGGCTTCCAAACTCTGGAGCTTTGGAAAGTGCGAAGCCCCATTGTTGCGAGCCGGTGCGGGGCCCTGGACAGCTGCCCACACTGCCCAGGCCTAGCACCGGCCCTGCACCAGACTTCCTCTCATCCCCAGCCGCAACGAATGCCATACAGGGCTCCGACATGAGCCCCAGCAGCAGTGACACATCCAGGCTGAGTGTCCCTGTTTCCACACCAGGCCACACAGGACTTCATGGTGGCTGCTGCATGGTGGCGCCCTCTTTTCGCCTAGAATTGGGCTCCTGTGTAGCAGCATGGCTGCAGGCACATATTCCTCGATCGACGTGTGCCGATACCGTCTTTTGAGGCAGATAAATTAAGATAACGGCTCCCGGTTGGCAGAGTCTCACAGAACGATTGTCATCTTGCGTCTGGGCTCTCTAGCGCCCTCCAAAACGGATAGATTCCTTGCAGCAACATAATTATCCTCAAGCGGACAGTCGGATTGACATCCCCCCAATAGCACAGAAATTCTTGCAGGAGGAGACTAATGTGGTCTGATGTGGTTTAGCATGCCAGGACTAAGGTTATATGTGAGGTCATTAGCTGTGCATGGCAGAGATGCAAGTTATAGTTAGTTCAGTAAATTACATGTAGACAGGGATACAGCAACCTATATAATTGAATGCTATTCATATTTACACATATTTTATTTATTTTGAAAGTTTTATAGAGCACGAACAAGATCCTTGCGGATATCAGAGCGCTTTACACGCAGATGGCATAAAACAGATAACGAGTTAAACAAAATATATTGCAAAGATGAACAAAACAAATTGAACAAATGTAAAACAAGGAGAGGTAGCAGCGGTGTATAGGTGGTCAACTGTACGCAAATAAAAGAATAAAAGTTAAAAAAAATATATCATGCAAAGATGAGCAACAAATTAAGCAAATGTAAAACAAGGGGAGGTAGCAGCGGTGTATGGGTGGTCAACTGTACATTGTTTTTGGGGGAGACATAATGAGAACGAGAGTACCGTAGTCTAAATTCATGTGAACTTAGCTAAGAGGAGAGATTTTACTTCTTTCTTGAAGGAAGCCACGGATGAGATAAGTCTGATTTCCGGAGGAAGGGAATTCCAGATCCTGGGCGCCATCCCAGAGAAGGAGCGTTTATATGTCTTCTCCTTGTGGAATCTTTGGGGTTTCAGGAGAAGGTTTTCTGTGCTTCTTGTAGCTCTTGAGCCACCCGAAATTGTCAGTTTTTGAGCGAGGTAGCTGGGTGAGTTGTGGTGTACGGCCTTGTGTGTCATGCATGCGATTTTCAAGTGTATTCTAGCTTCGTATGGTAGCCAGTTCATGGATCTTAAGTCGGGAGAGATGTGTGACCGTCTTTTTGAGCCCGTGACAAGTCTGGCTGCAGCATTAATAGAGGCTTTTAATGGTGCGGTAGTCGATAAGGGGAGGCCACAGAGGGCAACGCTTCCATAGTCCACTCGAGGGATTACTAGGGCTTGGACTGCAGTTCTGAAGTCATTTGCAGGGAGGAAAGGTTTCAGCTTTCTCAATGTGTTGATTTGGAAGTTGGCTCCTTTCGTAGCATTGCTGATATGGTGATGCATATTGAGATTGCAGTCGAGGGTTATGCCTAAAGATTTTGCTGAATCCACGATAGTAGGTTGAACGTTAAGTGCAGTGAGATGGTTAAGCCAGGACTGAGTGAAGGAGACTTTGGAGGAAGGAGCTATTAGGAGGAATTCTATTTTCAGGGCGTTAAATTTGAGATGATTCCCTGCTAGCCAAGTCTGTGTATTCCTAAGCATTGTGTTGAGAAGTTTGATGTCTTCCACGGTGTGTATTTTAAAGTAGATCTGGGTATCGTCTGCATACATGTGAAATTGTACATTAGAAGCTTGAAGCAGTGCGGTGAGTGGTTCCATGACTAGATTGAACAAGGTCGGGGATAGGGAGGATCCTTGTGGGACACCTAGTGTTACAGGAACTGGAGTAGACATAGTATTGTTAATCTTGAATTTTTGAGTCCGGTTATGTAGAAAGGAGGCGAACCATTTGAGTACTGTCCCTGATATACCCATTCTAAGATTCAGCAACTCGAGTAAGTTCTCGTGTTTGACCGTATCGAAGGCAGATGAAAGGTCGAGAAGGATGAGGAGGCAGGTGCCATTCCGATCAAAAATTTGAAGTACGTCATCAATTATGGGTGTCATAGCTGATTCCGTGCTGTGGCCTGCTCGGAAGCCTGATTGGTGTGAATTGAGGACTTGAAAGTGCTCAATGTGTTTTGTCAGTTGGAGATGTACACATTTTTCTTAGAGTTTGGGATATTGGTGATAGGAGGATGGTTAATCAACTCGGTGGGGTCCGCTGTAGGTTTCTTCAGTATGGGCGAGACCTGTCCTACTTTGAGGGAGTCTGGGATGCATCCTTGTTGCAGAGAGCTATTAATGATTTTTGGTCCAAAGCGGGAGAAGCAATGGGATAAAGTCATGTACAGCGTTAGCGGGTAGAGGATCAGTCAGGTGATTGGAGGGCTTCAGTGTACTTAGAATCTTGCCGATAGAGTCTTCAGAGTAAGTTTCGAAAGTTGCCCAAGATGCATTGTTTTTTAGAACAAGGGGTGTTTTGCTGTGGGGGTTAGCATAAAGTCTTAGATCAGAGAGGATATCTTTCCTGATCGTGTCTGTCTTTAGATTAAAGAAAGAGGAGAATTCTTCACAGGACGGTAGTGTACTAGAGGTGTTTTGTGCTCTTTGAGGTCCATCCCTGGATTGAGTTTTGATTAACTCGAACAACTTCTTAGGTCGGTTTCTTGCCTGGTCACGTTGGTGGCTGAAGAAGGATGCTTTTGAACGTTTGATTTTTCTAATGTATGCATTTTTTTTTCTTTAGTGTGTTGAGGTGCATAGCTGAGGGGACTGATCTCCAGTTGCGTTCTGCCAGTCTCATAGCTCGTAGCTTCATTAAGCAGTCCGTCGTACCATGGTTTGGAATTCTTGGCGGAAACTCTCTTTAACTGAAGGGGGGCCTCTTCGTTGACAACAGAGGACATCGAGTTGAGGTAGTGGTCGGTGAGAACCAGTACGTCGGTGGCGCCAGTAGGGGGTAGGAGAAGATTGTAGCTGGTGAATGGTAGAGAGTTAGGATTGAGTTTATTCAAGTCTCTCTTCCAGACCTTAGATTTGGTGGCTTGAACCGGGTTAGATTTCACTTTTTCATTGATTTAGAACGTGATAATGTGGTGGTCAGACCAGTCACAGGGTATGATTGACTCGAGTTGGATGGAGTTGCCTTTGGATATGACAAGATCCAAGATAGAGCCTTTGTCATGTGTAGGGCTGTTACAAATTTGGGTGAGGTCAAGGGTGCTGAGGACATTTTTTATATTGTTGACCACAGAGTCGTTGTGATCATTCCAATGGAGGTTGAAGTCACCAAGGAATATTTGTGTGTGTTGTCGTCCAGAATTCGTTGTGACCAGGTCCATGAGGTGTTCGGTAAAGGTGAGGTTGTCTCCTGCTGGGTGATAGATAATGTGTAGGGAGCATACAGAATTACCTTCGCTCTTGATATCAAGGCAAAGGTGTTCACAGGAGGCGTAAATAGGGGATATGGCTCTCATTACTAAGAGGTTACTCCGGTAAATACATGCGATTCCACCCCCTATCTTGCCAGTCTTATCCAATCTGTTGATGTGGTAGTTAGGGGGGACTAGAATGTCCAAGAGTGGCGAGGAAGATTCTATTAACCAGGTTTCAGTGAGTACGGTCAGGTCTAGGTCATGTGCGATAATGAGGTCGGCAATGTCTGAAGCGTGTCTAGGGGCCGATCTACAGTTCAAAAGTGAGCATTTAAGATGGGGAGTGATAGGGGAGAAGGAAGGGTCAGGGGCGAGTGTGACTTTTTAAAGATTATTAGGAACTATGCCTCTAACATTGTGTGTGGAGGAGCTATGGGGGTTGGGGGAATAGTGGGGATGGGAAGGTGTTTGGGGACTATGTGGGCCGAGAGTGTGAGATCATAGGAGTGAAGAAGGGAACGTATGTCGTACGCAGAAAGTGGGTTGGGGCTCCGCCGAGGACGGGTGGGAGAATTACGGGAGGGAATGGAGGTCCAGTAAGGAGGGTTATGATTGTATGAGAATGGAGGGTGGGTGCTGGGCTTGTTGGGTGAGGGGTATCTGGGGGGTGTGGGGTTAGCGTGGGCGTAAAATCCGTTCCGCTCGCAGATTTTTGGTGAATTCGCAATCCGCGAACTCTCGCGAATTTGCAGAAAATTCGCAAATTCGCGCGAAGCGGATTTTTTTGCTTGGTCGCACTTGCCAAATAGAATACTATACAATTTTGCGGCGCGCAGCGTTCACTTACCGTCATTCAGCGTTTGAAGAGTTATTTTTCTCCATGTTTGCGTGTGCTGCGCCATTTTGGATCTTGCTGCGGGATCTCGCGGGAATTTGTCGACCGCGATTACGTCATCGCGGCTTGCCACCTTGCACAGCGAGAGTTTGGCAACGTGAGTACGTCATAAAGGCCCATGATCACGCATCGCGGGAGTAAACACTTGCAAACACGTAGATGCGGCGGGCAGCGACAATCACGCAATTGCGAGATTGCAAAATTTGCAATTTCGCACAAGAAATCCACCAGCAGGCAGCATAAACCTTGAAAATTATGATTTTTATCAGAATAACTCCTCAGGTTGACATTTGCCTGCACTTTTTTTTTGCAAGGAGTCCATTTTGGGGGGGGGGGGGAGGAAGGAAGTGCCCCACAGTCTCCAACTTCCTGTTCCTGTCCAGCAGGCTCCTCCTAGTGCTTTCTTCATGTGCTGGTCACTTTGATTTGGATCTTGACCTGGAAGGATTACTTTTTGTGGATGCTGCTGGATATTTGGATTTGAGGCCTTTTTGAATTTCTTTGGATCACTTTTGGATTAGAAATTTCACAAGTAAGTTTGTTTGGGGCATTACAGTTGCTGCAACTACAATTTTGGAACTTTTTCAGAACATTAAATAAAATATATTGTGGGTAGCCACAGTATCCAGTAGGACCAGGGTTAGTTATGGGTGCATGATGCAACTGTTTTGTTGAATTTCAACATCATTTAGGGCATGGATGGCATTGGATTGTGGTGATTTTTGTGTGTTTTTCAATTTTTTGGGGTGTTGTTGGGGCCTTTTGCCCAGGGGTACTCACTCAGTGGTGCATGGGCCTAGTCTTTCTGCGTGGTCTCTTTAATGTAAACATCATGGAGGGCATTGATGGCATTGGATTGTAGTGATTTTTGTGTGTTTTTCGATTTTTTTGGCTGTTGTTGGGGCCTTTTGCCCAGGGGTACTCACTCAGTGGTGCATGGGCCTAGTTTCTGTGGGGTGTCTTAATGTAAACATCATGGAGGGCATGGATGGCATTGGATTGTGGTGATTATTGTGTGTTTTTCGATTCTTTGTGGTGTTGATGGGGCATGGCCATGTGGATGGGGGCCATTTTGAGGCCTGGTCCAGGGCCATGTGGTGGGGGTGAAGGGGCCATTTTGAATCCAGGCAGTGTGCTTTGTGCCATAGGCCTGCATCCAATGTGCCTTGCTTTCATCCATTATGCCCAGGGGTACCTAGTGGTGTATGGGCCTAGTCTTTCTGTGGGGTCTCTTTAATGTAAACATCATGGAGGGCATGGATGGCATTGGATTGAGGTGATTTTTGTGTGTTTTTCGATTTTTTGGCTGTTGTTGGGGCCTTTTGCCCAGGGGTACTCAGTGGTCCATGTGGTGGAGGTGAAGGGGCCATTTTGAATCCAGGCAGTGTGCTTTGTGCCATAGGCCTGCATCCAATGTGCCTTGCTTTCATTCATTGTGCCCAGAGGTACCCAGTGGTGCATGGGCCTAGTCTTTCTGTGTGGTCTCTTTAATGTAAACATCATAGAGGGCATGGATGGCATTGGATTGTGGTGATTTTTGTGTGTTTTTAGATTTTTTGGGGTGTTGATGGGGCATGGCCATGTGGGTGGGGGCCATTTTGAGGCCTGGTCCAGGGCCATGTGGTGGGGGTGATGGGGCCATTTTGAATCCAGGCAGTGTGCTTTGTGCCATAGGCCTGCATCCAATGTGCCTTGCTTTCATCCATTATGCCCAGGGGTGCCCGGTGGTGTATGGGCCAAGTCTTTCTGTGGGGTCTCTTTAATGTAAACAATCATGGAGGGCATGGATGGCATTGGATTGAGGTGATTTTTGTGTGTTTTTCGATTTTTTGGCTGTTGTTGGGGCCTTTTGCCCAGGGGTACTCAGTGGTGCATGGGCCTAGTCTTTCTGTGGGGTGTCTTGAATGTAAAGATCAAGGAGGGCATGGATAGCATTGGATTGTGGTGATTTTTGTGTGTTTTTCGATTTTTTGTGGTGTTGATGGGGCATGGCCATGTGGGTGGGGGCCATTTTGAGGTCTGGTCCAGGCAGGGCCTGGCCATGTGGGTGGGGGTCTAAGGGCAATTTTGAAGCCAGGCAGTGTGCTTTGTTGTGTCATAGACCTGCACCCAGTCTGCCATGCTTTCATCCATTATGCCCAGGGGTACTCTGTCAGTGGTGCATTTTATTGGTCTTTCCATTTTGGGGGGTGGGTATGATAAAAATGCTTACTTGCAAACTATTAATTGAAGCGCTACATATGCAACATGTATTTAACTGATGTTCCTCTGGCTCCGTTTGCTTTTAGGTGCAGAAAGATGAATCATCAGCCTCATCGTTCCTCATCAGTGCCAGGAAGAAGTCCTGCTGCGGTGTGTGCAGCACAACGTCACGTGTGGCCACAGGCAACTCTGCAACTTGTGCAACTGCGGCCTGCTGTTCTGACATCTGAAGAAGATGGCCCCAAAGTAAGTTGCCCGTAGCTCCTCTTGCAAGAAAGTTGCCAGTAAGGAGCAGAAGAAGCAAGTGGCGCCACTTACCAAGGAGACTGGTGTGCCGACCGCTGCATTTTTTGGGAAAATAAAAAGTACGCCTGCAGCAGCAGCGGGGTCTGCTGGGGACCAAGCTGGGAGCAGCACCTCCGCTCCATTGGGCTCAGTGCCACCACCACCACGCCAACTTAGGTCCAAGCCCTTGAGTGCTGCAGAGGCAGCCAGTATAGTTGTTCAATCACCATCGACCAGTGATGGTGGCTCATCGCAAGAAAGTAGCAGCATCTCTCAATCAACACAGGTTGTTGTGGGGGGAGGAGCCAAGCTCGCGTCCGCGATGGCCGCGTTTTAGCTCGGCTCCGTTCGCTTTCCTGCCTGGAACGTCTATCCTGTGTCTTATCCTGCCCCGGGAAGTATTCTTTGGTAGACTATGGAACTAAGACATTTCGCTGGCACTTACCGTCTGAGCCGTCTGTTCCTAGGTGCCGTGGATCCTGAGCTGCGCCCTTGTTCGCTTCGGGGCCTCCGGAGCGGGTGGGCCTGAAACTCCTCGGCGGCGCCCGGGCGGGGCGGAGCGCTGTGGCCGGCCCTTGGTGGAGGTGTGGGCTCGGGCGGAGAGGCCGATGTGCAATTAGACCGGTGACGGCTCTCCGGGCCTGGACCGGCGATCCTGCGGCCTGGTGTTGAGGCGCTGCCTTCCATGGACTCGTGTATGTGGCTCGTCTCCCCTTTGTTCTCCTGTCCGGCCATCTTGAGTCCCTCCGCCCGGACTCGGAGAACGGAGCCGGTGGCGTGGGGAGCCGGCGACCCTCCTTATCCTGGTGGCCCGCCTTCCTGCCCTGGGGGTGCCTCTGCTTGTGGTCGGCTGTATCCTGTGTGACCCCGCTTGTGGCCGGACGGGGGTCGGAGATTGCCGCGGCCCCGCCGGGCTTTCAAGATGGCGGCCGGCTCCCTGTCTCTCAGCCTGGCCGAGACTGGCGACGCTGGTCCGCCGCATGGCTCGTTTGCTGAATACCGTAAAGGTGAGCCTACGCTTGGCGACATTCTCGCCGCCTTGCGCTCCTGGAGTGCTTCCGTGACCGCACCTATCGCTGGACTGGATGACGATCATTTTGCCGGGCCTGCTGGGCCCCCCCCGATGTGTGCGGCTTCATCGCTGCTGTGTGCTGCTGGGACTTTCCTGGTGGTCGTGGACCCGGCGGCTGCCGCTTGTTTGGGTATACGGATACCCGCTGCTCTCAATCATCATGTGATTTCTCCTGTGCTGGGGGTCCGCCGGCCGGGTCCCGTCCGGACCGGTCTCGTTGGATCTCCCATTCCTTTTTTGCCTCGAATCGCCGAACGTAGATCCTGTGGTTGCTCCGCCGAAACGGCTTTCCTCCTATTGTCGGCGGAACTGTGCCTGCATTACCTGCGGTGGTTACCGTCTTTTCCTGTTCACCTGGGTCGAAATCGATATGACTTGTGTGGATTGACGATTGGACTCCCTGCTAATCGCCTCTGGTTCCTCATGATCTGGTTCCTGGTGCGTTGGATGACTACGGCTTTGGATAGACGAGGACAGGGTTGAGATGAACTTGCCTCGGTGGACTATTATTTTTCGGTATGGTCGGATGATCCGTTTGTGACTGTATGACTATGTTCGATTCTCCTTCATGTTCCTGGAGCTTATCCTCGTAATTACTATCTTCCCGTGGGCACTGAGTGTGTTCGGACCGGGGGGTGGGAGCTGATGGTTTTGATTATGTGGCTCCTCTCCCGTAGTTGTCTCCCTATTTCCCCTTCTTCTTTTTGTCTTTGTGGTTCTTTCTTTACTTTTAACTCTTCTATATTTCGGGTTTCTAGTTAGGGCGACAGGCACGCTGCTGGGGGGTAGGCCATAGCCTTCTGCAGGGGTGCAGGGTGGGGGGTGCGGGGTGGGGGGGGGGGGGGTCTGTCATTTTGTTTTTTCCCCCTCTTTTCCTTTTTTGGTTCTATGGCTCTTATGTATCCCTTTTTTCGGGACGCGGTGTCTGCATGTGGGCCCCCTGGGGTGTTTTTTGCTAGCATGGGCCTTCTGGTCTCCCTGCCGTTACGGTTTACTACGCATCTATTACTCCTGTTACCACTGGTTACCTGTGCCGGTCTATTTTTGAGTGCTTTGTTAGCCATGGGGCGCATGCTGTGATGCCGCGTTCTTTCTTCCCCCCTTTTTCCCGATGTCCTTTTCCTTTTTCCCTTCCCCCTTTTATTTATTTTTTTCCCTCCCCTGGGTTGTTGTAGCAGAGGGCTCTTTGTTTTGTAAGTCTATTTTCCGTTCTTTGTATCATTGTGTGTTTTCGTAGTGGTGGGTGGGCGCTGGGCAGCGGTTGCAATTGCTTACTAATGTGGGACTCACGTTCTGCCTTTGTTAAAATGTAACTGTTCTTTTTGAATTTTCCTGTATTCTGTATTACTGCTTGCTCGCGGCCCGCCACGGCCCTCTGGACCTTACTGATTGCCATCATTCTGCTATACCCCTTCTTCTATTATAAAATCAACCTTCTCTCATCCTGCTCGTGGTGGTTGCTCTGTGGCTTTTCGCCTTTGATTCCCGTTTGGATTACTGTGGTACCCTGTTGGAGCTTCTGTCCTGACCATTGTGCTTCTATAATTGTGGTGGCCGGCCCGATGGGTTGTAGGCCCGTATTTGTGAGCAATTTCTGCACAATAAAGGTTTTAAAAAAAAAAACAGGTTGTTGTAACTCATCTGAAGAGTGTTCAACAACCACAGCCGCAACAACAACCACATGTGCAAGTACAAGCCCAAGTACATGTGGAAGGAGAGGTGGCGCAAGGAGAGGAGCAAGCAGAGGTGCATGGAGCGGCATAAGTGCCCACAATAGTTGTTCCTCCCGAAGTAGGGGCACATCAGGAAATCGACATTCAAGCCGAGGTATCACATGAGGAAGCCACTCCTCCTGATGATTCATTGTCTTCCAGATCCCCAGCAAGGAAAAGATCAAGGATGGTGTCTACTTATTCTTCAAGCCCCCTTCCTTCTGATGATATGGATGAAACTTGGGAACCACCACAGCCGTCTGAGAGTGTCGTGTATTTCTATAGGTTCTGAATCGATCCCCCTATTCCTGACCCTATTCTGGTTAAACTACCTAGCTAGTTAACTAACAGTCAGCCCATGAGGCAAGAAATTCCCCATGATGCAGATACCGTTATCTGACGCAGTCACACTACGGCACAGGAACGTGTTATCTGATTAGGTCATAACGCTTGAGATCTAATTAGACAAGCGATATTCCTCCAGCCCCTGATAAGGCATACGACGTTCTCATAACAAATCAAACCTATGACAACCTGGATAATCCGTGCGGCCATTGTTTTGATTTCACAGAGAACTTTAGTAAAGAATGTGCTAACGAGCAAGTCGTATGACATCTTTATTGACGTACCTATGTCCATCCTTACGTCAATCCCGGCACCTTTAAGGTATAAATATTGCCGACCTTGCCCTATGCAAACACACGCGTGGTGACAAGACGGAGCAGCCATACTTGCCGAAGCAGAGAGCAGAAGCAGACCCCTCTGGCAGCAGCCCCGCCTTCCTGACGCGCTGAGAGACGCGCTGCTATCTCAAGCCGAGAGACCCAGCACCGGCGCTTCTGGGCAGCCCTCGCAGGCAGCCTGGAATATCGAGAGCAGAGAAAGAGATACCATTCCTCATTCATCCTAAATTCCAGGTACAGAACTGAATAACCCCTCCTAGAGAATTCTTTAGTTATTCACTTGGCAAAAACAAACTTAACTTAAAACTGTAACTTTCTATTCCCGCCCACGCATTAGACTTAGGTCAGGTACACGGGGTAGGCATATTTAGAAACACCAGTTGAGTACGTTTAGTCAAATATATATGTGTATGTAAATATATTTTAATCATTTTAAACATCATATGGCTCAGAAACCATATCAATGTTTTTACAGTATTATTTTATACTATTGCTTTTAATGTATGCACTTTACTTAACTATAAGTATCGCAATAATATCGATCCATTTCTCTTGTACGAGAAAAGAGACTGATCAATAAATAACACCTTTTATTGAACACGCCCGTCTCTTCCTTTTCTCTACATTCTGATGAGACTAAGAATGCACGTACTGACTGAGTAAAATAATTGCCTTGTGCTCACACGACTCTGGAGATTGACTCTTGATTAGGGGAGAGCAAAGTTGTCATGTTCTATGGTTGTCAGAAACTAAATCCCTTCTTGTCTAATCAGGGAAGTTAATCCTTCCTTGAACATTCGAGAAAGTTTCTAGCGAACTCTGAGCTTAGCTGGCAAACCCAAAAATTAAGTCTAGTATCGACAGTAGTAGACCTAGTTAACGTCTGGCCTAGGCCTTTACTGCTGTAGGTACTATTCCAATGCGCAGAGCCTATTGGGAAAATAGGAACTACACTACATGGCGCCCAACGCGTTTGGAAAGGGCGATAAAACTAACGTAAGACATTTAGAGTAACTCAGTCGTGCTTTCTCACTCAGACCCCTTTTCCCAAATACTCCAAAGACGTCTGGAGTGGGTGAAAGGTTATTATATCCTCCAAAACCTCGCAGGAGGGAACTCCTATGTATGGTTCTTGGTCTAGTCAACGTTGAAGGATAAAACAGTTCCAGAATATTGTGCATCTAATCTCTGTTTCCATAAAGAAACCTGATCTGCAAATAAAAATAATACCATCCTGTCAGTAAAATGGGAGACAGTGATGGAGAAAGAGAGGCAATTAGATTAGCTACTGAAATAGCAGATGCTGATGCTACCATGCAAACAGCAGACCCGGATATAATACTCATCCAGGTCGCCAAAAGGAGATCTATAACCTTAAAACTTATAGAAAATGGACTGACACCTAGAGGTGGCACAGTCATATTCGTAATTGAGGCACACGAATATCGGCAGACAGAGGTATACTATACATGGATACATTTTCCAGCAGCAAATGCTGTAACAAAGTACTTCCACTATTACAAAGTAGAGGAACCTCCTGAAACGTACACTCCTTTCGAGGAGGTGGAAGTACCACTCAAATTCCAAGAGCATTTGCTCTTATTTGATGGCGCCCTAAAACATAATAATCACATTACAAGGCTCGGTCCTTTAGGAAGACCAGGAGCAACGTGGCCGGTCTTAGCCGGATACACACCACATCCAGACATCGACGAGATGACTGCACCAGAGCTATTAATACAGCTAAAACAACTACTAAAAATTCACAGACAATTAGTTCAGTATGTAATGCAGACTTCTACAATTCAGCCAGCGATTAAACTACCACAGCTGACCTCTCACCAGGGGAACACAAATAAAATTACACCACAGAACATCCAATCCTGCCTAGGTAAAGTTCCAGCTAAACGGGAACAGATACCATTCTGGTTGGCACAGAATATTACCCAAATAGAGGCGGTGTTTCCTGACACCACCCCATTAGAAAAACACAGGATTCTGACTATATGTCTCCCAATGGGAATCGCACCACACATTGAGGACTGTGACACTTGGGGTACAGTCTTTGCTTCCATCTACACAAAAACGCACGGTGTTCCATCCATTTCGGTAATACCAGATGTGCTAAAACAAATTCAAGATGAATATGGTCCAGAACCTGCTTTAACTCTTGGTATGAAATTACTAAAAGACTTCAAGCAGGTCTCGGCTATATTACTAGCCAACATAAAGGGTGAAGCAGCAAACGTGGCGATCCGCCAGAGGTTAAAAGAGACAGATATAGCAGACCAACCAGCTGAAATTGCCAGAATCATAGAAAAATCCTATGAAGAACTAGGCAGAGATAGTCTAGGTGGAATACCAGTAAAACCGCAACTGACTACAAGTCCAGAAAAAATGTTTTTTAATAATAATAATAATTCACCAAAAAAGAACTGGGATGGGAACAAACAATCCAATCCTAAAGAAAAGAAATTCCAGTCCAGAGGAAGGTCTCCTAGGCGAAGAGAGAAATCTCCAAACCCGAGACAAAGGTCACCTCAGAGTGAACCCTCTGGGAATAGATATAACCTTAGAAATAGGGATAATATTAAAAAACCTGATAGATATCAAGACATTGATACACGTCCCTCTCAATCTTTTCAGAATTCCTCGCAGAAATCGGAAAGAAGAGGACGATCAGAAGAGCACGCCAAGTCCAAAGACAAGGAACCTGCTCAACTGAAAAAGAAATCACAATTTCCAAAAAAGAAGGTAGCCAGTATCAAGGTAGTTAACAATGCCGAGAATACTGAGGACACAATTGAAAAACGGAGAGTGGGCCCAGACAATGCTAGACAGCGCAGCAGAGGTGAGCATAGCTCGCAAAGTCCTTATGAATCATCTGGAGACAGTGGACACGAATGAATACCTTCAAGTGGAAACTGCAGATACCAGAGTTAGCAAGCCCCACAAAATATACGAGATAACATTACGTATAGAGGGAGATAAGACTAGGAAAATAAGGGGACTATTTTGGGATAACCTATCCAAGGGCTATGACATCCTTCTAGCTGAAAAAGACTGGCCACCGGAGTTTGTCAGGGAGTGCCCTCATGGCGAAGAAGTAATTATGCCTGCCTTCTCGAATCAAATACCGATTCATAAAAAATACACACTTGCTAGAAAGTGGGCAGTGGGCAGTGGCCTTAGCACCTGCTTTATATAAAAATCACGTAGGATGGGATGAGGATTCTCCTCCTCACAAAGTCCAGTTAAAATCACAACCAACTGCACAAAGGCAGTACCCAATTAAGCAAGAAGCTAAAAAACAAGTAAATGAAATACTAGATCAGCTAGAATACCAAGGGGTGATTGAAACTTGCACCTCACAAATGAACAATCCTTTGTTTCCGGTCTCCAAACCAGACAATTCGTACCGTCTAGTTTTGGATTACCGACACCTTAACACATGTTGCAAAACTTTTGCAGTGCAAAACTCACACAGTGCTGCACTAATGAATAACATAGTGCGCAAAAAATACAAAACAACCTTGGACATCTCCAACGGATTCTTTTGTCAAAACATAGCACCAGAGAGCAGATATTTAACTGCATTCTCAGTAAATGGCACTCAAAAACAATTCTGTCGGTTAGCCCAGGGGTACAAGAATAGCCCGGGGGTATTCTCAGCGAGAGTAACAGAATTACTACAACAATATGATGATGAAGCATTATCTTATGTCGATGACATTTACTTAACAGATGATGACTTGGAAACTCACTTGAAAAGAGTGAACACCATAATACTTGGTTTCGCTGCAGAGGGTTACAAATTCAACTTCAAAAAGTCCAGAATTGCCCATCTGACGGTCCTATTCTTAGGATATGAGTTATCAAGTGAAGGCAAAAGCCTGGCAGACAATTTCCTAGAGAAATGTGCCGTAATCCAAGCTCCTAAAACACTAAAAAACCTACAGTCAATTCTAGGCTTCCTAAATTTCGGAAGAACTTACATTGCTAATTACGCAGAAAGGGTCAAGCCCCTTTACGATCTAATTAAACCAGACTTTAAAAGATCCAGTTGGACTCAAACTCACACAGAAATTTTGAGATCCTTACAAACAGACATGCTAATTAAAACAAAATTAGAAACCCGTGATAATACACGCAACCTTGTGATCCGAGTCATCCCAGGGAAATGCGGATACACATACCTGACCTCTAATGAGGGAGAAAAGGTACCAATTGCATTTAAATCGCACTTGTACACTAAGGCTGAAATGAAATTTAGCCCAACGGAAAAAATTCTTACAGCAACACAGAGAGCTATAGCAAAAGAACGAGCCCTGGCACAAGGTAAACGAATAATAATCGTGACACCAATACCAGCCTTAGAGGCAGTAACAAAGGCAAGCATTCCAAATGCGAAAGCACTCCATCCGAGATGGATACAATGGGCTAACTCTCTTGCTGCAACAGACGTGGTGTACGAATTTGATCCTTACTTAAAAACACAAGAATTTCTACAATATGAATTTGAATGTCCTCTGCCAACCGAAATTCTGCCTCTAGACCAATACGGCTGTATAATATATACAGACGGATCAGCACAACCCGCAGTAGGGGGTAAACAAGCTTACAGTGCTGCGTGCGCGATTGTTAAAGGTCGTTGGCACGAAGGGAAATTTAAACCAACCCTGACTAAGACCCAATCTCTAGGAGATTGCACAGCTCAGCGAGCTGAATTACTAGCATTCAAGATGGCGCTTGAAAATACCGATCGAGAATTCCCCACACTCATAGTGTGCGATTCGTATTATTGCGTTCAATCTTATAATGAATACTTGCAGATCTGGCTTCAAAATGGTTTCAAGGATGCGAAAGGAGGCACAATCAAGCATAAAATGCTATGGGAACAAGTAGCTCTTTTACAAAAAGAACTACCAAAGACTCACGTGATACATACACTGAGTCATCAACGTGATGGCGTTCACGTTGCAGGGAATTCATTGGCTGATGAGGCCGCGAAGGCAGCTGTGCAAACGGCTTCCGTAGCTGCCATCACCCGGTCAAAAACAAAAATAGACAGCGAAATATTACAAGCTGTCAGCGCTTCTGAAAAGGATTCGATAGAACCACTCCCTAAAGGCTTTCCATTAAAGTACTCATACATAACAGATGAAAACAATGTTCCTTTTGCTCAAATCCCTGGAGTGGGGGATAGGGCAATTCCAAACATGGAACACAGATTAGGACTAATAATAGCGGCACACGAAGGGCTTGCTTCTACCCATGCTGGCGTCTCAGCCACAGTATCATTATTAAAACAGAGATACTGGTGGCCGCAAATGAGAAGACAAACAAGGAACTATGTTCTAGCATGTGAAATATGTCAAAAAATGAAAGTATCAACTGTGAGACGTCCAGCACAGACGCCCCTTCTAATCTCGGATAAACCATTAGCCTGTGTTTATCTAGACCACTGCGGTCCCTTACAAAGGGACGGTAACTATAAATATATCTTGGTCGCAGTGGACTCATGCACGAGATTCATATGGATGTGGCCCCAGCGAACGGCTGACGCCAGAACTGTTATAAAAGATTTGCGGGTCTTTATCGGCACATACGCAATTGGCATTCTGCATTCGGACAATGGTCCTGCTTTTAGCTCTCGGGCTTATAAGGAGGCCATGGTCAGCATGGGCGTGCAATTGCGGTACTCTTGTCCATTTCACCCTGAGGGGAACGGAATTGTTGAAAGAAAAAACCGTGACATAAAGCAATCTATAACGGCAAAGGTATTAGGTTCGGGAACTGGGTGGGTCAAACATCTAATAAGTGTCCAACGTAGTCTAAATAACTTGCCAAGAAATTCTCTGAAGGGATTCAGTCCGTACGAATTATTATTCGGAACTAGGATGTTGATCTCTGACCTTGATAGTCAGACTTCAGTGGTAATAGAAAAAACCTTTGATGTCAAAGACCGTTTGGCTATTTTGCAGGACTTAAACAAAACAAGAAAAGACCTGAGCAACATACAGTTGAAACAACAGCCAACAACCACTGAAGAATCACCACCTGTCCCAGCAAGACCTGTCTGGATTCCAAAAGTCGGGGATCTAGTCAGGGAAAAGATCGCGGTAAAGAAGGAATTTGGGCCTTCTTACAGAAAAGCAGTTCCTGTCTTGTCTGTCAACGGGACAAGATCAGTTGTACTACCGCCACTTGCTGGAAAAAAGGAGAACCGAGTTGTATCCATCGACCTGGTAAAACCACAACATGTGGCCGATAACAAACAGTAGGCCAAGTGGACTCCCAATAAGTAGCAGAACACCAAGGTTTGCTACCAGTACAGAGGTCCTATCAAAGAGGCTCATCACATTCGAAACGCCTACAGAAGAACAACAAGGACTATGCAACAATGCAATAGAACTTAGACCTCTGAAAACCCAAATAAAGACATTTAGTAGAGACACACCAATCTATACAGAAGTACCAAGTGAAAATGCAAGAAACAAAAATCCTGAACCAATTGGAACAATTGACAGAACTGCATCCGGTTACTTCATCAACTTCGATGATTCCTCTGACGGTTTCAGCGAACAAAAGACATAGCCATCATCAAAATCCTTTAAAGACAAAGCGACGGAACTTTTGAAACAACTAAAAGAAACATATCTGATTTCTCCATGGATTGAATTTTGGGTGGGTTTTGGTGCATTTATCCTCATACTTTGGCTCATCATGGTATTTACCTTGGGACGCTTCATTGAGGGAAAATATGCTAAAATGGACACAGCAAGTCAGAACATCAACTTGGTCCTCAAACCACACACATCTTCACACGTCGAGAAACGAGAACTTTCTTCAGAACTTTCTTCAGCCAACTTCACAGCAATTCCAATACCTGGTGGGGTAGCCTGGGACAACACTGACTATGAAATTTATGGTCCGGTCGAGATCCTGAAATATCCACACCAAATCAAGATCTCTTTGAGTGACTTTGCAAAACCAAACTCATTTGCTGATGATTGGGACTTTGAAAGTATTAACAATATGATGTCTGACTTAGTAATGTCTGCTAAATTTACAAAACATGATTATTTGCAGGGTTCTACAAATTATGATAGTATGTATTGCTATAACCACTATGGTAACCATTTCTTGCATAAATCTGCACAACCTAGAAATGTTTTAAGTTATAATCAATGGGAACATTGTGCTACACCTCCAAAAGGGAGCTCTAGAACCGTATATGACAAATATTCATATTTTTCAGGTTTTAACATAACTAATGCTCAAACATTTTATTACAAATTGTCAAACAAGACAGGGATGAAAACCATGATAACCAACACAAAATTGATATATTCGGATTCTTTCTTTGAAAAAATGAATACTTTTGGATTTGATTATTGGGACAAACATGTTGATTTGAAAAGTGTTTGGGGTACAAAAGAATGGCAAGTACAGGGTTTAGAAGCTTTGTTTAGAGCCTGCATGATCCCAGAACAAATGATATTTTTAAATGACACCGTCCAACAAACCACCTGTCTTGGCCTAGCAAAAATCAAAGATTTAAATAACCTATCTATTCCAAAGCCAACAATGTTTAGCAATAACTCTGATACAGATGAAGGAATAGACATAAACCATATACTTAACCAAAACAGAACACATCCTGATTGGAAACAATGGTTGATCTGGCCCACAGATACAAATAACTGTCAAGATAGATTCCTGAATAAAACACAGGGTTTCAAAATGACCAGGCCAGACCCTAGATATCCCCAAAGACATCACCCAGGGATAATAACAACCTACAGTGTGGGCAAATTATGCCTTCAATGGCTACAAACTTCCACACTGCCTGAAATTAAGCAACACCTAACTTTACTTACTGATGGTGCTGACTTGCGTGATTTCATACTGGGACCACGCAAACAGCGTCATAAGCGTTTCATAGCAGCCTCTGTATATGCAGCATACAATGAGGCCTGGAAGGTTACTCAAATTGAGACAGCAGAAAGAATACGGGAAATTGACCGTATTAATTTGGAAAAATCACTTTCTGTAGTGGACAATGGGTTAATGACTCTGTCCTCCAGAATTTTTTCATTGGACAGCATTGTGTCTTCAGCAATCGATATATTATCGCAAGACTTACTATTATTACAACATGGTCAGTCACAATTGCGTTCTATTGTACAGTTTGGTTGGACGTTACAAAATCTGCGTTCAGGCTATGTGCCTTGGCGTTTAATCAACACAACGTCACTATTCCAAATCTTTAACCTTACTGATAGACAAATCGGTATGGCGCAGAAGGGTGCTGATTATACAATCTTGAGCATTGAAAAACTAGAAAGATTACCAATGACAATGTCAGAACGACCTGTCAGTGAATGGATAATCCACGGAATCATAAATATTCCAATCTAAACCTTCAGGTTTCAATACTGCCAAAAATATATACAGGCTGGCATGTACGAGAAATTGGGAAAGGAGTACCTTAAAACAACTTGGAACCTGCCCTATTCACATGCATGTGTCAGTAACAAAGGACAGAAAGTGTTTCTTAGTGGCAACAATTGTGATATGTCACTAAGCGGCACGCTTCTGTGTAACGGTATTAGTTTGCACGGAGCCTGTGAAGGGAATTCATACAACCTTTCATGTCACCAGCAAGGCGCACCTGCAACTGAAATAGAACCATTCTTTCAAAGACTCTATAATGGGAGTTACATTCTTATTGTAGACCGCAGATGCTGTAGTCTTATGCCCGGGACTCCTTATCTCGTCACTACGACGGCGAAGGTCAAGTGCTGTGGACGTTCTTTGTTCCCCAGCTCCTTTCCAGACAGGGAGGCAAGGGCATGGCCCGGTCTGAAAATTACTTCTATTCGAATAGACACTTTAAGCAGAATGAAAACAGTGCTTCTTCAGACGCCTACAAGGCTCACGTCATCTAAAGAAACGTATGATCTACAAGTCGCAAGGACGACTGCAGAGATACATACATTATTATCAACCAATTCCCCCGTACATTTCGCGGAAATCCTGAGCGAAATCTTAAATATTTCTGATACCACAGGGGTCTCAAAGGTATTTAAGACAGTATTTTCGATGGCATTAACACCATTCAAAGCCATACTGGGTATTTTTCCAGACTTCGTCCATTCGATTTTTGGCGGACTTCCCCTGATCCTAGGACTAATTGCAGGAATCCTATTCCTAGTCCTTATTTTTCGTTATGGCAACCCATGTCACAGAACAAAATCTCACGACAATGGAAGATACGATCCTAGCCATTGGATACCGGGACCGGATATCAAAAATCCTGGGACTCTCCCGGCTTAGAGACCTAAACATGACTTGGTTTCTATCATTTCGACCAATGTGGCAAAGGTGTGTTTTACCTGTACTAAGGTGTCTGCTATGCGGAGAAGAATGCGTGTTAGACACCTGTCTGACGCTACAATCGGATGCGCCAGTGGATGCAGATACACTGTTGGTTCCTACCAAGGTTCACGCACTGTGCTGCCCTCAAAGGCTGCCAATTCTGATGACGGCATTCCTGGAATCTTCACCACTGCGATTGAAGAGTAGTGAAGTTCAAGATGAAAGCAGCATCGAACAGGTACGACCTTCTGTCAGCAATGCAAATCAGAATGTCAATGGAGACAATCATGCGCATGAATGCATGGTTACCCCTATTTCCGACTTAGTGGAACTTTCCCATGAAGCTGTTGACAGTTTTTTCGAAAGCCTGAATGATATGATGTTCTCTCCGGAACAGAAATAGAGACTTTTGAGTAAACTCGCACACGGCGTTCCCTGAATTCGGCCTTCAACTTTAAAAATAAAGTCACATGAACAATTACAATCCAGTTCACGGACAGCAACTTTTTTCAGCAAGCCCCTAAAATATTTTTCTATATATTTTTTCCCGGGACACTGATCTTCTGCTTAAAGTAAGAAACTATTCCTAGAGAACTAAGATTTCTATTTTTTTAGATTCTTTATAGACTTTATATAGACTTTAGCTGCCCACTGGTATGTTCACAATATATTTTATGTGATGAAATGGTTTCGACTTTTTTTCTGTATAGCCATATTAAGAGCCATTTCATGTGTATTTATCATATACCAACAAACAATAATGCATAACAATGCGTGTTTACTTTTGCATTTGATTCATAGCTTAAGTGCATACGATATATATGACTGCAATTTTTCAGTATATTTGAAAATTTCAAAATGCATTTATGTATTTTGGGGTGGTAAGGTATACACTATACTCTATAGTATGTTGTACTATGTTATACTATGCATAGATTAGTAGATATGACCATAGTTAGCGTGGAGTGGGTGTCGTGTATTTCTATAGGTTCTGAATCGATCCCCCTATTCCTGACCCTATTCTGGTTAAACTACCTAGCTAGTTAACTAACAGTCAGCCCATGAGGCAAGAAATTCCCCATGATGCAGATACCGTTATCTGACGCAGTCACACTACGGCACAGGAACGTGTTATCTGATTAGGTCCTAACGCTTGAGATCTAATTAGACAAGCGATATTCCTCCAGCCCCTGATAAGGCATACGACGTTCTCATAACAAATCAAACCTATGACAACCTGGATAATCCGTGCGGCCATTGTTTTGATTTCACAGAGAACTTTAGTAAAGAATGTGCTAACGAGCAAGTCGTATGACATCTTTATTGACGTACCTATGTCCATCCTTACGTCAATCCCGGCACCTTTAAGGTATAAATATTGCCGACCTTGCCCTATGCAAACACACGCGTGGTGACAAGACGGAGCAGCCATACTTGCCGAAGCAGAGAGCAGAAGCAGACCCCTCTGGCAGCAGCCCCGCCTTCCTGACGCGCTGAGAGACGCGCTGCTATCTCAAGCCGAGAGACCCAGCACCGGCGCTTCTGGGCAGCCCTCGCAGGCAGCCTGGAATATCGAGAGCAGAGAAAGAGATACCATTCCTCATTCATCCTAAATTCCAGGTACAGAACTGAATAACCCCTCCTAGAGAATTCTTTAGTTATTCACTTGGCAAAAACAAACTTAACTTAAAACTGTAACTTTCTATTCCCGCCCACGCATTAGACTTAGGTCAGGTACACGGGGTAGGCATATTTAGAAACACCAGTTGAGTACGTTTAGTCAAATATATATGTGTATGTAAATATATTTTAATCATTTTAAACATCATATGGCTCAGAAACCATATCAATGTTTTTACAGTATTATTTTATACTATTGCTTTTAATGTATGCACTTTACTTAACTATAAGTATCGCAATAATATCGATCCATTTCTCTTGTACGAGAAAAGAGACTGATCAATAAATAACACCTTTTATTGAACACGCCCGTCTCTTCCTTTTCTCTACATTCTGATGAGACTAAGAATGCACGTACTGACTGAGTAAAATAATTGCCTTGTGCTCACACGACTCTGGAGATTGACTCTTGATTAGGGGAGAGCAAAGTTGTCATGTTCTATGGTTGTCAGAAACTAAATCCCTTCTTGTCTAATCAGGGAAGTTAATCCTTCCTTGAACATTCGAGAAAGTTTCTAGCGAACTCTGAGCTTAGCTGGCAAACCCAAAAATTAAGTCTAGTATCGACAGTAGTAGACCTAGTTAACGTCTGGCCTAGGCCTTTACTGCTGTAGGTACTATTCCAATGCGCAGAGCCTATTGGGAAAATAGGAACTACACTACAAGAGTGAGGCACACCATGATCTGACAAAGGTAGCTAAGCGTAAAAGGAAGGTCCCCGAAAGTCTCAGAGTTATGGAGTGTGATGATGACGCTGAACAAGAAGTGGCGTATACTCCTGCTGATGAAGACTCTCACGACGACGACACAGTCATCATAGACGTCACTCCAGCCTCAGCGGGCATGCAGCACACAGACATTTTAACCCTCGCCCGAAATGCTGCTGAGCGTGATGATGATGATGGCGACGTGGGAATGGGACCACCACGAATGCAGTTAACCAGTACATCACCACCTACAGCTTCCATATTTTCTCGCCAGAAGGGACCTCCATCCACCTCAACCTCCATTTCCTCAATTAGTTGTGCTGTAAGTGCACAACGTACTAAATTTCGCCAACACACATCCTCCAGTTCATCTGGCATTAGCAGCATTCCCAGTATCGCCTCCTCCGCCCCCCACAGACATTTGAAGTCCGCAGTTTGGGACTTCTTTAGTGTTAGCCCAACAAGGGAAAACATAGCCATTTGTACCATTTGTAAGGTTCAAGTTAGTCGTGGTAAGCTTGGTACCAACTATAGTACCGGAGGCCAGAGAGGTCATCTTGAGAGACAGCACACTGTCAAATGGCATGCGCACCTAAGGGAGATCAAGGATGCCCGAATTGCAAGTCAACAAATTGTATCCGTTGATGTTTCATCTGCTGATGACGAGGAGGAAGAAGCGTCAAACATTTCTTCAGTTACACCCAGTACCCCTGTCAGCAGCACACCCCCTGCAAGATATATGAGCCACACTAAGAGTGTGGGAGAGAATGAGACACCAATGCGAAAAAGTTCATCATCACTGAGCGTAACTGGGTCGCAGAAGTCATCATCATCCCGTAAAATGGTCCAGCCCACCATTAGAAGCATGTTGTTTTCAGAAGCGCCATATGAACGCAACCGCCCAATGGTGCATCTGTATAACACTAAGCTGGCTAAAATGCTAGCGCTGGACCTTCTCCCTTTTTCTTTTGTGGAAGGGGTGGGTTTTCTTGAAATGGTGGCAACGCTCTGCCCTAATTGGAAGGTTCCTAGCCGGTTCTATTTTGCCAGAGTTGCGGTTCCAGCACTACATGAAGATGTGCTGGAGGTGATTGCGGCAGCTTTGCAGAAGAGTGCTGTTCACACTATACATCTGACAACAGACATGTGGACCAGTTGCGCAGCCACTGATTACATGTGCATCACTGCACACTGGGTCTCTTTTTCAGGGGTTAAAGCAAAGATAAATGCAGGTGTTGACTCGGACAAAGTTTATAAAGCTGCTCAGAAACATGCAACAATAGCCATGTTTGCCATGGAGAAAAGTCATACAGGAGAAAACATTTTGCATGAGTTTAACACAAAGGTCTTTGAATGGCTGTCCCCAATAAAACGCATGATTGGTTATGTTTCCACAGATAATGGCACCAATGTAGTTAAGGCCATGGATATGGGTAACTATTTCAGAGTGCCGTGTCTGGCGCACTGTATAAACCTGGTTGTTAAAAAATTCTTGAGTGAAGAAAGTCCAGTCTCCGAGTTACTGACCACCTGCCGAAGAATGTGCACACATTTAAACCATTCTTTTAAGGCCCGGAAGCAGCTGAGGTGCCTGCAACATGAACGTAAATTGCCAGTGAAAGCACTCATCCAGGAGGTGGCAACACGTTGGAACTCAACCTTCTACATGCTTGAGCGTCTGTATGAGCAGTATGCGGTAGTCAATCAGTATTTCTTTAAACTGGGTACACCTATGATAGACATGAGGCTACAGGTGGAGCAATGGGACCTAGTTAAAAGCCTGACAGACATGCTTCGTCCTTTTGAGGTCTTCACGCGTGCAGTCAGCAGGGAGGACTGTAATTTGGGAAAAGCTATCCCATTGGTGAGCATGCTAGAGCACCGACTGAAGGCGGTGTGTTCTAAGTTTGAAAAAGATGGAAAGGAAGAAGCATTTGAGTTGGCAGAGAAGTTATTACACCGCCTACTTGGCGATGATCGTCTTGAAATGATCAACACAGAACAGCATTACATTTGTGCTACTATTCTGGATCCACGGTACAAAAAGGCAGTGGCAGGCAGAGTATTCTTTCCTTTTGATGACGCAGATGTTACAAAGTACAAACATTGGCTAGCTGTGTCAGCCACTCGGTTTGAAAGAGAACGGCAGGAAATTGAAGGAAAAGGCAGTACATCAGCATCAGCAGGCCGTCCGCAGTCAAAAAAATCCACTTCTGCATTTGTGGCTGTGGCAGAAGTGAGTGATTTTCCCTCTCAGCCGTTAACGACACCAGCAACCGTATCATCTGCACCAGACACAACAGTAATATTGTGTGAAGAAGAGGATTGGCTAACTCAGCTTGGGTTTGCTTCTGAAATGGTCCCAGAAAAAAGTAAGCAAAGTGGAGGAACCCTGGAGAACCTTGAGTCGATGGTGCAGGCCTATCTGAATGACTCAACAGAGGTCCATCTTTCTCATGACCCATTGGCGTATTGGCATGGGAAAACAGATGTGTGGCCAGAGATCACCAACCTGGCTATAAATTACTTGTCTTGCCCACTCGCAAGCATGTCTTCTGAATGTGTTTGCAGTGCTGCTGGTGGCATTGTAACTTCCAAAAGGACCCACCTCTCGCCCAAAAATGTGGAGAGGTTAACAATGATCAAGATGAATCAGCACTTCATACCACCAGATTACAAATTACGAGAATGCACGCAGGAAGAAGACGAGGAGGACACCAACTTAGATGAGGGAAGTTCTTCCCTGTTAACTGACCTACTCCCGTCTGAATTAGCAGAGTTTGAGGATGAGCTCTTCTTCCCTGACACCGAGCCCTGAAAATGAGTCAATGAATCACTAACTTTCTTTTTCGTCCTTATTCACTTTTATTCCTGTTTGTCTGTCTTTCTTTGTTTTGCAAAATCTATATAAAGAAAAACTTTAATCACCTAATCACAAAAACAAGCCCATCAGCAGAACTGTCTTCACTTATTTGCTTATTGATTTGAAGGTGCCGCAGTCTGCATTCCTCAGGTTCACAAGTTCACAAGAACATGCTCCTCTATCCTCCTCCTCCTCCAGACTCCTATTTCCCTCAAAGCAGATGGCTGGATTACGCTCAATGAAGAAAGACTCTGCAATTGTGGGGATGTTCTACTTCTTTCCACCTGGGTTGACGGGTCTGGGGCCATTGCTGGGAAGGTCTAATACCGGATAAAAGTGGTTTGGACAAAATCGGAGCTGAAAAAGATTTTGCGCTTTTGATCACTTGCCTGTCTTTGGGGTGCTGTTTGGCGGGCTTTTAGGTTGTTGTGGGTGGGTTTTGGGGTCTGGGAGCACTGCTGGCACAGTCTAATGTTGATTGCATTTGTTTTTCAGGAAATCCATGATGGAAAAGGGGAGTTAGGGCCTAGCTGCAGAGCGCATTTGGACTGAATTCCAGGTAGGCCCAAAGTTTTTTTAAGTGTGGCTTTTCCCGGGTTTTTCCTTTTGGCTTGTTTGGGGGGGTTAAACTTGTTTTCGCCCAGGTTGAAAGTTCTGGGGCCATTGCTGGAAAGGTCTAATACCCGAAAGAAAGTGTTTTGGAGACAATCCCTGGGGAAAAAGTTTTTGCATTTTCTGAGATTTCGCTCACTCTACCATTTTCGGGGGGCTGTTTGTGGGGGTTCCTGGTGTTTGTGGGGGGGTTTGTGAGTCGTGGAGCAATGCTGGGTATGGATACTTTTGCTTGCTTGCAAGTGGTTTGAATACAATCCATGGTGGGTAAGGGGGGATTTGGGCCTACTTACTTTCAAAGTACGTTTTGTCACCATTTTCTACTAGGCCTAGTTTTTGGAGATCTGATTGGCGGTCTTCTACATTTTTGCGACTGGGTTTAGTAAGGGTCTGGGAGCACTGCTGGGAAGGTCTAATTTTGTTCTAAAACACAGTTTACAGTACACCTAGCTTGAGGGGAAAGATCCGCTAAATTAATTTGCCCATACTTATTTATCCTTCAAAAGGAGACTCAGACAGAGTAGGCACTTTCAAAAATATTGTACTGTCTATTAGGAAACTCAAAGTGTGACTTTTTGCACTACACAGCGTACATACCTTATATTTATTTGTCAGTGGTGTTCTAATATCACTTCCTGTTTTGCCATCAATAATTACAGGCCGGGTTTCAGCCTGTGCAATGGGAAAAAAAGGATGAAGTCAGGCTTCACATTAGCAAGCCGCAATTCAGCATCTGCCAGGCAGGCAGTGGACAGGGTGTCTTCTGGTCACCAACATTGATGGACGGAGCGTCAGATGGAATGGAGGAGTCCCGCTAATAAGAGGAATGTTTGGATGCATGCAACTTACCAAATTCAACAGGACAACTACAAAAACATACAGATACAGTATCCGTTCTTTTCTAATTATTTAATGTAATGTTATTGCTGTGAACTTCTATGAGTGTGACTCTGCATTTCTTTGATCTCTGCTTCTAAATTCATCCCTACAGCCATTCTATAGGTTTTACTTCTGCTATTTTTTAAACCTAATTTAATGTAAGAAGTGTTTCTCTGAGTGCAGAGATAGGCAAGTGAAAACGCATAATTATTACTGCAGCCCTGTACTGTCGCATTCTTTCATTCACGGTTGTCGAAAGTACTACTTACTTTTCAGTAACCATGCATGCAGTAGTGCATGCACTTCCTTTATGTCACTTACAAGATTTATGGATAGCTTTGTACCCAAAGATTTGTTTATCTTCAATTATTGTTTGTCCATGCTGTGCTTTTTTTTCTTCTCTCAACAAAACTTTCCCAAAAAACCCCATTCCCATCCATTTTCCAAACCCTAACCCTCTTCCCCCGGGCTGTGTGGTTTTGATTGATGTGTGACTAAATGACAGCAATAATTCCACACACTTGCTGGGGAGGATAAGGTCATAGCAACAGGCTGGTGAAGGAATCCGAGGATATATTCTTACTCAGCTTGACACTGAGTCACTATTGGCAAATGAAAGCAGATTTTCATGTGCGCCATCAACTTGATTGGTCATCAAGAACATCCTCCTCCTAGACGTGGCAAATTATTACGCTGCTGTGTCCTTCACCTTCAGTACTATTTCTTGTACTAGTAGCCAATGTCAAAGAAATTCAACGCAAGTACTAGTTATACTTTCAATACTTTACCATTTGTTCGGCTACATTGTGGCACTGTTCTAGTGTACTGATACCTGCTATATTCTCTATCGTACCGTTCTAATGCTACGGTAAGGACAAACAAGGTTTCATTTTCTTTTGTTTCAGATGCTGCAACTGCCACTGTGTAACACCACAAGTACCACCGCAATGATGACATTTCATCCGCCCCGGATTGCCAACCTTAATCGCCATTTCCCGTGCAGCCAGCCCTGTGCCTAGCCCTATTTCCAAACACAAATTACAGGTAAGATAAGAGTTTGGGGGGAGGTAGTATAATGGAGTATTAGGAGAGACGAGAGACTGACGGTCCTAGGACTATTAAATTCACTTACTCTGTGACAGGCACTTAGTTTTGAAAACATTTGGGCAATTACTAGTACTTACACAATTTGAATCGAGATGCCACTTAAGTTTCAGGAAAACAAACTTAATGTTAAACCCCCACCCACCAGCCTCAAAAGCAGTAAAAAACACGTATGCTAAGATAAAGTTTAAAGTATATTTATATATCCCTAACATAAATATTCTCCCGCAAGACCCAACCCACCCCCCCTCCCAAACCCAAACGAATGTCCGTGAAAACTAAGTCCAAAAAAGTAGAAAACCCAACTCCCAATTCCCACCCCCCACAAGTCTTTAAAAAAGGGGCAAGGGACAGTCTCCTCCTCTGCTGGCTGCTGTTGACTTTTCGGGCCAGGTCGTCATGCTCCTTGCGGAGAGTCTCGAGCAGGGTTTTGGTGTTGAGGAGCTCCTGTTCGAGGTAGGACACCCTCAGTGAAAGGCGGTGCACGCATGCCTTGCACCTGCTGTGGGGGGCAGCTGATTTCTTTGCTACTCGGCGGTGGCGGATGGCTGCGGTACCCCGGCTCCGTACCGCTGGAGACCTGCTGCGCTGACTGGCTGACCCAGGGAGCGCGGAGGAGGATGCAGGTGTCGCCATGGATGTTGTCGACGTACTCTGCGTGTCCCCCTCCTCCTGGGCCACCAGCCGCCGATATTCGGCGACAGTGGCCTCCAGCCTCCGTTGTCGGGCCCTTTTAGCCAGCTCCTTCCGTGTTGGTTTAGAAGGAGCATCTATATGAAGAAAGAAAGACATAGTCTGTAACCAATGCTCTTTAAGATTAACACAAAATGATTCAGCAGGAAGTTGTGTCACAGTAGAACTAGCAACTTGCAAGTGCAGTACATAACTATTGTGGCCAGTATCTATCTAACCTCCCACTTCTTCATCCTTGCTCTAACATTAGTGGGAGTTTAAGGAATCAATTCTACGAGCACTATGGACTCACTCCATTAGAGTTGACTATGACAGTACACCAGTCTTATTTTTCTTCTTCTCTCTTGTTTAGCAAAATTGGTACATTAACTTCTGCAAGCCGGCATAATGCCAGCGCAGTCAACTTGCACCCGAGAAAAACAGAAGCCCGCCATCATGAGTGAGACAGACTTGTGTTACTGTACCAGTCCAGTACATGCAGGTGGTGATGCTCTTACTTTTCTATTACGGGTGGCACTGAGAATACTCTGTTACAAGTGCTACTGCTTAATTAATTTAACTTTCACCCTACAGTGCCAATGTACTAGAAAAGGAAAATGAAGAAGATAAATAATCTGATTATCTATCACTGCACATGGTATGTATTTGCTTACATATGGGATGGCTTTAGGTGGTTTGCTTTTTATTGAGTGAACAGTGATACATCCACACATGAATGACCGAGTTCTACTAAACTTATTAACAGAGGTAGTGAGTGGCCATCGTAATAGCCGGATATATGCTGTGCTTGCAATACAAACTACTGCTACTATTCATGGTAGTATTCGGACAAAATTACAACTTCTTTTCCTTGCCTTTCCTACACTGGGACGGACGTGCGGGTGCGGTGTTACATGCTCTTCAAAGTAACACTTAGTTCATCCAGTGACCGCTTACTCTCTCTAGATAAACATATGCTATCTAAGAGTCAGATAGTACCATGATCCAGGCATCCATCCATTCAAACTATATGTCAATCATTCTTCTTCATGTCTCTCATCTGGACAAACCTTACGTTTTCTCACGGGAAAACAACCTTTTTCATTTTATTTAGGAAACCACAAGCCATACATCCGTGCTTGACTTGCATTTCAATTTCAACCAAAGCATATATTGCGCACACATACAGTTTCTGTTTCACTCACCCAGGCTGTTCTCCTTCCACCCATCCTTGCTTCATCCTTCACCCAGTCATGCATCATATTCCTTCCCAGCCACCTCAGGCACCAATCAAACACGTATCATTCTTCTTTGTCAGTCATCATTACTTTTAACTTGCTCGTCCTTCCACACTTACTTACACCCTTCTTTCGCTTTTCGTTCATCCCATCCATCAAGTTCATCTCAGATCTGATTTGGATTCTCGAAAAAAAATTCACCGCTGATTTGAAGTAAATTTAGAGGAGGCTACTACCTGGTTGATAAAAACTTTGTTCTAAATTTGAAAGTCTGCTTAACAGTATAGTAACTTAACTGTAGAACATATATACTACATCCGTGCAGAGAGCACACTATGCAGTCTGCAATCTCAATAAGTAAGGAATATAAGAGCTTACCACTGCCCGCCACTACCGTGGCAACCCGCACAGCAGTTTCGTCTGGCACTCGCACCGCCTCCTCCCCAGAAGTGTCCCTCCACCTCCGCGCTGGGCCCAGCACCAGATGTTCCACCTACAAAGTACATTTAAGAATGTTAGATGTCATAGACATACACCACTCACTAGTATTTTGTCTAGGAATGAAGAAATGTGAATACATAAACCAATCTAATAATTTGTGACTGTCTACTCTAAAGTAAAAATGTCCCTTTTTCCAGGGAAGGGTGTTGTCTTGCTGCACTTTTTGGCACAACTGATGAATGCTTGCTTTTTAACACGCACCATTTTTCTCATAACAGACAGAAGCTTCACTTCTAAGAACAAATCATCATCACTAGGACGGAGTGACCAACGATTCAGCAGCAAAAAGAAAAATTAAAGTTCCAACCAGGTGAGGGCTCGGCTCGCCCACAATAAATGTGTGAAATAAATGACTAAGCACTTTCCCATTTTTAATCAACCGTTTATGTTTTATGACAAGCTTGATTTTAATAAATATTTTTACTTTTAATAAAGCTTTAAAACTTAAATAGACTCTGTGGTTTTTGGTCAAGAGTGAATGAGCAAAAGGTTTTGCAATTTCCAAGCATGAGTCCGTGCCTCTGACACTTCTGGACTCTGACTCCGTACTCTTGTCCTGCGTTGGATAATCATCATTGGGGATCAATCATCGATGAATTTGGGAGCTAAATGACTCTGCCACACTATCTAGTCAGTAAGGAGATTGGGGGTTCTTCAAAGTCTGATCTCACTGAGGTATGTGGAAAGTCTACCTGCGCCTATTATAATTGATAAACAACGCACTATTTAGTGTCCATACTTCTGTTTGTGCAGATTTGTCCCTGCAACAGTAGTAGTATGGATTGTCCTCCTATCCAAACCAAAAGTAAAGTAGTATCTTATTCTTTCTTGGTGGTCATTCACCTTTTTATTGTTGGTAATTGTCAAAGAATAAACATTTAGAAGTCTTGAAAAGACATTATGGACAATCCCAGAGGACTGCACTCAGTGCATAGAGCTATTGCTGACTAGAATGGGAGTTTCGTTTAACACCTTTTGCCAAATGTGCAATCTTAGTTAGCTACACAGACAGACTAATAAGAAGACTCTAGTAATACCACAGGGAGTCATAGTAGATGCAGGATAAGAATTTAGATACAGTCTACAACATGTTGTTCAACATCTACCTAGCCCCCCTCTTTACGCTGGTTGCCAATTGGGGTGTCAAGGCAATTTCTTACGCCGATGACACCCAATTGGTATTTCCGTATTCAGAGGTGTCGCAGGAGGCCTTCTCGAGCTTCAAGGGCTGTCTCCAAGATGTGGCCTGTTGGATGAATACGAATAAATTAAAGCTGAATGCTAATAAAACGGAAGTGATCTTTTTCGGTAAAAACCCCCCTCCACCCTCAGAGCTATGGTGGCCAGCGGAGATGGGACAAGCTCCCTCACCCAGCATAATGGCAAAAAATCTGGGAGTGCGGTGGGATGACAGTTTGTCCTTTACCTCGCATATCCAACAAGTAGTTGGCTGCTGTTTGAGTAAGCTGAGGAATCTCCGCAAGATTCTGAGACTTCTCCCTGAGAGCTGTCGGAAAACAGTAATCCATGCCACAGTGACATCTAGACTGGATTACGCCAACGGCCTCTATTTGGGCTTACCTAAATACCTTATACAAAAACTTCAGCTGGTCCAAAATGCGGCTGCGAGACTGTTAATGCGGATTCCTTTTAAGCACTCAGTCTCTCCGTATCTTCGCTCACTGCACTGGCTACCAGTTGCCAGCAGAATCAAATTCAAGGCACTCACATTGGCCTTTAGATCTCTGTTTGGCACCTGCCCTAAGTATCTGAAAACCCGGCTCCCGAGATACTCCCAGGCCCGTGCGCTTTGCTCCAATTGCCACGTTCGACTTGCCGTCCCACGAGCAAAAAGGGCTCGGCTGGGGGGTCGAACTTTTTCGGCAAATATTGCGACACTGTGGAACACCCTGTCCCCAGCAATTCAGCAAGCCCCCTCTGAATATTGCTTCAAGCGGTTGCTTAAGACTTGGCTCTTTACTCAACCACGCTAAGCTCTCCCTTTTTTTCTGTCTTCTGGGTTAATAGTGTTCTACTTAGCGCCGGGACACCTCCTAGTGAGGTAGCTGTTCGCGCTTTATAAAATGCCGCATTATTATTATTACAAGAAGATCAAAGACGATTTAGAAAAAATCGAATGAGGAACGCTAGGAAAAAATAGGTACTCTATATTAAAATTAAAACTTACCGGGGCCAGCAAAGGAGCCCTCGCCTGACCGATCCTGGCCTTGAACAGCAGCAGCAGCCGATAACCCCTCCTCCTCTGTCCTCTTGCCCCTGGGGGGAGCTGATGTACAACATAAAAGAAAGAAAGACCCGAAAACATGGATGATTGTTGTCAACCAAATCAAACATTTCAAAAGAACAATAACAAAATATTTTGGGAAAATAGCAAATAGACAACTATTCCATGGGATATATTGACCTATCTCATATGGTCTACTACGATATTAGTATTGCTTGATTTACGGACCGTCGACTTGGAAAGTTATGTAACTCAATAAACAAACTACTAAAAAGGTTCGCCTAGGACTGGCAGGCAGCAGTCTGCAGCACGCGAAGTGACAGACAAACTCCATCGTGATTGCAGATCAGCGACAACACTAAAAAGTTTCCTACTACATTAACCAGTCATTAAAATACTCAAACTATCAATCCACCACCACTATTTCTTCTTATTGCCAGGTGTACAAAGGAAGGACTGGACTTGAGTCTGTAGGGGCAGATTTACAAGCCCCTTGCGGCTCTTTTGCTCCATTGTTGCGTGACTTTTGTGACATAGCGGCTACTTTGCAGGGATGCGCCGGTAGTTGAAAATCTGACCCTTAGTGTCTAGCATTACGCAGTTCTTTAAACTTCACTCATAAATAATTTCTCAGGCCAATGAAATGAACCCAAAATCGAAAACAAATAAGCATAGTAGCAACGCTACTGAGAAGGAGAGCAGTGCACCTGAAATGGACAGAAGATTTTGAAATATAATTTACCTACAATGTAATCGGCATCATTATTGCTCTTGGTAAAAAACAAAAATTTGCAATATAATAACACACAGAGCAGGAGAAAACAGAATAGTGATGAAATAGCTAGCTACTACTACTCACCAAGCCCGGGGATCTCGATTCCGAGCAGGTCGAGCAAGTCGCGTTCCCGGTCCAGGAGATCCGTCCAACAGTGGGTGGCCTGGTTGTAGGTGCGCCGGACCCGAGAGTGTTGAAACATGGCCCGGCACACCTTCTCCTACCGCTTCCAGCGCTCCCGGTGCCCGTAGCCGCTAGCGATCTTGCCGCCTGCCATGATGGTCCTGGGGAGGCGGCGCTGGACATAAAACACTAGTGCGGCCACCTCCTTCGCGCTAAAGATCTCCCGTGGCATCACTAGCTCCCCTCTCAAACGCCCGCACGGGAGCCGGGCACGGGGTGCGGGACCCTTCCCCTTCTCGGGCTGCTTCCCGGCTCCCTTTACCATGGTCTGGGCAGAAAGGACGGTAAATAATAAATAAGAAATAGAATAGGGAAGATGAAAAGAAAAGAGTTTAAAAAAGTAGTTTAAAATTAACCAAAAGTAGCAGAAAACACAAAAATATAGAGCTAGAAAAATAGAGGGAAAGTTAATAAGTAAAATAGATTAAAAAAAACTTCAAACAAGCAAAGGATGGCAGAGATTGACAGAGGATACAGAAAGCATGCCCAGAACGACAGCAATGAATGAAAAACAAGATGGCCGCGCCCGTTCACGACCGCGTGGGTAAGTTCACGCGAGATTTCCCCCACGATCACACGCGAACTTGTACTAGCGAGCCGCACACTTTGCGAGATTACACATAGCGCCCATAAACGGAAATACGTCATGCAAACAAGATGGCCGCGCCCATGTACGACTGCTAGGGTAACTTCGCAACGTTGCGCTACAGGCGGCTTGCGAAAACGCAAAAAATCACGCGAACTAACACGCCGCAAAAAAACCAAATCGTGTATTCGCACGAATTCGCGGCTTCCGAAATCGATCTCGTGCGAATTTGCGCCTCGCAAATCGCGCGAAATTGCAGAAAAATGATTTTTTCAAAACTGAAAGCACTCAGCAGGTGAAAAAGTTCAATCTTATCATTAGTAACCATTTCCTGTAGTGCTTCCTGAGGGGCCCCTCCAGAGTTCAGTTGCCTACTTGCAACTATTCTATGACCCTTCTCTGACCCTCACAGCAGGCTCAGAGAATAGCTACAAGTATGCCACAAAGGTCCTGTTAAAAAAAATTACACTGCAACAGAAAGCATTTACAGATAAGGAAGCAGGTGCCAGACTGGAAGTTCAAATTCAGTGACACATTAATCAGCCCCTAATTCATTCATGTCAGTTGAGGCAGGGCAGGTGTGCTTTTCCCCCCCATAATCTACAGTGATGAAACAGAGGGTGGCATGGGTGAGCCAGAGGGTGGCAGTGGTGAAACAGAGGGTGGCAGTGGTGAAAAAGAGGGTGCTGTGATGAACCAGACGTAGAAACAACATGGTCGCGACCGTTGCTACCCGACAAGTAAGTTCGCGTTTGCGAACTGATAAAAAACCCTCGCGAAATGGCAGAAACACTTGAGAACACACAAAAAAAAGAAATCCGCAAAATTCGCAAGAGTTCGCAAATTTTGCGGATTGAGAATCCGTAAATACGCAATTTCGCGGATTGCGAATTCGCAAAATTCGCCCATACTTAGTGTGGGGTGCCAGGGTAGTTTCGAGATAAACTCTTTGAGAGTGTGAAGTTCATCTTTAATTTGAAAAAGGGTGGACATAATCTTGTCCAAGGTGTTGTTTGGGACGGTAGTGGAGGTAGACAGGGGAATGGGATGAGGAGGTTTGGCTCGGGAAGGTGTGAGGTCGGTAGAAGGCAAGGGGGGCAAGAGGGAGGGAGCGGGGGTGGTGAGTAGAGTATTGGGCACTGCGTTGACAAGGGTGCTGGAGGGGTGGGAATGGATACCGGTGGGAGAATAGGTATTGTAGATGTGACTAGGAGTGTAGTAGGTTCTGGGGTAGTAGATGGTGGACATGCAAGAGAGGGTGAAGCGTGGGGCGAAATTGCAGCTAAATGGGTGGAGGGTGCCATGGGTCGGAGAAGGCAGGGGGGAGTAGAAGGGGTAGTGGGATGTATTAGAGGTGTTTTAGAGGAGGGAGGAACGATCAGTGAGTGATCGATGGGGGAGGAGGCAATAGCGGTGGGGGGGGGGCTGTGGACGATGCGAGGAACCTTAACGAATGGTTAAGAGGTGAGTTAGTTGTTATGGTCGAGCCAGTTGGAAGTATGATGGGGTTAGATGAAATGGGGAGAAGTGTGCTGGCGGGTGGGGAAGAAGTGTTGTGGGAGGTGTAAGGCTCCAAGCTTCTAGGTGTCAAGGGGGTAGAGGGTGGGAGGGTGGCAAAAAGGGTAGGGGTTGCGGTATCTGGGATGCTAGATGCAATGGGCATAAAGGGGGAAGTGGATGGATTAGATACATGCTCTTTAAAAATAGGGAAGATGTAGTCAAATAGGTTAAGGCCGCGGTCCGTGGACTGAATGAGAATAGTTCCATTGTTGTAGATTGTAATGGTGGCTGTCGTTTGGAAGAATTGTGATGGAGCAATGTCGATCACAAGCCCATGTGCAGATTTCCTCGTGGAGGAAATCGCGAGTAGGGATTGGAAGGCTTTCCTCCATTGAGCACTGCTTTTTGTGAAGAAAATGATGTCAGTGGTCGTAATCCCCTTATGTAGTGAAAAATAGGGGTCAGCAAAAGGTGTTTCAGGGTGAGATTTTACTTAAAGCGTTTGGCAGATTTTGTAGTGAGTTTCGGTGGGTAGATGATTTTGAAGGTGTGAGTGCCTGTAGGTTCCATGCTGTGAGTTGTGGTGTAGATCAGAGAGGTCTGAATAAGCAGGGATAGTGGGATAACCCACTATGAAAGAGTCAGTCTGAGGCAGTGATAGAGTGCGCAGGTCACCCGACCAACAATTCTACCATATGCACATTTGGGCCCATATATTCAATTCACCATTTTTATTAATCGGGTAACCTACACTCTACTACCAGTAACCCTGTTCCTTCCTATTTATTACCAATGTACCCGACTTACCAATCCTTGTCACGGGTACCTATGATCACAATGGATCAGGGAGCTAGCTGCAAAAGATAAGCAGTCACCAAAATACAATAACATTTATAATATTTGTACTCTTTATAATAACCACAGACTCGGGAAGTTTTGAAAACCTTTATCTAGTTATCGTCCAAATCAGAAAGCATAAAATTCACAACAAGTAAGCTATCAATAACCAAGATCATGAAAATCGTGTAACTATGCAGAAAATAGATTATGCCAACCATTTAGTACTCTAAAGGAAGGTAAGAACAGGGAACATGCTGATAAGAATTTTCAGGAAATTAGACTTGGTATGGAGTGTCTAAGGACGGGAAAAATAAGGAACATGCTAGAATGTCACAGTTGAGTACTCTTCGGTACTAGAGGAGTTAGAAATAACCATGTGACTATAGGGAAGGGAAAAAATGGAACACGCTAATAATTCAGGAATGATCACTTTAATACCATTAAAGGGAGGGGAAAAAAGGAACATCTATTTATTCAATATTCTAGTATGAATTGTATGTCAGGATTTTCTAATAGGAGGGGAAGAAAGGAACATGGTAGTAAACAAATCAAAACGTAGAATTTTATTATTGGTCAGCACAGGGAGGGTAAGAAAAAGAACAATTGTGCAAATAAGACTTTAGCAGTTTCAAAGAAAGCAAGTAAAGGACGTAAGTGTATTTCCCTCACAGATTTATATTTACCTAGAACGTGTGGAGACCAACCCTGGCCACGGGTCAGTTAAGGACAGTAGGAAACCCAAGGAAAGCGATTGCCAGTAGGCCAGCAGGTGCAGTATGGAAACCCAGGACAGGAAAACCAGATTAGGATCAGGACAGGACCACCAAGGTAAGACCAGCACCCGCAGTTCAGTTGCAATGCCTGCGCTACACCCTCTCTGCAGCTATCAGCCAAAACCCCGAATGGGTTCTCGATTTCCCCAGCAAAGTGCTCCGCCAGCACTAAAGGTTCTCAAAACCCCGATTGGGTCTGTGAGTCAGTCGGACAGAGTGCTCCGCAGCACCTCTGCTTCTCGATCAGCTATTGAGTGCGTTGGGTCAGTGACAGGTCAGCTATTCGGACAAGTCGGACAAATTCTCTAGCTAAAACTAGGCTAGTTATACTGTTTTCGGGTTAGTGTACCACCCCCGAAATGTTGCAAGTGTAAGAATCCCCAATTTCGATTGGACAAAAGAGAGGACAGGTCATCACACCTCCTAGGATTTGATCCTCTCAAGCTTAATATTTGCATTTAAAGACCGCCCCTTGAATTTCAGGTTCTGAAATTTACACGTTACAATGGTGATTCTGGTAATTTATACATTGTGATACATTTGGTACAATTCAGCTTCTTCTACTAGGTGAAGGTGCCTCTTCCCAGGCGCATCTTGGCTGGAGTACCCATCTGGCAAGGATTCAAAGGTCACTGCTGTAGAGACTCGCAGATCTCGCGCAGTCTCAGTTTCATGCAAGATGGAGAACGGCAGGGGAAAACAGGCCACTTTTCGTAATGTACCATAAAATGGAAAAGAAACTGTTTTAGAACACAGAAAAAATGAGTGCACTGTATACCATGAATCCCTACATTACTCCCATTACTTTATAATAACTATAGCATTAATATTAATGCAGGACAAACAGAATAGCTAAAGCTGCCGTGCAAGCTTCAGGCATGTGAGAACACAAAGCAGCCATATTAACTCTAGTGCGCAAGTGCAAAAGATTCCCACCAAAACTGCGAGTACGTCACGTCACATGGGTGTGACCGACGCATGCGCAGAAGAAATTCCCGCGTAGCAGCAGCCATTTTAGGTTGCAAGCGTATTAGGATTAGTAAACACATAGGCAAGCTTCTCTGGGACACCCCAAATGTCAGAATAAAGGGCAAGTTAATAAGACAAAACAAGTTGATTAATACTATTAGGGTTATTCGAGGTTCATGAGTTCAAGCAAGTCACTGTACGTGCGAATCCTTGCTCCATCAATCCCCTCTTTAAAGATATTTTATATCATCACAAATTAATGGAACCAAATGTCAACTTTTCACATTTTACCCAGTTCAATTTCTTCAAACATTCTGTTCAACTTTTTCTCAGTATCTTTGTTAGGGTGAGAATTTTTCACCCTTTTATAAATCTGATTATTTAATTCTTCTAATTCAAGCTCATCAACATTTCTTTTCACACCTCCCTTGTTCACAGTGTATTTCTTTTGATGCTTTCGACATTTGCAGCAAACTATTATGATGAATACTGCTAGACCTATTCCCGCAATTGGCATCAGTATTTTACTCAAGAGACTTTTACCTAAGTTAGAAAACCAATGACCTATAGCGGAAAGACTATCAGTAAGTCTCTTCCAGGCACTGTCAACCTTAAGTGGTTTGAGCTCTTTTTCCAAATTCGTAATGTTCCTTACATACCCTTTGATTTCCACACTTTTGTCAGGTATGTAAGTGCAACAATGTTGTGCTTTCAACATTCTGCAGACTCCGCCCTCTTTTGCCAATAACGTATCAAGAGCAAGTCTTTTTTTATAAAACCATTGATCTGATCGCAACCATTTCGGTATTGACCATCAGGAACCCTCCAGTAGTGTCAGTTGATAACCGATCTACTACTGTGGACAATTTACAAGTTCTGTGTGTATTCAGAGCCACTCCCACTGTAGGTATCATTGCACTAAAAATATCACCTACTATTTCACCAACACTTTCTCTTTTACTACGTACTAAATCATTAGTTCTTTCAGTGCTTCCAGTGATTCTCCCCACATGGTATATCTTTGGAAAGACAATACCAAAATAACAACTCCCGTACCAATGGTCGGACAATTTAAAGTAAGCCTTGTTCTCACATATATAATAAATTCCAGGAAACACAGGCTCTGACCCATCTTTAAAACCCCAACCCCCAAATACCTTGTAATTGTGTACGCATTCACTGGAACCAATGAAGATATCGTTACAATAACGGGTTCTTTCTCTTTGAAGACAAAGTTTCCCCTTCTTTTCGAAATCCAGCAACATAGCAGCATTAGCTCCACCATTTGAGGTGCTATCTATGCTTTCAGCCCATTTAGGAATTTTCTGATTCTTGTCTTTTGCTTTCTTTTGGAAACTCTTTCTTCTTTTCTCTACCATATTTAGAAACATTTTCTCCTTTTCGTGTAATGAACAGGTTAAGTTATTTTTATGTGCGTCATCTATGTTTATTTTTCCTACAGGTAGAAAATAATCACTCATGTATTTGGCTACATCTCTAGTTGTATGTACAGGGTTCAGGTTTCTTCTCACAGGAAGTTCAGAAAATGTCACATCAGAATTTGAATAATAATACTGTAAAGGTCCTTATCTATAAAATAAACTAGTTAGAATACTACAGGAAATTCCATAGGTTAAGGGCAAGTGGTGGTACGTCACACCTTCAGCTACTGAAGTGGGTAGCTTCATGCAGACATAACAGTCGTCTATTTCCATAGCTTCTACATAATGTACTAACAGGTTTGCGAAAACATTTAAATGAGTTTTGTTCTTGATTTTGCTATAATGTAATCCTTCCTCATCTGGTGCTTCTAAATCTAACTTTGTTTGCTTAAGACTAAGTGGCTTCTCTGGTGTATCTACTTTTTGTGGTGTATTTCTAGTGTGTGATTCTACAGTGTCTTCAGGTAGGTGATTATTTGGGTATAGGTTTGGGTCTTTACTCATCATAGAAGGAATGGCTATTGTTAGTCCTATCCAAAGTATCAGTACTATGGCTACACTACATAAACATACTTGGCAGCATGTTTTTAAACAACTTCGTCTCGGTCTCCCATTCACAGAAGAATCAGACATTTTGTCTCAAAAGAAGCTTCAACCCCTCTTTGTAACTCTGCACAGCTTGCTTACTCGAGCAACTTTTCAGGTTGGTTCTGCTTCTTCGTCAGTCTGGTCAGTAATCAATTCTTCATCACTTTCGTCACTTATTTCCAGATTCTCAAATTCCTCCAATACAAAGTAAGTCCATTCAGGGCTTTGATATTTGTTATTGAGCTTCTTTATGCGAGCACTTCTTCGTTTCGGTTTTATTACCGTTGGGTCAATTTGACTTGACACTTCATTTATCTGCTCAGGTTCTTCATTTATTGTCTTTAGTGGCAGTCTCAGTCTCTTTACAAATCTAGGTACTGAGTCACCCTTTCTGAGTCTTTTAACTGGCACTGTGTCTTGACTTTCCTCAAACACTCTTTTGTTTTCATTCAGTTGTGGCACATTTGTTTCAAGTTCGTCTTCAGTATTTCTCCCTAACTGACTAGGTCTAGGTCTTTCATCTGTTTCTTCTGCCTGGTTACTAAACTGGCCTTGTTCAGGTATAGGCTGAATTTGGCTTTGATCTGTTTCGATTTCTTCTTCCTGAACACAATTGTCTAGTTCTATCTGGTTCTGTTCAAGCTCTTCGAACTCTTGATTTTCTTCCGCTTGAACTTCCGCCCTAATTTCTATCTGTCCCTCTTCTGGCTCAGGTGTTCTTGGTGAAATGTCAAATACCTGTTCTTTCCCTATCTGGTCCTCCTCAGAATCAGATTTGACTTGGATTATGATGATCTGAGTACCTTCTTCTATACCTGTCTCGTCCTCACTATCCCACTGTTTATCTAAATAGATTTGTCTCCTTGTTTTCACAGGATCTATAGTCAGATCGACTATTGGGATCCAATCATCTTGACTGGAGCTCGGTTGTTCCTCTTCAGCTACTTCAGGACCGATATCTTGGGATCCCTCAGCTGCACAACCTTCAGCCTCAGTTTCTTCAGGTTCGGTCACTTTCTTCGTATGGCTGGCATGGATCCAGCGAGGTACTCCTGCACACTTCACGGCTGTGGTGGTTACTAGGATCACCTGTCGTGGCTTTCCCCACCTTGGTTCAAGACAACTTTTCCGAGTATGTTTCTTGATTACGACCCAGTCACTTGGATTCAGGTCATGTGCTGGAGTCATTGGCCTGGCGACGGCATCTCCCCCAACCTGGTGAGAGATAGAACGCACTTGGTCAGCCAGTTCTTTACAGTACTCTAGTACCAAATCATCAGATATGCTTATCAGTTTGTATCCTGGCACCCATGCTTGCCGCATTGCTCTTCCCATTAGTATCTTGTGGGGACTCAAGCCCGTGTTCCGGTCTGGAATACTTCTGAGTCCCATCAAGACAAGTGGCAAAGCATCAGGTCATTCCATTTGAGTGTATTCACACATTTTTCCCAATCTTGCTTTAATTGTGCCATTCAGTTGTTCTACCACTCCAGAAGCCTCTGGACGGTATGCACAGTGCAGTTTTTGCGTGATTTTGAATGCTTCACAAATCTGTTTTATTATTTCATTCTGGAAATGCCCTCCTCTGTCTGATTCAATTGTGACTGGGAATCCGTACCTAGGTATGAGTTCCCTAAGTAATAGTTTGGCTACTGTGATGCTGTCATTTCTATATGCAGGGTAAGCTTCCACCCATTTTGAAAACAGGCAGACAATGACAAGGAGGTACTTCATTTCTTTACAAGGGGGTAACTGAATGAAGTCAATTTGTAGTCAAATAAAGGGGCCCTCTGCCTTCTCAATTTTCCCTGGTAACACCACAGTTTTCTTTCCAGGGTTAAATTGCTGACAGACCAGACACCTCTGGCAGAGTGCCTCTGCTATGTTTCTGAACTTCGAATTGAACCATGTCTAGCGGAACATGCGTATCATCGCGTCTCTTCCTAAATGTGTGTCTCCATGTATCAACCTAGCCATAGGAGCAAGCAGGCAGTCTGGCAACACAGGCATATCATCCAGGTAAACAATAACACCATCTTCCACCCTCCTCTGGCAACCAAAGTTTTTCCACCTTTGTTTTTCCTGTGGCTCTGTTGCTGCCTGTAGGTCTCTCTCTTCCTCCCATGTATTCACTCCCTCTAGCATCAAAAGTTGGCAGCTATTTCCGTTTCCCCCAACCTTTATATTGATTGCTATTCGGTATCTTGCACAATGCTGGGCTAACTGGTCAGCATATCGATTACCTGCTGTCACTTTGTCATTGCCAGATTTGTGAGCAGCACACTTGACCACAGCCAATTCTTTTGGTAACTGGATTGCTTCCAGTAAATCCTGCACGTAATTTCCATTTCTGATAGGGGTGCCTGAAGAAGTCAGGAACTCCCTTTGCATCCATAATTGGCCAAAGTCATGCACAACCCCATAACCATACTGGCTATCAGTTTATATGGTTATCTTTGAGTTCCTCCCAAATTTACAAGCTTTTGTCAATGCAACCAATTCGGCTACTTGTGCAGACTTAACCCCATGTAAATAGGATGCTTCCACTGGACCTCCCAAGGTATACACTGAGTAGGCGGCGCTTAGGCCTCCTTCCTCATGTCTCATGCATGAGCCGTCTACAAACAGCTCATAATCTTCATTAATTAAAGGGTCTTCTTTTATGTCTGGGCGTGGTTTTGTACTAAACTCGGTCAAATCAATGCAGTCATGTTCAGTTTCCTCTTTTACTTCTGCTGCGAATGAATTGGGCAGTAAGGTGGCTGGATTCAGAATATTACATCTAGAAATTGTCACGTTTCCTGCACCTACAGGATTCTCTCATACTAGGTGTGAGATACTGGGTTTTTGTTCTCGTCAGCAAAATTACAACAGAATGTGGAACATATACAGTTACTGGATGTCCCATCACAATGGATTCACTCTGTTCAAGACTTGTGCATGTTGCAGCTACAGCTTTCAAACATCCAGGTAATCCAGCTGCTACTGGGTCCAATGTGGAAGAAAAATATGCCACTGGACGTCGGGTTAAACCATGAATTTGGGTCAGGACTGAAAGTGCACAATTGTCTCGTGTGTCACAGAAAAGCGCAAATTCTTTTGAATAGTCAGGCATTCCCAATGCAGGAGCAGTACACAGGCATTCTCGTAACTTTACAAAAGCAGTCATGCTTTCGTCATCCCACTCTACTGGATCTTTTGTCCTTTCTTTGTCATTTTTATCAATGGTCTTGCTAGGACTGCAAATCCCACAATCCACTGTCTACAGTATCCTGCAACTCCTAGAAACATTCTGATTTTCTTCTGGGTATTGGGCAATTCCATGTTTCGAATTACTCTAATTCTTTCAGTGGTAACTTTCCTGATACCTCTCTCTATCTGGTGCCCCAGATATTTTACAGATGTGGTGCAAAACTGCAATTTTTCTGGTGATACTTTATGTCCTCCTTCACCTAAATGGTTCAGCAAGGCAATTGTGTCAGTAACACAGTCTTTTCTGCTCTTAGACGCCACCAAGAGATCATCTATATATTGCACCAGGACTGATTTTCCGGGCAATACTAAGGTTTCAAGACACTTTTTCAGAATTTGATTAAAGATCGAAGGGCTTTCCGTGTACCCCTGAGGAACACGATTCCAGACGTATACATAGGTGTGGAATTCAAATGAGAAAAGAAATTTGCTGTCTGGATGTAATGGAATTGAAAAGAATGCATGACATAGGTCAATGACGGTAAACCATCCAGCATTCCACGGTATTTGGTACAGATTCACTGCAGGGTTTGGCACGACAGGACAGCAAGGAACCACAATTTTATTAACCTTGCGCAGATCCTGTACGACCCTGTACTTACCACTAGGTTTCTTTACGCCAATTATTGGTGAATTACAGGGACTGCTCAAAACGTCTTGCAATATGCCTGCTTCTAGCAGTCGTTGGATTTCAATAGCAACTCCTGCTTTCACTTCTGCACTCATTTTATACTGTTTGGTATTTGGGTAGACTGCATCTTCCTTTATGGCTATTTTAATTGGATCAACATTTGCCATTAATCCTATATCTTTTCCAGTAAAATCCCATACCTCTGGTTTCACTGTTTCTTGGAGTTCTTCAGGTAAGTCTTGTATTGTCAGTCTTTTAATTTCTGAGTCGGGTCTTGCTAACATTAATTTGTAAATTCCATCTTCATCTGGGGTCTGAATTTCGACGCCATTTGGAGTGCAAAAGATCGTGCAGTTCATTTTACACAACAAATATCGTCCTAGTAGGTTCACAGGACTTGAGTCACAAACAACAAATCTATGCATTTCTTTAAAATTCCCAATTTTAATCTCCATAGGTTCTGTAACTGGGGTACTAATTAGCTGATTAGAAACGCCCACTACTTGGATCGCTTCTCCCGAGAGGGGTAGGTTTGGAACGTCTGCTGTTCTCACAGTAGAACGGGTAGCACCAGTGTCCAACAGAAAGGTGAAGTCATTTCCTTCAACCTTTCCTTCAATGTATGGCCCTGACTGGTCCACCGGCAAGGAGGCGCCAAGCACTCACTCCCCGTCCTCCCCCCTCAGGCACCATCAGTAGGTGTCGTCACAGAGGAATGTGTCATTCAACAGAAATTGTGAAGTTGCTGCATTTCTATCCTCCCTTCCTTCCCAATCTGTGGTGTCTTCACCCTGTTGTGCTTTGCTCCTGTAGTTTGGCCTAGGTGCACGAGGCAACTGATTCTGTTTTACCTGTTGCTGGGTCTTCCGTGGAGTCTCTTTCTGCGTCTGTGGATTTAAATCATTAATTTGCACATTACCATTCTGTACAGCCTTACACTCGTCTCTCCAGTGTCCTATCTTTCTGCATCCGTGACATGGGAATTTCTTGCGTGCCTCTTCTCGACTTATTTTTACTCTGGGCTTTCCTCCACCCCCAGGGCCTTGACTCTGATTATTAGTCATTTTGCTTAACTGCTGTTCCTGGTGCTCTGCTAGTTTTACCTGTGCCCACATGACCTTTTCTTTTAATTATTTTCGTTTATCTGCCAGTTCATCCTCGCAATATTTAGCATACTTCAGGACTTCATCGATTGGTTTAGCCTGCCAGCAAATCTTATTGTCTTTGATCCACTGTGAAATCTCAGGCCTTAACCCTAACACAAATCTATAGATAAAGTGGGTCATGTCTTTCATCTCAATGTTATCCAAGCTGCTGTACGTCTTGAACACCTGTAACAGTCGTTCATAGTAAGAATGTACGGTCTCATCTCGATTTTGGGTAGTTCTATCTATTCGGGTCCAATCAGTTTCTTTTGCAGGAACCTTTCCCTTCAGATACAAAATTACCTGGTCGTATTTCCTCATGACATCCCCTGATGGAGCCCCTGTCTTTGGGTCCCTTGGGAATTCTTCACTAGGTCAATCAACAGCAATTTTACATTCTGTCCACAAATCTACTGGAACTACAATGTCAAAGGAACCATCTAGATCTTTCAGGAGACATTTTGGACTTTCACAAATCTTTCAACCTGTCTGCATCAGTCTACGGGTTTGTCTCTCAATTTTGGGAAGTCATTTGTAAAGGACACAATATACTGTCGGGACCATGGAACATGTACATATCCTCCACCTGGCACTTCTCTCATATGATATAACTGTTCCACCTTTTCTGCTTCTTTCAGGACATATTCAGAAGTGATTTGCTTTGATCTACTTTCTTCCTTTTTCTTTGCCCACCTGGTTTTCCACTTTTCTAAATCTCCCCATTTTTGTAACAGGTTTAGTAATTCTCTTATCTGTACCTTTTTTCCTGACACGTTCATGTTTTCCAAATCTTTGTCTGAGAATTCTGCTCTGTAGGGTTTTTGCAACACTTTAGATCTGCTAATGTTTATCCCCATACTAGCTGCAGTGTCCATTAGTTTCTCATGGAACACTCGGGTATTTCGGGTAATACTTTTACAAATGAATAACAATTCCTCTTCACTAAGGGTGTTCAGTCTGTCCAAACCCACATTCCCAGCCATCAGTTCTTCCAATTCTATTCTCAGTTTGTATATATCTAATGGTTTTGGCTGGTGATTTGGTTTCTCTAATTCTCGAGTCCGTTTGTCTATTTCTTCAAGAGTCACTACCGTGGCACTTCTAGTACCGAAAGATGACTCAATTTGAACTTCTCTCGAGGTAAAAGGAGTGTTTTTCCTTTGTGAACTCCCTTCAGGTTCCCTTATCGGTAAATCCATCAAGGAAATCACAGATTCGCATTCACTTGCCTGATCATCTACTATCAAGGGCTCTTTTCTCGGCTGTACTACAGATGGGGTTATAATTGGAGTTTTTGGACTACTTTGCTTATCCCCGTACAATGGAACCACTGGACCAATGGTTACTGGAATGGTCAGAGCTTCAGGACTGGTATTTAATTGGGAAATTTTCGGAATTAATTCTGTTCTTTGTGTAATTAAAGCTTCTCGTTCTCTATCCTGAAGTACCTTATCCATGGAGGTTTCATGTACTATTTGCGGAACTAATGAAGGGCTATAACTCAGGGCAGTTGGATGTGTCATACTCGATTCCCCCCCATAATTAGGTTTCGGGAATGTGTTTCTCGTACTCAGGGATCTTGATTCCTCCAGATAAGGTGGTCTTAGACAAGTATCTCTCGCACCTAAGTATCTTGGTCCCTCCTGGTAAGGTGGTCTTAGACAGGTATCTCCCACATTTAAGGAACTTGGTCCTTCATTATAAGGTGGTGGATTTTTTATTAACAAATCCTCCAGGTACTCATCGTCTGAATCACCACTGGTCATTAAATGTTTTGTTTTCTCTGTCTTTTTCCCTCCCATAGGCTCTTCTACCGCTATTACAGGGTACAAACCTTCTACCATCATGTTTTGTCTCCATTCTTTCATTCTCTTTTCTCGGGTTTCTTTCTGTACCTTCGGATAAAATTTAGCTAACCCTTTGTTGATTCTGGGTCTGTCTCGCTCAAAAGCCTCTATTTCCCATTCTTCTAAGGCCTCATATTATGTAAGTCTGGGTCTGGGATCTAAATCATTCATTCGAGTTCTCAGGTTGAACAAAATTCTGCCATTAAATGTCCCTTCTAAAGGAAACGCTAAAATTCCGTCATCATTAGTATATTCCACCCAATTTTCCAACCATACACAGGCATGGTAGCCTCTCTCAAACATCATAAATGATGCGGGAGTATTAGGTGGTGGAATAATAACTCCTTCTCTAGTTTTGATGGGTTTGTCTTTCTTGAAATAATTCTTTACTCTGTCAACAAATGTCATTTTTCTCTTGCTTCCGTACATAATGTTATATCTACGGCCTTTCCACTGATCTTTCCCAAAACCTTGATATCTTCAGTCAGGTCGAATTTCTGGATGAGTTTGATGCCACATATACTTTTCCGCAAATTACTTTGTTTACAAAACCCACTTCCATTACAAATTCGTCTTTTAATTTTCTGCAACCAATCAAATGCGCGATTTCAACTAATTTCAACCAATGGGTGCGCGTCGTTTCTCGTGAGACGAGTTCCCACGCTCCTGAGCTCACCCCTCCTTTACAATGCTGTCTCAGCTACCCGCCCGCTGTCTCAACCAATACCAACCAATACCAGCGCGGCACTGAGTGACGTCAGCGCAGCTCCGCAACTGACTCCCTCATTCACAAGGTAACGGAAAACTCACTTTCTACCTTTTAAAGTGCAAGTGCTCTGTTTAATTTACGACGCAAAAACATTTGCCACTGTACTCGAGTGTCTAGAAAGAAAAGAGTTGTTTCACTGCAAGTAAATCTCTTCCGTTTACTTTTCATATACTATGAGTAGATCCCTTCTGCCTACTCTTCACACAAGCATTGGAGAACCTGCTACTCCTTCGACTCATCCACTCGGGGATATATACTAAGCCAAAAGTTTCACCAGCGAACCCCTTTTGCTATCAATCAAGGTCAGACTAACCTGCTACTCCTTCCGTTTGACCCTTTCTAGGTGATATCACAATAGAAATTTCACCAGCGAACTCTTTGCTATCATTTATTCATACATTTCTGCCTAACCCGCACCAATTTTCCTCGAGCCCTTGACCTCACTGCGAGGTGGATTCTCCTCACCACCCGCTATTCTGCCCTCGGGGATTCCAGACAATACATATAACAATCACTAACGAGTTATTTTAGAACATGGATCAACATACCAGCATTTCAAAATAAAAAATGTTTAAACATTTCATATAATTTATAAACATTTACATTTGATCGATCGATATTTTAGCAGCAAAATGTTCACAGTTTAGCAGCAGTTTACCTATTTACCTATCTTAACTAGTCCTACATACCTTTAACTAGTCCCTAACCATCACCTCTGCTACCAGAATATTACTGATAGAGCGCGCAGGTCACCCGACCAACAATTTTACCATATGAACATTTGGGCCCATAAATTCAATTTACCATTTTTATTAATCAGGTAACCTACACTCTACTACCAGTAACCCTGTTCCTTCCTATTTATTACCAATGTACCCGACTTACCAATCCTTGTCACGGGTACCTATGATCACAATGGATCAGGGAGCTAGCTGCAAAAGGTAAGCAGTCACCAAAATACAATAACATTTATAATATTTGTACTCTTTATAATAACCACAGACTTTGGAAGTTTTGAAAACCTTTATCTAGTTATCGTCCAAATCAGAAAGCATAAAATTCACAACAAGTAAGCTATCAATAACCAAGATCATGAAAATCGTGTAACTATGCAGAAAATAGACTATGCCAACCATTTAGAACTCTAAAGGAAGGTAAGAACAGGGAACATGCTAATAAGAATTTTCAGGAAATTAGACTTGGTATGGAGTGTCTAAGGACGGGAAAAATAAGGAACATGCTAGAATGTCACAGTTGAGTACTCTTCGGTACTAGAGGAGTTAGAAATAACCATGTGACTATAGGGAAGGGAAAAAATGGAACACGCTAATAATTCAGGAATGATCACTTTAATACCATTAAAGGGAGGGGGAAAAAGGAACATCTATTTATTCAATATTCTAGTATGAACTGTATGTCAGGATTTTCTAATAGGAGGGGAAGAAAGGAACATGCTAGTAAACAAATCAAAACGTAGAATTTTATTATTGGTCAGCACAGGGAGGGTAAGAAAAAGAAAAATTGCGCAAATAAGACTTTAGCAGTTTCAAAGAAAGCAAGTAAAGGACGTAAGTGTATTTCCCTCACAGATTTATATTTACCTAGAACGGTGTGGAGACCAACCCTGGCCACGGGTCAGTTAAGGACAGTAGGAAACCCAAGGAAAGCGATTGCCAGTAGGCCAGCAGGTGCAGTATGGAAACCCAGGACAGGAAAACCAGATTAGGATCAGGACAGGACCACCAAGGTAAGACCAGCACCCGCAGTTCAGTTGCAATGCCTGCGCTACACCCTCTCTGCAGCTATCAGCCAAAACCCCGAATGGGTTCTCGATTTCCACAGCAAAGTGCTCCGCCAGCACTAAAGGTTCTCAAAACCCCGATTAGGTCTGTGAGTCAGTTGGACAGAGTGCCCCGCAGCACCTCTGCTTCTCGATCAGCTATTGAGTGCGTTGGGTCAGTGACAGGTCAGCTATTCAGACAAGTCGGAAAAATTCTCTAGCTAAAACTAGGCTAGTTATACTGTTTTCGGGTCAGTGTACCACCCCCCAAATGTTGCAAGTGTAAGAATCCCCAATTTCGATTGGACAAAAGAGAGGACAGGTCATCACACCTCCTAGGATTTGATCCTCTCAAGCTTAATATTTGCATTTAAAGACCGCCCCTTGAATTTCAGGTTCCCATGACATGTCTTTTACACGTAACAATGGTGATTCTATTAATTTATACATTGTGATACATTTGTTACAATTCAGCTTCTTCTACTAGGTGAAGGTGCCTCTTCCTAGGCGCATCTTGGCTGGAGTACCCATCTGGCAAGGATTCAAAGGTCACTGCTGTAGAGACTCGCAGATCTCGCGCAGTCTCAGTTTCATGCAAGATGGAGAACGGCAGGGGAAAACAGGCCACATTTCGTAATGTACCATAAAATGGAAAAGAAACAGTTGTAGAACACAGAGAAAATGAATGCACTGTATACCATGAATCCCTACATTACTCCCATTACTTTATAAAATCTATAGCATTAATATTAATGCAGAACAAACAGCATAGCTAAAGCTGCGGTGCAAGCTTCAGGCATGTGAGAACACAAAGCAGCCATATTAACTCTAGTGCGCAATGCAAAAGATTCCCACCAAAACTGCGAGTACGTCACGTCACATGGGTGTGACCGACGCATGCGCAGAAGAAATTCCCGCGTAGCAGCAGCCATTTTAGGTTGCAAGCGTATTAGGATTAGTAAACACATAGGCAAGCTTCTCTGGGACACCCCAAATGTCAGAATAAAGGGCAAGTTAATAAGACAAAACAAGTTGATTAATACTATTAGGGTTATTCGAGGTTCATGAGTTCAAGCAAGTCGCTGTACGTGCGAATCCTTGCTCCATCAGCAGTCTCATACAGTCTAAGATGGCCGACTCATTGGACGAGGTATTGCTAACTAGTTATGAAGTCCTTTGTCTGTGTTCATAGGATGTGGGAGAGTCCAAGGGGTCCTGTTTCATTGTTAGTTAAGTTGAGGGTTAAACAGTTGGCTATCTAAAAGTAGTCCTATTTCGCTGTTTATGAAATTGTTGGGGCAGAAATAGTCCTGTTTAGTTGTAAGAAGATGAAAACAGAGGCTATCTAAAAGTTGTCCTATTTCACTGTTTATGAAATTGTTGGGGCAGAAATAGTCCTGTTTAGTTGTAAGAAGATAAAAACAGAGGAGGGGCTAATAAACACCTTCAGGGATGACCATTGGATGGGCGAGGTCCCTAGATTAAGTTATTTGTGGACTCGGCCATTTTAAAAGTAAAAGCGCCAAAGGTATCATTACCTTAAAAAAAAATGTCGCCGCTGAGGTCGTTTCTAGTAATGCCACAGTGTTCTGCAGAGTTAATCCGAGCCTCATGTGTTGCATGAGGGCTGTGATGCCAAGAAATATAGGATGCACCGTGCACGGTTTTCAACAGATAGTCACCATCACCCAAAAAAAGCGCTACAGCCAACATGCAAACGGCGCTGTTATGAGGCAGAAAGAGCAGCTCATGATGGCGGCGGGAACATGAAGCGTTTTCCGAATGTGGTAGTAGGCTTACTTGTAGTCTCTCGAGGTGTCCGCCTGGGGTCTGCTACTGGCATTGTCACGTGTGTATTGCCACCATAGCCGTCATGCTCTCGTTGCAGCCATACAGACAGGAGAGCGCTCTACAGGGACTGGGGCTGCCGTGAGTCAGCCAGAATTGCCCCTGTCCAGCTGCAGCGTTGTTGATGCTGGGGCACTGGTAGGGGAGAGCCCGGCTGCCTCTTCACGCAGGCTTCGGGGGTTAGAGGTCAGGCAGCAGTGCAGCATGGGACACCTGCCGCTGCCTCCGCCCAATAGACAAGCTGTCTTGACACCGGGTCAGACGAGGACCCGTAGATAACGCGCATAGCCCAGGATGATCGAGCTGTTCGTAATGCTCCAGCCTGCAGGGGTCATCAGGACTAGCCACTCCAGAGGCAGGAGATCCCAGGTCTCGTCATGTTTTGCTACTGATAACGTATATGTTCACAGCATAAAGGAACCACAAGTATTTTGATGAAAGGTTAAAGAGAAGTTTTCCAAATGATAGTTAGCCACAAACATATTGAACAAAGGTTTGCTGAAATCGCTGGCATGGTGATTGATTCAGTACCCTTGTTCCAAGAACTTTTGGACAAGCCAGTAATGCAAGTGAAGTTTGGAGCACATGTCAGGTTAGGTGGGAAATAAAAAGATATCCCCTCCATGTACACAAGTACAGTAAAGAACAGTTTGGAAGCTCACAGCAACCTCCCAAATTGCCTCAATACTCACAAGCAAGTATAATTTAAAGGTATCATGCAATCAAGAGGTACCTCACCACTTCCCACCAAAGGCATTGTGGCCGCCATAGGGAAGACTTTTTTTTTTATAAAGCACAGGTTGTAGGAAACTGGCTCTATATATACTACACCAAAGTGAGGTATAGTGTGTATAGAGTCCAGGTGACCCCAGAGGTAGGCAGAGGTTAAAGTTAGATAGAACCTTACTCTCTATTTGTGGTAGAGTGGTCGAGCAGTAAGGCAGTATCAGAGGACAGTGTTAAGCATTTGATGTACACACTCAGTCAGCAAATGAATTCACACACTCAAGAACTGAACTCTAGGCCCATTGTTTTTGTATAAAAAACATACTGTTGTTTATTTTTCGAACCAAGCAAGCCTGCCACAGGTAAGCATTAAATACTTTTTAGTAATAAGTTACTGAATATAGAACAGTTTGAAAATGCTATAGAACTTGTACTTTGTTTGATTTACAGGTGATGCAGTAGTTTGAGTTTGAGTTTAAAATATTTCTTAAGCGCGCGTACACCGAGCGGTTTCATGGCGCTGTAAAGTACTGAAACCCTGAGGGGCAGAAAGACCGGAACACAAAAAGGGGCTTTATGGTGAGAAGGCTTGTGTAAAAAGAAAGGTTTTGAGTGCCTTACGGAAGAGTGTGTACTGGGGGCAGGATCTCAGGTGCGCCGGGAGGGAGTTCCAGAATGCAGGAGCGAGTGTGGAGAATTTGGAGCCTCCCCATTTTTTGCGTTTAAAGCGGGGAACTACGAGCAGTTGTTGGGTGGATGAGCGTAGCTCCCTGGTGGGAACATAGGGGTGAATTTCGGAAGTGATAAAAGCAGGGGCTGAGCCGGACCGGGCATTGAAGATGATGCAGCCCAGCTTGAACTGGGCTTGTTCCTGTATGGGGAGCCAGTGTAGGGACTTGAGGAGGGGCGTGACGTGGTGTGATTTGGGCAAATTGAATACCAGGCGGGCCGCCTGGTTCTGGACCAGCTGGAGACGTCTCACGTTGTACGCGGGCATGCCACAGTAGAGGGCATTGCCGTAATCCAGGCGGGAGGTAACCATCGCCAGGACTATGAGTTTGAGTGCGGAGGGAGAAAAAAACCGAGAGACTTTGCGGATAGTACGGAGGGAGAGAAAGGATGAGGATACAACAGAGCTGACTTGGGAGTGAAGGGAGAGTTGGTCATTCAGTTTGAATCCAAGAGTTTTTACAGAGGAAGATGGAGTCGGGGGGGGCCTAAGGAGGGGGGCCAGAAGAGAGAAGACCAGGGACTGGAACAACCACCTGTCAGCACCAACTCCGTTTTATCGGGGTTTAGCTTCAGGTGGTTTTGATTCATCCAGTCCTGGATGAAGGTCATGACAGACTGGAAATTGGATATTGACTCGGGGGAAGAAGATAGGGAAAAAATAAGCTGGAGGTCATCCGCATAGTTGTAGACGGAGACCTCCAGCTGTTGAAGGGCGAAGATGAGAGGGGCGATATACAAATTAAATAGCAGAGGGGAAAGGGAGGAACCCTGGGGAACCCCGCATTGAACCGCACGGAAGTCCGCCGAATAGTCACCAATCGCACTGCTTGGGTGCGGTCGCGCAGGAAGGAGGACAGCCAGACCAAGGCCGAACCTTCGATTCCCGCCGCTCTGACACGGGAAAGTAAGATGGCATGATCAACCATGTCAAAAGCGGCGGAGAGATCGAGGAGGACCAGGGCCTGAGGATGGTTGGCGTCCATACCCTCTCTGAGGTTGTCAAGGACCGATAATACTACGGACTCCGTGGAGTGTGCGGGGCGGAACCCAGCCTGCCTGGGGGCTAAAACCCTGTTCTCCTCCACGAAGGTACTCAGTGTTCTGGTTACATGGCGTTCCAGTACCTTCGCCAAAAAGGGTAAGAGTGAGATGGGGCGATAGTTAATAGGAACCGAGGGGTCAGCGCCAGGTTTTTTGAGGATGGGTAGGATGACAGCCGATTTAAGAGGTGAAATGACAATGCCCTGTGATAGTGAGCTATTAAGAAGGATGAGGTGTGGCAAGACACAGGCAGAGTAGATCTGTTTCAGGATGTGTGCTGGGCAAGGGTCTAGAGGGGAACCGGACTTAACCAAAGGCAGAAGAGAGAGGAAAGAATCTTCTGTGAGAAGAGGGATGGAGTCGAGGCGTGCTGCAACTGGGGGACACTGGGGGCTAACGAAGGAGGGGGAGGGGGGATGTTAGCTTTGATAGTGGCTATTTTGTCAAGAAAGAAAGAATTGAGGGAGTCACAAAGGTGCTGGGAGGGGGAGGGTTTGAGGGTGGCCCTGTCGGAGTATGCGAGGTCGTGCACAATAGCGAAGATTTCTCTGGGCGATTTTCGGCGGTTAGGACTTTGGAGGAGAAGTAGGCGTTCTTGGTTGCCAAGATAGGTTTTTTGTACAAGGCCGAGAGGGTGATGTACTGGTTTCTAAGGATCGGGCAGTAGTCTCGCCGCTAGGAGCGTTCCGCCCGGCGGACGTTGAGTTTTTGAACCTTCAGTTCCTCGTTGAACCAGCGATTTGCGTCGTTGGAGCGCCTGGATGATATCCGCCTTAAGAGGGCGACTAAGTTGCAACCTGCTCGCAACCATGCGTTGATGGAGTCCGCTTGTCCGAGAGATGGCAGCCCGTGGAGATCCGGGCTGGATGCGGAGAGTGTGGCAGACAGGGAGGCCACATCCACACGGTTCCATGAGCGCGCCCAGATGTTTTTGGGGAGACAGGGCTTAAGGGCTGGGCTGAGGGATAGGGAAAAAGAGATGAGGAAGTGATCGGACCAAGTGCAGGGGGAGATAGACAGCGAAGTTACCGGGCAATTGAGGGACCAGATCTGATCAAGGATGTGGCCCTGGCTATGGGTTGGGGCGTGAACAGCGGGGACGAAGTTGAGGGAGCGGAGAGACTCCGAGAACTCTTTTGATGTTGAACATTCGGCCGGGTCAGAGGGCCAAAAGTTGAAGTCCCCTAGTACCACGATGGAAGAGTTATTTACTACTAGGGTGGCCACCAAGTCTTGGAAGCTCGGAAGAAAGAGTTGAGGAGAAGGGGGAGGGCGGTACATAAGGACACAAGTGAGCGGGGTACTGAAAGAAAGTGAACGGGCCATTAAAAAGTCTGATGAGCCAATGGAGGAGAAAGCTAGAGGTTGAAAAATTATTTCTCTGCGGGCAATCAGGGCGACGCCACCACCCGGTTTTCCGGGGGGGCGGTCGGCTCGGAGAGCATAATAAGAAGCAGGAAGCATGGCTAATAAGGAGGGAAGGGAGCTGTCACAAAACCAGGTCTCTGTGAGAAATAAGAGGTCGGGTTTGTGTAGGTCCAGTAGAGTGAAGAGTTCATGGTGATGCTTGACTGCTGACCTGGTATTAAGGTAAAAGGCAGATAAAGCGGTGGGGGGGAACGAGCTGGTGGAACAAAGCCGGGGCAGATGGCGGGTGATGAGGATGAGGGATGGGAGTGGGGGGAAGCGTGTGGGGGGGACAGACCCAGCCTGTTGATTCGTGCTATCGCAGTATCATCCAGAGGCCACGGGCCTTGGAGACTGGCCAGCTACGCGGAAGAGTATTGTATGGAGTGGGCAGAGTGGCCGGCCCCTAGCCCCGTTCGGACGCGGACGAGCGCAGACGGGCTTACCTTTGACGCGCCTTCGGCGCGCAAACGTCGCGCCCGCTGCGCTCGTCCGCTGCGCGTCCGAGGGAGACACATGATTTATGGAAATATGGAGGGAGGACGGTGGGCGTGGCCTCCGATAAGGGGGCGTGGCCTGCGGCCTGGGCGAAATGCTGGCAAGGAGTGTCTAGCTCCGATATCGAGCAGCGCTAAGTCCGCTGTCGAAACCGGAATGGTGGCAGAGGGTAAGTGGTTAAAAACACAATAATATACAGTGACAATCCAATTTTTAAAAAAGCGAGGTGACTCCCGGCTTCCGCCTCAGCAGTTTAGTACAATGCAAATGGCGACGCTTGCAGTCAGCGTCACCCTATAGACTTTTGGCGGTGGGCGTGGCCTCCGATAAGGGGGCGTGGCCTGCGGCCTGGGCGAAATGCTGGCGAGGAGTGTCTAGCTCCGATATCGAGCAGCGCTAAGTCCGCTGTCGAAACCGGAATGGTGGCAGAGGGTAAGTGGTTAAAAACACAATGATATACAGTGACAATCCAATTTTTAAAAAAGCGAGGTGACTCCCGGCTTCCGCCTCAGGAGTTTAGTACAATGCAAATGTAGGTTGCAACACTTAGCAAATACAGTACATTGAAATGAGTAGGCTTTTTCAGTGAATTACAGGTAAGTTACTTTTTACGTTACTTTTCTAACTCAGTGCTGGATACCTGGATTCAGCACTGGGACATTTCCTGTAAACAGGTAAGTAATTTCGTTTTGGTTATTCGCATGATTTTTAAAGAATATCTTTTGATTTCAAAACCCCAGACTTAGGCGTTTTTTGAAAGAAAAACAGTGCATTGAAATGAACAGGCTTTTTCAGTAAATTACAGGTAAGTTACTTTGTACGTTACGTTTCTTACTCAGTGCTGGATACCTGGATTCAGCACTGGGACATTTCCTGCAAACAGGTAAGTAAATAAGTTTTGGTTAGTCACACGATTTTTAAAGAATATCTTTAGATTTCAAAACTCCACACAGAAACTTTTTCAGGAAAAACAGTTAATCTTATGGAGCAAAAGTAGGTTATCGGTTCAAAGGTAACTAATCGACTGTGAGAGTTAAGGTTCTACGGTTAGACTCAGGGGTCCCCCGGGGTCAGGGATGCACTGTTGTTGCACCCTAAGTGGCACTAGTGGCCGGGTGCAGAGTGTTGAGGCCTAATGTTATCCAATGGGGGATAGGGGTCCTACGGTTGGTGGCTGCTGGCTAGCAGGCCACACGGCTGTGGGAGCAAAGCTCCTGAACTTTAGCTCAGACCAAATGGGGAAACAAGTAGGCACAAAAAGTGCACCCTCAGTGGCACTGGGGCGGCCAGGTGTAGAGTGCTGTTTCGATGTCGGGCTCCCTGTTGTTTTCTATGTTTTCCATTTTGCAAAAGCACTGCAGGCAGGGTGACGAAGGGCGTTTGGGTGTGACCACCACTTGGAGAGGCAAGTTGGGAAGTTAAGGGTTGGTTAGGCACCGTCGATTTGGGCACACAAGGCAGTGGGGCGTTGGGTGCATCTTCTTACCAGCTCCTGGTCGCAGTTAGGGGGGCCTTCTGGATTTAGGTTGCAGGCGTTGGCTGGAGGCTTGAGGCAAGTCAGGGGGTGCCGCATCTCGGGTCAGGATTGCTGGGGTGACCTCCTCATGATGTTTTTCCACTCAAGCTTGGGACGGGTTCGGCGGGTGCAGAGTGGGCTGGATTTGCGGTCTCTGGCTGCTGCCAGAGATTGCTGTTGAACAAATCCTGTGTTCACGGGAGACGCAGCCTTTGGAAGTGAAAACAGGCAGGTCCTCCAGTGTTTTTGAGGTTACTGGCTGCAGGACACACCAGGACTTCGCAGGACCAGATTCGAGGGGGGACAGGCCAGTAGGGCTGGGGCCAAGTCAGTGGGCGTCTTCCTCTTGTTAGCTGGCTGCACGGCTGTTCAGTCCTTCTTCTTCTTTTCTTCTTGTTGTCAGGCTGGATCTGAGCTTCACGGGTCCCCCTCGGTTACCCCCACAGTGGGTGCAGCCGCGGTATCACTTTGCGCACTGCGTCCAAGATCGCCGCCACATCCAGCTCCGGCCCATACCAGTGTGAGGGGCAATCACTCGCAGGCACTATTTAGCCCGCTCCGGTGTCTGCGAGGGCAAAGCAGCTCCTCTCTGCAACGTCAACGTTGTGCAGCATCAAACGTGTTCCGGCGCTGTCGCAGCCCCGCCCCCTCGGGGGCCGCAGTTCCCCATCTAACGCTCCGATTGATTACCTCACTGCCGCGCAGGGGGGGGGGGGGGCTCACGGACAACTCCGGAGCTTTTTTTCTACTTGCATTTGTTTGTGAACTTTGTATTTTGAAAGCAAAGACCTACACAGCCTTGACATCTTGGTACGCTTCTTCCGTAAATCTGAGGAACTCAAAGATACCATGAACACTACCGACCATCATCACCTCTTCTCTAACATCGGGGACATCTTGGAGATCAGCAAGAGACATAGACGCTGTAGCCGCCGTTCCTACCGGTCATAGCAACACAAGACTTCTGGCGCAATTCTCACCTGGCGTTTTAACCTCAAGATGGCACCTGTGAAGAAACGGACCTGCTTTTTGAATACCTCACAGCAGATCCATGGGAACTTTTACCAAACTACCTACCCCCTACCCCTCCCAGCTATACTCGTCTCCACTTTCCTGCTACTAACCTTTGCCCTCACCTGTTCTTGCCCTAGTCTCCACCCTGTTCACCTGTGAATTTCCAGCGTCATTTGAGAGCTAGCTATTTTGTCTGATGCCCGATGGAGCTACCTGGTTTAGCTATAGGGGAGACAGGTCGGGGATTCCCTCCTTGGACGTCACCTACCCAGTCGGTCTTTAGCCAGACTTTCTTTCGTCTCTCCTGTCATCTCTTCCCGCTTCCTCCCTCTATTTATATCTCTCCTTCTCTCCTCTCTCAATGTACTGAGACTGAACTATTTTGTCTGATGCCCGATGGAGCTACCTGTTTTAGCTATAGGGGAGATGGGCCGTAGATTCCTTCCTAGGTCGTCACCTACCCAGTCGGCCTTAAGACAGATTTCATTTTGTCTCTCCTTGTTGTCTCTTCCCCTATCCTCCCTTTCTCACCTTCCCTGTTCCCTCCCCTCTACGCTTCATTTATTTTGCCCTCCATTTTATTTAAATGTTTCCCTTTGAGACATAGCTATTTGGCCAAAGCCCGGTGGAGCTACCTGATAGCTATAGAGGAGATGGGTTTTAGGACTTCCCCCTCGACCGTCACCTACCCAGCCGGTCTTTGAGCAGTCTTTCCTTCGTCTTTCTGCCGTATATCCCTCCCATCCTGTTTTTCTACGAACCTCTTCCCTCGACACTTGAGACCGAACTACTTTGTCTGAAGCCCGATGGAGCTACCTGGTTTATCTATAGGGGAGATGGACCGTGGATTCCCTCCTTGGTCGTCACCTACCCAGTCGTTCTTTAGACAGACTTCCTCTTGTCTCTACGGTTGTCTCTTCCCTTATCCTCACTTTCTCACCTCCCTTACCCTCCACTTCTTTTCGCTCTCCTTTCTCTCCTCTCCTAATGTATTGCTGATTGTTTGATGTAATGTGTAATTGTTGATTTTTTCTGTTATACTGTTAAACCACATTGTTGCACTTCTTTTCGTCCCTCCTGTCTTCTCCTCCCACTTCCTCCCTCTATTTATGTCTCTCCTTCTCATCTCTCTCAATGTATTGAGACTGAACTTTTTTTGTCTGATGCCCGATGGAGCTACATGGTTTAGCTATAGGGGAGATGGGCCGCGGATTCCCTCCTTGGTCATCACCTACCCAGTCGGTCTTTAGACAGACTTCTTTTCGTCTCTCCGTATTGTCTATTCCCTTATCCTCCCTTTCTCACCTCCCCTGCCCCCTCCACTACTTTTCTCGCTCCTTTCTCTCCTCTCCTAATTTTATTGCCTAATTTTTTTGGGATTTATTGTGTAATTGTAGAACTTTTTCTGTTACATCGTTGATTTTCTGTTATATTGTTGTTCCTCATGTAAAGCGCTCTGATACCTCCGGGTCTAGCCAGCGCTATATAAAACTCTTTAAATAAATCTGAGGAAGCAAGGTTCAGGGTCCCCCTAAATACTAGATTTAGGGGTGTTACAGGTAGGTAAGGGCAGGGACCAATGGGTCCCTTCCATGGGGTAGGTACACCCCCTATCGTGCCTCCCTCCAGTGGGAGGGGGGCAGGAGCCTGGTTGGTTGGGTCCCCCCATCCTCAAGATGGCGGGGACTCTGAGTTGTGCTTCACCTCGCCTCCCCCACCTGAGGGGTGGAGTTGGCACAGGTGGGCACACCTCTTTTCCTCACTTATTTTTCCCACCGGCTCTCCTGCCCAAAGTGGGGTGTAGAACCAGTGGGGACCAGTTGTGGAAAGCAGCAAATGGTCTGGGAAGGCTCACAAAGGCAGCATGCCTTTAAAGCTTCTGCATCGTGAACCCTGCCCATCCAGAGGGAGGAGACTTGGCACCTCGTCCCAGGATGTGCATTGTTTCAGGCCCCAGAGAGCAGCAGGCTCTCGACCCAGGGGTCTAGAAACATGTCTGGTGGTGGCAGCTGGAAGCAGCCACTCAGCCTGGACACCAGTGATGGGTTAGTAGTCAGGGGGCATCTATGAGATGCCCTCTGTGTGCATTTTTCATTAAATCCCACACTGGCATCATTTTTCAGTGCAGCCATTATGGTGCTGTGGAGTTCGTAATGACAAACTCCCAGGATAGCCTTAAGTTTATATCGTGGAATATAAATGGACTCGGGAAATTGACAAAACAAGAAGCTATAAATAAGCTAGCAAGAAATGTGGGAATCTTGTTTTTGCAAGAAACATGGCTTTGCAACGAAACCCCAACTTTTGATGGGTTCATCCAGTTAAATCGACAAGTTAGTAAAAATAGGTTCGGGCGCCCAGCAGGAGGAATCATGACCCTCTTGTCTGCGAAAGTTGCAAAGAATGTGTTTGTACTAAATGTAAAATGTAAATGGCTACTTGCATGCAGGGTATCCTTGTTGATTTTAAACAAAACATACAAGAATGTTATTGTTATAAATGTGTACATGCAATGGGGGGACACCAAGGAATATGAAACTGAAATGGAATATTTTAAAGAAGACCTTGACTCTTTATGGGAAAAGTATGGGTCGGATATATTTTTTATCATGGGGGATTTTAATCATAAACTGTACCCAAAGAAGGTTGATCTTTGGCATAGTGAAATCCTGGAGGCATATGGAATAAAACAAGCATGCTTTTCATCTTGTGATCCCTCAAACCAGGACTTGGCATTAGGAAATTACCTAGGGACTAAGGGTCTGTTCAGCCTGAATGGAAGACTAGAAAAGGATAGCCCGCACTGAAAACTTTTAAAAAAGGTAACTAAAATTGTCCAATAGACTACATGTTCATGTCTGCATGGAATTTCTCCCTCATAAGAGGATTTGAGGTACTCCAAAGTGAAGAAAGTGATCATAACCCCTTGCAGTTGGTGCTGCAAGGGGGTATATTGTACCCCCGAGATAAAGTGATCCCACAGGAAATTGAGTACCCCAAAAGAATGTGCACAAGACTAACGCCTGAATACATAGAAAAATTAGAGAAGTTACAGCAGAAGGTAGTTCTGGGTACAATAGGGGGAGAACCTTAGAATGGTATGAGAGAAAAATAGCCCAAGTGGTACAATGTCTTAGAATCGAATTAACAAAAGATAAAACATAAATGGTTTTCTGTGGAATGCTTAAGGAAAAAACGAGAAATAAGAAAAGTAACAAGAAGTATGAAAGTAAAATATGATGAGATAAGTCAACTTTATCTCAATAAACTGAAAAGAGAATACAAAAGGCTAATTACCACGGCAAAAAGAGTGTATAAGGATAAATCCTGGGAAAATCTTCTGGAAGCTATAGAAACTAAGAATATTCATCAGTTCTGGAAGCTGGTACGAACTGGTTCTGACCATACAGTGGGGGTAATGAACTGCGTGGTAGAGGAGGCAGCATGGGAGAAATATCTGAAGGAACTCTATAGCCCTCGTAGAGAACCTGACGAAGGAATACCCCACCCCTGGCAAGGACTAATGGAATAATTAAAGGCAGATTTTACAGAAAATAATGTACGAAATATATTAGCGCACCTAAAGTTAACCAGAGCAGCGGGTTCAGATAACCTTCCAGCAATAATAATAAAAACCAAACTGAATTGGTGGGCGAGCTTTTTCTCTCACATGTTTATGGTGATCCTCGAGTTAGGTAAAATACCCAATAATTGGAAAGGGGCAGTAATAAGACCTGTGCATAAAAAAGGTAATATGAATGCGTCACAAAATTATAGATTAATTAACCTATTGGATATAGGGGAAAAGGTGTTTTCAAAAATAGTGCTGCTTAGACTGAAGGACTGGGTGGAACAGTTTTCGATCGTACCGGTGGAACAGGGGGGTATTAAAGAAGGTTACTCTACGATCGATCACTGCTTCTCCCTGTGGGAAGTGGCTCGTAAGTCAGTGGAACAAAATGGTAAACTGTGCTGCTGTTTTGTTGACTTTCGAGCCGCAACTGATTCAGTTGATAGAAACTGCCTCTGGCAGACACTAACAAAGAAAAAGATCCCAGAGAATTTGCTGGCCATCATAAAAGAATTACATAGTGGAAACTGGGCACAGGTAATTAGAGATACAGGAGGAGCACTGATGCCAAAAATAGCAATTGGAAATGGGCTCAGGCAGGGCTGTGTATTGGCCCCCTGCTCTTTGCAATCTTTTTGGCTGACTTACCAGCAATTCTAGAAGTTGATAGAAGCGCCAGTCTGAGAATGGACGTTAAGAAAGTGCCCTGTCTCCTGTACGCAGATGACCTGAAATTGGCCTTCAGAGGAAGTTAGACGCCTTTAGAGAGTATTGCGAAGGGAGATTTTTAAACATAAATATGGATAAAACAAAAATTCTGTGCTTTGGGAAAAAGGTTACTAGCTTCACATGGTCCTTGGGAGACCTGCAATTGGAAACAGTCAAGGAATATCGGTACCTTGGACTGTGGTTTGATAGAACACTTAAGTGGGGTACCCATCTTGAAGCACAGAAAGCTAAAGCCTTTGGATCAATCTGTGGGTTAAAAAAATGTAATCGAGACTACGGAGATATGTCTCACAAACCGTTACTAAAAGCCTTTAAAACGATGATCCCGCCGCAAGTTCTTTATGGAGCAGAAATTCTATTCTTAAGTGGGAAACGAGGCTGGGATCTAGAGGAAGGGAAGTGTTTGAAAACATTGTTGTCCCTACCACGTTCATCAATGATCCAGGCAATAAGAACCGAGATAGGCTCAACTGCCTGGAGTATACAGTCTCAAATGCATTAATCCGCTTTTGGAAACGGCTAGACACAGAATTAGTCCATAAGGTATCTCAATGGTGCAGAAAGGAGATAGAATTCATCAGCCTAAAATGGGCTAGGGAGGCAAGAAAAAAAGTTCTGTTAGCTAGTGAGAATTTAAGGGTGCGCATTTGCCCGTCATCATTAAAGGTAGATTTTAGTAAAAGTGATCTAAGAAACCAAGGACAAGAAGTGTCTAAAAAAGCTGATTTAGAATATCTGAACAAGAAGAAATCTTTTAAATTTTTGAGAGAATCATGGATAAAGGAAAACTGGTTTCCATATTTGGATATTCTACCCAATCCCGGTCTCAGACAGGAGATTCTAAGATTAAGAATTGGCATTAACCCATGGCTTATTAATGAAGAAGTAAAGGCACAAATGTCATCTAGTGATGGATTATGTAAATGTGCGCTAGGCACTAAAGGTGATATCATGCACATTTTACTAGACTGCTGAACATTACTAGACCACCGTAAATGATACCTATGCCCAATATTTTTAAATATGATATAAGACTACGGTCCCAAGCATCAGCATTATTAACAGAACTACCCAATACAGAGATAGCAATTGCATTGGGTGCTTACATGATGGCAATTAAAAGTTCTCCTAGTTTTTAAGAGTTTTACAATGTGTTTTTGGAGTTTTATGTCAGGTTTTATGGATTTTAGATACTTGAATTAATTGGTTTTTAAAGCTGAATCAAGATAGATATAAATTGTATAAGGAGGGGGTTTGTTTTTATCCGATAATTGGTATTTATTTAATTGTGGATAGTGTATTAAGCTCCTTGGTGTTCTGAAATGTATAATTTGTGCAGTTTTAATAAGAGTAACGAGTTTTGCTACTGTTTAAAGACCACGGTCTAAATAAACATTGTCTTTGACTTGACTTGACTTGACTTGACAAACTCCCAGCACCATATACTCTTAATAGCAGCACTGCACTTTCAATGCCCAAGAATGGACTTGGGCACTGTAGGGGTACAGGACTCTTGCACCTGTACCCTCACCACTGACATAGTGCACCCTGCTAGAGGGGTGCCTGATCTATGCCAGGGCAGTGGTTTTGTCGGCATGGCACACAGGGATGAGAATCATGTCGACTCTTTCCTTTATTCTGCACCAAGACACACAGCCTGCAAAGGCAATGTGTGAGTGTCAGGGTACAGGACTTCTAAGGGTGGCACAATAAGTGCTGCAGCCCTTAGAGGCCTTTTCTGGTCACAGTGCCCTGGGTACCTTTGGTACCATTTACCAGGGGCTGACATGTGGCCAGAGATGCCAATTCGGTTTGTTTTGGAGAATGAACACAGGCCCTGGGAACCTGATTGGCAGGGACCCAGGGCACACCAAGTAAAAGTGCATCAGTAGTCTGGCAAAAAGTGGCGGGGTTACTACAACACAGGTTAGATCACCAGTGTTCTGGAAGGGCTCCTGATCTGAGACACTGTTCAGTCAGGGAGGTTAGTTGGTACTTACCAAGTATACCTTTTTCCAGAGGGTCAACATACCAAAGGTCGCTGCAGTGAGAAAGCTGCATCAATAGTGTTCAGTGGATCAGCCTTGTAAGGCACGGATTAGACTTTAGCAAATTAAGCTAGTAATACAGGTCTTGAAGGTGTCAGTGCCTGCACATTTATATTTATCGAAGGGGCATATTTTCAAGTCCATCATACATCACCTGTTGGATGAGCTAATTTGTGCAACTATGCCTTCACTGACGAAAACGAGATTTGTTTCAGTCAGTGCTGGATCCATGACTTGGAAGCAGTATAACATTCCTTATAGATTTGGCTATAATTAAGGCATGGTGAATTGAGTTACCACAGTCTTATGACCAGAAGTCTCACGAGTTGGCTAGGAGAAAAGACAAAACCAGGAGTGAACGATGACAAGCTTGAGGTCTCTCACGTGGACTACAAGTGGGTCAGGTGTAATCAGGGACTAAATTACACTGTTGGCCTGAATAGAAGTGTCCATGTTTGGCACACTGTGCAAAGGGAGGGGTGATTTGACTGGGTGGCTCCTCACCAATGTAGATGAATAAGTCACTAACATACTTTGTCATGCGGGGTTATATGGTATAACTATCCTATACTAACTGGATGTGGAAATGCAGCATGGGCACCTGATATGCTTGCAGTTGCAGTTGCCGTTGAATAATCCATTTAAATAACATTTTGGATCAATCGTTTAAAAAAAAAAAAAAACTGAGCATGTAACGGGGTGGGTTTGCCGACTCACCCCGATAACGTTGCTGACTCTGTACGAGGCGCCAGGACCTTGAGGGACCGTACAATCACTCCCCCCCCCTCTTGTCATCCACAGCAGGCGGAATACAGAGGGGCCGAATACGAGATAGACTCACGCATGGAGGGTGAGCGTGCCTGGCCCTTTAATTCGCAATCAGAGGATGAGTGGGCGGGATTCCAAGACGACGTGCTACCGTCAAATACAGAAGTGCCGGAAGACCAGGTCTGCTTGTTCACCCGGAGAGGAGAGAACGTGGTAGGTCGGAGGGAAGAGAAGCAGAGTGGTCGGAGGACTACTGAGCCAGAGACGAGAAGAACGGAGGAAGTTGAGAGAGGAGGAGAGACCCCGAAAACGGAGGAGACGCCTGGAGGCCAACATTCCCACGAGCCGCCCAGCCACCCACCCGGGGGAGGTGTGTGGCTAGCCCAGGTGCGTAACAAGATCAGGGGCTGGGTGGGATGGAAGGGCGGTTCCATTGTATAATAGTGTATCCCCTTGTCCCGGTTCCCCTTTCCCCCGCACTACCCGTCCCTGCACTTGCACTTGTACATAGCTTTCGATTCACGGGTTGTTGCACCTCCTCACTCCCTTCCCGTGTATCTGTTCAGTGAAGGACACTGATCTCACCAGTTGCTTTCTTTTGTTTTGTTTATGGTCCCGGGATTCAAAAGCAAAGACGGACTCTGAGGACTGAAAGCCCCGACGAAGCCGGGACGGCTATCGGAGGACTGAGACTGACAAGCCCCGGAGTAAGAGAAACACCCGGAGTCGCTCCCCACGGAGACCCGCCCCTATTAGGAAGACTTGTTCTGATTTCCTTTTGGCGTCAATAAACCCTACGTTAACCAAAACCCGTCTGTTGCCACTCACTCCTGTATCCCATTCGTCTGCACCCGCTACAGAGCGGCAGATTTACAATTACTGGCGCATCCCTGCAATTTAGCAGGGATGCGCCAGTAATTGTGCGCCGCAGCTCCGTCACCCATGATGTGCCGCACCATGGGGCCAAAACGGCACAGATGCGTCACACATCTGTGCCGTAAAGGCGGCACATTGCTGGAGCAGCGTCGCAAGCGCGACGTAGTTCCAGCAATGCTCTGGGGGGGTCCTATTCTTTCAATGCTGCCTCAAGCCTTTCGCCTGCTTCAAGCAGGCGCAGGGTTTTGACGCAGCATTGGCCTAAAAGTGACTGAGTGAAATCTTGTAGATTTCACTCAGTCACTTTTAGGAGGCGTTTCTGTGCAGGAACGCCCCCCCTGCGCAAGAACGCCTCCTTATGGCGCAGGGCTTTACAACGTGACGCATATCCCAGAAAAAGCACAAAAGAGGCGCAAGGGGCTTGTAAATCTGCCCCTCAGAGTTAAAAAGATCAGGTAGCCATGTCTGTTTAGGTCTATGTGGCTCTTCCAAAGATAAGGTAAAAATACCTGTTTATCTTACTGGGCCAGTAAGTCGTCATGCATGTAATCATGGGGGGTATATCCAAGAAATGCAGGTGCAGGCGGGGGAGGGAGAGTTCGCCAGTGAACTCATGGCTCTGTGGTAGAAATTTGAGCAGAAGAGAACGGGTCTACCATAGAAATTGGACTGATTGGCTGGTTTTGAGCCCTTGATGGGGTAATTATCTTGTTGGGCATGGGGCTGGCTGGAGGGGGGACTGAAGTGCTGGTGGCCCTGGACTTTCAGCCCTACCCTGGGTTGCCTGGAGTTGATTATGAATGGGAGGGGGGTTCGCTTGCAGGCCCGTCAGGCAAAAGGTACCCCAGAAGTAATGGTCCGTTATGCGGTGCCTTGGAGTTGTATGCTATGTATCTAACTCTGTGTATTTTCCATACCTCATCTAGTCAAAGGTGAAAGCTTGTATAAATAAATATTGATGACATTATCTGCCCTAGAACCCTTGGTGGGGAATGACAATTGTTGGAACTAGGTGCCTGCCCCTGTGGGACATGTAAAGAGAAAGAATCCGCTGGCTACGATCCATTTGTGAACTTTTCATCACTGGACTGAGAATTCAGGATACATGTATTTTGGTATCTCAAGAGTCACATGCTGTACCATCTGTGTGTTGCCTTCCTTGTGCTTATATGTAGAGCCTATAAGACTGCCATTTCATTTTCTAATGGGGTTTTGCTTGATTAAACACAGCTGTGGCCCGTGCAGGTAAGAGCGGTGCGCCGGGTGAGGGGTTTTTCGATGGACGATGACGATGGAAATTTAAATATATAATTAATTTCCCCTTGCCATCGTCTGTCGAAATGCCCTCTCACCCGGCCCCACCGCTCTTACCTGCAGGGGCTGTGGCTGATTAAACGGCTACTGGTGATACCAGACAATTGGAATATGTTTCTTACTTGTCTTGAGGGTGGAATGGTTATGTGAGCAATGGAATTCTGCAACTTGCACTTTGTGAGCATACGATCTCACAGTGCTTGCCATCCGGTCACAAGGTGTTCTGAATACACGATCATAAAGAAATTGGCTTCTGTGCAAAGCGCATGTCTTTCAGTTGCAATTGCGATTCTGTGCAAATGTGTGTGAAGGAGGTACACATTTGTCAAAATATTGACTAGGCTAAAGTAAAACAAAATGCAGTGCTTACAGGAGTGGGTGTGTTGATTGTTTGGGGGAAGGTAAAGTGAAAGATGTGAGGAGGTGTCTTCAGGAGAAAGTGAAAAGAGGGTGCTGAGGAGGAAAGAGATAAGGTGATGGAGGGTCAGGATCACATTCTACCAAGAAGAGCATTTTTTATCGACCTTGATAGCCTGAAGGTCCTATATGGCCCTGCTAGAGAGAATCTGAAAATATGCTTAAAATCCCGCATTTTTTGCTATGTACTATCAGCAAATGAAATCCCACAGATCCCCTGAATCCCGGGTTTATAGGCCCAAGCCAAAGGCCATAGGCCACCGCCTTATGATAACAAAATCCACTGGGCCTAAATGATTTTTAAAACGTGCATTTCTGATGTGCTGAACACAGCGAGGTAACTTGAGCAACCATGGAAAGTACAGTAGCTTTCCACAGCTCCATTGCAAGACACCCCCCACACGCACGTACACAGGATCAGCTGGTACAGATGGTGCATCTTGCTACATTGTTTTGAAAGATAGCTTGCTCAAATAAAAACCACAATGTCTTGTGATATTAGCACATGTCCCAAAGTTCCACTCTCACATATACTTTTTTAGAGAGATGTTCGTGATCAGATGATTATTTGTTTATACCTTGTGGTCGAACATGGCCGTTTGTTTATATCTTGGGGTCAAACATGGCCAACCACCCGATCAAACCACTTGACCAGTTCCGTGTTCTTGGACATGCGGTCAGCCACCTTCACCAAAAATGCGTCAGTAAAGGCGTCAGAATAGAAACATGGTTCCGCATTTCCAGGTATATTAGATCCAACACGTCAAATTTGAAGCCAGAACTCTGCTGCTGTGACCTTCACATGCGTGGGTTCTCCGGCCGGCCGATTATCTGATTTGGGACGTCAAAGCCTTCCTCAGGTGGTAAACTCCCAAGCAAGATAATACTTTTGCCTTTTTAAATCTCTGACCATGCTCGGTATTTTCTATCCACACCCAATTCCTTGCATTTAACGTTTCCTTAAATAATTAGATCCTGTTTGGCTAGTCTCCCTATTTAGGTGAATTTTTATAGAAATGTGTTTTTTCATTCCTTAATTAATTTCAATTGTACCTTTTTTAATAATCCTGGCCCCTCGCATTCTGGGTCTCTTTAAAATGTTTAACCTGCATGAATAATTCTCTTCAGGAAGGTTTGTTTCAAGTTTCCTATATTTTCATAGAATGTATTCTGTGTCTTTTTGAGTCTCTAGCTGATTTAAACGTGATTTTTAATAGATCCTCACTCCAGCTTGCCTTATAGTTCTCATGAGAAAGGCTTGATTCTAGGCACTAGAATTTCTTAACAAATGTACTCTATGTCTTTGGATCTCTAGCGGTTTTCCATTATGCCTTTTTAAAAGTTACTCATTTCAGCTTGCCTTGCAACATTTTGAGCATTTGTCATCTAGCATTTACTCCTGACAGAGTGAAGTCGGGATTTCTTAAATGTTTTTTTACTTAGTAGTATGAAATGATATGCATTTATTGTTCTGCTAAAAATACGCATTTATTGGTCCACTTGGGAATTAATAATAAACGTGCCACTTCAACATGAGTTTTCGTCATCTCATCTCATTGTTCCTTGTTCCTCAGTGAAGTGTTGCACGGTGGCCCGAGGCTACTGTTGAGGTGACCACACCCATAAAGGGGCTCCAGCTTCCCCTTTATCAGCTGGCGACCACCGAAATTCATCGTACCTCCATTCTGCGGTGGATCTGGTGCACATCCGCGAGCGGCCTCGAGGGTCTCATCTCCGCCCATTGCAGACCTCTGGTAAGACAAGGAATTTTTTTGTTTTTCCCTTGAATTTCCTTTGTCTTTGCTACCTGGGTGTGTGGCGGACTCTTTTGGGCTGGATCTGGCAGAGCAACTGACCCCCTGCAGCACTATCTTTGGTCACGATTGAAACCCTCTCTCTTTGTGTGGTTACGATTTGGCCCTTCCTTGTCAGATGCAACTGTCAGCCTTTTGTGTACATATCGGCTACGAATAACAGTCACTTTTCCTGTGCATCTTGTGGCTTCGGGTGCCGTGGTTTTCCTGTTTGCCCTGCCGGTTCCAGTCCGGAAGGGATGGTTTTAGGTTCAGATGGTTCTAGATGTATGTTCCTCCAAGCAGTTCAAGTCTGTGCACGGGGTCGGAGTCAAATTCTCCGAGGGTTGTAGATTTATATTCCCCCAGCACTTCAAGTCTGTGCACGGGGTCGGACTTCGATTCTCCGAGGTCGAGGTTTGTGTCTCCACTACTCATGTCTCCTGTTGTACATAGCCACTGCATTTTTCTGACTTGCATTATGGCTTGACATTACATTGCATATCGTTTCTCCAGTGCCTTGTGTATCTGTTTTGCATTGCATATTGTACTTCTCCCTTGCATTCCTTCGCATCTGTTACTTCATCATCGTTCTCTTCTTCCTCCACTTTTGACACCTGTGTCCTGCCTGTGCCTTCCCCCACAGGCCTGCCCCCACGCTTTCTTCCATGAGGGCTGCCTTCACGTCATTCCCTCTTTTACTTTCTTCTCCTCACGATATATTCTTGCAAGGTTTGGGTGTCATTATCTATTCTTCAGTTCCACTTTTTATTCGGCATTACCGACAACCTTTGTCAGCTCGTCCTGCTCAGGCACAGAAAGAGGAAGTTACTTGTGCTATTTGCAGAACATATCCTCCCACTGTCGCTCACTTCCTTCCTTGGCGCCTCTGCCCTCTCTCTTCCACGGACCTTGCTGAGCTGCTCCCTCGCGCACCCACCCCTTCCTGACCCACACGTTTAGCCACATTGCTTTTTCTCTCCTTCCCTCTTCCACCTTCCTCCTATTTTACGCTAATGCCCCCCTCTCTCCATGCTCTCTCTCTCTCCACATGTCCCCCTTTCCTCTATCTCTCCCTTTACTCTCTCTCTCTACCCTTGCTTTTTCCCACCACCCCCTCTCCCCACCCCCTCCTGCCTTTGTCCTGGTTCTTGTCCTCCGGCACCTTTGCCTTCCGACTGGCTCTCCTGTTCCCTTTCCATTGTGCTCCACCGCGTCTCCTGCGTTATTGAGATTTCATATCCTTGCTTTTTCTTTCAGGATGCATCATTTTTATCTGATCAGTATTTATTGTTCCATCAATATTTTTGGTTGATTTTTGATTGTTTTTGTTTCCTGTTTTCTGTTCGTTTGCCTTGCTCTATGTGAACTGTGTGCTTTGAAATTGCCTCCTTGTGCTTTTTTTTTTTAACTGTTTTTATTGTTATTATACAACTCTTCGGCATCAATCAGAGGTTGTTTACATTTATAATGCACAATTAGGTTATGAAACCCAACACATTTGTCCACGTCCATCTCCCCATATAGTTGGTAAACATCACTCCTAATCTCGGGCCAATGGTGTACAGTTGTCACTCTAGTCTTCCCCAGAGTCATCGTCTGAACTGCCTTCATCAGGATCCGGTATTGGATCACATATATCTCCCCGGTGTGCATTCCACGCAGCCCATATTTTTGTCCATTTCTGTGGGCACTTACGGGTTATGTACACCATTCTTTCCGCTTGCATATTTAAGTCCATATCTTTGCCCCAGTACCCCAGCAAAGGCACCTCCCTCGCTCCCCATTTCTGTGCTATATTACGTTTAGCTACCATGAGTCCTAGTGTGACCCATACCAGCCCATAGCGTGTTAAGTCATTTGGTTCCCACACATTTAAAAGGCATTTGCGCGGCTCCTGCAAAAGTGACACCGGCAGTGCTTGTGATATCGTTCGTAGAACTGTTCGCCAGTATTCCGCTATCAATGGACAGTCCCATAGCGTGTGGAAAAAGGACCCCTCTTCCTCGCACCCTCTGAGGCAAAACGGGTGTTGTGCTCTCCCCATTTTGGGTAGTGTTGTCCTAGTGTGGTATGTGCGGTGTAGGATCTTTAGTTGTACCAAGCGAAGCCTGGCTGGTATTCCCACCTCTCTAGGTGATGCAAGGGCCTCCTGCCATTCAGTTTCATCCATGTCGCCCACATTGTCAACCCATCTTAGTTTTAACTGGGTCATGGGATCTGGTAGATTATTGATTATTTTACGATACGTAAGAGATGTGGCTTTCCTGGGCATGTGATCCGTAAGTAAGCGATCTTCTAAAGGGGACGCCTCAGGGACCTCAGTGTCTAGTGGCAGTACCGCCATTAATGCGTGGCCTATTTGAGCATAGCTGAAAGTTTCCGTCAGGCCTAGGTCATATTGCTGCCTGAGTTGATCAAATGGCAGCACCCTCCCCTTGTCCCAAAGGGCTCCTACTGTTGAGATACCAATGTCGTCCCACTGGTCAAATCCTTTGCTCTTTCTCAAGTGACCCAGCCGTTTAGTATCCCAAAGAGGTGTCATTTTTGTAATCTTCCCCTTCCACCCCATCCGAGTCTGTGCTGTGTGCCAAAGCGTTGCCGTGTGTTTCGTGGTGCCTAGTAGGGTTGCGACCTGCCCTTTGTTATATAATATTGCTAGCATGTTTCCTGTGCCTAATTGGGCCCTGTCTGCCCTATATGCCGGGTCTGCTTGTGATGCATGTATCCATTGATTTATTATTTTGAGGTGTGCTGCCCAGCAGTACATCTGGATGTTAGGGAGTGCTATTCCCCCATCGTACCAGCCCTGGTGCAGCTTTACTTGCCCAATTCGCGCTGGTCTATTACCCCATAGTAGTGCGGACACCTGTGCTGCTATTTGTTTAAAATATGCTGGTGCTATCAGATATGGTGTGTTTTCAAGGACATATAAAAATCTAGGCAGTGCCATCATTTTAAACAATGCTGCCTTCCCTAATAGTGTCAGCGGAAGGGTTTCCCAGTGCTTCACATCTCGCTTCAAACGTTCCAGTGGGGGCGCTAAGTTTTTGGCGAAGAAGTCAGCTGCGTCCGCCGTTACATGTACACCTAAATATTTAAATGAGTCACGTGTGACCAGTAAGGGGCAGTCATCCGGGAGTCTTGGAGCGGGGCCCTTTAGTACGTACAAGACAGACTTTGACCAGTTAATGTGGTATCCAGATATCTTCCCAAATCCATCACATGCCTGTAGCAGCACTGAAAGGGAGTTTTCGGTGTCAGTAAGATACACCAGAGCATCGTCTGCATATAGAGAGATGCAGTCCTCCCAGCCCTCCTCCCAGTGTATGCCCTTCAGCAACGGCGTACCTCTGATCCATATCGCTAGGGGCTCTAATGCTAATGCAAAAAGGAGCAGCAACAAGGGGCAGCCCTGACGCGTTCCCCTCGACAACGGCACAGCCTCTGATATGTGCCCGTTAGCTGTTATGCATGCCATTCGTTTTGTGTATAGAAGGCGTATCCATGCGCAGAACCTAGGGCCAAGCCCCAGGTGTGCGAGGACCGCAAAAAGGTAGTTCCACTCCACCATATCAAACGCCATCCTTGCATCTAGTGATACGAGGACCGCTGAGTCTAACAGTGATGGTGCTTTAGCCAGAACCCATGAAGGCGCCTAAGGTTAAGCGCGGTGTTTCTATTGGGCATGAAGCCGGACTGGTCTGGGTGGATTAAGTGTGGGAGATGAGCCATGAGTCTAGTTGCCAACAGTTTGGCCAGAATTTTAACTTCTGCATTTAGGAGTGAAATTGGGCGATAGGAGGTACGGTCGGACGAAGGTTTTCCCAGTTTAGGGATAGCTACTATCGTGGCGATGCGTTGATCGAGTGGGAGTTCGCCCTTTTCCAAACTTTCGGTGTACATTTTAAGCAGATGTGGGCTGATAGTTTGTGCTATTTGTTTATATAATTCTATCGGGATCCCATTAGGGCCTAGTGCTTTTCCCAACTGCAGTGAGCCGATTGCCACCTGTATCTCATCTTCTGTGGGGTCAGTCTCCAGTTCCAGCGTAGCCTCTTGGGATAATTTTGACATTTCCATACTAGTTAAAAATGCTGCCGCCTCTGCCTCCGATGCCCCCGAGGAGGACGTATACAACCCCTGGAAGTGTTTGGCTAACTCAGTTACTATCTCCCTGGGGTCTGCCGTTAATCGCCCCTCCTCCGTCTGTATTTGTAGTATGCAGTATGCCTCTACTGCCTATCTCTCGCCTATCTAGCCATGCCAGGAGTTCCCCGACCTTGTCACCTACATCATATATCCGGTGCTTGGTCGCTGTGTGGGCAGACATCGTTGCCTCTCTCAAGTATTTCCTATAGTGATGTTGCTTAAGCTGTAGAGTGTGTGTATTCTCGGGTGTGGGGTCTTTCGCGTGATCTGCCTCAACTTTCTGTAATTCTAGTTTCATGTCTCTCAACTCTGCTTGTTTGTCTCGTCTATATCCCGTAATGATCGCCATCGCTTGCCCCCTAATGACTGTCTTGTACGCTTCCCATACCACCGAGGGGAAATCGACCGATCCCGCATTCTCGGCAAAGTAATGTTTAGTGTCCGTCTGGAGCTGCCTCCGAATTTTGGGGATTTGTGTGTACCCAGGGTAGATGGGGTAGAGTCGGCGCTGCATTTCATGGTTATAGGAAATAGTCAGTACCACTGGTGAGTGGTCCGTTATGCCTCTGTGCTTAATCGTAATGTCTTTAACATTGTGTAGATTGGATTCCACCGTCAGAAAGTAGTCTATCCGTGACAAACTGTTATGTGGGTTTGAGTGGAACGTGTATTGACGTGTCGTGCGATAGGTGTGCCTCCAAATGTCGACCAGTCCCAACGCCCCCGCATAGCTCTTGAGGCGCGAGACCCCAGTTGACGGTGTCCTATTCAGGTATCTATCTAAGTCAGCGTCCATTGTGGCATTAAAGTCTCCACCGATAATTAGCTCTCCCTCCGGTAGGGCAAGTAAGAACTCACTAAGTGCCGGGAGAGCTATCGCATGTAGTGCCGGTGGGACATAAACCGAGACAACATTGATCAGTATGCCCTCCCACTGTCCCTGTAGTGCGGCAAATCTACCTTGGTCATCTCTCTTGGTCTGAAGCACTATAAAGGAAGAGTTTTTCCGAACCAAGATACCCGTACCCCTGGAGCCCGAGGAGAAGTCGGAGTGTATTGCCATCTTGTATCCCCACCTATCCAGTGCTTTACATGCCGTGCCCATGAGGTGAGTTTCTTGCTGTAGAGCCAGTGTCGGGGCCTGGCGCTTCAGGGCCCGTAACACTAACCCTCTCTTAATTTTGTCCCCTAGCCCGTGGACATTCCAGGTTAACAACGTGAGGGAGGCCACTTGTGCATCTGGGGGTCATGCCTCGTGCTAGGTCAGCTGTGGAGCGTGTCGCCATATATGTAGTGGTTCGTGGGCATGGTCCATTTCCCAATTGTTGCCTGTGGGGAAGCATCAGTCAACTGAAGGTGCGCCCTGTCATGTGTGCCGTAACAAACTAGAACAAGATGGTGGAGTGGTGTGGCTCACTGGTTAGAGGCAGCAGACCCGGAAGCAGGGAACGGCCCGGGACCAGGGTTCAATTCCCTACGCGGCAGGGTCGTGGACCAGGGTCAGCGGACTCGATAATTCTCGCCTCGGTGCCTACTCTAACCAGGGATCACACTCGGCAACTCTGGGCATTAGCTTGACCCATCTCTACAATGGCCCCCCACATTCGCCGGGGATGCCTGGTTTCACCTTGGAGATACCCAGTAGGGACCATCTCACAGGGATAGCCAGGACGGGTTCCCCAGCGGTCTACAGCACCACGACGCCTCAGGGCAGCAGTGCGCTTTACAAGACACATACAAATACAAATACAAATAATAAAAAACTGAATCTGAACTTTCCTTCCCCGTAGCCCACCCACCCACCCTGCCTCCCTGCCTGACGAACTCAAAACTGCCCGCCACCCCAACTCAGCAGAGTGCTTTGTCCCTCCCAGAGTCATTGTACTTGCGTGTGAGGGGTGAGAAGTCCAAGGGAGGGGGTATAGACCCTCCCATTCTTCCAAGTCCTGCTGCCGACCAGTGTCCAAGGCCGACATGACCACTGCTATGACTATTCGTGGGTAGGTCTCTTGTGGCTGCCTGATCGTTCCAAGTGTCAGCCGTGGTTCGGTGCGTCCGCATCTGTACGTTGTGAGTCTTCCAGGTCCAGTTGTAGTGCATCCTGGCTGTCAGAAGCTTCTTCCGCATTCTTGTGGCGATGCGCTTTGTTACCTCTGCGTGATCCGTCCACTCGGGGCCATCCCTCTAGCCAGTCATGGGCCTCCTCCAGCCTTTCGAAAAACCACGTCTTGCCCTCTGCACCACTCTGAGCTTTGCGGGGAACAACATGGAGTAGGGTATTTCTTGAGCCCTTAGTTCTTTTTTGACCTCCAGGAAACTTCTCCTTCGTCGTGATACCACCACCGTGTAGTCTGGGAAGATTGAGATTGTTGAGTTCTGGATACGTACCGGTGGTGATATTTTCGCCGTTTGTAAGATGGCGTCCCTGTCGCGAAAGTTGAATAGGCGTGCGAGCACCGGTCTGGGGGGTGCTCCTATTTTTGGCTTGCCGCCCGGGACTCTGTGGGCTCTTTCCACTGAGAAGAAAGTGGATAGACCTTTAGGCTGTAGTCTGGTTTGTATGAGCTCCTCAACATAGAGGTCCATAGCCTGCTTGCCTTCGTTCTCTGGAATTCCAATGATACGGACGTTGTTTCTTCGAGCGCGTCCTTCCTGGTCATCCAGCTTCTCCGCCATTAATTTATTTTCCATTTCGAGTCGCGACAACGTGCGTTGCATTGTGTTAGTGTCCGCCACTAGGGTTTTGGTGGTCTGTTCGACTTCAGTCACTCTAGTTGCCATTTTTTGAAAGTCCGCCCGCAGCAGGGACACATCTGTTGATATAGATCCCACCGTTGTCTGTACGTTTGTGAGGGCAGCCATTATGTCATCTAATGTCACTTTGCGGGGGCCATCGCTCTCTTTGGCCTTACCTGAGGTGTTGCGCCCCTCCGGGAGTGGTGGAAACTCCTTTCCATAAGCGTATTTGTCCAGCCTGTGCTGCGTGGATTGATTGCGCGGGCCGCGCCCCCCATGCTTCCCCCACAGGAAACCTCAATGTTTTCCCCCCGGATCCGACCGGGTCCCGAGCGGCCCCCTCGATAAGTTGGCTTCAGGAGGGGTAGGTTGATGAAGGGTTCCCTCGAGGATCCGGCCAGCCCCGTAGAAATTCTGCATTAATTTTTATGCCCACGTGTCGTGGCGTCTCAGGGCCTTGTGTGGCACTATCCGGCGCCGAGGGAGGGAGGGGGGGTTCCGATACCCTGTGGTGCTTGTAGATGATCCGGGGTCCCCGGTGGTATGCAGTTCCACTCCCCGGCGTGTCAGGTGGTTGGGCCCTCTATCTACTTTAGGCCCCGGCTGTGTTCCCGATTTCGGGCCTCACCTCGTTTTCAGCTCGCCCTCTTGCCAGGAGGCAGGATGTGTGCCCAATTTGCCTCAAAGGTGTGCTTTGGGGGGTCCGCGCGGTGTCTCTGGTCTCGCCGCTGGCCGGATAGATCACGTTCCTTCTTTTCCCCGCCGGGGTTAGGCGGCCGCCGTCGCTTCCCGCACCGGGAGGCCCTTTTAATTGAGGCCCCGGTCGCGGCTCAGTGGTAGTCTGCAGTAGGACGTCCTCGCGTAGCGCACCCACCCGGTATCGGATTTTCACCGGAGTGGTGCCGGAGGTCGTTGCCCTGTCTCAGCTGTCAGTGCAGGTCCGTGGGGCTCGGAGATATGGCGGATTAATGTCCGGATAGGTGTGGAGGGCTACACTACCCTCGGAGCTTCTCTAGTGAGCAGCCATCTTGCCGGCTGCTAGCCACACCCCCCTCCTCCTTGTGCTTTTTGATAACATCAGCGCCTCTTTCCCCATTGCTCCCCTTGCCCTGCCCCACCTCCCGTCCTTGCTCACTGTTCCCACATTTGTCTGGGTTGCATGCTTACTAGTTACTAGTCTTTCTCTATTTGTTTATTGCAGCCCTGCTAGGTAGCTACGTAGCCTTCTCATGACCCACTGACTCCCCTTGTCTCGCATTTACCCCACCCCATCCACTTTTTGTCTATCATTTGCTTGTGCAATTGATTGGCAAAAGGGGGGAACTTGTATTTCTCCTCCCCTTGTCTCCCTCTTTGCACCCTCTACACCAGTTATGCTCTACGCCCTTATATCCCTGATGTCCAACGCCCCACCACGCCTTATCAATTGCACTATCCAGTTTGTTCATGGCATTCCTGAGGCTGTCTATAATACCACCATTAGTGAACACACTCCGCTTGATGACACACTCAGAGGAATAGTAACAGCCACCTGGGAAATTTTAGGCATCACCTTCACTCAAAACACCCGAGTTCGCATCTCTGCAATTTCTATGAATGACATATACGAAGCCCTCCCAGATATATCGCTCACCCCGCCATCTCCAGACACTACTCGCCCTCACCTGCTGTACGCAGAAGAAGCCTTTAATTCCTCCACCCTATCTGTTCCCCCCCACTCTTCCCCATGAATACCTAGGTTACCCTAACCATCCTGCCCACTCACCCATCTTTATCACTGACGAGGATTCTTCAGTGGATTCCATACCGTCAGTTGTTTCATCTGAAGCAGCTTCCATCCCACCTCTGGAAGGTGAAGGTCCTGACTCCCCGCTGCGAGCGGCTGCACACCTGTGTTCGCGTCCGGACGAAATGCTGAGAAGCCCAGATAGGAGCCTGTTGGTTACGAGAGCCCTCTAGCGCCTGAACCTGTGATGTCCGCCGGTATCGGTTTAATCTTCCCGAAGCTGTGAACGAGCTTACTTGGAGCTGCGCTTTCCGCTTGCTGCCATAACGGCCGATCTCGGAATCCAGTCCATGTTCTGAGCCTATGCGAAGGAAGCTGTTTTCAGCCGGAATTCGACGTGAAGAGTTATCTTACATTCAACTTGCGTGAAGTAAGCCCTCGTGGGATTCTCTCACATTTGGAGATGACCGAGTGTGTTTCTGCTAATAGGTGTGTCACCATTGAAAAAACGCGACTCCTATAATATCGATTCAAGAAGTGCGTCAGATAGACACTCGTGCCTCCCTTGTATGAGAGTGGCCGCTGTCCTGATATTGTGTTGCCCCCTTGTTTCCCATCGTAAACCTGCCCTGATGAAGGTGCGGCCGTAGATCGGGCCAGGCACCGAAACGCGCGTTGGCGTGGTTACTTCCCGTCCGGCTACTACCATCTTAGCTCCCCGGCAATTTGCTGAGAGGACGCCGCAGGACGCCCTCATTGTATTAGTGTACGATGTGTACTGAGGTTGTTGTATGAATTGGTCTAAGCTGGATGTGATTGGTGGAATGTGTGAGGATATGTAAGAGGAGCGATTTTGTGATGATGAATGAAAGATGAATGGGTGTTGTGGGGCGTTTTATCTATGTCTATGTGATTGAACTATTGTCATTTGTCTATGTATTGCTATTTTTGTATACCTTCTAAAATATATATATCCTGAAAAAGAAAAGAAAATTATATATTTTTCCATCTCTTGTTTGATGATGCGGTCTTGAATTGTGGTGAGCTCAAAGTTGTGTTAATGAAATCCTTGGACTCCTTATGAGCCTTTGATTAAAGTACATAGGGCAGACATTTCTTTGCTAGCTCCTGACTCCCCTACACCCTCTGTCTCCGACTCCTATTCATTCCACTCACAGTCTGAGAACGATACAACACCTCTTTTAAGAGCACTTTTGTCCGACTACTTGCAAGACCAGCAGGTCCTGCATCCCTGCCTAACCTTGAGAACTCACCCCATTGTTCCAACTTCATATAAGGGAATGAACGATAATACCCATGACAATATCACAATATTTCTGATCAACGACAACGTTGTGGGCATCTCAGATGGTCGCCCATCTTGTTTCATTCACGTGACACCCCTCACCAGCACGGTTCTTCTCACATTACTTCAGGCACTCAACATTAACTATAGTCATACCAGACAGATCACTCTAACTATCGCACCAGCATTTCCATGCCCCCTTGAGCCAGCTCCGAACACCTTGAAATACAAACACAAATAGTATACTCCCATACATTTGCACAACCCATTCGCCACAAGCCTAATGCAAGCGCTTCAGGCAGTATTCGATAAAAGAATAATAGGCGTTTCATCGCTCAAAACACCAGAGTCGATCCACATACATATCCGTCTATTATCCCGCGGCTTAGAAATCCCCCCACATTTACTTCTTCCTGGCCCCGAAACCCCATACAGAGTAAGATTATCCTTGCCCGTTATAATCTTGAATTTCCTGACTTTTCAGCAGCAGGAATATATCAGGGACCTGACTAATTGGAGTTAAGGCTAATACTTATGCACATTGTTTTTTGTGAAGTAGGAGACGAACTTATAAAAGATCGATTCCCCAACTTTCCCAGCATCTAGGGTAAAAATACATAGGTGGAGTACACCCACCCTTCTGTGCAATCAAGTAATACCTCCCCTCACAGGCCCACAGTATTGCCTATACACTAGTGTCCCTATGAATAGGATACTGAGTTCTACTGTATACAAAAGACCTACTGGCTTTTACATATATTTTATCCTAAACCTTGAAGGTTGGGAAGGACCGACAATCCTATCAAGCGTTTTTCCCAGACATCCATACCAGTCTAAAATAGCTGACGCCTATTTTGGTGGCCAGCTTCTCTTCCCCGGGTGCACTCCTTCCCAAAACATCGAATTACAAAACGCCATATATGACCGTGTCTTTGAGGGTGTAGCAGGTGAACTCATACCTGATCTTTAGAAAAGCACAGACAATACCACCCCCCCCCATTGAAGGATTTATCTTGCGTTCACACAAATACCTCATTATGGCGAGACCTCTCCAGCATGTTCTGAAAACATTTGGTGGGCAGGAACAACGCATACTCAAACATTGTAGGGAGCTTCATAAGCTGACCAAAAACATGAGTTATCCTTGGCCCTCAGAAGGAAGCTTTGATACAGCTGTCCTCGAGCATGCCACCACCTTCCTAGACACCAAATATTCCAGCACCAAGTTACAAAAAAGGTAGGCCACCTTAGATCTCTGGCGTATCTTTAAAGACAATACGCAGGAGCACACCGCTACAATGGCCACCGCCCCTTCGGCGCCCCCACCATACCAGGCCAATGGCATGTATCCCGCAATAGTTTCTGCCCAAACTGAAGAATCAGACCTACACTGTACCATGAATAATATGCCAACTGCTGGATACAATCAACTCCCAGGTGATCTCACTACCGTATCCGATCCTCCTCCACCTACCACTGAATGTAGTACAGCCCCACTGCCATCACACTGCACCAGCGGTGGCCCGACAATACCTGTCACAGTACCAGCCCTTGCCATCCCCCCGCCTGTACCACCTGTTACCAGTGCTAGTCCAACACTGCACGCCACGGTGCCAGGACTACCTGGGCCAATAAAAGCGCAATTTACGTTACAACTCACTCCTACTTCCATCATTGTCCCACCTGTTGAGGAAGAAGATGAAGATTCAGACAGTGCACCATCAAACAACTCACGCGCATCATCTCACCACTCATCCACCTCGTCTCACTATTCACTCCCCCTCTACCCTGATCTCAACGGCCTCCGTGACGCAAATGCTTCACAGCCCCAGGAGCGGGAGGTCACCCCCCAAGACCACATGCCATTTTGCCGCACGAACACAAGCGAACAACTGATCACATTCTCCTCTGTCCAACAACAGAATAGGGACAGGGAGCTACAGGCCCTTCCGGCACCGTACCCAGTCCACTATGACACATGGAGAACGGCCACAGACTGCAATAAAAGCTTAGAGTGCAGTCCAAACGGTAATACACGGACAGACATATTCAACAGAGAAATGTCACGCAGCCCCGATACCGATAATTTATCTCAGACAATCCGACGTGCGTCATTAAAGTTAGAACAAATAAGTGAAAGAATATCTGAGACCCTCAAGATTGCCGCCCCTAGACCGTCAATTACCCAAGCAGCAATAAAAACTTCACAGCTACCCACAGTACAGGTAGATCCTTTTGAAGGTCCGACAGGGAATGGAGAACTAGGCTGTTGTGAACAGCAGATAGCCTATACCCCATCCTCACCCACGCTGTGCGCAGATCTTTTTCAGAACACAGGCAGGAATGAAGGATTGGGCCACAGCGGTCGTTCCCCTTGCCTTCAGACAGAGGCGCCGGAACAAACACATACAACTACCATGACAACACAGGTCCACTTCACACAACTACCTGTGGTAGATCCATTTGGCCCACCATCCACCACAGCCATGGTAGACTCCTCCAGCCAGTCACGTGCCACAAACACGACAAACCCATTTTACCAACAACAGCAGGAATTCCAAAGTACAAGGGATACGGGCGGGGGAAGGAGGACTAGGACAACCGAGTTAGAAAGCCTCAGGATATTGGGAACACACGGGCATCCAGATGGCATGATATATGATGTCTCTGGTACTGCTTCCATGCGCAACACCCGAGCCAGGATGAGTAACGGCATGTTCCTCAGCAGACCATGTGCGCTGCTAAACAATGGTCTAACACCCAACGAGATAGTGATACTAGGCGAATGTTCTGATTATGCTGTTAACCCTTTTACAGACGATTTAGCAGGTTGGACAGAGTCCTTGGCAGATGCTCCCATGGCCAAGAGAAGGGTCCTTCGAGCCGCAAAATATGGCAACAGCAGTAGAATGCATCTTGCAGGGGGCAGGAGATGAAGATTGGGATTATGCCTATATAAGGGGCAGTCTAAAGGTTTGGCAGAAATATGCCAGACAACACGACCTCACAAGGCCAAAAGATCCAGATGCAGGAGTTACATGTCAGATGCCACTCTTATACAAAAAAGCCACTGACCCCTCAGTTTACAACTGCTGGTCTTACACGGAGAAAGAACACATTAAGAAGAGCCTCCCACCCCTCGCGGAGGGTGCTAGCAAATGGATAGTGGCCCTAGAAAAGAACACCACAGGCACCAACATAGGGATAGGCGATATGAAAAGTTTGCTCATCTCCCTCATGGGAGGGGAAGCAGAAGAAGTTTTCAAAAGTGTAAGTAGAGGCCTAATAACTATGAACGACCCTCAATACGATGGAGAACACTTTGATAAAATAAGGTCAGCAGTCTGGGCCAAATTGCGAAAAAAATTCCCGGATGTCCCCGATATTGGGTCTCTCATGGCGCTGACAATGCAAATGAATGAGGACCGGATTAACTTTATTTCCAGGATGAAAGAAAAGTGGCATCAGGAGTTAGGAGACTCATGAAATGCGACTGGAGGGAATAGCAGGCTTTTTTACCACAAGGTCTAGAGAGGGCTACCAGAAGAAGTACAGGAAAAATTAGATGGGGTAGTAGCCATGGAGGCAAAACCATGGCCTGAGAGCCAAGATCACATCATACATTTCTGCAAAAAGAAAATAGAACAGGAAAAGAGCAGACAGGTAGCTATAGAGAATGCAGCTGCACAATTGGTGCAGCAGAAACTTAATAAGAAAAAAGATGCCCTAGACACCGTCATGTTAGCGGCACCTGTCAGTTAGATGATGCCGTCACCACATTCCCTCAGAATTCCCTAAACGCACTAACAACTAATACACAGTCAGCCCCCCAGCAGATGCAGGCACAGCCAGACATACAATATGCACAGGCACAGCCCCAACAGCAAACACAGCCAGCAGTGCAATACGTGCAGACCCCACCCCAGCAGCCTGCGCAGTATGTACAACAACAGCCCCCAGTACAATACGTAGCAGTGCAACCTACCTACGGTAATGACCAACAACAGCATTACAACAATGACAGACACGATACTAACAGAAACACAGACATGCAGGGAAGAGGTATTGGAATGGGACAGCAAAGAGTCCCACTGCAGACAGGGCAACACACTTGTTTTTATTGTCACAAGGTGGGCCATATGCTGAGAGAATGCTGTACTAGACTTCGAGATCAAGGCAAGCAATCTACGGGTCCCACCCAACAAGCACCACCACAATTCCAACAACAACAACAGCCAATGTACACTCAGCAACCCCATATACCGTACGCCTATGCCCAACCTGCCCCTCAGCAAAACATGCAGCAAATACAGCTCCAAGCACCAGTGATTTCCCAAACCCCACAGTCACCACAACAGATACACGCTATGCAACAGCAGCAGCAGACACCCACCTACCAAGTGATGCCTCAAGACCAAAATGCTACACCCCAAGGAGGAGTGGTGATTATCCCCAACATTCCGTTCGCACAAGGCACTATCCAACAGTACCAAGCAGGAGGATACCCTTGCTAGGACAGCCCACAGACAACTCTTGTGTGCCCAGTTTTATCATGCATCATGAGCGGTGAAGATGACCCTACCGTCCTGATCACGATAAATAACAGAACATATAGCTTCCTCATTGACACAGGCGCCACGTACTCCTGCATTACAGGCGGACATCTGCCTATTTCTGATCAAGTAGCGGACACACAGGGATTCTCTGGCGCAATAGCTAGGGTCCCTTTTACCAAGCCAGTACCCATACAAATAGGAGACCGGATGCTGGAGCAACAACTACTTTACTCGCCACATTCTCCAGTGAACCTTTTAGGGCGAGACCTCATGGCAAAATTGAACATGACCATTCACTTCCATGAGAATGGAACAATGATTTGTTCTATACCAGGCACACCCCTGACAAGGATGATGGCACTCACTGTTGATTCTTCCTTGAAGGATCAAATAAGAGCTTGCCCTGTGGATGAGCAAGCATTCTCCACTGCAGTACATATCATTGTAGCCAACACACCAGAACTGAACAATCGCACTGTCCAGCTCCCAAAGGAGTTTCTCTTTCGCCCACAGTCCCAGGACTCCCAGATATCAGACAAAAGAATGATCTTAGGCATACACGCTCTCAAAATCACACCTACATACGGGGCATTCATAGCAGGAGACGACAATATGTGCACCTGGGCCTGTGTAATTTATATCGAGCCGGGACAACTAGTGAGAAGCATTTCAGATGAACAGCTCTTTGGCGATCCTGATGAATATCCCAAAACAGAGATCATCTATGAGTATGAGGTACCCCTCTCAGTGACAGTGGAAAAGAGAACACCCACTGCCCCACCAAAATATGATTCTGTGCGTGAAGCAGACTTAGCTCAAGTCCCGCCGCATCTGTGGACTACGGGCCCCAATGATGTAGGCCTTATTCATTCTGCCACTCCATTTAAGATAACACTGAAACTAGGCGCAATTTTACCCAGAATTAAGCAGTATCCACTATCTAAGGAAGCATAGGAGGGTATTTCCCCTACCATACAGGCCTTGCTGGATCAGGGAGTCATATACCCCTGTGTATCCCCCTGTAACACCTGTCTTTTTCCTGTCCGTAAGGCTAAGACCAATCAATGGCGTCTAGTACACGACCTGCGCTTGATCAATAACATATTGGTACCAGAGTTTCCCATCGTCCCAGACCCTTCTGTCATCCTCACAAATGTTCCCCCGAGTGCACAATACTTTTCCGTGATTGACCTGAAAAATGCGTTTTTCAGTGTCCCCCTTCACCCAGACAGTCAGTACCTATTGGCTTTCTCGTTCCACGGGGTGCAAATGACGTACAGACGTTTGGCTCAGGGGTACTGTGAGTCCCCTAGCGTCTTCAACAGAGTTGTCAAAGAAGACTTATCAAATTTCAAATGTGACAGCACTTTGCTGCAATATGTCGACGGCATTTTGCTCTGCAGCACGACAGAACAGCAGTGCAGAAGAGACACCATCACTATCTTTACTACCTTAGCTCACAGAGGTTACAAAGTAGACAAAAACAAATTTCAGTACTGCCAAACAGAGGTACACTATCTAGGCCAGTTACTATCAGCATCAGGGAGACGAGTCACGATAGATAGAGTTGAGGCCATAAAAAGCACCCCAGAGCCCCAAACTGTAAAAGACATGCAGAAATTCCTTGGACTAGTCAATTATGTCCGTCAATGGGTCTTTGACTTCTCCATGATAACAGCCCCCTTGCTGAAAGCAGTTAAAGCAGCCAAAGACAGACGCAACAAACTAGACTGGACACCTGAAATGACAGCTTCCTTCAAGCAGCTCAAAGATGAAATAACATATGCACCAGTGTTGGGCTCACCTGATTACACAAAAGAATTCTACCTGTTCACTCACTGCATTGGTCAGGTTATGACTGCTGTACTTACCCAGAAATACCCCATGGGCCACAAGCCCATTGCCTACTTCAGTGGCATTCTAGACTCAGTCATGAAAGGCTATTACCCCTGCGAACAAGCTCTCGCTGCTGCAGCCTTTGCTGTAGAGAAAAGCACCCCCATTGTCATGGTATCCTCACTGACACTGTACACTGAGCACGCCGTCTTTGCTATAATTCAGAAAGCCAAGACAATATTAACAACTCAAAGAGTGTCAGGTTACGAAGTCATACTGTCATTGCCCTCTCTGAAAGGTGTAAAATGTCACACAGTCAATCCTGCCACGTTCTTTGCCCATCCCATTGCAGCCTCAGTCGATGACACCCATGACTGTGCCACATACTCTCCAGATGAGTCAGGAGCAGCAAAAGAGGATCCCCTGCCAGACAGCACTGTATATTTTGTTGATGGGTACTCCACCATTGACCAGGAGACAGGGATTAGGTACACAGGAGCCGCAGTGGTTAGGGCCCAACAGCATGAGTCCTCTGATTCCCTAGACATTGTACAGCAAATTGCATTGCCTCCACACTTCAGCCCAAGCTGCTGAATTAGTTGCACTAATTTCCGCTTTGCACTGCGGGGCTGATGATCGCATCACAGTGTACTCAGACTCTGCATATGTGACAACAATGACACACTCAAGCATCCTGCGCTGCAAGAGGCGTGGGTTTCTCAAATCAGATGGAACACTTGTGTGCCGCAAACAATTGCTGGACGACTTAATTGAGGCCCTCACTCTTCCAACTGAGGTAGCTGTTGTCAAATGTGCAGCGTGCACTAATGGACAGGACTTTGTCTCCAGAGGTAACGCTCTGGCAGATTGGGCAGCCAAAGCTGCAGCCAGACCCCCCGACCTTTGACTACGCCAGATCCTCAAAACGCCCCTATCCTACTTGCCCAAGCTGTAGTTCCAGCAGAACAGACAAACACACATGAAGATAGTTTAGCTCCAGCACAGAACACAGACATGAACAATGAAACTCTTGACACAAATGCTTCCTGCCCTATCGACAACACGCAACAATATGATTACATTGCCCAACTGATTCTCAGAGAAATACAAGAAAAAGCACCACGTTAAGAGAAAGAGCTATGGAAGAAGAGGGGAGTACAGCAGGACCCTGCTGATTTCATTTACAGGCAGACCATGTCTGGGAAGCCTGTCATGCCACAAGCCTTACTGCAGGTGGCACTGGACCAACTCTACCTTCCCGCACATGTCATTCCCAATGCCCACAAACTAATACAACTCTTTGTTAATAAATGTGGGCACCTTGCCTCGAACCATGCGTGAGGTGGTAATTACTTCACTCCTGAAGCCCGATAAAGTTCCCTCACTATGTGACTCCTACCGACCGCTGTCACTTATCAACTGTGATGCAAAGATATTAGCCAAGGTCTTAGCCACCAGGTTGTCACTACTCATGACTCAAATAGTACTCCCGGATCAATCGGGGTTTGTCCCATCAAGAGCTACGAGTCATAACCTTAGAACCCTATTCTCTCTTGTCCATACCGTGGCGCCGGACTTTCCATTGGCTGCCGTGTTTTTGGATGCTTCGAAAGCTTTCGACTCCGTTGAATGGGGCTACCTATTCACAGTGTTACAAAGAATGGGCTTCCCCCCTGTTTTTATGGCATGGGTTAAACTATTGTATACCGTGCCCACTGCGCGGATACTTATAAATGGTCACCTGTCACCTGCGATATCGCTTACGAGAGGCACTAGACAGGGGTGCCCACTGTCCCCTCTTCTATTTGCAATCGCAATAGAACCATTGGTATGCAGGATACGGCAGCTTCATAGGGATAGTGCCTTCCGCTGTTTTCAGAGGCAGATATCTGTGTCGCTATAAGCGGATTATGTCACACTCTACGTCACGGATCCACAAACGAAGCTGAACGCGTTATTACGAGAATTCCTGGTGTTTGGCAGAATATCAGGAGTAAATATAAATTGGAGTAAATCCCAATTCCTACCATTGACGACTGCTGTAACCAAATTCCCGCTATATTTCCCGATAGCATGGTGTGATACTGACTTAAAATACCTGGGGGTGCAGGTCTCAAGAGATAGGGAGGAAACACTGCGCATGAACTATGGCACGGCTGTTATGAAATTAAAGGAGACCATTACGCGTGGATAGCGTTGCCCTTGTCAATGGCGGGACGCATCTCACTGATCAAAATGGTAGTGCTACCGCGATTCCTGTATTTTTTCCACAACATTCCTTATTTCCCGGGCACTTTTTTCTTCAAAACACTGAGATCAGAGCTTATCAGACTGGTATGGGGAGGACGCCAACCTAGACTCAAATGGAGCGTTCTAGCGAAGCCTTATGATAAAGGGGGGTTTGATGTCCCTGATTATGCCACTGGCTCCGACCCACTAAGTATATGCCACAACTAGCGGCAGAAGACTGGATAGCGCATCCGCTGCCTTTAACTGGCATTGTCCATGGACCTGCTGGAGTCCTGGAAACGCCACCTACGACAGTTTCTTGTACGATAGACGCATGGCATAGAATACTGCGTAGATTGCAACTCCCCATGCTGTATGCCCCACGCATGCCTATGACATATCACCCACATCTGGCAGTATTACATGAAACTGGTTTCCAGCTCATGTGCAGGAAATTGCAGAAGACCACATGGGGAGACATGTTTCTCAATGGAAGGTTCTGCACTAAAGAGCATATCTTTGGGGACACTGACCCCACTCCACTTGAAGTTTTTTATTATGTGCGGCTCAGAGAAGGGATGAAAAACCTTGTACCTGAGTATCCTAATGAACCTGAGGTAGTCCCTCATTTGGTCGTACTACTTAATAGCACAGACGGCACGCATCTGGTATCTAATATATACGGGAGCATTCGAGCACACACATTAGAGGTTGGTGGGGGCGCGCAGCTACTGGGAAAGGGACATAGGGAAGGCTATCCCTGATGAGGCCTGGGGGTATTGTTGTGAATTGACAGGACGTATTGCCTCCAGCTGCAGATTCAAGATCATCCACTATAAATTCCTACATCGCATTTACTATACCCCAGCTCGGAAATATCGGTTTCGGTTGGTAGACTCGGACCGGTGTGAGAGATGTAAGCAACCAGGGGCTGATTTTTTCCAACTAGCCTGGCTTTGCCCGTAGGTGGAGGCTTATTGGGAACAGGCACAAGGTGCACTAGTGCGCATGATATCTATGGAATTGGCTAGAGACCCCCTGCTTTTCCTATTGGGGCACATGGCGCACATACCCAGAACATACAGGAAATTCATTGATACAGCACTGCTGTTGGCCAAAAGGAGACTAGCCTGTCGATGGGGGAGGGGAAGGGCCCCGAAATTCAAGGAATGGTTGCAAGATATGCTATATAGTCAGGACCAGTATAGCTTATTTACAGAAACGCAACCAGTACAATCTAGACCAGCCGATATATGGGGTCCACTACAATCCTACACATTGCATAAGGATGCAGACGATACAGAGGGAGAGGGCCACCTGGACACTGGGGCATCGGAGGGGAGATGAAGAAATGTAACAATTTTTGGATGTTGTGACTGTGTTACATAGTTAATCGAGGATGCTAAGGCCGGACATTGTAACACCAGGATGGGTCCTGATTCCTATGATAATGCACAATGACTTTTATATCGGTCCATTTTTACCATACGTGTTATCTGTTGATTGGAAAATTGGTAAATGACCAACATACAGCATGAATATATATGTATGCAGTAGACCCTTCACTCACTGCCCGAATATCTTGATTGATCGACTATGTACTGTAAACTCGAGAAGCCTTATTGATTGCCCATTGTTTTTGTTTGTGAAAATGCTATAAATAAACATTTTTAAAAAACAACTCTTTGTTAATAAATGCCTCATCTGCCAACAGTATTCACCAAACCCAACTCTCAAAACAGTCACCTCCACCATCCCCAAACATTCTGGCCCCTTCAAAGAACTCCACCTTGACTATGTCGATATGATTGATCTGTGCCAAAATTACCGATATCGCATTGTGGTGGTATGCCCATTCTCGCGTTGGATAGAAACTGGACCGTGCGTCCACTGCGATGCCAAAGCAGCAGCCACATTCCAATTCCATGACGTCATTTCCCGCTTTGGAATTCCTGACGCCATTAGGACAGACAACGGGAGCCATTTTGCAAATGCCATCTTCTCCTCTCTGACCACAATGCTTGGCATCAGACACAAGCTGACATCCGCTTACCATCCCCAAAGTAAAGGCATTTGTGAGCGCCTCAATGGCCTGCTCAAAAACAAAATAAGCAAAATAAGCGCCACCATTGGTAAAAAATGGCTCTACTGCCTTCCACTTGCCCTCTTCTCACTAAGAAACTCCCCAAGCTCGGTTCACCACCTCACATCCCACCAGCTTGTCACCAGACAATCCATAAACGTTCCTGTCCCCTCTACCAGACCCAAAACTGATAGTGAGACTTCATCTGAAATTGTTAAAGCTGAGCTTTATGATTTTTTGTGCACACTAACCCGTGCTGCGCAGTTCCTTTCTGCCCAGGTGTCCAAGAGGAAGGAGAAGAGCTCCATCGATCCAGAACTTCCACCTATTCGTCCTGGACTCTGATATTCGTCCGGAGGCACGTCAGGCGCTGGAAGGACCCCAAGTTTGACGGACCCTTTGAGGTGACGGATTCATCTCCAACTGCCCTCTGGATTGCGGAGAGGAAAGCATGGATACACCGGAAAGAATTCCGGCTCGACCCTGCACCTCCGCAGCAACAGACAATGGAATAAAAGAAGAAAGCGACATGCTCATGGTCCCCCTGAATGAGGACAGCGGTTTCCCTTCCACTGCCGAAGAAGAAGAAGAAGACACCCACGTGCTGCTCCACAAATACAGCAGCCGTGATGCCAAGAAATGTATTCTTACTACACTTATGTTATATATCATTGTTGGAGTGGCACTAGCAACATTTAATTGGTATATCTTTTTTCTTGCTGTAAACAGTTATCATGATATAGGTAGCAAAAATGCCTTAGCATCCGCTGTTCTATCCACTGTACCAGCGGTCACACTCAATCAACAGGAAACAACACACAGCACACTAGGTCCCAAATTCCCAGAAAGTAGCACTGCTAGCAATACATGCACCAGTGTGCATCTTGAACTCTCACCCTTCACCCCAGAGGAAAGGAATAGTTCATGGGATAGGTCTGCCAACATCACAGAACCACAACAAGTGTCCCGCCGATGCCTTTCCCGCCACCATAGAACACGCCGATTTGCTGTTGCCCCTTACAGAACAAAGCCCCTTGTCCCCCACAGGCCTGCCGGGCAGAGAGCAGGGTACAAGACATTCAAGACATTCGACACCTTACCTTATAGAGATACATAAGGACCTAGGGCCAATAATAGGTCTACAGCAGTCAATAAGAGATCATTTGCTCCACTCCTCCCTTGAAGACTACTCCTGGTATAGGGACATGACAGTAGTAGAGTGAACAAGCATTGGCAAAGCCAATAAGTCTTGCCTATGCAAGTGTGTTTTAGACATGTTGTACATCAGGGTGGCTGCTGTTCAGCATGGCTAAAAGTTAGTGACATAGAGGAGAGTGCTGTGGAATGTCGGAGAGTGGAAAGACAAAGAATGGAGTAGAGTGCTGTAGAGTGGAGTGGCAGAGAGTGTTGTGTATTGGAGTGGCATAGTGTGGAGTCACGTAGAATGGCATACACTGGAGTGTCATAAAGTAGAGTGTCCTGGTGCAGAGTGCATTGGTGAATAGTGTTGTAGAGTATAGTGAATTAGAGTGTAGTGTCATTCTATTCAGTGGTGTAGAATGCTGTGGCATAGATTAGAGTGGTGTATAGTAGAGTGGAGTGGTGTACAGTAGAGAGTTGCAAAGGGTAGTAGAGTTGAATGGCATGGAGTGCAGTGGCGTAGAGTGGTGCAGAGTAGAGCATAGTATAGTGCCATAGAGTGCAGTGACGTACAGTGGAATAGCATAGAGTGGCATAGAGTTCAGTGGCTGAGACAGTAGAGTTGCAGAGTAGAGTGTCAGAGTGAAGTGGAGTAGATTGGTGTAGAGAGCAGTGGCATAGAGTACAGTGAAGTAGAGTAGAGTGCAGTTGTATAGAGTGCAGTTGTGTAGAGTGCTTTGGTGTAGAGAGCAGTGGTTTAGAGTAGAGCGAAGCAGAATGCAGTGGCATAGAATGGAGTGGAGTAGAGTGGTGTAGAGTAGAGAGTGAAGTGGTGTGGAGTGGTGCAGGGTACAGTGCAGTTGCATAGAGTGTAATGGCGTAAAAGTGGTGTTGAGTGCAGTAGTGCAGAGTAAATTAGAGTGGTGTACAGTGGATTGGCGCAGAGTGGAGGGGGAATACAGTTGAGTGTTACAGAGTAATGTGCATTGGAATAGAGTGTTTCGGCATAAAGTACAGTGGCATAGAGTAGAATTGTGCAAAGTAGATTGGTGTGGCCTAGACTGGTGTGGTGAAGAGTGCAGTGGTATAAAGTGGTGAAGTGCACATTGGCATAGAGTAGAGTGGTGCACGATAGAGTAGAGAGTTGTAGAGCACAGTGACGTAGAGTGAAATTGTACAGCGTAGATTGGTGTTGCATACGCAGTAGTGGCATAGAGTGGAGCGGCGTAGAGCGCAATGGCATAGAGTGGAGTGGTGCAGAGTGCAGTGGTGTGGAGTGGTGCAGAGTAGTGTGGAGTGGTGCACAGTAGATTGGAGTGGCATAGAGTGGTGTATTCATGGAGTGGTAGCACACTGCCATCAGACAACACATTTTCAATTGAAATGACCATTGCAATTGAACAGACATACAGTTTTAATGTGTGGAAATTGCATCACCTAGTGTAACGATTTGTTTTGATCATCTTAAAGTATTTGTTTCCAACACACTTCAGAAGTAATAAACAATGTGCTTCATTTGTTTTCCTAATTCTGATATATTCTAAAATACTTACACAGTTCATTTAAATGTTGTTGTGTGCTAGAAAATAACTTTTTCCTACCCCCAGTATCTAGCAAGATTGTGACATAAATCCTCTCACCTTGAAGCCAGAGAAAGAAAAGTAATCAATTGAGATAAGAACAAGATGTACAAGCCTGTTTACAGAAATGGAGCACTTGGAATGATACTGTAAATACAGTTTGGGCAAGGGAAAGTACCAACTCGAGCTGGACAGCCTAAAACAAATAAAGCCAGCAAATGGAAAGCAGGAAAACATGAGTTACAAAGCCAATGGCAAGCAATAGGCAACTTTCTGAATGTCCCCAAGATGTCTTAAGCAAACCAGACATCTGAGCTGTCTGGTAGGCTACAACCTAAAAAGGGTGTACATGTCTAACTTAGAGTGAACAAAATAAGAGTGAGACACTCTTAAGAACACTAACCCTTCCACAGACCTCATTTGTTTAATTCACAGTCTTACAATTTCAGAATTGAAGCATTTCCAATATTATTTATAACAAAATTATTGTTGTTACTCATTTAATTTTAAACAGCAACCAACCATTGACAAAATCAATTGTCCTTGCTGCTGTTAGGTATTTGTCAGTTGTGTTATATATCTGGACACAAAAACAGAAAGATCAGAGAAGAACCAAAACACTGGTCGGGCGGCACTTTAAGTGAATCACAAAAACGTAGTTTAAATGTTCAAGCCATGCCCATAATTAACTAGCCCACCCCCTTTTAGAGACCATTGACTTGTTGCATCCCACTTAGAGACCTGGTAGTTTCTGAGATTGAATTGTGTGCTACCTGTGAAGCCTAGTAGCTTTCTTTATCTGGAAGTCAATGATATGGGCCTTTTCTCTTTATTCATGGTCAAAGATGTCAGCATTTTTGGCCAAAAGAGGTACACTTCTATCCTGAGTCTCAGGCACTGTCTGTAAGGTTTTATGCAACTGTGGAAGGTGCTTTAGAGGTCCTCTATTTATGATCAAACTGCACAACTCAGCATCTGCCATCTTGTCACTTCATATGCTGTCCTTCTTCGGGAACTGGTGAATTGAGAATCTTCGAGTTGGGTTGTAATTTCCACTGCAATTCTGCTGTTTCTTAGGGCTATGAATAACTGGGGTTACTATTGCCCTTTTTCTGGTGTTCAATGTACTATCTCAGAATAATTAAAGGCTAAGTTAGCGTTGCCAGGAGTCAAACTTTGGCATTACGGATGTAGCATACCTTGCAGCATGCAATTGATACTGTTGCCCCTTCCTCTTTTGGTATTATGCTACACATTTTCTTTCGAAATCCCTTTCTTCTTATTAGAGAACTTGTGAAGTGTTTTATATTTGTTAATATCTTGGTCTACTTGTGGGCAGAGTGTTGTAAGCCCTGCGGAATTTGGAGGCACAAGATGAGGGTTGTGCTGACTCACCTTTTGACAAAATATATTCCAGGTTGCTTTTCAAGATATTCAATCACAGAGTGGGCTGCAAGCCCCACCTTTCTTTTCTTTCATGGGTCACAGTTTGTTTGAAGTCCTCAGAGACAGTCTAAATTCCATAAAAGTGAGGTGAAATTCATGAAATTGGATTCAGCACTGTAAATACGACCACACTACTATAAATCGGACAGGCGACAAACTTAAATCTAACCTGGATTATGAGGGATTTATCATAAAACAAAGCCCAAAAGAACCCATCGATATCCTCTATTCTCATCAGTGCAACCTGGCTGGCACTGTCAAACTTACAGATCAGGAAGATTAAATCCTTCTGCACATAATTCGGGGTTGCAGTTCCTCAAAGCTGCTGTGACTAATTCTGAGGGATCTGCCTATGTGACCAAAAGAGATTATCACACCAGAAGACAGTCATGAACAATTTAAGGCTTGCGTTACCTACATGGAGGCCTCTCTCGCAACCTGCCCAGAGAATATAGAAACCAGTTCACATGGTGAGTGAGCTTTATGCTTGTCCTAAAAAAAACCCACAGAAAATGTCCAGAGCATCTGGCTACTGTTGTGCAGCCGTTCCCCACAAGTCAACATGCCCACCAAAAGGGAAGCTTTGCTCAGCCTGTGTGTCAACTACTTTATCAAGGTGTGTGTTGCTCCTCATTACACCTTGCCCCACATAGAAATGCTGTATGTCTGTAAGTAATTGGATTTCTGGTTGTTGGGGTGTGAGCCCTGGTCAAGCAGCAACCACAATTCTTGTCAGGGTAAGGCACAAGCAAAACACCAAATGAACCTGTGCTTTCCTTGTTGGTAGCTTGGCACAGAGCAGTCAGGCTTAACTGGGAGGCAATGTGTAAAGTATTTTTGCAACACATCAAACAGTAAAACAATGAAAACACCACACAAAAGATCCCACACTATGTTAAATAAATAGAACTTAATTTAATAAATAAAACAAGACCAAAACAACAAAAATACCATCAATATAATTGGAGTTATGAATGTTTAAAGAATAAACTTTAACATAGCGCCTAAAAGCATAAAATGCACTCGCCGCTATCTGGTTGTGCTTCACTGGGTCAAAGTCCAAAGTTCAGGCTGACTGCGATGGAGAACATGTCGGATACAATCCCAGATTAGTCCAGCTAAAGTTTAAGCTTCTCAAGTTTTGTTCCAAGAGTTCTGTTCGCGTTGAAGAAGGTTGTGGGGAGCAAGGAGAGCATCACTGGCGGTGGTCAGTGTGGCACAAGGAGCATGTCCTACCTTTTAAATACACTGCACCCTGCTTTGTGGGCAGTTCAGGATCTACACTAGGGGTGACATATGTATAACAAGCATTTTCAATGCAATAGGTCTCGCTTTTGCGAGCGTTTAAGCGATTGGCATTATAAATGACAATGCCTTTTATATATGTGTTTTAAACCCAACGCATATATTAAAGGCATTGTTATTTTTAATGCCAATAGCTCAAATTCTCACAAATTCGAGAGCACTTTAACGTTGGCCGTACCCCTTTCATTAGAATGCTGTTCGCCGTATCCAGGTTACAGCGTCTAAACAAAGGGGCACAGACAATTTTTAAAAAGTGAAGGTGCAAATGGTGAGCTTTCACACAAAGCAAAAACAAACTAATTAATTTAGAAATGTTCTGCAGTGCAGCCGCTGAAGTGAAAGTTGCCAGCGCTATTTATTAATAAAATAAATAAGCGCGGCCGCTAATATGAAAGCGGCCACCAGTAAAATAAATAAATAAGTGCGGCCACTAAACTGAAAGCGGACAGCGCCGTAAATGAAATAATTGAATAAGCACAGCCACTGTAGTTAAAGTAGACTGTGTAGTAATTTAAATAAATACAGTAGTCAAAGCGTATGGAATGCTGCGATGTTGTGGATGGAATAGGGGTAGAGCATTAAAGAAAATAGTACTCACCAACTTATTTAGCAGACCGTGTAACAATACCAGTATAAGGTTCAGTCATTATGGGAGGTAACAATTGCAGACGAGGCAGTACCAAGGAGGGACTAACAAGCCTACTAATGACTCGGAAGCCAGCGTTTTCAAAGGACAAAGACTCAAGCCAATTAAAAACATGAGTTGAGAGTGGGCGGGGTTTCAAAGCTATACTCAACTACTGCATGCCTTGCAGCAGTGCATGTGCTGCCCAGGCTCAACCTAAAAAGGGAAGGTTTGGGCCTGGTAAAAGGTTTTTTTGCCAGGTCGAAATGGCAGTTTAAACTGCACACACAGGCTCTGTAATGGCATGTTCAAATGGCTACTGACATGGGTGGCACAATCAGTGCTGCAGGCCCACTAGCAGTATTTAATATAGAAGCCCTGGTCCCTGGTTGCATATAGTACCACTTTAGTAGGGACTTATAAGTAGATTAAATATGTCAATTGGGTGTAAGCCAATGTTACCATGTGTAGAGGATAGAGCATATGCACTTTAGCACTGGTTAGCAGTGGTAAAGAACTCGGATTCCTAAGGCCAGTAAAAACGAGGACAGAAAAAAAATGAGGGAAGAAGGCAAAAAGTGGGGGGGGGATGAGACCATCCTAACGTTGGCAGGTGTAACAATGCCTAATCATCCATGGTCTGTCAAACAAGGGCAACACAGGTCTAGTGGTACCTGGGTGAATTATTTGGCATGGACGCAGATAAGAAGGCCAAAGGACATTCCAAAGAACATGTCCACATCATGTCTGCTATGATCAATGAGGGAAAAAGACACAAATCTTACCGTAGGTGTATGTTGACCATACATGGGAAATAATTCTTCACATAGACCAACACCAGCATCTCAGTGTGAGTCATGCATGGGTTGATTAATAGCCATGCAGTCCCCACACTGAAGTTAAAGGCTATTCGAACCAGAGTGTACGCCTAAGGAGCAATTCACCTCTTAAAGTTGCAGATACCTTCACCACAACCAGGTCATTTAGAGTGTCTATGTGTAACTGAAAGCACTAACTTGCCGAAACCAGCTGAGATTACCCCTTTTCATCAAACCAGTTTCTATTAAATTCTCATTGTAAACCACATGCACTCGGTTGTCATCTGCACAAAATGCTATTGGATGCCCCAAGGTGACACTACCACGCTGTCTAGCCACTGAAATACTCCGAATAGTCGTTCGTTTCAAAAGCTTTATTCGGTGTGTAAAACAACCATATAAGCATGAATAAAATACATGAATTACAACCTCCATTTCATATGTAACATTGATACTGTACGGTACACAAGACTTGCATTAATCACCCACGAATTTTGTCCTTTGTAAAATAATAAAAACTATCAGGAATTTGTCAAATATCACGAATAACAGTAGCAATAGCAAATATTAGCATTTTCAAACATGTGCAAATTCTGCTTGTAAAGTGACATATGTAAAGTGACTAGTGCATACAACATACAAAATTATAATAATTAGTAATGGATGTTTATGTGCAAATCACTTTGTGCAAATTAAGCTTAATGTGCAAAAGTGCTTAGAGATAAGAAGCTCAGATTTTGGTAAACTTTTATAGGACAATTGATTTCCTAGCAGCAATACATTTTAATATATAAGATGCCACGAAAAAATAAACATCCATGTGTTCCAAAGAGGATACCAACCTCATGGCATTTTTGGTGGATCGAACTTGATATTTAATAAACAACGGTTTCAAGTAAAATTTCCTTAAAAAGTAGTAAAATTTACAAAACAGTAAAAAATGACAGGAACTTTGCTTTGACATGTTATCACATGGACATGGTAAAGCAGTACTTCTTTTTAATGTCGGGAATGCCACTAGATGGTGAACAATCCCTAGCCTTAAGCGTGTTATGGCGAAACGATGTGAATTTATTGTTACAGCATCTAGATATGGTTGAAAACCAAATTTAAGGTTCAGTTGTTGATAAAATACAACAGTAAGTTGTAACCTAATTGATCTCTCTCTTGTTTCCCGCTCATGGGCCAAAAATGTTTCCTTGAGCTCTTTTTTTGCAATTGTGGCTGCATAATCTGGTTCGACAAAAATATTGCTATTAAATAAAAGACTAAACCAGTAATGTATGAAGCTCAGCCAGGGAATATGTAGACAGTGGTCGAGCTTCAGGCAATCTTTGTTGATGCGTTGTGTAAATATGGTTTCATCTTTTACCCAGATGTAGCGCCATAATGACAGCGGGCGAAATGCTGCTAGATCTGAAATATAGTTTAAGCCCACTTCCTGATGTATAATCTCTGTGGAAGCTGATGGTGGGGCACACAACAGACGTTTAAGAAAATTATTTTCGTCTTGTTGTAAGGGCAGGTTGTAGTGATGGCCCCAAACTCCAGCTCCATAAACTGCAGAAGATACACATCTAGCATTATAAATAGACACCATGTCATTAACTCTTCGTGCTCCCACTTTTGTAGAACATCTGAGAATGCAATTAGTATTTCTACTCATTTTGTGACGTATGTTAGCATATTCATGTAACCATTTCCCATTTCCTGCAAAAGTTACCCCAAGATAGCAAAAGGATTTGACTGATTCCATTTTTGTCCCTTCTAGGAAAAAAGATTTTACAGATTTAGTCAAGGTATTGCCACACGACATTACAAATGTTTTGGATTTATTAATTCTAAGTTTCCTATCATTAATAAAAAGTGTAAAATTGTCAATAAGACGCTGAAGGCCGTTTGGGGTGCGTGATAAGAAAACCGCATCGTCTGCGTATAATAAAATTGGCACTGCCTGGCCATCAATCAGGGGGGCATCTGCGAGAATATTTTTTAGTACTGCGTCTACCTGAATGATAAATAGTGAGAACAAAAGTGGGGCAAGTATGCACCCCTATCGAATGCCCCTTTTAACTTTGAACAGGGGGGAAATTCACCTGCTGGACCATACCGCACTTTACAAGACATTTTCTCGTAGACCCTTGCCAAAAAATAGACAATCTCCTTCGAGGCACCAGTATCCAATAATATTGATAATGAATGATCCATGAGATCAAGAGCACTACTCAGGTCCGCCAAACATAAAAACATTTTACCCCCTTGAGCCATTGTATACTTGCTAATAAGAAGGTCCAGGTTGACGCACTGCTCCAGTGGGCCTAAACCCTTCCTAAACTCGTATTGGGCTGGTGAAAGGATTTTATTATCTTCAGCCCAAGTTTCAAGCCTTCTCAGCATGACCTGGCTCATTATTTTTAGTGATGAGTCCAAAAGCGATATGGGTCGGTAATTACAGGCCTCGGATTTGGAACCCTTTTAAAAAAGGGGAATAATTATTGATTGACTCCGAATAGTCTTTTGGTATACAGTTTTGCTAGCTGGATAGTAGACTTTATGTTTATTCAGATATCTTGAAAGGTATTGGATGCCTCAAGGTGACACTATCAAGCTTCTTATAGATCTCATTTCAGACTGTTGTACGACACAAAATAATCGTGAGACATCATTTAGAAAATAGAGGGACCAGCTCCAGGGATCTTGCTGATGCATGTGGCACGAAAGACATATTAGCAACAAGCAGATTTATGTTGAAATGCATATAACCAAATGGGCCATAAAGCAAGAAAGACATACCACTTCCACCGTTGATGACTGTAGCTGAAACTAATGTATTGAAGCAGTTCTTCATAAACAACTTAATTACCATTGACTACTTCTGGATGAATCATGAAAGTGCATTACATCTTTTGCCACCTCTTTAGACTTCCCACGCTACCACTTCTTACACTTTGGCATATCAAGCACTACAAAGGGTTTCCAGATCTAGAAATGTACAGTCCGGGCTGTCGGCGAGTGATGATCAATTGAACAACACTGTACTCACCTGAGAGCTGTTCTTACCAGAATGCAGGCGCTTCCTGGGACTCTTACCTGCCATCCGTGAGGAGCCAGACTCGTGCTGTGTGCTTCCCTGCATTTCCTGCATTCCCTGCAACTGTTCGCGACACCCGCTCCGCGGGTGCCGCTCACCGCCTTCTTGCCCCGTCCTCCCTGGTGTGAGCGGCTCCACAGTCGGTGGAGAGCAACGCGCTCCCAGGTTGAGGCTAAATTCAGCAGATTGTGCGTGGAGCCTACCGGGGGACTGCGAGGTCCAGCAGCCTCAGCTGCACACAGCTGCTGCCTCTTCCCCCGGCGGCCACGCCCCCAGCCTCCGCATTTAACACCGCCTGGGTTTTCTGGCTGACTGGCGCTTCCTGGGACTCTTACCTGCCATCCGTGAGGAGCCAGACTCGTGCTGTGTGCTTTCCTGCATTTCCTGCATTCCCTGCAACTGTTCGCGACACCCGCTCCGCGGGTGCCGCTCACCGCCTTCTTGCCCCGTCCTCCCTGGTGTGAGCGGCTCCACAGTCGGTGGAGAGCAACGCGCTCCCAGGTTGAGGCTAAATTCAGCAGATTGTGCGTGGAGCCTACCGGGGGACTGCGAGGTCCAGCAGCCTCAGCTGCACACAGCTGCTGCCTCTTCCCCCGGCGGCCACGCCCCCAGCCTCCGCATTTAACACCGCCTGGGTTTTCTGGCTGACTGGCGCTTCCTGGGACTCTTACCTGCCATCCGTGAGGAGCCAGACTCGTGCTGTGTGCTTCCCTGCATTTCCTGCATTCCCTGCAACTGTTCGCGACACCCGCTCCGCGGGTGCCGCTCACCGCCTTCTTGCCCCGTCCTCCCTGGTGTGAGCGGCTCCACAGTCGGTGGAGAGCAACGCGCTCCCAGGTTGAGGCTAAATTCAGCAGATTGTGCGTGGAGCCTACCGGGGGACTGCGAGGTCCAGCAGCCTCAGCTGCACACAGCTGCTGCCTCTTCCCCCGGCGGCCACGCCCCCAGCCTCCGCATTTAACACCGCCTGGGTTTTCTGGCTGACTGGCGCTTCCTGGGACTCTTACCTGCCATCCGTGAGGAGCCAGACTCGTGCTGTGTGCTTTCCTGCATTTCCTGCATTCCCTGCAACTGTTCGCGACACCCGCTCCGCGGGTGCCGCTCACCGCCTTCTTGCCCCGTCCTCCCTGGTGTAAGCGGCTCCACAGTCGGTGGAGAGCAACGCGCTCCCAGGTTGAGGCTAAATTCAGCAGATTGTGCGTGGAGCCTACCGGGGGACTGCGAGGTCCAGCAGCCTCAGCTGCACACAGCTGCTGCCTCTTACCCCGGCGGCCACGCCCCCAGCCTCCGCATTTAACACCGCCTGGGTTTTCTGGCTGACTGGCGCTTCCTGGGACTCTTACCTGCCATCCGTGAGGAGCCAGACTCGTGCTGTGTGCTTTCCTGCATTTCCTGCATTCCCTGCAACTGTTCGCGACACCCGCTCCGCGGGTGCCGCTCACCGCCTTCTTGCCCCGTCCTCCCTGGTGTGAGCGGCTCCACAGTCGGTGGAGAGCAACGCGCTCCCAGGTTGAGGCTAAATTCAGCAGATTGTGCGTGGAGCCTACCGGGGGACTGCGAGGTCCAGCAGCCTCAGCTGCACACAGCTGCTGCCTCTTCCCCCGGCGGCCACGCCCCTAGCCTCCTCCTTCTTTGCTGGCCTCAGCTCTACCGCGACGCGGGACGCGCGCGGGGCGGAGCACGGGGCGAAGACCGGGCAAAGAGCGGGCCGTTTAAGGCCGTTCAAGGACGGCAGAGGACGGCCCAGGCCCTGAATCCCTGTCTCATCGCCCTGAAACTTCCATCCAGGTAGGCCGGCTGCCATCCAATCTTCTTCGAGGCTACTGCCATTCAATATCTAGTATAGCACTTTTTCATCTTCAAGTCAATCATGCGGCATAAAACAAGAAGCTGCACCAAAAAAGCTACGGAGGTAGCGCTAGTGACTGGTCCCATTGATCTTTTTATCTCTCGGGTAAATGAGACAATTGACAAGAGCATTGTACTCCTAGAGAAAAGAGTCTCCCTTGACCTAATGAATGCCAAGCGTTCTTCCCTGGGTTCTCTTGCTAACGCAAATTCACCTCTTCAGCAAGCTTCCAACAATTGCTCCTTGCCCTTGACCACTATAGGCACTATCACAGTACCGAGTGCTGTCGACCTGTCAGTTTCCTGCTCGGAGTCGGACCCGTCCTTTGTGGATTTGGAGGCGACCCCAGATCTAGAAGCCTGTCAGTCTTCTGGAGAGGTGGAGCCGAGCATGGACGATCTAGCTGCCAAGTCGACCCCTCATGTGCCTAGCGATCCCAGGGGAAAGGCTGATCTTATTCCAATAAAAGTGGTAAACAAATCTGTAAATAAGGAGTCCAAACCTAAGGAGAAGGATAAAGCCAAAATTAGTAATCACAATTTGGTAACACCTATCCCACATACAGCGCCAGGCATCCCATGCTGGGTTGATAATATGGTCACGGACCTTAAGCATGATCTTGAAGCTACAATAGCGGCCCATATTAAACCCTTGATTTCTAAACTTGATAGGTTAACATCGCTCATTAATACCAAATGGCCCAATAAAATTAATGAGCTTGGGCCTGTTCAGCAACAGGGGTATAGAGAACCGCCATCTAATTCCCAACAGTCAGCCAGGGTCACTAAGCCCACACCTCCTAAGGACCAAGCTGTATCATACTCTCCCCACCTAGGGATTAACCCTGCGCAACCGCCACTTATTTCCAATGCAAAAGCGGTGAGCAACTCTTCATCTGTGCAGCAATTAGCAGTTGGTACTAAATCTAACACCTCCCAAACTACGGTTCCCAATAGTAAACCTACGAATACTCTAGCCTCTGACCCCACAAATAACTCTGAAGCCCCTAAACCAAGGCAGCCTCGCTTCAAGTCTATTAACCTGCCACCAGAAGTTTCTCCTTTTGTGGTTGTGTTAACTGCTGTCCCCCCTCTGAAGGAAGGAGCTAAAGAGACTTATGTGGAGTTAAGAAATAAATGTGCTCAGTGGCTCCAAATTCATAAACCCTTGCCTAGTAGTATGAGTGGGGAGATTCTAACTGTACGGAGAGGTGATTGGGTGGGTAGGAGTAAGAAAACAATACCAGGGGATGTAATTACTGTTAATTTTAGGGATGTGGGGGCTGCGACCTTTATTTGTAAATCACCTAATAGTGGTCCTGCCACCCAGATCAAACCACTCCCCTTATCTCACTTCCTTCCCCACTTGACAAAACCCAATTTCCATCGGCCAGCTAATCCAATTAATCAAGGGCTTGCACGTCCCCCTCAATATGTCCCTAACCACGGGCGACAGCAGTTTTTTTCCACCCTTTGTCCCGTACCATGCTGGTCCCCAGTGGCAGCAACCTCTCCCCTCTGTACCGCCCTTTTTCCATTCTACTGAGCAGTGGCAGCAACTTCCCCAGCAACCATCCATTGCCAATCATTATTGGCAACAGCCATGGCAGGACCCGTCTCCATCCCCGTCCTTTAACCCCTCCTATACACAGTTTGCCCATCCCAATAGGTACTGTGTATTGGATGAGGTTGATTGACTTTCTTTTGAGGGAGGTTTAGTTACTAACCTCCCTCATGTAAATGAGGGAAAAAAGGATGCACCGTTGGGTACATTTCTCCCTACAAACTTAGAGGTGTTATCACCTATATCAGTTAGGGACAGTGCAGATTTATCTAACCCTCGATGTATTGCGGTTCCTGCCGGAAACCCAGCGCATGGCGAGTTAAAAATCCTTAGCTGGAACCTTGCTGGGATTTCAAGGAAGCTGGGCCTCCCGGAGTGGAATGCCCTGGTTGATGCCCACAATATCTGCATATTTCAAGAGACATGGGCTATCGAGCCACTGCATAGGGTGGGGTTTGTCACTCTCTTTGTACCAGCAGTAAAAACCAAGGCGGGGAAGGGACGGCCATCGGGGGGGCTTATTATCTGGATAAGTATCCTGCTTAATTGTAGAATAACTACTAAGAAGGCAGGAACTCCGGATATTCTTGGTGTCTCCCTATTGGGTCTACGGGGAAGTATAACCGTTGACCTTTACAATGTTTATATTAGGGGAACAAAAAATGGGTGTATTTCACCCACAATGAAGGAGCTTGAGGTTCAGCTGGGAGAGCAGAGTGGTTGTGGACATATCCTAATAGCAGGGGATTTTAATTGTACATATGAACCACTCCCCTTAGAAGGAATTCCAGATTTAGGAGAAGAGGACAGCAGATGGGGTATCCCTATTCTCTCTATCCCACCCATTAAGCGCTGGACTCGCAGTGCAATCCATCTCAATGCATTTACATTGGAGTTTGGATTAAGAGCTGCTAATGGTCGCACTCGATCTGATCTCCAGGGTGCGCCCACATTCAACAGGGTTGGCCAATGCACTCGGATTGACTATATCCTGCTGGATAGGGCCCTCTGGAGTTATGTTAACGATATGGTTATTACCAATACCGTAGAGAGCGACCATAACCCACTCTCCTTATCCTTAAAAAATCCTTGGAACATTGAAGCACTGCCAGTCTCTCTTGGCCGCCCACAGGGGATTACTGTCGCTACTTGTGGCAGGCGTCTAAAGTGGAGTAAGTTTATGTGCAATACCGACAAACTATCCACAATAGACGAAGTGGTTAAGGGCATGCAAGCTGAAATTGGCTCTATTAATCTGACCATAGCAGCAGACAAGGTCACCGCTGTTTTTGAAGCTGCTATAAAAACTATTGGGGACCTCTTTTGGGTACAATTGCCAGTAGGGTAACAGAAACCTAAACCAAAAGGCACACATGATTGGTATTCGGCAAATTGCAGGAAGGCCAAATCACGCCTAATAGAGGCAGTTAAAGGGAAGTCTCTCCCTCTAATCCAAATTGCCAGAAGAGACCATAAAAAGGCTTTACTGGTAGCAAAAAGGGAGTGGGAGGATAACTATTGGCTAACCCTTAAGGAAGCCAGCACGAAAAAAGACTCTAAATCCTTCTGGGACACCATAAGGGCGCGAAACAGACCGGATATTGACCTCGTAACCTGCAATATTCCGGGTCAGGTATGGGAGGTTCATTTTTCCAAACTGTATTCCTGCCATGACGATATGAATGGAAGAGGGTCTGTCCATTCCTCTCCTCATGTTGACTACTCCCTTTTCCCTGGCGATCCCGATTTTACACTGAAGGAAGTAGAATATGCTATTAACTCCATCATTCCACAAAAAGCTGCAGGACCAGATGGCATCCCTGGGGATCTGCTAAAAGCTGATGGTGCTAATTGGGGTAAATTAATCCACTCCCTCCTCCTTGCCATCTGTAGGGGTGCCCCCATTCCTGTCTCTTGGAAGGGGGCAGAGGTGGTTCCCATCCACAAGAAAGGCCCTAGGGATGATCCGTCCAATTATAGGCCGATTAGCTTACTGGATGTAAGCCAAAAAGTTGTCGGTAAAGTCATTCTACTCAGGATACTCAACTGGGTGGATGAAAACAAAATACTTACCGATTTTCAGGCCGGCTTTAGAGTAGGCACTGGAACGATAGAGCAGGCCTTTAGGCTTATGATGATCCACTGGAAGGTGGTAGTGATAGGCAAGGGCAGTCTTTATCTCGCATTTATCGATTTAAAGACTGCCTTTGACCTCGTCCCCAGGGACTCGCTATGGAGGGTTCTGGCCAACATGGGGCTCCCACAGTACTTATTGTCCCTATTAGTTAGGCTCCATCAAGACAGCTTTGCCCAAATCAGGTGGGGTTCCGGAGGGGAGAAAACAGGCTGTATTCCGGTCGAGAGAGGGGTCCGCCAGGGATGTGTTCTGGCTCCCACCCTTTTCTCTCTGTACATTAATGGGGTGGTGGAGCACTTACTTAAATCTCCATCTGATGAACCATCCCTGGGGGGGGTACGTATACCGACCCTCCTCTTCGCGGACGACACGCTCCTAATCTCCAAAACCCCTATGGGACTACAGAAACTCTTGGATAACTTCCAATCCTTTTGTACCGACCGAGGCTTGGTCATAAACACCAATAAAACAAAATACCTCGTCCTTAATCCCCCTAAACAGAAAGTGCGCCCCCCTACTTTAAACACCGAATCCCTGGAAAGGGTGAAAGAATTTGATTATTTAGGGATACGCATTTCTGACAAAATGGATTGGACTCCCCATCTAGATAAGATGCTGCTGAACCATAAAAGGATCACAGGTGCCCTATTAAGGGAGCAACGTTCCAGTTCGTTCAAACCAATAGGAACAGTCCTAGAGATCTATGCCGCCAAAGGTGTCAGCTCTGCGCTTTATGGAGCTGAACTTTGGGGCTTCGCATCTTCTCAAGCACTGCAAAAATCTGAGAATAAATTCTGTAGGCAAATAATGTCCCTCCCTCAAAGTACCCCCCTTTTGCCCTTATTTATGGACCTTGGCTGTACCCAGATCGGCGAAATTGCGAAATTTCGCCCTCTCCTATTATGGGCCCGCATTTGTCGGGTAGAGGAACTTAGTGCCTACGCCAGAAGTTTGGAAGAAATAATGGAGTCACCACACTGGGCCAGAGTCAAATGGTTAACTGATATGAAAAATCTATTGTCAAATTTGGGCCTATCAGACTCTTGGTCCAGCAGAACCTCTCCTCCAAAACAAGTTCTTAAAAACCTCTTTCGGGATTGGGCTTGCTCCCAAAGGCATTCTAGTCCATCCATTGGCAGACTCACAGAGGATTTTTTGATGTTTAAAGACTGTCCCAGGCGAGAACCCTATCTAGACACAATCGGGAAACCTTTTGCCCGGTCTTTGTATTTTAAATTCAGAACGGGTACTCTTCCACTGAACACTTTTACCAAAACATGGAAATCCTGTACAGACAAAACTGACCTGTGTCCATCATGTTCAGCCCACCCAGAGACATTAGCTCATTTTTTATTTGTCTGCAAGGAATATGCCAATCCAAGAAGGGTGTGGCTGAAGAACTTGTGTCGGCAACTTGGAACTAGGAGCCATGTTGAGGCAACCAGGATACTTGTTTCGGATAGTTATGTACCCTATGCTTGTGCCCTAGCAAAATTTCTATTTTGGGCTTGGGCTATTCGAGCCAGAAAGCTTAAATACTCTGTTTAATTTTTTCTTAAACAATATTTATTCTAGTAAATGCTGTACTTCTTGTTATCAACTGGACATGTATCATTAATTTTATTATTACTTTTAAACTGCTTTTATGATAATGACATTTTATCGAAATAAAGCTTTTTGACTTTGACTTTGACAACAAATTGACATTACATTGCAATAAGTGCGACTTTCCAAGTTTGAAATCGAATTCTTTGGTTACTGCTTCACTGACGATGGAGTGCTCCTGGATCTAAATAAAAGTCCTTGATGTCAACCTGCTCCACCTCCTCATAATATCTCTGAAGTCGGCAGTGTCTTAATAGTGGTGACATACTGCGAAGCTTCACCCAAGATCGGACTGTTCTGACAAAAAAAACCCTAGGACTAAAAGCTGATGCCCCCTGTACATGATAAGGGGGCAGACAAGTGCAATGCAAATCCTAAAAGAGACACTGTTGGCCAACAACGCCGTGAAATACAATGGCTCCTCAAGACCCATGAACGTGCCTGTTCATACCAGTCCTATAGGTTTAGAGGTGGCGCTTCTGCAGTACCAAATGAATGACCAATGGGCCCCTGCCATCTATCCCAGCCTGGTACTAAGTAAGACTGAGCAATAATATTCTCATATCAAGAACAACGTTATTGCACTTTTAAGGGCTGGTGACACTTCCATAGCACCTCCGTATTAACCTGTACAGGAAGAATTTAGTGTTCAATGATCAGAAGCCTCTGGTGCTGTTATTATAAGCTCTCTGTCAAACCCCTATTACAAATTAAGTAGTGGATCTTACAGTTCTCAAAAATGTATTTATTGGTTTCTTTAAACTTGGTAATGGCAACCTAGCTGTGTGAAGCCACTGAACAGGAAGCCACTCAAGCTAGTGTAACTTAAGAATATCTTTGAATTAGTGGTAAATGACTCTCAGCCGTGCCCGCTGCGCTAGAGGACAAGATAGTGGCGACCCTAATCTCAAAGTGGCTAAACACCTCCGCAAAAGAAAATCCATGCCACCTGGCCCTACCAGGGCTGTTCCACTGCACAAAAGACACTAAGAAGACACAACAAGCTCTTTCCAATGTTCAAGATAAACTGTGACTGAGGATGGACTACTCCTAAGAGGTGGACGTATTATATTTCCTTCTGCTCTGGTTCTGCTCATTTTAATGCTCATGCATGCGGAGCATCATGATATTGTGAAAATGAAAATGCAGATAAGGCAGAAAGGCAGTTCCATGATATCAATCAATGGGTTGAACATCTAGGACCCGGTTGTTCACATTACCAAGTAATGGGGCTCAGTGAACCACCCGCGCTCATTGTCACAAAAGAAAGCTCTCTTGTTCTGTGGTCACAACTTGTAGATTTTGCAAGTCTCCAAAATGGATGACATCTTTTGACAAAGTAGTTGAACTAATGAACTCCATATCTGTAGATTAAGTAATACCAAAAGTATAGAAAGTATGCACAACCCACAAATTCCTCGAGAAATCTTCTGATACAACATACCACCATTTCAAGGAAACAAGTTTGTGTCGTACCTTTCATTTTTTCACATCAAACAATGCGAGAAAACACCTCAATGACTTTAGCAAACAGCGAGGGCTAACATTTTAGAACTATCGACATAGTATTGCACATTGATACATTACAGCAGGATACTACTGAGTGAACTATATACAAAGACCTGCAAGAATCTATGCTACACTTCTCAGGCACCAGATAGGAAGCATTTTTCTGGCACATCCCATGTGGCAGGCCACTATGCAAAGATATGTTGACATACAAGAATGTTGATATTTGAGCGACGGCCTAATGAGGAAAAAGAGATCTATTGAAAGTATTATGTCAAATGCCCATTGTGGTATTCTGTAGTATGTAGTTTTAGAATGGCATTAGGTCATAAAGAATGTTGGTTAGCTCTGAGGGAATGTTGGGGCATTATTATACTGGTTACTGGATTGATAAAATGTCCTCATCGCATTTCCTTGGTGGTTGTTAAGCTGTTCTTCATTGATGAATAAATCCTTATTGGAACCTACATTTCTCTAGAGTCATTTACTACATATTATTTGGCGACGAGAATGGGATCATTTACTACACCCATCGCTTTCCAGAGCGCAAATTCAAGCCTCCATTTGAACCTATGATTGCAAGCAAAAAATCTATAGAAAGAAACAGTGATAGAGCCACAAGCAATACATCTCATTTCAAAAGGCTCACCAGTGGAGTATGGAGCCACTGTGGCTTCAAGTTGCGCAAGCCATTTTGTAATTTTGACTCTCCACGTTATCACCTCTATAACAACTGACAGTCACTGTAGGGGGGTCTTAATCTCTGCATCTACAGGTTCAGAGTCTTCGGAGGTCACTGACAATTCCAGCAGGACAGGTGCCTGTGTCTTAATCGTCTTTGGGCTCAGAAGAGTAGGGATTCTACAATAAGGAAGGTTATGCACATAACTAAAAATAGGTTTGTCTTGAAAATGGGACACTACCCACGCTCTATAATTAATACTTGTTGGGTTGACCCATGTGATGTCCTACTTTCAATAAAAGGGCTAACTGCAGAAGCCTGTGCCTGTTCTTGGAACACGATATATTCAGAGTGAATGAGTCATATCTTGGATTATGTGATCTGCAATTGCTCAGAACTGAGGGCCCTGTTTAGGACAGATTAGAGATAAAAAATGAGGTCGGGCAGAGGTTTCAGTGGATAGTCAGTTGACCTCGATGTAGTTGGCATGACACATCTTAAAAGCATTGTGACAGAAGGTATAAGTAATAATACATTTGTGCATGGCTGTTTCCTGGGTAACAACAGGTTTTTATGTGTCTTGTTTCTTCTGGTGATATACATTTATACTTTTCTACCGTTTGCATTAATTCTACATTTTCCAATATTTTCCCAAGAATTAATCTAAGACTTTCCACTTCTTTCCTCCGGAAAGTCTTGCAACATTCAGAGTGCAGGAATCGTAGAGAATTATAAAGGTGTTTTATAAGCAGAGTACTGTAGGAAACTGGTCTTTCGTTTTGACAAGATCTGCTTTTCTGATGGTATCCAGGTAGATCAGAGATCTTCAAAATGTGGAGCGCACTCCCTGGGGGTCTGCAGCTTCATTCCCAGGGGGCACGAATGCCTCAGCAACACTTCTAAATTAAGATGGCCTGGAAACTCGACCTTGTTTATTTGGGCGTTTACAGACCGTCTTCATTTACATGCAGGACTGAAGTGCATAGAAAAGTTAATGGAACTGTGATCCTGACTGCCCTGCGGGTTAGGTCAGCGAGTTTGGTGACAAAAACAATGACATGCATTTAAAGAACAAAATGTTCTATAACTATTTTGTTGTTAACACACACCTTAACTCTTTTATCTTCTAAACCAAAATTGGTTAATAAGATCACTCACTGCAGATGGCTATGTATGACCATAGGGCCATAGAACTGAATCCCTGTCAGCGCAGAGGGGAATAGTGACTGGTGTATTTATAGTGTTACGAGGTCCCAACCCGTTATAGAAAGCACTGTGACTATGCAACACATTATTTAACAATTTTATTACACATAGTATGCTGCTGCAAAATTATGTATTGTTTAAGATAAAACAAGTGCTTTAAAATATATATTTTAATAATGAGCAATCAGGATGTATCTAGTGCAAACATTTTAAATTGAGCTCGTAAAGAGGTACTTGTTTGTCACTGTAGGAGCTTCAAGGGGCTGCCAAAGACGACATTTTAATTTCCTTCAGGTAGCAGGAGCCCTGGTGAGAAGGCCTGTTTCTTCTTTAGTGCCCTGACCCTCCCTTGACTTCACAGTCAGGAACAACCCCCACCCCCTTTATTTTTAGCCAGAAGTACTTCAAGTTCACTATGAACTGAACAGAAATGGTTGTTTTTAACAAAAAGTATGGTAACTATGTTTGTAATATTACAAAAGCATGGGCACACTGTTCTCCTGCCCACTTTGATCTATGTTTATATGCAGATGTCCTTTCAGGTGAGTAGAAGGGGTGGCAGGGAGTAGAGGCAGTGGCAGGGAGGAGGCCAGCAGGATTGTTTTCAGATGCAGAGCCCTGATCGTCCGGGCCCCTGGGGCCTTAGAGTAATGGCCCAGCAGAAGATTAAAAAAGCGAGAACCAATGACAGTTTGAAAGAGGTGCCGAAGAGGAAGGGTGCTATGTGGGGGCAAATTTTTTGTTTACAAATGGACTGTCTACTACCTCAGAGAAATGCTCCAGGGAAAGGGACGAGATATGAAGACTCATTGTTTATTTTTGAAAACGTTTAGGACATCGCTACCATTAGTGCAGACCAATGGTACTGAGCCATTAGTGTGACCACTGCACCTAACTACACCTAAAGGTGAGTGGGAGCCCATTTTCCTGGCTCACATTAGGATTCAGGTCACCTTGCTGCCTAGGTAACGGGGCCCAATCACCAGAGAGGTGAGATGTGTTTTTTTCACACAAAGTGGCAGGCAGGCTCCATTGGGCCTCAGGCCTATGAGTGATGGCTCAAAGGAATGGGTAGAGGAGACAGCCTGTTTTGCAGGTCTGTAGCTAACACAGATGCTGCAGATGCAGTGACACTGGCAGCCCAGAAGGGTAAACGATCAGGTAGGCCCCAATTATGATTGTTTTACTTTTCTTCTTTTCCTGCATTAGGGTCCAGTGCACCCTTGCTGTGCCAGTGTAGCTTTTGGGCATGGGAGCACAGGCCAAATGAAAAGCAAAATGTAATCAGGGGAAGACTCCTTAGTTTTGGCCTCGGAGAGATGCAAGGGAGGGTGTAGGGCAAGATGGGAACTTATGTCCTTAAAAAGGGCTGAGGAGACAGCACTCTTCTCAAGAAGTAGCTATAAGTAGAAACAAGCATTGGAAATGCAATAGGTCTCGCATTAGAAAAGTTGGAGCTATTGGTCTTGTAAATGATTTTTTTTATTTATGTGTTGTTTTTGAAAATAGCTAAATTAATAGCTTTGTCATTTACAATGCCAATAGTTATAACTTTTGCAAATGTGACACCTATAGCATTTGTAATGCAACATGTTTTGTATTTACGTGACTTAGATGTATTGATATTACAAATAACAATGGTTTTTAATTTTTGTAAATAATTAATACTTAAATAATTTATTTAATTTATAATGGCAATAGCTTAAACGTTTGTAAATAACTTTTGTGAAGATTATGTTCAGTGTATTTTATTGTGACAAAAATCCAAGAACATTGCATTTGCACCTACACACACACAGAGCCACACACATATAGATGTGGTGGTGGTGGATCTGGGGGATATGGTGGTGGTGGATGTGGTGGTGGTGGTGATGGTGGATGTGGTGGTGGATGTGGTGGTGATGTGGTGGATGTGGTGGTTGTGGATGTGGTGAAAGTGGTGATGGATGTGGTGGTGGATGTGGTGGTGGTGGGTGTGGTGGATGTGGTGGTGGTGGATGCGGTGGTGGATGAGGTGGCGGATGTGCTGGTGGATGTGGTGGTGGTGGATGCGGTGGTGGATGTGGTGGTGGTGGTGGATGCGGTGGTGGATGCGGTGGTGGATGTGGTGGTGGATGTGGATGCGGTGGTGGATGCGGTGGTGGATGTGGTGGTGGATGTGGATGCGGTGGATGTGGTGGTGGTGGATGCGGTGGTGGATGAGGTGGCGGATGTGCTGGTGGATGTGGTGGTGGTGGATACGGTGGTGGATGTGGTGGTGGTGGTGGATGCGGTGGTGGATGCGGTGGTGGATGTGGTGGTGGATGTGGATGCGGTGGATGTGGTGGTGATGGATGTGGTGGTGGTGGTGGATGTGGTGGTGGTGGTGGTGGATGTGGTGGTGGATGTGGCGGATGTGGTGGTGGTGGATGTGGTGGACGTAGCGGTGGTGGATGTGGTGGATGTGGTGGTGGATGCGGTGGTGGATGTGGCGGTGGATATCATGGTGGATGTGGATGTGATGGTGGATGTGGTGGTGGTGGATGCGGTTGTGAAGTGGTGTTGGATGTGGTGGTGATGGTGGATGTGGTGGTGGTGTTGGATGTGGTGGTGGTGGTGGTGGATGTGGTGGTGGTGGTGGTGGATGTGGTGGCGGTGGTGGATGTGGTGGTGGTGGATGTGGTGGATGTGGCAGTGGTGGATGTGGTGGTGGATGCGGTGGTGGTGGATGCGGTGGTGGTGGTGGATGTGGTGGATGTGGTGGTGGGGAGAGAGTGGGCAGGGCTTCAAGTCCATACTCCAATATAGCACACCTTGCATAGCAGTGCATGGGCTGACCAGGCTCGACCTATTAAATGAAATTAGAAGAGAGAAGTACGTTGGGAGTAGATAACAAAGGAGTAAAGGGAAGAAAAGTCGGGAGAAAGAATGAGTTACGGAGAAGGAGGGCAACATAATGATTCAAAATTAAAAGTACGGAGGATATGGAAAGTGGAGGTGACAGCTGGCAGGAACGAGAGGAAAGTGAGAGATGTCTCTTTCTTTATAAATAACTTTTCGAGCTGTGGATAGAAGCATCACAGAATTTGAGTGAACGCGAACGTTGTCTATTTTTTCAGCTCTTAGAGCGTGCACTCTTTCTCGACATTAAAGCCTTGCGGACCCTAGTGAGAGTGACTTGTTTTGAGTTTCGTTCAAAGCCACTTTGCCGCTGTCTGCATTGGCTTCACAGTACATATAGCTCAACTTTAACAACTCTGGCTAGTCCCCCAAAAATATGGCTGGTGTGCTGAAGAGTGAAGAAGGTGACGTTGTTCGTGTGCCAGCAGGAGAGGTCCGCAGTTGTGCGTCTCCTCCCTCATCATCTGGCTCCTGGAGGAGGGTTAGCGGCTCTTGTGATGTCCTCGGGCAAAGGGAGGAGGGTGGGAAGAAGCCGGGGGGAGGGAAGGAAGGGGGAGGAGAGGCGGGATGTATTTCCAAGCTTTAAACAAGGGGCGGAGCGAGGGGGAGGTGTGCTGGGAGAGAGAGTGGGGAGGGGAAGAGCTGCTGGCGGAGCATCCTTGTTATGGGCGATGTGTTGCTGTAAAGTGGATTATAGGCTGATCGACTAAGAGTCGGCAGGCTGGGGAACAGATGCTGCTGGGGAACGGATGAGGGGAGGTGCTGGCGGCTGGGGAGGCAGGGGGCGGAGAGCAAGGGGCGGAGCGGGAAGAGCTGCAGAACAAAATAGTGTGTAACTTTCTTTCTTTACCGAGCAGTTTATGCAATCTCTACAAGTTGCGCTATAAGAATCTGGGAAATTTTCCGCATGTCCAGCTGATGCCTGAATTCCGTGCTGTATGCTAGAGTGCTGGGGGGGAGGTGGCGGAGCGGGAAGAGCGTCGTGAGGGGAGAGAGAGTGGGGAGAGGGCGGAGCAGGAAGAGCTGCTCTCGGCAGGCTGTGTCAGTGTGGAATGCTGGCGGCTGGGGAGGCAGGGGGCGGAGCGAGGGGGAGGTGTGCTGGGAGAGAGAGTGGGGAGGGGAAGAGCTGCTGGCGGAGCATCCTTGTTATGGGCGCCCTCGGAAACATGCCCCGTTCTGTGAGAGGAATCGGTGTGGAGAGCAGAGGCTTCCGCCAACAGATGGGTAGGAGAGACTGAAAGCTATCGGGCAGGGGCTGTGCTGGAGGCGACTTGCAACCAAAGAAGCCGCACTGTAAGCGGTGATGCATAGGTGTATGACACAAGAGGCAAGCTGCGTCTTGAGCCTCCTTCCGCTCGAGGCAGAACAGACAGTTTCACGGAAGACAAGCAGTAAAGTGGATTATAGGCTGATCGACTAAGAGTCGGCAGGCTGGGGAACAGATGCTGCTGGGGAACGGATGAGGGGAGGTGCTGGCGGCTGGGGAGGCAGGGGGCGGAGAGCAAGGGGCGGAGCGGGAAGAGCTGCAGAACAAAATAGTGTGTAACTTTCTTTCTTTAGCGAGCAGTTTATGCAATCTCTACAAGTTGCGCTATAAGAATCTGGGGAATTTTCCGCATGTCCAGCTGATGCCTGAATTCCGTGCTGTATGCTGGAGGGGGAGGTGTGCTGGGAGAGAGAGTGGGGAGGGGGCGGAGCGGGAGGAGCGTCGTGAGGGGAGAGAGAGTGGGGAGAGGGCGGAGCAGGAAGAGCTGCTCTCGGCAGGCTGGGGAACAGATGCTGCTGGGGAACTGATGAGGGGAGGTGCCCTGAAGAAATGCAACACGGCAGGCAGGGGAGGGGGCGGAGCGGGGGTGTGGGAGGAGTGCGGCTGAGGGAAAAGACATGAAAGGCAGGCGGCTGGGGGCATGTGCACGCGCTTTTAATGTCAATGCGCATGCGCATTGAGCTTGAATTTCACGGGCACTGCAAGGAATCGCCATCGATTCCTTGCAAGTTGGTTAAAGTCTGTTTAAGCCCCCATAGTCTCGCAAGCTCAATGCGCATGCGCATTGACAGGCGAGACCTAAAAATGCATTGGCACTGGGCCCTCTGCATCACAATTATAACTGTCCTACTTTGTAAAAGGGCATAGGGGGTCATTTTCCTTGCTAGCAGTAGGGACAAGGGCACCCTCGCTGCAAAGAGGGGGCAACATGTTAGAGCTAATTTTTATCTGACAGAGAACCTGTTTCAAGATTGGAGTGATGGGCAAGGAATGAAAGATGCAGAGGAGACAGCCTGATACTCAGAACCCAGCTGTCATTAGTGCAGTAGGAGCCGTTTCATTGGGGCCCAGGAGTGTAATTGGCTCACAACCCACAATTATCAGAAGCAGTGATTTTTGGTCAATGTAATCATTTGTTTGATATATTCAACTTAGTGTGGATTACGATCTACAGGAAAAGCACCACTGAAATTATCTGAAAACACCCACCTCTGCGCTCTGCCATGACCCTCCTGCTTCCCTAATCCTTGCCTTAAAGTTTAGAATAAGAAGACAGATTTAAAAACATTTTGTTTAGGGGGTCTCAGAGCAATTTTGTTTAGAAGACCTCCGATGTAGATAGTCTGAATTCCCAGACTGTGCTTGATCAGTCTGCATTTGGTAAGATCATGCCCATACCTGTGTTTTTTCTGAATCTGGCTTCCACTATCAAGAAAAATACTTTGCCCTACAAAGGAGCGCAGGGAACTGTGAGATGCTTTGGGCTTTTCAAGGGAGCAGCATCCATGGGCATTTTGAATAGCACAGTGCAAACTCACAAAGACTGTTAAGAAAGGCTCTGTTGTGCTGGGCGCCTTTTTATTGATCTGTGTGAGTGACATCCCCTAACCCAGGATGGTGGGAGTTCTTGCATGCATCCTAGTTTGAAGGAGTCAGGGCAGTCACGAGGGTTAAGAAAAGACCAAGTGGGCACAAGCTTTTCCTTCCTCCGTCAAAACTATAGGGCCAATAAACAACTGTGAACCAGTATCAACCAAACTGTATAGAGATTGGACCGCTTGTGCCGCAAACAGTATATCTGAGCTACCCAGGTCATAATGAAGTCACAACATGACCCCGTTTTATTACTTTAGGCTTTATCTAATAACCTCACGCCAATCGAGCAAAAGCATAGCATCCATATTAGATGAACGATCTCTCTAGTCATTCATCCCTGTGGGGGCAGAGATACAGGACACGTAACAATAGCATCCAAAGTTCATTTTTCTGATAATCTTTATAAAATGTTCTGCTTTTCTGCTGTGGTCATCCTAACATTTTGGGTCCAGTGCAGTTTAAGGTGATATTGAGACTTGTCATGCATTCTGATGATACATTACAATCCTTACAGCCTTGAGTTGGTATTGTGATACCTTAATTTGAGGTTCTGGGGATAGTAAGAAGTTACTGAGTGGTATGTTTATTAGAATATTTTTTCTCCGTTAATGACAAAGCCAATTTGATATTAAAGTTATTCCATTGGGGCAATTGGCATTCCAGGGGTAGAGAACGCAGACAGCCGGGGCTTCTGTGTAGGACGTGGTATGGATTAGACTTATTACATCATGACATAATAAATAACATACAATAAACAATGGACAGTCAGTGCTATTTCTAACACTACCACTTTACAGTAAAAATAGGGCTGTAAAACTATGATACAAACAGAAGAAATGAGAAGTCAGATACTACCCCAGCCAAACCTATGTTGTGTTCACATTATAGGCGTACAAACTAGGCACTAGGCTTTCTTTCATATGGAGCCATATGGCCAATAAGCTTTCACCGTGGATAATTTCTTGTTAGTTTTCAGGTGAGGGTGGCCAGTTCGGCTGCCGAAGGTCCTTGTGTTTTATGAACACTCACTCCCAATACGACTCTTACACGGGCTTTGAGTCAGCTGAGCTTTTGCTGACCGTCCTCCTGGTGAAGGCCCACTCCTCTTTGGGTTGTTCAGCACACCTTGCAAGCAGGTCACAACAACAAGGTTTCTCCAAATTTTATAGCTTGTCCCAAGTTTGAGGGAGTACAGCAGCAGGGGTCTGTTCTGATGCAGCACAGCTATCTCTGAAACGCAGGCAGATAGACGTCCTTGACTTGGAGATAGCATTTATCTGCCTTTGCAGGTGCTAGCAGAAAGCTAGAGCCAACCAAAGAGTATGCTTTCCTTGATATCTCCAGTCAAAAGAAGCATTTCACTTCATCCACTCTTTTATGAATTTTCTTGAGATATGCAAAAGTCAGGTTGGCATGACCGAGCCACAATGCCGTAGTTACCAGGCAACTGCCTGCATAACTATGGGAGGTCTAATGATGGGTTTCAATGTCGAGAAAGCGAACTTGTTTTTAGGTCTCACCTAAGCCAGTGCATGCACTGCCCTGCAAGACATTTAGTTAGTGCTACCAGAGGCTTTTCCTGGCCTCAAGCTTGCGGTTAGCGCGCGTGCACGCGTGCAGCCGCCATCTGTCTTTCGTCCGTCATGGCTCATAAAGTCTTACAGCGCTATCCCAAGCGCCTCGCTCTGCCCCTCCCCCACCACAGAGCGCGTCCCTGCGATAACTTTCGTTTTCACGGCCACGTTACTTTCACGGCCACACGGCCAATGCTTGTATTATTTCGATTCTGAGAGCGGAGGTCAGCTGCAGTTCTTGGGACGTGTAAAGAGCTTTGTAATAAGCAGCCTCCTTTCACCTGCTCTGCAGGGAAGCGTTGTGTGCTGCCCAACCTTGTCTTCTCTCTTGCCACGGGAGTGCCTGAGATGCGTCAAGTCCTCCTATGGATTAAAAATCATAAACTTCATTGAATCTCTTCCAAGACTCGCTAACTGCTCTTGGCACAGGGTATGGAGCGAGTCTGTGAAAAGCCTGTGCTTCATCGGCTCTTTGGGCTTCTAGGTGCGCACGTTTATTAGGTGGTATGTGTGCAGAGCTACATGTGGCAGTGCCTGTTCACACCATAACAAAACATGTTCTGCAAGGGAGAAAGAGCCTTGCCACAGCTCTTTTTTAATGATATATGTAATATTTCCCATCTTTGGTTACTTGAACCTCTGTTTCTTTGTCTTCTTAATGCCTGTTCGGGTGCATTGTGCATTTCAGAGTCGACAGAGTTTTAACGCTGAACGGACCTGCTCTAACTAAACACTTCTATATATGTTATCCTTGGTTTACCGTCACAAGGCATTTCGTGGTTCTGGAAATTAAGTTGTGAAATTTTCCTCCAAACTGCATCAGGGAAATAACAGCCGTTGCGCAACTCTCTGAAATTTTTGCTGTTCAGAGTTGTTCTGGACTATGGGTGTGCAGCTGGCCATATAAACAAGCATTGGCATAGCCAATAGGTCTCGCAATGGGGACCTTATAACTGTTTAGGCCTGCAGCGATTAATGTTGTTACACAAAGGATATTGTGCTGCATAACTAAACACTTATAAGGTCCAGAAAGCTAGACCTATTGGCTATGCCACTGCTTGTTTAGGTTTGGGATGGTGAGTAGCTTCCTCCTGAGCACAACAGACTGCTACAATATTGTTCATGGGCACTAAGCCAAAGCTTAGTTGGTGCACCAGGGACAAAGACTGACCTGGGGGGGGGGACATCTTGTACAACTTGCACACTGTGTCCCAAAGAAAGAGAGAAAGAGAGACAGCGAGAGAGAGAGAGAGAGAGACAGAGAGACAGAGAACCACACTTTTACAAGCCATGGGGCCACTTTATGACATTTGCTAATTCTCCTCACCTTAGTGCAAGCTTTAGTAGGCATCTTGGATGCACCCACTTGTGAACATAAACAAAACAGGGCAGCCTGTTCAGAGTGAAGCATCCCATGTGCTTGGAAGTTGGATTCCATATAAAGTTGATGGTATTAAACATCAGCCGCATTCCAAAAAGTAAATAAACTCTCACATGGACTGTTTGGGATCACTACCGGTTACAGACAGTAGGAAAGTAAAAATGATGGCAAAACGTAGTGCTGCATGGATCGTCAGGGCTTTAACACAGCCCTTTTCTAAAACTAACTCCAGCTTATTTTACTACTCTGACTTGCCATGGGATTGGTCTTCTAGGTTTGGCTTACAGCTGGTGGCGACAGTGTCAGCTGCACTCCTGACCTTGAGTCTGGGAACTGATAATCTGGAGGAAAATCATGGTGCTAGAAGCAGAGTAAGGAAGTAATGGAAGAAGCGGAACTGAATAACAGACTCTCTGACCTATTAGACTAATATTATCGCCACGTATTACCTCCTACTTAACACTTCTATTGACTAAAATATCCCTCCCACGTGGGTATTTCTAGCTACTAGCTCAGTGCTCCTTCAGTGTCTATTGCTTACTCCACTGCCATTTTGACATCATACTTCCTCCCATAACTGCATCCCCACCTTACATACTTTTCATCCCTTTTCCCACAACACTAGCTCCTATATGTCTCCCCTCCCCCATCCACCTTCTGGCGATTCACTTACACAAAATCCTTCAGCAACCACTTGTTACCCAAAACTAAACCTCCCACCAAATGTGGCCTCCTTATGACTCAAATCGTACCCTCTCATCCATCTATCTCTAGCCACCGCAGACACCAACAAGGTCTCTAAACCTTGATCTCTTTTGGGTAAGGACCCTCCTCTAACTTTCAGCATTAAAGGACAACCTACCCTTATTTTGACAACCTCTCAATCACCAAATAATATGGCCATCTGCACTTAATTCCACCAAAGACTGCTAGACAAATACTTATTGGCAATATCGCCGTCCTGCACATCCATCTCATTACACAAAACTAAGTTCTTCACAACATACAGCCGTAAAATGCTCCCTCAAACAAATACCTTTCATCCAAACCTGTTATAACACTCAGATGCCACACAGAATCAAACCCTCCCTCGATTAACATCAATTACAGCTTTCAGAGCTCCCAAAGTAGGCCCAATCTCCTCCCTCAACCATCAACACTCACAGTTCTACATTCTGCAAACAAAAAAGAAACAGAGCATCTCACCATTTGCAATTTTGTCACTTAATATAACAAAGAACTCTTTAACCGCAATCATGTTTTCTACAGAACCCAAGACCCCTTAACTAAAACCACTCATTAAGAAAAATAACCTAGATCCAACTGACATAATATACTATAAATAAAATCTCAAAGGTCCGTTCCTCTGACAACTAATAGAAAATGCAGCTTTCTCCCAAATGTCAAACTTCTTGAAAGAGAACCTATCACTTTACGACCGACAAACAGGCTACAATACAGGGGGGGGGGCCTTTTAAATCTGCCCTGATATCCATCAGTGATTATATAATAGCAATCGTGGATGAAAATGTGCAAGTGACAGTCCTTGACTGTCAACAGTCTTCGATATTTTGGATCAAGAAACCCTGCTAAACTGGCTAAAAGAAACTGCATTGAAGGAAATATCCTCATCTGGATTTCCTTCTACACTAAGGAAAGAATAAGCATTATGTCAGTTCCTTCCAGTGCTTAATTTGTAAAATAATAAGTGCTGAGGCCCAAAGTTTTACTGCAGACGTAGGTCTGGGTGCGGAATACAAAGGCTGCATAGACTTGATCCCACCTCATGGCTCTTTTGTGGCAATGTGCCTTTTAATGAGCACACCGGTGCAGGGGTCACCCTACTCTGTCCACGGGTCCATAGACCAACAAAATAGAGATTAGCACTGAAGCTGTAATTCAAATAACAAGTTTATTAATCACTCATGAGTGGGACCACATCCATACAACACCTTCAAGTGTTGCAGGAGGTAGTACAGTGAGTACACAGACCATGGGGCTTTTATACACACTTTGTTGCAGAGTAAGCATGTAGATACAAATAGAAGGTACAGGCCTACACAGAAATAGTTACCGACAAACATGGGCAGATGAGTGATCACTTAGTCAGCAAAGTGGGAGGGAGAACAGAACTGTTTACAACAGCAGAAAATAGTAGACAGTTACATCTTTAACCAGGTGCATTTTAGCAGCTACAGGCCTTTTCTCAACAGGTACATTGCTTTGGCTCAGTACAGAAGGAGTTAACTAAAACTGATGACACAAGCAGAATAGAAGAGCAAGCAACAGTGAAGACTGAAGAATTAAATAGCTAACAAAATGGATGCCCCAACCAAGATGGTTTCAGCTTATGCTAAAGGAAATTATTTCAGATTTCCACAGACAACCCTTTTAGCATATGCTGAAGACATTTTCTTATGCTTTTGAAGGAATACGAAAAATATCGTGGACATCGATCTGCATTATTTAATTCATTTCTTGATCACTTGCTAGTCGGGCATTTATTTAGTTGGTATACACGAGGTACAAGTAGAAACACAAATGGAACAAAGCAGCGGGAAGCCTTGAATACATAGGCAACAAGTGAAAAGAATAGCAAGAAATATACATAGGGCTGACAATCGTTTCCAGCCCCATACACTAAACATGTTCCATAGCCATCCAGTCAAAGTCCATGTTCCTGAATCCTAAAGGATTTCAGTGGCTATTCTATGCATCTTGTAAATTGCATCAAAAACAGAAGGGGCGTGGTCAGGAATGTATACACAGCAGCTGCTCCCGATGATGCGACATGCTCCACCACGGTCAGCCAAGATGACGTCAAGGACCATTCTATTTTGGAGTGCCACAATTCTCACAATTTGTAGTTCTTCTGTGATATTTCCAAGCGCCATTGCTGTCTAATTGGTTACAGTCTCTACAACACGTGTTAAGCGTCTGATCTTTCTACTGTTTGAGGCCGCACCAACAAAGAAGACTAGTCCCAAATTAAAGTCAATATACTGGTGTAGTACAGTATCAGTTTGATCCACCTCATTATTTATGTTCTTTATATTCTGCTCTTAGAAATCTCATTATTTAATTTATAGTCTTTATGGTAGGATGCAGGTGCCAAAAACACAAGTGGAAGCAAAAAGGACAAGTAGCAACTTCTAGACCACCCAATAGGTAGGTAGTAATAACCTTTACTTCCGCAAATTAAATAGGTGTTGTGTGAGGACAAAAACCAGCTATTGTTCATTCCAGTAATATACAACACTGAAGTACAATCACTTTTTCCCACAGGAATAATGCCAATACTGCTCACGCAGAGATCCGCTCAAGCTCTAGTAACAGCAATAATAGGAGGCCCATTTCCCTTGGTTGTTCGAGTGTTAGGGAAAACATAGTGCACGGAGGAATTTCCTCGACTATACTCCTCCATTTTCCATACAGTTCCTTTAGCTTGTGGATCTCCTTCCTCATCAGGGTAACAAACTTTATTCAACTGAACGTTTAGTCTTCCTACATCAGCATAAGTGATATTAGCATCTTCAGAAGCCCACAACAGTGCAAACCGAGCTCTGCAGGAGCCATTCTGTGAAAACGGCATAGGAATAAAAGGTGTTCCTCCCTTTTTCTGATGAGCTGGCATCATTCCACATACCCAGCAGTTGGTAATGTTCGTAGCATTCTGTGTATAGTGCAACATCTGAATGAAAGTGTTATTGAGGTAGGACATTCTGTGCTTCTTTTCAAGATAAGGAAGAGTGAAGTTGTCACAATGCAACCCACCTGCTTATCCAGTTGGTTCTGCTGAGAAGCTGAAGACTGTTCGACCTACCCTCAAACCCCTATTCCTGCCGCCACTGAAGTGAAGACAGTGGGCCAAGAAGAGGAATTCAAGGGAAGGGGAAAATGGAGAAAATAATAAACAGAGAGAGAGAAACACTGTTCCTTGCTTGCGTCTAAGGCGATTCTCTAGGAACTGTTTGGTGTACCTAATATCACATAACATATAAAATGCAAACAACAATTACCAAACAGTCATGGGTTAAATGAGCAAAACAAAATAACGATGTATCATCATCAGCAATACCTCTCTTGTTCTGGTTCTAAGTTCACCAGAGCTTAGCGTCTAAGGTGCTTGTCAAACGAGCTGTATCCTTAAGAAAAAACAAATGAGCAGTTGTAAATAAATCATTAACTTCAAATCTGTCTTGTTGAATTAACTGTGCTATCAGTATTCACACTTACTCCTTAGCGCCTAATGAAATACTGTAAAAATGTTCTCAAAATCAGTTTCTCTGCAAGTGGAGCACAAAGGGTTAACAAACTTGGCTTCAGTCTGTCTTAAGAGTTTCTTATGTGCTTTGTTCTTTGAGATAAAAATGATTTCCCAAGGAGTTGAATTGAAGAACTTATGCCTGCAAAATGTCTTTCTTGTTGATTGCACAGATAAGATATTGCAGCGTTCGGTTGAATTCCAAAATGAAATAATTCCAAGAAGTTTTGTCTCACTTACTTGTGTCTTTATGCCTTCGTTAGCGCGCTAACCTGTTTGTCTTTATTTTCCTTTTCAGAACTTCCAGGGAAGGTTTTGCAGGCAGAGAGTTCCGACTGGGAACAGGAAGCTGGGGTGCCAGACGTGAAAGGACGGAGTCTGGAGATGAACCAGGAAACCGAGGTTGATGTCTTCTGAAGAAACCAGAGCTGGAAGGAGGGATGCTGGATCGAGTGAGGGATACCAGGTAAGCTGCACCGATGCGACGAGCACAAGCATCAGGCACAGCGTGAGGAGCGCTTTTATAGGAGCAAGGAGGGTGGGGGCCAGGCGTGCTGCACGTTGCTGAGAAGTTCGTTTTTAAACGTGCAGCGCTTCATTATATATGCAAACCTGATCTTCTAGGCAGATTGTTCTGGAACTGAGGCACACTCGAATTGGGAGACATTCAGAAGAGCAATAAACAAGCCTTGCTAACAGTAAATGCTAAACAGGTTCATTCTCAGGCCTTCAGAGCATTTACATTCACAAGAATGCAGGTCATTAAACAAAACAATCATGTACCTATTAAAATAAGAAAGGGACCAAATAACACTGATTAATTTGAGGAGTAAGGACAACCTCTTGGCACTGCACAGATCCTAACAGTCGCCCACTTCAAAGGCCCCCGTATAGAGCGTGGTTTGTGTGGATTTTGCAGGTAAAAAGTTCTAAGTAACCGTGGGGCGTGTACAAAGGTTGCTGGTTCCCATGAATTTTCTGTGTCTTCATATCCTTTCCATGCTACTAAATAAAATAAACGTCCATGGATTCTTTTAGCGTCTAGGATTTTATGGACTTCGTATTCAAGATGTCCATTTATAGGAATAGGTGGTGGTGGGGGCTCGGAACGGGTATTAGGATTATATGGCTTTACTAAAGAGACGTGAAATGTGGGGTGAACTGGATACTCCTTTGGAAGGTTCAATTTTACCGTTACTGGGTTGACTATGTCTGTTATTTCAAAAGGACCCACAAAGCGTGGTTGTAGTTTCCTAGGCCCTTCTATGTTTAGGTTCTTGGTGGACAGCCAAACCTTATCTCCAGGTTTATAAAGGGGAGCCTCTGTCCTATGTTTATCTGCCTGTTTTTTCATTTGTTCTTTATACTTAACTAAATGTTTAATCGCCTTTTCTTGTATATCAAGCAAATGGGTCAACCTTTCTGTTACATTAGGAAGAAGGGAATCATCCACTGCTATTGGTAAGGCTCTCGGATGAAACCCTTGCATAAAAAAGAAAGGGGTACAATGAGTTGCTGAATGTTCCGAATTATTGTATACAAATTCGGCAATTGGTAAGGCTTCTAACCAATCACTGGAGTATTCGGTTAACAGACATCGCACAGTCTGAAGTAATGTTTGATTAAGGCGTTCAGTTTGCCCATCTGTTTCCGGGTGAAAGGCAGAAGACAAGGCCACTTCAACTTTCAACTTCTGACAGAGTATTTTCCAAAAACGAGAATTAAACTGACCACCTCGGTCTGAGACGATTTTACTTGGCAAACCGTGTAAACGTACTATTTCTTTTAGGAATATTGTTGCAAATTCGGCTGCCGTGGGCAATTTTGTCAAAGGAATAAAGTGTGCCATTGTGGTTCTGAAATTCTGGACCCTACTGTTGTCCCGGTATCGAGGTCCGATACCCGTGTCCCGAAACATCAACGTACCATGACGAATTTGGTGTCGACGAACCGATAATGATTAGGACATCATTCCTATGCATTTGCGTCATGATCGAGACATGCTAACACCCCTGAATCGTAGTTTCCGTCCCGACCCCTCAGACTCCATTTTGTAAACGGTATCCATCTTGTGTCTTGCCCTCATGATAAGTCAATTAAAGGTCAAGCTTGATCTCAAAGGACACGTCCACCTTCCCTGACTCCCCCCTGACCTGTCCCAACTGACTCCCTTGCCTCCAGCCAAACCTGTTTGGGCAGCTCCTCGCCCAGTGGCCAAACACGATAGCATCAATGCACAACATACCACAAACCATTCATCGCGTACAGATCATGTTTTCTACACACATACACACCTGTCCACGCTCCCTGTTTATGGCCAGTTTTATGACTAGGAGGTGCCTTCTTTTATTGGGGTTTCACCGATATCTGATGGGAGTTCCGGGCCTAGCTAGGTAATCTATCACGAAGTGGACATCTAAAATACGGGCTTGCCTACATGACTTCGCTCTTTTGTATTATTGTGGAAATATGTGCATAGCCATATCATAAACTCAAGAATTCTTGCTTGCAGCTATTATTTCTGTATATAAGGAGAAGGCTGGTTCTGTAAAAACGAACAGTCTCCTGAGAACACATGACCCGTGTTTGTCATGCTTCTAGGACACCTGTTACTTGGTAGCTACCAATAAAATTCGATCTCTGACTGCGACTAGAAGACTCCGTGTTTCTGTGGTCCGGAACAGGGAGAACTCAGAGGTCTTCGGGTGTTATCCCCTGGCACCAAACGGGTTCCTAAAAACCCGTTACCTCAGTTGGCGCCCAACTCGGGGCGGTATCAAGCGGCGACGGTCCAAGCCAGATGTTCGTGAGGAGCTTCGTGTGAAAATTCCAGAGGACGGCCAGCCACTTCAGCGACCCCTGTATGTCGACGTGGTTCCGAAGGTCTTTGCTGCGAGGTTCCCTGCGTCCCGACGGCTACGAAGGACTGCTGCCCTGACTATCGCCTTGTTTTGGACCCAGTGATCCTTGGTAGAGCGAAACGATAGACGAGTCTTCTAGCGACATCACCGATCTTCAAATACTTCAGTTAAGTATAAGTGGAGCGTCTCCCAGTCCTTAGTTTGTCCTTAGTTTTTGGTATCCTTGAGATACGCTTTGATTTGGTACTTGCAAGCCCCAAAGCCGAAGGACTTGTGTATTCACGAGAAATATCGTAACAGATAATCCTTTGAAGTTTGAAGCTAGACTAGTGAGCAAAGATGCCTGGTTTTAGCAGACTTGGAAATTTGTTTTGTCTTGGTTATAGTAAGGACTCCCGATTAGAGGATTCCTGTCCGGTTCCTCCGATTGGAACTCCAACATATGAGCTCTATGTAAAGCACAGCGTAGGTCCTATCACATATAATGAAGTGTGGATAAAATACACCCGCAAGGATGGTGTTTTAAAATGGCCCCAATATGGTAGTTTCGACTCAGAAATATTAGATAACCTAGAGGTCAAATTATTTAAGAGAAAAGCCCGGCCGGCGATGTTTGACTCTTTCCGCTTATGGCGCAAAGAAGCCAAACAGAAAGAAATAAAATTAGCAAAAAGGACTAAAAGAGGTATGTCAATGGTGCAAGCTGCCGTTGCATACAGGGATAACGAGGTAGAGCAAGAAAGCGAACAAATACTTAGGAGCAAGAAACTAGCAGTAGATAAATGCTACCCGATGTTACCAAATAAGGGACAAGGTCAAGAGGAGAGATCCGAGAAAGATCCATTAATGTCCCACTTATTAAGCTCACCTCCACCGTATGCGTTAGACGCTACCGCACCTCCAAATCATTTTACTATACCGCGCCCCGGCGCATGTAACCCAGCTCTTGCACGAACGCCAGCTCCTCTTCAGCTGGTTTCTACTTCTCCGGCGCAGCCTTCTCAAGGGCCGCCATCTTTGCTACCTACTCCATCTACTTCTACGACTTTGCCTACAGCTCCAGCTATTGTCTATGATACTACGTCTGCTACTACTTCAACTTCCTCTGCTATTGCCTCTACTTCTTCTTTGCCTCAGCCTGTTTTTTCCGATGCACTTGCTCCTCCGCAAGGTTCTCCTTCTATTAGACAAAGAGTGACAGGTACCGTCACTGGTCTGCTTTCACCTTTCTTCGGGTCGCCTAAAACGACCCCTAAAACAGAAGATAGACAGTTACGTAGTCAACTGCCTGATTACGAGGAAAGAAAAGTGCTGAATGAACTAGCCCGTAAATGGATTACGGATACTGTTAGATATGATGTTCAGTCTGTTATGGAAGTTTTCCGTCAATGGAATGCACCCACTCAGAGATACGTATTCGAAGAAATGTGTGTATATCTGGGCGAAGATGTGAAGACAAACGATCCCAAATACACAATGAACGAACTATGGCGTACACGCTTTAAGTTCTATGAAGGTATGATTATAGGTGCAGATGTTGAGAAAGCGATAGAGTTATTGCTCTCTTATAGGAGTAAGGGAAACGTCTCTAGATCATGTCACGAAGACGATACACCAGGTGGGAAAAGAGCGAGACAGTACCCCATGAGAGAGGTTCCTCCGGTTTGGAGGGAAGGTGATGCGAATGCGAATCCACCAATTCTGCCTCATTTCCAGCGTGTATGGGTACATGTCCCCTGGAAAAGATCCGATGTCTTAGCACTCAAGCAGACACTGCCTGATCCTCGTAAAAACCCGACTGGGTATTATAAGGAGTTATCACAAACTGCAAGCTCATGTATAATGAACTTAGCGGATATCGACATGTTGTTTGGGAACGTTGTTCCACATCCTCTATGGAGCAAAATACGTCATACGAACCATGACCAAGAACTAGGTGACTCATGGGCGAACATTGCCGCTATAGATGCTAGACAAATTGGTGGTTCTAAACCTGAGCCGTTAATAGCTGAACTTCCCGGTAGAATTATCGCGTACATGAAAACGATAATGCCTGAAGTACGCGTAAACTGGGACAAGCTATCTGCATGCAAGCAGAAGAAAGATGAGAATGTGTCTGACTTTTTCACAAGATTTGAGGAGACTTTCACCGATCATAGTGGTCAGGATATGGCTACCGAGGGTGGTCAAAGATTGTTTGTAGACAAATTCGTACATAATTTAATCCCTGAACTGTGTAATAAACTGAAAGATTCAGAGAGTGCTTGGGCTGTCTCTACGTCAGCCCAAATTTTAGCAACAGCCCAGTACTATGAAAATAGGCGCAAAGACGAGCTAGATAAAGTCGACAAAAAGACAAAAGATTTAAAAACTAAAGTTCTTCTCCAGCAAGCCTATCCGCCTCGTACGGCTAGTCAGCCCAATTACCAACAACAACAGCAGTATTCGAGAAACGCGCAAGGAAACGAGTTTTCCCATCAGCGTATTGCTTATGGCCCGAATCAATGTGCGTATTGCAAAGAAGAGGGTCACTTTAAAGGTAATTGTCCGGCTCTTGCGCGACGTTCGAGCGGTGCTCCAGGTGTAAGGGGAAGAGGTGTTCAACATGCCCCTAGAGGTAGGGGCCGTGGAAATTTCACCCAGAATACAACTTCCTTTCCGCCTCAGAATTCGATGAACAGCTTTGACCAACAGAATAATGCGTCGTCCAGGTCAGCTCAGTACTATGCTGACGACTATTACACCGAACACGAAAATGAGGGTAACGATTGCTAGGACAGCCATGGACAAAGAGAGGGAGTTGTTTCAGTTCCAGTAGATCAGAATGGACCTTATGTCAAGGTAATTACGTCAGGAGTGTCAGAGCCATTTCTGCTGGATACTGGTGCTACAAAAAGTTCTATCATGCACTCGAAACTTCCTGGCGCACCTTTGTCTGGCGAAATGAATGTTTCAGTAGGTTTCTCTGGCGCCCCTGTTAGAAACCCGATCTCCAGTCCTATATCTCTTTCTATTGGCCCGTGCGAATTAGAAGCACCCCTCATTCGTACAACAGGTTGCAGTGAAAATTTGTTAGGTTTGGATTTGCTAAAAAGGTTATATGCGACTTTGTACTGTTCCCCCTTGGGAGTACAACTTACTTTAGGTAAGAAAGTCATTTCTCCAATGTATTTGTCAAAGGACAATATTCCGACTGAATTGTCATCACTTCCTGATATACTTTGGGCTAATGGCTCTAATGATGTAGGTCTTTTGGAGATAGCACCGTATGTCATAACATTGAAAGCCAACGTTAGGTTGCCACGTATTCCCCAATACAAAATATCTAGCGAATGCTAAAATGCATTATTGACGATTGTTTATGACCTGATTGATAAAGACGTCATCAAAGAAACAACAGGAAATGTTTGTAACAGTCCAGTTCTGCCCGTTTTAAAGCATACGGATCCTTTACAACAGCCTGTGTACAGGTTCGTGATCGACCTCAGAGAAGTGAACAAGATAGTTATCCCACAGTTTCCAGTTGTCCCCGACATTACTGCTTTATTGACGATGGTTCCAGCTTCAGCAAATTGGTTCTGGGTGATTGACCTGAAGAACGCTTTCTTCAGCATCCCGATCGCCGAGGAGAGTAGAGATATTTTTGGATTCAATTTAGGAGGACGAAGCTTCCGCTTCAAGTGCGCTCCTCAAGGCTACTGCGAAAGCCCATCAATATTCAGTCAGGCCCTGAAAACACAACTAGACACGATTATTCTACCGAATGGTTCAACTCTGATTCAGTACGTAGACGATCTGCTGATCGCTGCAGACACTGAAGAGATTTGCAAGAAAGCTACGTTATCATTATTACGTAACTTATGTGACATGAAGCACAAAGTCTCTCTTTCCAAACTACAATTTTGCCGACAAGAAGTAACCTACTTAGGTCACATCTTGTCGAAGGAGGGAAGGAGACTGACACCAGAAAGAATACAGGCAATTGCAGAACTGAGTGCCCCAAGGACACAGAGAGAGGTTCGAGCCTTCTTGGGCATTACATCGTACTGTAGACAATGGATACCGAATTTCTCACTACTAGCTAAACCCTTGCTGGCACTACTCTGCAAAGACACGCCAAATCCTATGCCTTGGTCTGAAGATTGCCAGACGAGTTTCCACAAGTTGCGTGATGCATTATGTTCGGCTCCTGTGTTGGGAAACCCCAACTACAGTAAGCCTTTTACATTATATGTCCATGAGAAGGAAGGTTGTGCATTATCAGTTTTAACACAACATTTTGGGGACAGACAGCGCCCATGCGCGTATTTTTCGGCAACTCTAGACCCTGTGGCTAAAGCCCTAACAAGTTGTCTGAGGGCTACCGCCGCAACAGCTGTCTGCATCCGACAATCCGCTGGATTAGTCATGAACAATACTCTGATCGTTATGGTTCCGCATGCAGTAGACATTTTACTAAACAGGACTAAGACACAACACCTTACTAGCGCTCGACTATCCAGCTACGAACTTACACTGCTAGCAAGTCACATACACATAAAGAGGTGCGATGCACTGAATCCCGCAACGTTATTACCCATTCCGACAGAAACAGACAAGATTGATAACCATGACTGCTGTTTTAGGACAGAAGAAGAGACAAAAGGGAGAGTAGACTTACAGGACACTCCCCTTCCTGAATGCAACGATACTTTATGGGTTGATGGTTCATGTTTCAAGCTGCCGAATGGTGATACGACTGCAGCATATGCCGTAACGACATTACACACCATTATAGAGACCGCGCGCATTTCCCATAATTCTGCACAAGCTGCAGAGCTAATTGCGCTTACCAGAGCATGTGTGTTAGCGAAAGGAAAGCGAGTGAATGTGTACACTGACAGCCAATACGCCTTTGGTGTGGCTCACAGTTTTGGGAGATTGTGGCGTGAACGTGGGTTTCTTACGTCACATGGTGCAAAGATACAACATGGTCAGTTAGTTAATGAACTCCTCGAGTCACTGACCTTACCACTACAAGTTGCAATTGTAAAATGCAGTGCACACAAAAAGATTCAGGATGATGTTGGCCGCGGGAATGCATTTGCAGACGAGGTTGCGAAAGAGACTGCAAGGAACACAATGAGTCGGATGTATGTTGTAGGTCCCGCTAGATGGATTACTGATGTGGGAATGTGTGAGGACACCATCGAAAGCGTGAAATCTATACAAGCCGAGGCAACTGAGAAAGAGGTGAATGAATGGAGAGAAAGTAAGGGTAGGTTAGATGCGAATGGTTGTTGGGTCGAATTGTCAGAACACCAGCGATGGCTATTACCTAACGACTATGTACTTGCAGTAGTAACAATGGCTCATGGATTTGCGCACATCAGTTCGAGAGGAATCTGTAAAGTATTGGCCCCAGTATGGCAAAATAGCAATATCCCGAAATATGCAGAGAATGTGGTCAGAAACTGTATGGTGTGTTTGAAGTACAATCCCGGTAGGGGAACCCCAACTCCAGCTGGTCATTTTGCGCCTCCAACGTATCCGTTCGAGGTTTTGCAGCTCGATTTCATTCACATGGAGAGATGCAACAATCTGAAGTATGTGCTCGTTGTTGTTTGCGCTTTCTCCAGGTGGGTGGAAGCATACCCCCTTAAGGACAATACTGCCTTGTCAACTGCCAAAGCCCTTGTCAAAGAGTTCTTCCCGAGATTCGGCATGCCTAGAATCGTCTGGAGTGATAATGGAAGTGAATTCGTAGGACGCGTGATGAAGAGAGTGTGTGAGTGTTTAGGCATACAACAAAAGTTCCACTCTGCGAATCACCCCCAATCAGCTGGATTAGTAGAATGCTACAATGGCACTTTAAAGCTCAAATTAGCCAAGATCCAAGGCTGTACAGGTCTTAAATGGCCTGACGCCTTGCCCCTAGCACTCTTGTCAACCAGAATGACCGTCCATTCCAGGTTAGGACTTAGCCCCCATGAGATAGTGTTTGGCCGCCCAGCCAACGTCTGGGGCATGCCAAGGCCAAAGAAACTCAGCGAAATAGAGCACCCCGTACTTCTTGACTATTTGTGCGAATTAACAACTAAATTGCGTGTTTTACACCAACAGGTTCACAGTTCCTCTCCGCCAGCCTCTGACGATCCAGGTCACTCCATCGAACCCGGCACGTGGGTCTTGGTGCGGAATTTCCAGCGCACAAACAACAGACAGCCGAGGTGGACCGGACCGTACCTGGTACTTCTTTCCACGAGATCAGCTGTTCGGGTGGAAGGCAAAAAGAACTGGGTGCACGGGACCCATTGTAAACGGGTCCCTCTGCCCCTTCCATACGACCGGTGGGTCAACGAAGGAATTGCCGACTCCGAGACAGAATCCATACCTCGCTTCATCCCTTTCAGCGATGCACGTTTAAAAGAAACTAGTACCGAAAAGGAGAGTGATCATATTTTACAAGGACTTGTGCCACCGTCAATGCAGTTGGACACTACCGAACCTGAGACATTGTTTGAAGACCACACCGTACCTGGGAAACAACAATATAATCTAAGGTCAAGACAAAGAGACTAATAAAAAGCAGACTAATGTGATTTCCCTTCCCCCAAGAACAATTTTTTGATTTTTTCAGCTCTCTCACTCTCAGGAAACTTGCTCATTTTTTTGATTTTCGAACCGCCATCCGGTTCTGCTGCTAGGGTCGCGGTTGAAGTCTGGGGAGTGCAACTGGGGACGTCTAGGTCAACGGTTCTGGTTGGTCCAAGGGAGTTACCCCGGACTAAACAGAGCGCACTCCCTGGCAGAACCAACCTACCACCGCGGGCAGCAACTAGAGGATGGAGTTTCCGAGGGTAAAGAGACCTACCAGACTCACAAACTTTGAAAGACAATTATGCACTGTACTGGCCAAAAGAAGGTTTTTGATAACGTGTATTTTAATGTTGTGTAGCATAACGATGTTTTTGACTGGTTATACTCTATTCGTATTCCAAGTTACTTTTTCAAATGACACCCGGCCACCGCCTCCTCCTACTATCTCTCCACACTACTTTCACCCTCTACCTGAACACGAGTCTGCCAGAAGACTCGAATTTGTAAATAACTCATTCATTCAACTTCTACACCAACACCAGTCCATAATGAACACATCGACTGTTGGGTATGTGGACTCATGCCGCACACGACTGATAAGGGTATCCCATACTTCATCCTGCCATTCAGTTATTATGGTTCTCTGTGGGCTTTCCAGACCATGTTCCTATTCGCCCTAGAACCATACCCGACCCGTTCTACTGAAAGTGATTCCAGTAACAAGGCACTAGTAGCAGGGATAAGAAATATGAGTAGAGAGTTCGACACCTATCTTACGATTCCCAAAGATGAACTCACTCCGTACACTCGTTGGAACGTAACTAAATATGGGGTTTACCTGAGTAAGAGCCAGACAGCAAAGAAATCCCGCCCAGTTTGGATAGTACCCAACCGAGGTCACTTATGTTTACAAGGTATCGGCAGGGATCCCAAAGCACAATTAGGAAAGAGTATATGCACGGAAACCTATGTGTTCGCTTCCCGAACTTCCCCTATACTATTAGCAGCCAAAGGCACGTATTTCATCTGCCATGACCAAGCCTACACCTAGTTGCCCCCTGACTTCTCAGGTACATGTTTTATCTCATTTCTGCTGCCTCCCACCTACACGGCCAGAGCAGATTACCATCGGACAAGGACAGTTAGAGGGGTCGTGAGTAAAGACGACACCGCGGGTCAGGAATTCGCTGACTTCGCAAAGGGTTTTCTGCCATTTTGGGGGCCTATGGTGAACAGCAGGAATATTCGCCAGTTATCGAGGATAGTTGAATCCGCCGTGATTACAACGGCCGGAGCCCTTGGCAATTTGACGACCGAGCTTCAGTCGGATCGACTTATGACCCTTCAGAACCGAGTTGCCCTAGATATCATACTCGCCGATCGTGGTTGTGTGTGTAGAGTGATCCAATCCAGTTGTTGCATTTTCATCCCTGATAACGCACCGACAGTGTACCAGGCCATCTCTAAGCTACACGAGATATCTGGTTCCCTTCACGTAGAAAAAGGGGACTGGTCCTTACTAGGGTGGTTCTGGGAACTGATCGCTACCTGGGGAGGGAAAACACTGATCTTCGTTGGGATGATCTTAGCACTCCTGTTTATGTTCTGCCTGTGTGTACAGTGCGCTCCTGCACTATGTGGCCTCTGTGCTACCTCATGTGTACGGAAGCCTGTGTCAAGGGACGAACTGAGCAACAGAATGATGCTACAGCAGCATCTCCACGAATTCCTTCATACAGACTTAGACTCGGATTAACATGAATTATTGCCTTATATGAGGGCAAAAGGAGGGTCTGTGGTTCTGAAATTCTGGACCCTACTGTTGTCCCGGTATCGAGGTCCGATACCCGTGTCCCGAAACATCAACGTACCATGACGAATTTGGTGTCGACGAACCGATAATGATTAGGACATCATTCCTATGCATTTGTGTCATGATCGAGACATGCTAACACCCCTGAATCGTAGTTTCCGTCCCGACCCCTCAGACTCCATTTTGTAAACGGTATCCATCTTGTGTCTTGCCCTCATGATAAGTCAATTAAAGGTCGAGCTTGATCTCAAAGGACACGTCCACCTTCCCTGACTCCCCCCTGACCTGTCCCAACTGACTCCCTTGCCTCCAGCCAAACCTGTTTGGGCAGCTCCTCGCCCAGTGGCCAAACACGATAGCATCAATGCACAACATACCACAAACCATTCATCGCGTACAGATCATGTTTTCTACACACATACACACCTGTCCACGCTCCCTGTTTATGGCCAGTTTTATGACTAGGAGGTGCCTTCTTTTATTGGGGTTTCACCGATATCTAATGGGAGTTCCGGGCCTGGCTAGGTAATCTATCACGAAGTGGACATCTAAAATACGGGCTTGCCTACATGACTTCGCTCTTTTGTATTATTGTGGAAATATGTGCATAGCCATATCATAAACTCAAGAATTCTTGCTTGCAGCTATTATTTCTGTATATAAGGAGAAGGCTGGTTCTGTAAAAACGAACAGTCTCCTGAGAACACATGACCCGTGTTTGTCGTGCTTCTAGGACACCTGTTACTTGGTAGCTACCAATAAAATTCGATCTCTGACTGCGACTAGAAGACTCCGTGTTTCTGTGGTCCGGAACAGGGAGAACTCAGAGGTCTTCGGGTGCTATCCCCTGGCACCAAACGGGTTCCTAAAAACCCGTTACCTCACCATTTTTGACAAGTAATCCACTATAACAAGGACTGTGGTATATTTCTGGGATAATGGCAAATTAACTAAAAAATCTACACTAATTGTGTGCCATGGGGTTTTTGGAAGTGGCATGGGTACTAATAAACCGGCGGGTGCCCGATGTGATGTTTTCTGTCGAGCGCAAACAGGACAAGTGTCTACATATTGCTTTACGTCGGCTCTGATAGTTGACCACCAGAAATGCTTTCGAACATTCTCTAAAGTTTTTTGCCAACCAGGATGTCCTGCTAAAGGTGCTGCATGGTGCCATGTCAACAGTTGTGTTTGTAATTCTCTAGTTGGTATAAGTAACAAGGAATCATGATACAAAAATCCTTGATGGATTGTATTAGTTGGATCTTTTCACCAGTCTTTTGGAGGAATTTGTAAATGGGCTTCATACAATCGTTTCATGAAATCTGTTTGTTGTAAGGGTGCTACAATGTTCTGAGGGTCTATGATAGGTAATCCTTTCTTTTCTTGCTTTGTGTCCTCAGTGTGTCCGTATCTAGACAAGACATCCGATGGTATTTGTTCTGTACCTGGTCTATACGTTATGATAAAATCGAATGTGCTAAAAAAGTTTAGCCATCTCATTTGTCGTGGAGTCAAAGCTTTTATTGAGCTAAAGAATTGTAAGTTTTTGTGGTCAATGAAAATGGTAACGGGAAACTTAGCCCCCATTAAATGATGTCCCCATTCTGAAAATGCTACCTTAATTGCTAACAACTCTCTTTCTGCCACTGTGTAATTTCTTTCTGCTGGGAGTAATTTTTTAGAATAATAAGCTATTGGGTGTAATTGACCATCTTTAGGATTTCTCTGTGAGAGAACTCCTCCCAGAGCTACTTGAGAGGCGTCTGCTTCTAAATAAAATGGGAGATTTGGGTCAGGATGTTGTAACACAGGAGCTGAAGTAAACTTTTGTTTTAAAAGGGTGAAAGCATGGGAAGCTTGTTGATTCCATAAAAAGCGCTGATTCTTTTGCAAGAGTTTGGTTATAGGAGTTGCAATGTCAGCAAAATGGGAAATGAATCTCCTATAGAAGTTGGCAAAACCTAAGAATTTTTGCACGTCTTTTAATGAAGTGGGTTCTGGCCAATCATTTATAGCACTAACTTTCTTTGAGTCCATTGTGATACCCTGAGGTGACAAACAGTATCACAGAAAATCTACTGAAGAAGCATTAAAAGTACATTTTTCCAGTTTGGCGAACAAATGATGTTCTTGCAACTTGGCTAGGACTGCTCTAACATGTTGTGTATGGTCTTCTGGGTTTCTTGAATAGATTAGAATATCATCTATATATACAATGACACAAACATCCAAGAATTCATGCAACACCTCATTGATAAAGAACTGAAAAGCCGCAGGGGCGTTACATAAACCAAATGGCATCACTGTATATTCGAATAGACCAAATTTTGTTTTAAAAGCAGTTTTCCATTCATCATGTTCTTTTACTCTCACGAGATGGTAGGCACCTCGGAGATCTAATTTAGTATATATGGTCGAATGTCGTAATTGATCTAATAGAACCGGTATTAGTGGAAGAGGATATTTGTTCTTAATTGTCGCCTTGTTGAGCCCCCTATAATCGATGCACGCGCGCAAGGACCCATCCGGTTTCGGTATAAAAAAAAGTGGAGATGATACAGGAGAGGTAGAATGTCGTATAAAACCTGATTGCAATAAGTCATCCAAATAAGTCCTTAGATATTTAGTTTCTTCTTCTGTGAGAGCATACACTCTGCTATTAGGCAAAGGAGCTCCCAGGATCAAATCTATGCGACAATCATAGGTCCGGTGTGGAGGTAAAACACTGGCCTTTACTGGGTCAAAAACATCTTTGTACTCTAAATACTCAGAGGGAATAGCACTGACTTCTTTAATGATGTTTGCGCAATGTATTACAGACAAAGGGTCTTGACCTGCTTCTTGATAACACTGAGACCGACAAAAAGAGGAATCCAAGGTTACTGTACGGGAAACCCAATCTATCTTGGGGTTATGTGTGGTTAGCCATGGCACTCCTAGTATTAGACCAAAGTTGGGAGTGTCAATGAGATCAAAACTAAGGGTCTCGGTATGCCCATTTTGACAAACCATAGTGATAAGTTCAGTTTGTCTTGTGATTAAACCTGAGGTTAATTCTGACCCATCCACTGCACAAACAGTCTCTGGATGTGTTTTGTGAACAATGGGCAGGTCTAATTTAGTGGCCAAAGTATTGTCTACAAAATTACCTGTAGCCCCAGAATCCAGGAGCACAGGTAGAGTATACCTAATTTGTGCACTAACAATTAAAATGACATGGATCAAAAAATGTTTAGGGATCTGCGGTACAGTATATGCTGCTACACGTGAGGTCTGAGAGGGACAGGTTCTCGAACAAGTGACCTCTGCCCTTGCCGAGTTTACTCGTTTCCCGAATCTAAAGATTTTGTATTTACTACAGTTACCTTTTTAGGGTTTTTTGGTTTGATAGGACACTCCTTAGCGAAATGTCCCGCCTTTCCGCAGTATAAACAGAGTTGTAGTTTTCTTCTCCTTTCCTTTTCCTCAATTGTTAAAGGACCCTTGAGAGTACCAATTTGCATGGGTTCTGATTCAGGCACCTTAGTGTCTGTGTCTTTCTTTTCATGTTTCAGAAAAGTTAATCGTGATTCCAATCTAGCCTTATCACCTTTACGTTCTCCTAAGCGGTGATCTAGTTTTACCACCAGATCCACAAAATCAGAATACTCCTCAGGTAAATCTACAATATGAGCGAGAGCATCTTTTAAATCGTCTCTTAAGCCTTTATAGAAAAGAGAAACACGTTTCTCCTCTGGCCACTGAGTTTCAGTTAGGAGACGGTTAAAACTAGTAAGGTAAGTTACCAAATCCTTACTCCCTTGTTTGAGGTTCAATAACTCATTATCACTTGCCTGCATATAAGTATGTTTGGCAAAAAGACGTGTCATGGTTCTTTTAAAAAGGTTCCAATTATGCAACATAGGATCATCCCTATCTACATAAGGGATAGACCAATTCGCTGCTGTCCCACCTAAATAGGAAAGCACAAAAGCCACCTTAGTAGCATCAGAGGGGAACTGTTGACGTTTACACACAAAATGTAATTGACACTGGTTCAGGAACACATGAAATGTATTGCTGTCTCCATGAAAACGTTCGGGAGCAGCCAAGGGTACGGCATTTGGGACATTAACTGTTAACTCGAAAGGAGAAGAACTGGAAGGTACTGTTTTGGGTCTTGCTCCTGCATCAAAAGGATTCTTATTCAAAGGTGTAAAATTCGTGCCCCACAGGGTGTCTCGTGGTTTGTAACGTTTTAAGTCCTGTTTTAAGGCATCATTTTCTAATCTTAACTTCTCTAGTTCTATTTGCATGTGCTGTACAACAGCAGTCATGGACTCATTAGTCGATAGATCTTCCTGTAAGGCCTGCGCTAAATTGGAAGCATTCAAAGCATCCATATCATCGTCTGTATTCATCTTTCCAGCAGAACCTGGTTGGAGGCTTGTGCTTCTGTCACAATGCAACCCACCTGCTTATCCAGTTGGTTCTGCTGGGAAGCTGAAGACTGTTCGACCCACCCTCAAACCCCTATTCCTGCCGCCACTGAAGTGAAGACAGTGGGCCAAGAAGAGGAATTCAAGGGAAGGGGAAAATGGAGAAAATAATAAACAGAGAGAGAGAGAAACACTGTTCCTTGCTTGCGTCTAAGGCGATTCTCTAGGAACTGTTTGGTGTACCTAATATCACATAACATATAAAATGCAAACAACAATTACCAAACAGTCATGGGTTAAATGAGCAAAACAAAATAACGATGTATCATCATCAGCAATACCTCTCTTGTTCTGGTTCTAAGTTCACCAGAGCTTAGCGTCTAAGGTGCTTGTCAAACGAGCTGTATCCTTAAGAAAAAACAAATGAGCAGTTGTAAATAAATCATTAACTTCAAATCTGTCTTGTTGAATTAACTGTGCTATCAGTATTCACACTTACTCCTTAGCGCCTAATGAAATACTGTAAAAATGTTCTCAAAATCAGTTTCTCTGCAAGTGGAGCACAAAGGGTTAACAAACTTGGCTTCAGTCTGTCTTAAGAGTTTCTTATGTGCTTTGTTCTTTGAGATAAAAACGATTTCCCAAGGAGTTGAATTGAAGAACTTATGCCTGCAAAATGTCTTTCTTGTTGATTGCACAGATAAGATATTGCAGCGTTCGGTTGAATTCCAAAATGAAATAATTCCAAGAAGTTTTGTCTCACTTACTTGTGTCTTTATGCCTTCGTTAGCGCGCTAACCTGTTTGTCTTTATTTTCCTTTTCAGAACTTCCAGGGAAGGTGTTGCAGGCAGAGAGTTCCGACTGGGAACAGGAAGCTGGGGTGCCAGACGTGAAAGGACGGAGTCTGGCGATGAACCAGGAAACCGAGGTTGATGTCTTCTGAAGAAACCGGAGCTGGAAGGAGGGATGCTGGAGCGAGTGAGTGATACCAGGTAAGCTGTACCGATGCGACGAGCACAAGCATCAGGCACAGCGTGAGGAGCGCTTTTATAGGAGCAAGGAGGGTGGGGGCCAGGCGTGCTGCACGTTGCTGAGAAGTTCGTTTTTAAACGTGCAGCACTTCATTATATATGCAAACCTGATCTTCTAGGCAGATTGTTCTGGAACTGAGGCACACTCGAATTGGGAGACATTCAGAAGAGCAATATACAAGCCTTGCTAACAGTCAATGCTAAACAGGTTCATTCTCAGGCCTTCAGAGCATTTACATTCACAAAAATGCAGGTCATTAAACAAAACAATCATGTACCTATTAAAATAAGAAAGGGACCAAATAACACTGATTAATGAGAGGAGTAAGGACAACCTCTTGGCACTGCACAGATCCTAACAGAAGTAATGGTGTTCAGTGGGGACAGGAGTAGTAACGGTCAGTAGATTTCTGACAGGAGCTACTTCCTCTACAACCCATTTTATTATAGCAACAATAACAATAGTCAAGGTGAGTCCAGTAACAATCAATGTTCTTTTGCTACAAACTCTTGCAACAGTCTGTTTCTTTTCCTTAGGCATATTCATTTAGTCGACTAACAACAAAACAGATGGTGCCCTAAGGTCCTGGGCAGACGTTAATTTCTTCACTAACATTGAGACGAATAGTCACTAAAAGGCTACCCCCCTTTGAAGTTAGTCTTTAACCACCCAGGACAGTGGCTCAAACAGTCTTTTTCAGCAACGAAGTGTCTTTCTTCCTGGGTCGCAGCTGATATCGAGATGTACCAGGAATCGTGTGTCCGGGAAGACTTCCACAGATCCTTCAGGTGACACAGCTTGTCCTTTCTCTGTGACCACGATATCGCGGTGATCTGCCAACGCAGCTGGGCTCACTAGGTCTTGCAACACTTTGCTGAAGTATGTCGCGTGGACCCAGTTTTTCCGGTTCGTCACTCGAACTGCAGTCCTGGTAGCCAGCAGCACTTGCTGAGGATCTCGCCATCTCGGTGCTAGGGAGGTGGTCTTCTGAAAGGATTAAATCACCACAAAGTCACCAGGGCGCAAACAGTAATCCACCACCAGACACTTCCTTCCTTTTTTAGGTTTCGTCTACGCAGCGTGCATGCGCTGCATAGGAGGACCTTTAGCCGTCGCTCTGCTCTTTTTGGAAACACATACCCGTGCTTGTGGCAGCATCCAGCTTGTGGGAGCGAGCAGGGGCTCGTCACAAGCACGAGTATGTCCTTCCAAAAAGAGCAGACTGCGTGCGCATGCATGCACTACCGCCCACACGTGCACACATGCCTGCTCTGTTCTTGCCTCACTCGCCCCCATTACATTCCATCGTGTGCATTTTGTTTATCTTTTCTTTTTGCCCTCTCTCCTTTTGCCGCTCTGACCCCATCCTTGTTTCCGTTGCTGCGTCTGTTTTTTTTTTCTTGTCCCTTTTGCTTTCATCTCTTTGTGTTTTGTTTTTTCTCCCGATATCTCACCCACCTTTCTCTCTTTCTCCCTCTTCCACTCCTCTCGCGCATCTGTCTCTTTCTTCTGCCTGTTCCTCTCTCTCGTCTCTTATCTTTTTCTCTTTTACTTTCTCTTTGCGCTTGTTGGGGTAACACAAACTGTTGGGGCGTCCCTGCAGAATGTTATCTAGCCGACACTCCAAAGCTGACAGACATACATTGACATTGAAGCATGAGTGCATTTTGTCTATCTTCCCTTTCTGCCCTCTCTCTCCTTCTGCCGCTCCGACCCCATCCTTGTTTCCGTTGCCGCGTCTGTTTTTTTGTATTTTTCTTTTTTTTTGTAGCACTACTATGCCTGCCTCATGGTGCTAAATGTACAGTTTACTTTGATAAATGCGCACTTCATAATCTGGTGCCAAGTGAGGTTCTCATAACTGTAGGTGAGCGTTTTGTGGGACCAGGTAGGTGCATACAGTGACCAACTCAGCGGGCAGAGAGAAGCGCGCCTTACTTCTCACCGGGTGGCTTTTCATATACATTGTACTCATGAAGGGTCTGAAATGGAAGATCCGCGTGGAATTCATGGCATGTGTAATTCGCCAACATGATGATACCAAACTGAAGAGATCCAGGCCCTTCCTGAATGCCGTGCGCCTACCCGGGCAGTCCCGCCTCCAGGCCAGGCTAGCGCCCTTTTGACTTTTTTTGAAAGCGAGAATTCCTCACCCTTTTGGCAAAGACGCCTGTTTCGTGCCCCTTTCACGGCCCCTTTTAAACACCTGTAGAAGAGAGATAGGGCACAAGAGAGCTAAATTCAACTGGAGGCTGGAAATCTACAACAGTCCCGGTGAAATACCCAATGCATTTGCACGTTTTCTGTATTTCCTCCCTGTTTTGTATATTTTCTGAGGGCTGGCTGCGGCTGGGCACGGTGTGAGCCCGAGCTTGTCGGCAGAGTCAAGTTACCTAAACAAGCATTGGCATAGCCAATAGGTCTCGCCTTGGGGACCTTATGTGTTTAGCCATGCAACTGTTGATGTTGCACCAAGGAAACTGTGCTGCATAATTAAATCCTTATAAGATACCAAAGGTGAGACCTATGGGCTATGCCATTGCTTGTTTATCACTCTTGCAGGTTCTCTATCATCCCTACTTTCTCCCTTTGTCACTGGTTTTCCATCTTTCTTCCTCCTTATTTCCCCTTTTATGTTTTTTTCTCTCTTGAGCTGGATCAAAGTCTGTTGAGGGATAATAGGTGGCCGTCCCAAAAAATAAGTGTTTGTTGGCCCCACCTGCAACCACTTGCTCAAATTAAGCACTGGTTCCTTCAATTAACGCTACATCTTTCAATAATAAAGCAAGAACACCTCAAGGGTCAACCACCTAGTACTACTCTTCAATGTTTACACAAGTTCACTCCTACAACACTTCAAATCATCCCACTCCATATGCTAGAACTATGCTGATAACACCTAGATAATCTTGAAAATGGAAGACACCTAATGACCTTGAAGCTTCAAAACTGGGTGACTGAATCAGACCCAGTGATCAATGGTAAAGAGCCACCTTAAACTCAATGCAACAAAAAGGAGATTCTAATGGGACGTTATAGTTAGGAAAAAAGGGCAGTTAAAATATAGGGGCAGATTTACAATAACTGGCGCATCCCTGCGTATTAGCAGGGATGCGCCAGTTATTGTGCGCCGCAGCTCCGCCACCCTGGATGCGCCGCATTTATAATGTGGCGCACCATGGGGCAAAAACGGCACAGATGCGTCACGCATCTGTGCCGTAAAAGCGGCGCATTGCTGGAGTTGCGTCGCAAGCGCGACGCAGCTCTAGCAATGCTCTGGGGGGCTCTATCTCCACAATGCTGCGTCAATCCTTACGCCTGCTTCAAGCAGGCGCAGGGTTTTAACGCAGCATGGGCCCAAAAGTGACTGAGTGAAATCTTGTAGATTTCACTCAGCCACTTTTGGGAGGCGTACCTGCGCCGGAACGCCCCCCCCTGCGATGGAACACCTCCTTCTGGCGCAGGGCTTTACAACGTGACACATCTGGGAGATGCGTCACGTTGTAAATGCCCCGCACCATGGCGTATCTTTTGCGCCGCCGCTGCGTCACAAAAGTGACACAACGGCAGCGTAAAAGAGGCGCAAGGGGCTTGTAAATCTGCCCCAACGTGTTTTAGATTAACAAAACCACTAAAAATCATCAGTTATAGTTATCTTAAGCACCTGTGCTACCTGACACACAAGTGACTCTCCCAATTCCAGTCTGGAATGTAAATTAGTCAGCAAAAGGAAGAGCTGCAGTGCAAGGTTTTTCATGTCACTGAGCAAATTGATGGTTTGCCTTTCAGGTGCTTCCTTTTCCTGGCAACAAGGCCATTGTAGCCCCTTTTGTTGTAATCTTTCAACATAGTGTTGCCCTGTAAATGGCACAATAAAGGAGCCTCCTATAATGCATCAATGCATCGTCTGCACCAGCCCACTCTGCCCCAGTGACATGGTGACGATATGAACCCACATGTCATTGCATCCCAATCACCACTGTAGCCACATTGCTATATCAATCAATCAATTAGAGTACTTATAAAGCGCACTACTTACCCGTGAGGGTCCCAAGGCACTGAGGGGAGGGGGGGGGGATGCTGCTACTGCTCGAAGAGCCAGGTCTTGAGGAGTCTTCTTCTGAAGGCGAGTAGGTCTTGGGTCTGCCGTATGTGGGTAGGGAGGGTGTTCCAGGTCTTGGCGGCGAGGTAGGAGAAGGATCTGCCACCTGAGGTTGTTCGTTGGATGCGGGGGACAGCGGCGAGGGTGAGGCTGGCGGAGCGGAGCTGGCGGGTGGGGATGTGGAAGCTGAATCTGCTGTTCAGGTAAGCTGGTCCGGCGTTGTGGAGTGCTTTGTGTGCGTGGGTGAGGAGCTTGAAGGTGATCCTCTTGTCAACGGGGAGCCAGTGTAGGTCTCTCAGGTGGGGGGTGATGTGGCTGCGGCGGGGGACGTTGACGATCAGTCGGGCGGAGGGATTTTTGATGCGTTGTAGTCGTCGTAGGTGTTTGGCTAGGATTCCTGCATAGAGTGTGTTGCCGTAGTCCAGTCTGCTGCTGACGAGGGCCTGTGTCACCGTTCTTCTTGTTTTGGTCGGGATCCACTTGTAGATCCTGCGGAGAATGCGGAGGGTGTTGTAGCAGGAGCAGGAGACAGCATTGACCTGCTTAGACATGGAGAGGGAGGAGTCGAGGATGAATCCTAGATTGTGTGCATGGTCGGTGGGTGTTGGTGTGGTTCCCAGTGTGGTCGGCCACCAGGAGTCGTCCCAGGCTGAGGGGGTGGGTCCGAAGATGAGGACCTCCGTCTTGTCCGAGTTCAGCTTCAGATGGCTGCTCCTCATCCAATTGGCGACTGCCTTCATTCCCTCGTGGAGGTTGGTTTTGGCGGTGTGTGGGTCCTTGGTGAGGGAGAGGATGAGCTGGGTGTCGTCAGCGTAGGAGATGATGTTGAGGTCGTGATGGCGGGCCACTTGTGCGATGGGGGCCATGTAGATGTTGAACAGCATTGGGCTGGGGGATGAGGCCTGGGGGACGCCGCAGATGATGTCGGTGGCTTCGGATCGGAAGGGTGGGAGGCGGACGCTCTGGGTTCTGCCGGAGAGGAAGGAGGTGGTCCAATCAAGAGCCTTCTCTTGGATTCCGGCTTCTAGGAGGCGTGTCTTTAGAGTGCGATGGCAGACCGTGTCTAAGATGGCTGACAGGTCCAGGAGGATGAGGGCTGATGTTTCGCCGTTGTCTAGTTGGCACCTGATGTCGTCTGTGGCTGCGATGAGGGCTGCCTCGGTGCTGTGGTTTCATTTGAATCCAGACTGGGATGGGTCCAAGATGTTGTTGTCTTCGAGGTGGCGGGCCAGTTGCATGTTGCCGATTTTCTCTATGACCTTTGCCGGGAATGGGAGCAGGGAGATGGGCCGGAAGTTCTTGAGGTCCTTGGGGTACGCTTTGGGCTTCTTGAGGAGGGTGTTGATTTTGGCGTGCTTCCAGCTTTCCGGGAATGTCGCTGTTTCGAAGGAGATGTTGATGACCTTCAGTAGTTGGGGTGCGATGGCTGCGTCTGCTTTGTTGAATACGTGGTGTGGACACGGGTCAGACGGAGCTCCTGAGTGAATGGAGTTCATGGCCTTGCGTGTCTCGTCGTCGTTGGACCAGGAGGTCAGGCGGTTGGCGCTGGTGGTGTTCAAGGGGGAGGTGAAGTCTGGCTTAGTAGGGGTGGTCGTGGTGTTGAAGCTGTCGTGGATGTCAGCGATCTTGCGGTGGAAGAAGATGGCTAGTGAGTCGCACAGTTCTTGTGAGGGCGGGATGTCGTTGGCGTTGGCGCTGGGGTTGGAGAGTCCCTTTACGATGCTGAAGAGCTCTTTGCTGTTGTGTGCGTTGTTTTCCAAGCGGTCTTTGAAGGAGGATCTCTTGGCTAATCTGATGAGGTGGTGGTATCAGCGGGTGGCATCCTTGTGGGCTGCGTGGTTGTCTGGTGTGTGTTCGTGGAGCCATGTTTTCTCCAGTTTCTGGCATGCGCGTTTAGAGGTCTGGAGCGCGTCGGTGAACCAGGTGGCTCTCTTGTTGGCATGGCTATTGGAGGGTTTCTTGAGAGGGGCGAGGGTGTTGGTGCAGTCGTCGATCCACTGTCCGAGGGTTCGGGCTGCGGCGTCTGGGTTGGTGGGTGGGTTCTTGGTGAGGGAGGTGATCAGCTGGTCTTCGGTGACTTTGCTCAAGCAGCGGCAAAGCAGCTGTTGGGTGCGGTGGTGCGTGGTTAGTTTCTTGAAGGTGAAATGGATGCACCGGTGGTCGGTCCAGTGGAGTTCGGTGGTGTGGTCGAAGGCGATGTGGGAGCCTGTGGAGAAGACGGGATCCAGCGGGTGGGCCGCGGCGTGGGTGGGTGCGGTGACGAGTTGTCTGAGGCCCAGGTTGGCGATGGTATCGATCAGGGTGGCAGAGCTGGCGTCGTTGTTGTTCTCGAGGTGGACCATCCCTTGGACCCACTGACAACTGTACTGGTGCACCTCAGTTCTCCCCTAGTACATTATTGTTGTCAAATACGTTCTGAACTTGGATTTAAAAAATGCAGCAAATCATCGCCTGGAGAAATCCATCTGTTTAAGACTTGGACGAATGCACACTCTATGCACCCCAATCCTGACTTGCATCGTCTGTTGATATTTGTTTTAAGACCTACACACAGATCTGTCCGTGTACTAGGTCCCTGTTGCACACTTGCAATTTCACAGAAGAGTTTACCTGAACAATTATTTGAAGTGCTTTTACTTTTCATTGAATGAATGCCTGACAACTGTGCCATGTATGTCAATTAGGAGTTGGTTTACAGCACTTAAACACATTTCAGAATGTAAGAATAACAGTGTGTGCAGCAAGGCACAGGGCTCTATTTTAGGTCCAGTCTGGGGACAGCTTTAGTTGTTTAGTCAACATCATGTTTTCCCAAAAAAAGTATCATAAAAAACAACACCCATGCATAGATACAGGGAATTCTGATAATCCCTCTTCGTCGATAGTTTGTTAAACTTCATTTCACATGTTGCTTCCGTCCACCACAGCACACAGTCTTGGCGAGAGGGTGAGCCAACTTCACCCTTTCGCTGCCTTGGCATGGGGGCTGATTACGCGTGACAGCTTCCCGAAGAGCAGCACTCGTCGGGATGGGTGCCCCTTGGCGGCTAGGCCTCATCTTTATTTTCATGTTAGTTTTCTTTCAATACCTTTTTGCACATTTACAAAAAGTGAAACATGACACGCTTGCCTAGGATAGACCTGCCGGCTTAGCCTAGGGTTTTAAGGTTTCGCCTGGCCGAAGGCTGCGCACTGCGCAGCGTTTCGGCGCAGGCGAAATCTAATGTTTACTATATGGGGTATAGGAACGTCCCCCGGCTCCCATTGGCTAGCTCCATAAATGGAGGCTAGCCATTGGAAGCCGGATCTGTCCGTCAAGGCCGGACCAGATTCGGGGGCGTTACCGCGATTTTTTCACTCTCCGCCTCTGCGATGTCGTCATCGCGGCGGTGGGCGGAGTTTCATTTTTTTTTCTGGGTTTGTTTTTTTCATTCCATGCCGACCACCGCCGCCCGAGGAAGCCCAGGTGAGTGCTTGTTAAACCATGGTCAGGACTTTCTGACTCTCAACCTTCGCCATGTTCTGTGCCGTACACCACGGAAAGATTATTGTATTTAAATGTTTAGGGTGTTTGGAGCGCCAATCTTCGGCTCCTCAAATCGTGTACCGCCGTGTCACTCATTCGAGGAGTGTTTAACTCATCAACTTAAAACATTACACGGCCGTGCATAAGAAAGAAAAAAATGTTAGCAAAATTGTCTCCGTCTGTTTGTGAATTGTACTGACAAATGAAGAAAACCAAAAATATGCACTAATTGTTAAGGTCATCCATCTGCTCTGAATTTTATCCGACTGCATGCCCTCGAAGCCCCGCCCCCCTCCCGAGACGTGGCATCGAAGTAACAGTATGCTGCGTGGCTTTCTCTCGCAAGGACTTGTTTACAATACGCACAGTTGTTTTTTGCCACTGAGGGAAAAGGGCCGCACGGCCGGCAACACTGCGCATTCTTAATGATGTTACAGTATTTTAATATCAGCCCCTCAGAAGCTGAAGTAGTCCCAACGAGGACCGCGGCATGTAACAGTTTTCTAATTACAAGTGTGAGTGTCAATTAATTCATTTAGCTAATTATCCACTTCTTGAAGACCATGCACCAAAGAACTGTAAAAGACAGGCATATGGCGATAGATCGCGAACAAGAACACGGCGTGTGTCTATTCATCCAGTCGACTGGCAAAACCCGCGCGCTCAGCCAGCACGCTAAAACGCCCCAGATAAATAGGTTTAGTCAGTATAATAGCTGAGGGGATACAGCTACCGGGAGCCTTAATTACAGCATTATGCTAATCGTCTCTGAAAAACATCAAAACCCATCCTTTTAACTTTTGTTTGTAAGCATGCCCACAGGTCAAGCATATAAACATTTTTAATTGCGATCCGTGTTCCAAAAGAGAGCCCCCACCCCCTTTTTGAGCTGCGTATTGGACACCCCTGAAACCATCGCTCATTGTTGGAAGGCTGATGCAAACTGCAAGCCCGCTGTAAGCAGCTTAATTCACACAGTAGTGAAAAAAGACAGGGGTGAACGTTAAACCGTCTTTCTGGGTATTTTTTTTTGTTCCTTGTGTTGCTGCGCAGCACAGTATTAAAAAAAAAGAGAGAGAGATTGTAGAAACAATGCACCAGGATGGGAGAAGGGCAGGGCGGATGAGACAGGTCTGTGTGCTGCCAAGGTTAACTCCAGGCTTTGCTTCAAATGCACTGTTCCTTCCGAATGGAAGAAAGTTAGGCAGGTGAGAATGGGCGTGCACTGCGGCGCATGTGAAATATGCATCATTTCGAGTATTGTTAATGTGCAGAAGTGTACTCTTTAATGTAGCATACTTCTGTAGATCGAATTGCTGCTGGGCCATTTTCGTAGTCTGACCTTGAGCCGAAAACGAATGAAATACTCCAACAAGGGGACAGAAGTGCTATGACCGCAATATTGGGCCAAGTAGCACACTCCACAGGATGCTGTACCTGATTAGAGGTTGAATTAGTAGAAAAAGAACAGAGTAGGGGGTGCAGAGTAGGGAGTGCAGAGTAGGGAGTGCAGAGTGACTAGGGAGTGCAGAGTAGAGAGTGCAGAGTGAATAGGGAGTGCAGAGTAGAGAGTGCAGAGTGACTAGGGAGTGCAGAATAGAGAGTGCAGAGTGTGAGTGCAGAGTGCAAAGTGAGTGTGCAGAGTAGAGAGTGCAGAGTAGAGAGTGCAGAGTAGAGAGTGTGCAAAGTAGAGAGTGTGCAGAGTAGAGAGTGGGCAGAGTAGAGAGAGTGCAGAGTAGAGAGAGTGCAGAGTAGAGAGTGCAGAGTAGAGAGTGCAGAGTAGAGAGTGCAGAGTAGAGTGCAGAGTAGAGAGTGGAGTGCAGAGTGACTAGGGAGTGCAGAGTGTCTAGGGAGTGCAGAGTGACTAGGGAGTGCAGAGTGACTAGGGAGTGCTAGGGACTGCTAGGGACTGCATAGTGACTAGGGAGTGCTAGGGACTGCATAGTGACTAGGGAGTGCTAGGGACTGCAGTGTGACTAGGGAGTGCTAGGGACTGCAGAGTGACTGCAGAGTGACTGCTAGGGAGTGCTAGGGAGTGCAGAGTGACTGCAAAGTGACTGCTAGGGAGTGCTAGGGAGTGCAGAGTGACTGCAAAGTGACTGCTAGGGAGTGCTAGGGAGTGCAGAGTGACTGCAAAGTGACTGCAGAGATTAAGCTAATGGCAATGTAAATGACAATGCCATTTATTTATCTGTTTTCAAAACCAACACATAAATACAAATGTTGTCATTTACAATGCCAATAGCTCTAACTTTTCCAAAGGCGAAACCATTGCATTGTAAATGCTTGTTAAAAGTGCAACTGACAGGATACAGGGTAACATGCAAACTCCGTACATTGTGCAGGATTCTCACATCACTCACAGGTCTCGTTGTCCCGGTTTTATTGTGAGACATTCATCTACGCATCTGTTGTCGTGAGCTGAAGTGCGGTCACCTGTTTAGCGCGAGGTCCAGGGCAATAACCCCCAGGTGCCCACCTCCCCTGGTGTAACAGTGCCTCGTGCTTCTACCTGCAGCCTTTGGCGCGCTCCAGATAATTGTTCAGGTTCAGTACAGGCCCGGGAGTGTCCTCGTGACGAGCAAACGAGGCTGAATAACCAGTTCGCCTCGTTAACACAATCATGTCTAATGACTGGGCGTGCCTGTAGTACAATGCGGCCTGCCCACCGCACCTGGTGTCTGCACCTGAGGTCTTGGACGGGGAGGCGTTTCCACTCACCGACGCAAAGGCTCGAGTTTTAACGCGAGCGAGGAAAAGCTTTACAGCAGCAAATCCCTTAAACGTATTTACGCAGCGCAGAGTCTGAAAACATAGAACAATCACAGGCTAGGATTGAGTTTCTTAAAAAATGCGCTTAACAGCTAAAATACACAAGAACAGACACGATGCGGTGCGGATAAGATTGTGTAAGTGTAGACCAAGAGTGGAGGGAGATATGTGGGCGACGGGGGACAGGTTTAGTCACTCATTGGGTTTTAGTGAGCTACTGGCTACATATCTGCTGTAGTTATAACAAAGGGACCGTGCGTTGCTGTGTTTGTGGCATGAAAAACCACAGGAGATAACCCATAAATCCAGGGGAGACCTGGATAGTTAACGTGTAACAATGAACGATGTCTGAACAGGTAATAATTGTAGGCAAGTATGTAAAGTGTAGAATATCAATTACAATTGGAAGGAAGAAAGGAGACAACAAAAGTTTGTATAAGTTGTATAGAGTGGTCTCTATTGAAAGACTGTAGAGAACAAATAGTATTTCAGCACTATTTACATTGTATGTGGGTGCAACCCAAACATTCATGTGCACGTCAGTGCTCGTGCAAAAAGTGAACAGCGCAAGTGAAACGTGCAACAGTGTAAGGAACAGCAAGAACAGCGCAAGACATATGATTTGAAGATTGGTTACAAAACAGTATACGAAGTAATCAACAAATTAAAGGAACCATAAAACGGCCAAGGGTACGCTGAGCGGTCCACGGCGTTTCAACCTTCATGTAATTCAGGTCATCATCAGGATAAGGGTTACAGAGACTTCAGTAAGTGCTGTATAAAAGAAAAGGAAAGGGATAGAATAAGAATACCCGAAGGGCCCATGGGAGGCAAACAATGGTAAAATGAAGGTACGAGCGTGATACCTGTAGTGAAAATAGTATGTCTATGGGAAAGGATGATGCAATAAATGTATCCACAAATCTGTATATGAGTTTGACAACCAGAAGGTATCTTAGGCAAGCGTTCACACTCCGGTGAACTAATGGCTAATCTGTTAGGCAATAAAAGGTATATTTCAGTTAGGTAAATGTGTGGGCAACGGACCAAGTCAGTCTAGTGAGTGGGTTGTGGCAGTGTTAATGGCCAAATCGAGATGGGGGATAACTACAGCCCAATTTGGGTTTGAAAGGGTCATAAGCCCTATACAGGGCCAGCGCTAGGAATGGGCAGCGTGGGCAGCTGCCCAGGGCCTCCCACTCAGCCCACCAGCTTGGGGCCCTGAACTGATCGTGTGCCCTATTGTTTCCCTGTCTCCTTGCAATTAGGGTCTATGGGAGGGGTTCCCTCCCTGGGCCTCTCAGGGATGGTGTCTGGAGGCCTAGTGGAGGGAGAGGCTTCCCCTTGCCCCAATTGCAAGGAGACCCATTCAGAGACACTGTGGGAGGCCATTGTACAGGATTTTAGCTCCCCCACAGTGTTAACTCTCAGCCCACAAGCAATTCTTACACCTATCAGGCTGGAGGTGTGAGAATTGCTTGTGGGCTTAAAGTTAAAACTGTGGGGTGCTAAAATCCTGTACAATGGGCCTCCTGCGGTGCCTGTGAATGGTTTCCTTGCAAGGGGTCACTTAAGTAAATTAGAGGGGCCTTGCGCATTCCCTTAAGTAAATTAGAGGGGCCTCGCGCATTCCCTTGTGGCCCAGGGCCTCGCAAATCATAGAACCAGCACTGGCCCTATAGTGCTGCAGGTCGAGGAGAGACCAAGCAGGGAGGGCAGAGTGGGAATTAAACCGCGTGATCAGGCAAGAGTCCCATTAGGGTTGTATAATAAAATACCGGATGGCAGGTAATGGCTTACCAAATGTTGTCCAAGGCACATCCTGCATCGCAAGGAGCGTGTAAAGGGTCACCATCAATAATTTGTTAGGAGAGGGGACTGTGCAGGGCCGGTCCTAGGATTTGTGGGGCCCCGGGCGGAATAGGAACATGCGAGGCCCCTATAATTTGCATAAGATTTAACCTGACAGGAAGTGACCTCATAGGAGGTAATATCAATTGGACATTAATTATATGGCATTGTTTGAAGCCGCTTTGCAAGAAGCAACTTACCTAGTTCGAAATAGCTTTAAAAATCTTAATAAAATACGTACATACATTTTAAATCTCTAATAAGTGGATATACATTAAATTAATTTAACCTAGTTATTGTTCTCTTGAATGGGATGAATGAAAATGATATGCAAACCTGGCATTCTGGCACTAAGAGTGCTCCAAAGGAGAGGTGCAGACATTACTAATGTGGAGAAAGGACAGTTTTAAGTGTTTTTCCCAAAAATTGGAGTCACACCATAGCTTAAGAGGGAGAGATTCTCACTCCAGCACAACTAGAAAGGAGAAGGCTCTGTCTCCAATCAGGGCCATCTAAATTTTAGGATGATACAGGAGTTTGGATGGCACAAAGTATAGGATTCTAGAATGAACAGTACGGAGTGCTGTCGAAAGAGAGGACCCTTTTAATGCAGTGCACAATGACAAATAGAAAGTGCCTGGCAGATGAAGGGTTTCAATTAAAAAACACAGCATACAGCGGAAAGGTGAGAAGAAATAGAATTGCAATGCAGCAGTCTCAGATGAGGAGCCTAGCACTGTCCTGAATGATTCGAAGGGTACTGAATACGAAAAGGCGGGAAGCCCAAGAGAGAGGGCATAATAATCTAATGAGAAGATAACTGACTGCACAACAGCTTCACTATAGTGAGAGGGGAGAAAATGGATGATTTTGTAATGCTTATGGATGTAGTAAAGCAAGTGGATGAAACATGGTTAATCTGTTCCGAATAAAAAAGAGAAGAGGCAGGAAAACGAATCGAAGATTTTTTTGACGACTCCACCAATGTGGGCGATTGACCCAGCTCCACCAGCCACCAAAGAGGGCACCATATGGTATAAGATCGTTTAAAAATGAGAACCCTTGATTTGTCCCTTCAAGGTTTTAATGCATTTATCTTCATTCAGAAATCAACTGTTAGCATACAAGTCCAAATATTTTCTTGGGCAAAGACAGATCGCTAATGAGGGAAGTCATGTTTGAGTATCAATATGCGCTGGATATCAGCAAGAAACCAAAGAACTGTATGAGTAAGACTAACTGGGAATTATATAGATTGAACAGTGGAGGCCCAATAAATTCCACAATTCAGAGGTTTAGAACATAATAGAAATAGGTGGTGAGTGAATTGTTTCAGATTTCTCAAATCGGATACAGGTAAACCACACCAGGGGGATACTTAAATTCCAGGTTGTACTAGTTGATTTATAAGCACTGGCTGGGAAACAGTGTCAAATGTGGTACTAACTTTTAGTAGTATTTAGGCTGCTCTAACTCTATGATCAAGAGTCAACCACAAATCATTTGATAGAGCACAAATGCTACTTCAAACTCCTAGAGTTGTCAGAAGCCGGCACATTGTTAATGAGTAAATTATGTTTTATAAAAGAGATTTGGAAGTTGACTTCTTTTTTCTAGGATTCAAATTTCTCTTAATGTTTCTGATCCTTCTAACTTCCACTCTTCCCTCCTGTTTCATCCCGCCCAACCTCTGACATCTTTCAGTGGTCCTGCTTTCTTTCATCCATCTCTCACCAACACTTCTCTCTCCACTCTGCACCCTTGCTGGTTCTGTCTCTCTACCACACATCTTATCTGTACACTCCCCTTCAACTCTCATCTCTCCCCCAGCCTCGTGACTTCTTTCCTTGTTCTGCTTCTCTCCGTTTCCATCATCCTGGAGCATCTTACCATTTCTTGTTGATGATGACCCTTTTAAATTCACCTTCCCCTCAATGCTCTACTCTTTTTCTCATCTTTCCCTCAGTTTTCTGTTATTGAATCAAGAAATATAAGACAACAACTAAATTACATCTAAAAACAGGCAAGGTTATTGTTGTTTTGTCATTGGCTGTTTAAGATAAATGAGTAACAACAATAAGTTATTTTACGTTCATCCTGTCACTGTTTTGACCAAGGAGTACCTCCTTTACACACATTTGCACAGAATACCAACTGCAACTGGAATACGGGACTGTTGCTGAGTGTGCTCTTCCGAGAGGCCATGTAGTGAATGACCACGTATTCTGGACACCTTTTTGACCCACGGACAGGCACAGTGTGAAAGTTCTACTGCCTCTAGCCTCAACTCCAAAGCACTCAACTGTAGCCTGTTATAAACACCTGGAGGTGACTCACTATGATGTGTGCCCCATACAAGAGTAAAATGCTGTGAAATGAAATACAGAAACACACATGCTGGACATAGCTAACACTCTTGGGGAATGCAAGATTACGTAAAGCATGTGAAAGATAAACAGGAACAAAATCGCTGCCATGGATTACCCTATCATGCAGTGTGAGACTGGGTCAGGAAATAGGCCTGGCACTAAAATCAAATAAAATAAAAGTGGCCCCCATTAGTGAATTAGTTAGCTAGAAAAGTGTCCCATGTTTCAAAATTAGGGCAGTTTTTAACTTGTAAAGACATGCTGTTTATATTTTTTGTAAGGTATGGAAGACTGCTTAAATTTGATTTTGCTGCAGACAATGTTTGTTTTAATATCATGAAAATCAACATTAAAAATGTGTTCATCTGACCATAAAGCAGGCAACCGAACTGCCCAACAAACAGGTCACATACTAACCTGACAGCCCTAATGCCAGTCCAACCCGGCCACTGTGTAATACAATTATTGTGCTGATACAGGATCATTGCTTTTGCAGGTAAAGAAAAGGACATGAATATATGGTCCGATAGGGGCCTGTTTCAAAGTCCATTTTTATTAACCACCTGGTAAAGAAGAGGCACCCAGCACACTTCAAGCCCTAGTCCAGCCAATGTTACATTTGGATTGTGCTCCTCTTTGTGCACCAGTGACTGCTGTACTCTCACCGATCTGCTCCCCGCCCCCTCTCACTTTATTCCGTTTTTCGTACCCCTTTCATTCACATCTGTGCTCCTTTCCCTCATCCTGGGCGAGCTGAGTGGTTTTCATTGTGAGGCGCAGTCATTCTACCTTTTGTTCTGCGCCCTGCAGGTTATCCTGCTTTTCATTCAAGCAGGGGCAGGGCGCACTTCACAGGTAGAGGGCTCTTTAATTACGTGTCTGATCGCTGCTATCCTCATGCAGATGCAGCGATTAAAAGAGAGACGGACCAGCCGGCAGCTATTGATCAAAACCCCCTGGGCCTCCTGGGCCCCCTGGGCCTCCAAACTCTGAAGTTTTTGAAAGCGCGAGGCCCCCTGGCTGCGAGCCGGCATGGGGCCCTGGGCAGCTGCCCACGCTGCCCATGCCTAGCGCCGGCCCTGGGACTGTGCTGAAAGACCTTGGGAATTCAGTGGCAGCGTCTAATTGTAGACGTCATTGATGGTAGGAAGGGTCAAGGAAAATGCATACTTTGTGTGATGAATTAGAGGTTCCGGCGTCGGGGAAACAGCGTCCGGAACACAGTATCTTATTTATTCCAGGACAACTGAAATTCAAAGGAAAGGGGGAATGTGATTATGTGCAACCTCCAGGAATGGGCGTATGGTGACGGCAAGGATGGTAATGGCATTTACCTAGGAAAAAGAATCCAGCGTTAATTTGGAAATGGCCGGGGCTAGTCACTCAAGTTGACGCCCTCCTGAGTGTGGCTAGGATTGTCTGAATCAATGTGACTTTGTAAAAAAGTCCGATGGAGTTCACATACAGGTGGGAAACTAGATCAGGGAGTTTACAGACAAGAATCAATTGTAGAAATGTCAAAATGTATATCTCACACAAGTAACAAATATCAAATTGTATATCACAAAAACATGTTGAAGTAGCGTTTCAGTGGTTTGTTGTCGATTTACCCAACCATCTTCAGGACAAAGTGATAACATCAATCAGATTATCTAAAGAAACACTAATAGAAAGACTTATTTCAAAATACATTGTGTGATATACAATTTGATATTTCTGTTACTTGTGTGAGATATACAAGTTGACATTTCTACAATTGATTCTTATCTGTAAGCAAGGTGTATTGTCAGGTGTATATTATGACTAGAACTATTGATAGCGTCTCCACATACCGGTGAGAAACGAGGATCTGTGGTATTGTTAAAGTCTTAGAAATTTGTCTCATTCAGACACAACACAACTAGACAAGACATTCTTTTTAATATATTGTGATGACACATTTTATTTATAATGTATGAAAATTCTGAAATGTAAATGTGATATTTCTGTAGATTGTAACAAAACAGACTTGTATTAACTGAATTTTTACAGTGTTTTTGATAAATAAAGGGAGACATTTTTGCATTAATCGGTACTCCGTGTATGGCAAATGATTATGGTTGAGAGGGGCATGGATGGTGTCCCACAATAAGTTGAATATAGTGTTATATAAATAAGAGTGTTATTGCAAAAGGGATTTTTTTTATTGTACCTGGACTTTGAACCTTGTCCCTTTTTGCTAAAAGGGTATCTCCCTCGAGACTGAAGTGTGTTATGGATGGCACATTGTGGGGAACTGATTATGGGAGTGCATTTATTATGGGGCATTGCGTTATGCAGCCTCAGCACAGTGGGAGTGTTTTATGGAACAGCGTTGATGAAAGAGTTTATTCTGTTGGACACTCTGCATTGGAATCGTATTCCACCACTACACTCAACAGAACAAGCTGGTACTGAGGCGCTTAACAAAGCCGTTATGAATGATGGTCTTTTGAGAAAATGAGTAGTGCTATACAGGGCTCTCAGTGGGATGAAAAAACTTGGGAGGGGTGTCTCTTAAAGAGGCGTGGCTGATGTAATTAAGGGCATGGCTTAGACACACATAAGCTGAAAATCTGTGCTTAGTATAGTGTGCAGCCCAACAGGCCAGGACTATTGGCTTTGTCAATGGCTGTTAGTTGCATAAGATAAATAAGCAAGTACTAGGACTTCTTGTATATAATATTGAGAATGCTTCAGCTCTGAAATAATGAGACTGTGAAAGAAGTATATTGAGTCTCTTTGAAGTTACATCAAAGGCAGTGAATGGTAGAACTGCTGCAGAGTTAAGATTTATGTTGTTCATCCTGGGCAAAAAAGGAGAGCCCGATAGAGACCCGACTCTGCACCTGCTATTTAGAACTGCTGGTGCTGAGCACTGTTAGGACCCAGCTCACTTAAAGCCCTAGTGTTATGGGTCTAAGCTTCGGAACTTTCATGTTATGAGACGCTCCATTATGGAAGGGTGGCTGGTGCAGACCTACTAGATGGAAGTGTGCAGTGACTGAAGTATGGATTTGAGAGCACTCAGTGGTAAAATTGAGCAAACCTGCTAGATGTAGATGTGGATTGAGTTCACTCTGTGATAGAAATGTGCATATGTACAACAATTTGGGGTCTGTCCCTCATTGGCAGCATCGGTCGCAGGCCCATCCACTGCTATGAAGCGCTCATTCATAGTGACCATTGTCTTGGATGCAAATGAGGTATTCTAAGACATGATGTAGTACACTGCCCTCCTGCCCACCTAGAGAAGTCAAATGTGTACGTCTGAATCAGGAAGTCGTGTTGTACACCCTGTTCTAGCAGTCACATGTATGTTTGGCAGCTTAACACAGCTCCTTACCTTTTCATCTTACGGAGTGGTGACTGGCCATTGTAATGAGATTCATGATTCCTGCAGTCCGTTTAGAATGGAAAGTACTATATATATTTACTGGCAAAATACAAAGCTTAAAGGCATGTTATAGTTAGGTGAAAATGCCAGTTAAAACATACTATTGTAAACAAAATCACTGAAAATCACGTTATAGTTATCTAAAGTAACTGTAACTCGAGCCCTAAAGTACCTATAACTCACTCACACCACATCATGCACAGTGTTGTCATCAACTTCAGATGGTACAGTCATGTTATCAATGATATCATAGAACGTCATGACAATGTCATATAGGTGGTAGTGTGTGGTGAGGGTGTGAGTTATAGTTACTTTAGGTAACTTTAACTAGTGAATTTCAGCTGTTTTGTTAGCTTAAAACTTAATTTTTTTAATCGACATTTTGACCTAACTATAACATCCCTTTAACCTTTGTTTTTTTCCCAGTTATTTTTTTTCAAATTGAAAAATAATATTTTATTACTGTTCTTAATGCCAAATCCACATCGTGCATGGCCTTTGGCCGTATGCACCGTAGGGTTGGCCACAGGGCCTGAAGTTATAAGGAAACCAAAAATGTTATATAGTTAGGATGTAGTTTCCATACCAAGAGGGTTTTTTCATTTGTCAATAACTTTGGCATTATTTGACGAATCCTCACAAAACTAGTTTGCCACTCAATTCAGCTACTGTCTTGAACATTTTGGGGTGATCCATCAAGCAGTGGTCGAGAAAAATGGGGGCCCAAAACAGGTTTTCCCTATATAATTTTCTATAGGAACTAAAGACACGGCTACAGTCCGAACTGCTGAACAGAATTACACCAAATTTGGCATAAAGGTAGCGGTTGGTCCAGAAAGCCACGTTTTCATTAAATGGTGTAAATCTGTTGAGTAATTGCGGAGTTATTTAAATACATTTCCAGTTGTATTTATAGGGACGCTGAGGATCCGCAACCTCTCCTGATCTTGTTCTAAGATCTGATTGGCTGATCTACAAATCAGGAACTGTTGGCAGCCATCTTGTGACTTGGTTGAACCGGGTCACAGAGTTTTTTTTAAAGCATAGAAAACACCCTGACCCTCCCCCCACCGGGTGTTTTTGGGGGGAGGCCGAGGGTCCCACAAGACCCAAAAAGCATAAAAAAAAAATGTAGGCAGGAATTGCGTTGGATCCGCAAATTCTGCAAAAATATATATATATAAGCGGGTCTCCCACGCTTTTGTAATCTGGAGCCCTTGGGTAGGCCAGATCCTGAAGGCAGGAAGAATATATGGAGAAGGGGGCGCACCGGGCCCCCCTCCTATGGCTCAAAGCCCCGAGGATCACCACCTCCCTGGGGCATTGTGCATATTTTATGTGGGGGTTGCTTGCTGGGCAACCCCGTGCCTTGGTGACTGCCACCTCACAGGCCAAATTTATGCAGGGGCCTGGATGCCCCCCCCCACAGTCCTGAGGACCACCACCTCCCTGGGGCTACAGTGAAAGAATGTGGGCGCCCATGGGCACTCCCGCTGACCGCCACCTCCCCAGGACAAATCTTATAATTGAAAGTAGTTGGGCCACATGCCCCCTACAGCCCCGGGGACCACCACCTCCCAGCAGCTGTATCCTGGAGCCACAGATAGCCCTCGGGTACGCCACCCCCCAGCGTCTGTTCCTGTTATGTCCCGGGGTGCCCAATCGTGGGACATAGTTGTTCGCTATAGGAGCTTTACCACTCCCGCCAAGCTATGGCAAACTGTGCTCCACTTTGGGCAAGCAAGAGCATTTTGCTCTCGCTTGCTCAAAGCAGAGCACAATGGTTTTTACAGAGAGGGAGCCTCATGTTAGCAGCTCCCTCTCTGCAAAAGCAATGCAGCTGGCGCAGGAGGCTAGGAGCTGGCAGGGACTGCGAGGGCCTTGAGGCTCCCCCTGAGATCCCCAACAGAGTTGGTGCCCTGGGTGGGACCAGAGCACCCACAATTGAGGCCTGGCCTCATGGGATGGAGTCCCCAGGGCGGAAATCGGGCCGGGAGGGGGGCGCACGCCCCCTTCCCCTTATTTATTCATTTAAAAACAAACATTTTAAAAGAGCTTAACCCCGGGGGATAGGATCCCTGGGGAGGGGATCTGCTTACTCCCACCCTTTAAGTTATCAAAAAACACAACAAAAATTTAAAAAAAGGTCAGACCCCAGGGAAGGGGTTAGCTAGGCCGTTAGTGGCTCAGTGAAGGCGTGTCATCACTACTGTCATTTGAAATGTCATGAGTGATGTCATTGACCATGTCATGAGTGATGTAATATGTGAGGTCAAGAGCAGTGCATTGCAGGGGCATAATTTATAGTTAGCCCAGGTAACTATGAATGCTGAATTTCACTGGTTTTGCATGAGTGAAATCTAAGCCTAACTATAACGCCCCTGTGACCTTTGTATTTTTCAGTGATTTTTTTTTATATATATGAGTGAGAAATTCTTCACCCACGAAGAAAGCGAGTCGCACTCATGGAAGGAGGTAAAACCATTTAATCTGTTCCAGCAATTCTTATCCTGACCCGTTTCAGTCTTCACAACCTTTTTCAAAGGAAATACAACGTTTTCATGGCTAATGATGGCCAGCTGTTCAATTGCTCATTTTATAGTGTTGGCCCCCTAGTGGACATCCCTGGTGGATATCAGTAATCAAGCATTATGGGACTTTTGGTCTTTCATATATGTGGTCTGTCCTCCAGTGGGCATTTAATGCCATTTTTTACTCCTCATCTTAGTTTGCATCCATTCCAATGCAGACTTATATTTAAAAGCTGAGTGGCCCCATCCTCAGCAGTCCGTGGCGGCAGCCCTCATGAAATAAATATCACATGTTCCTCTTCATCTGGTTCTGTGGGTGTTCTAGGCACTCGTCTGGTGGTATGTACTCTGCTGCCGAACCTCGCTGCTAAACATGAGCCACAAATTCTTCACCCAAGAAAAAAGTGAGTCCCACTCATGGAAGCAGGTAAAATCATTTAATCTGTTTCAGCAATTCTTATCCTCAAAGGAAATCTGAAGTTTTCATGGCTAATGACGATCAGGTGTTCAATTGCTCATTTTATAGTGTTGGCCCCTAGTGGACCTCCCTGGTGGATATCAGTAACCAGTCATTTGAGATGTCATGAGTGATATCACAGACCTTGTCATGAGTGATGTAATGTGTGAGGTCATGAGCAGTGCATTGCAGGGCCGTAAGTTATAGTTAGCTCAGGTAGCTAGAACTGCTGAATTTCACTGGTTTTGTACGAGTAAAATCTGAGCCTAACTATAACGTCACTGTAACCTTTGTTTTTTTCAGTGGAAAAAAAAGATATATATATATTCACTGAAAAAAACATAGGTTTTAGGGGGGGTTATAGTTAGTTGGACATTTCACTCGTACAAATCCATGGAAATCCCCCGTTATAGTTAATTCAGCTAACTATAACTCGCGTGCCCGCAATGCACTGCTGATGACGTCACATATTACATCACTCATGACATGGTCAGTGACATCACTCATGACATCACTGATGACATCTCAAATGGCATCACTGATTACACCATCCTTGTAATAGAGTGGCAGACCTCCTCTCACCCCAATATAACCTTTGACACACACACTCAAAAATAGAAACTAACATTTTCAAAACAATGGACACACCAATACCAGTTACAACACACCTATTCAGTAATTCCATGATCTACACACACATCCACTCATTTAGCAACAGTCCTATACGGGGAAATGTCCAACTAACTATAACACCCCTGAAACCTATGTTTTTTTCAGTGAATTTCTAAGGTTTTTTAAATGCTAATTTCGAACTATAACGTGCCTGAAACCTATGGTTTTTCAGTGAATTTGAAATGTTTTTTAAATGCTAATTCTTAACTATAACGTGCCTGAAACCTCTGGTTTTTTAAGTGAATTTCTAAGGTTTTTTAAATGCTAGTTTCTAACTATGCCTACAGAGGTCGGACATGTGAAGAAAGAAGAAAAAACACACAGAAAGAAGCAAAAGAAATGCAGGAAGAAGCAACAGAAGTCCTCAAAGATGAATAAAAGTGCATGAAGAAGCAAGACATGTGCAGAAAGAACCAACAAAGGAGCAGAAAGAGGCCTTGTTACAAAATCATCCTGTGCCCACAACCTTTTCAGACAGGTTCTGGTGTTAACTGACTGACTAACCAGGCCTAGAGCCAGTAGTATGCTAAAATACACTTAGAATACAGTGAAAACACCTACATACACTAGGGAACACTATGGGTTGGGGTACCCCAGTGATTAGCATGACCTCCTCTGTAAACCCATAGTACATAATCGGGCAGGAGGATTAAAACTACCTCTTAAAACGTGCCACGGGGTGCGTTTGCACACTGGTGAAGGGGGGGTGGGGGGGGGGGAGCCTGAGGTGACATGTGTGCAGACACGCCCTGTGGGCATTTTATGTTGGGGGATAAAGTCCCCTTGAATCCTGAGGGTCCCTGGGGCCAACTAACCCACCAGGTATATCCCGTCAGTGCCACAGAGTTGCATTGCAGAGAGGTGTAAAATGGGGCATGGCCTCGGACCACCTCTCTGCAACGCAGCTCTATGGTGCTTACTGGAGGCACATGGTGGGCTAGGTGGACCCAAGGGCCCTCAGGATTGAAGGGGAATTATTTCCCCAACTCAAAACGCGCCACACGGCATGTTTGCACACGTCACCTCAGGCTCCGTCCCCTCCCTTCACCACTGTGTAAACACGCCCTGTGGCCGTTTTAAGTTGAGAGATTAAGTCCCCTTGAATCCTGAGGGCCCCTAGGGTCCAACTACCCCAGTAGGTACCTCCAGTAAGCGCCACAGAGCTCCGTGGCAGAGAGGTGTAAAAAGGGGCACGGCCTGGACCACCTCTCTGCAACGCAGCGCAGTGGCGCTTACTGAAAGCACCTAGTGGGCTAGTAGGCTCCCAGGGGCCCTCAGGATTATTTTCCCAACTTAAAACGCGCCACAGGGCGTGTTTGCACACGTCACCTCGGGCCCGGTCCCCGGCCCCGTTGAAGAGGAATAAATGGTTGGGCCCCCATTATAATATAAACATTGCCCCCGAGACATGGCCCACCCTGGGGCTAATTAATAACAAAGCACGGGAGCCCATGCTTCATTTTAAAAAAAAATTGCGGCCGGATTTGTCGCTCATTTCGCCATTTAAAAAAAAAATTATTGGCCTTGGGGGTCCTTGTGGGACCCCCTAAGCAGGCCTAGGGGGTCAGGGTGTTTCTACCCTGCCCCCTTTTCTTTTTTTAGCATTTGTTTTACTGATTTCTTGTGCCTCGGTTCTACCGAGGAACAAAATGGCTGCCAACACTTCCTGGTTTAGAGTGTTGACAGCCAATTAGCATAAAGCTTGTGATCGGGAGGGTGCGCAGATCCTGCATGCATCTAGGTATCGATATTTTTTTATTTTGATTTTCTCAGCAACTACTGAACGGATTTACACTATTTAACAAAAAGAGCTCATTCTGAATCAAGGGCTTCCTTTTTGCCAAATTTGGTGTAATTCTGTTCAGCAGTCCGGGCTGTAACCGCGGCTAAAGTTTCCAATGGGAAGTTGCATGGGGAAAACACGTTTTGGGACCCCCCTTTTTTCTAGGCCCCCGCTTGCCGAATCACCCCGAAACTTTCAAGATAGGAGAGGACCGGAGCAGGCCATAAGTTTTGAGAATTTCGCGATGATTCGTCAATCGGCGCCAAAGTTATTGGGAATAGGATGTTGCGATTTTCCTATGGTAACTAGGTCCTAACTATAACTACCTACTGGGGACCGCCAGTAGGTAATATATATATATCTATATATCCTATCGGGGGTTGCCAGTCTTTAGTAGTAGTTAGGACCTAGTTTCCATAGGAGAAGTGTTTTTTACTTGCCTATATCCTTGGTGCCATTTGACGAATCTTCATGAAAATTTCCAAGGTTGATACCTGAAAAAGCTGGGGATGGGGGTCCCAGAACACGTTTTCTCTGGGTTAATTCCCGTAGAGATTTTGAACACTACTACAGCGCAAATTGTTGGATGCCAAATTTGGCAGAAAGCTAGCTGTTGATCCTGAAAGAGGCCTTTTTGAGATTTGGTGAAAATCCATTCAGTAGTTTTAGAGATATTACAAGAAAACCAACTTTGTATATCTAGGGGCATGGATCCTCTGCGGATTCAACAATCCCCTTGCTGAAATCTGATTGACTGCCAACACTTCAACGAGGAAAGTTGGCAGCCATCTTGGGACCAAAACCATTAAAAATAAAGAAAAGAGGGTGGGGTAGGAATACCCTGACCTCAGGAGTGTGGCAAGGGTGTCCCACAGGGACCCTGCTTGGGGTTAAAAACATTTGTTTTGCAATTTTGACACAAAATTGTGGGTGGATCAGCAAATTTGTGTCATAAATTGGGAAAAAAACAAGTGCAGTCTTCCACACTTGTTTTGTTTCAGCCCCCGGGTGAGGGGGGACAATTCCCGGGGGTATGTTGTGGGCAAGGAGAAAAAAAAAGAAGAAAAATAGGGACACATTGAGCCCCCCTCTTAGGCTCTTTTTAGCCCTGGGGACAACCACCTTCCAGGGGCTTTGTTATAAAATGGAAGGAGCAGTGCGGACCCCCCCCCCCAGGGCTCTTTTGAGCCCCGGGGACCACCATCTCCCCAGGGCTTTATTTTAAATATTGGATGAGTGCAGCGTGGAGCCCCTTCCATGGGCTCTTTAGAGCCCTGGGGACAACCACCTCCCTAGGGCTTAAAACCAATAATTAGCAGGGGGAAGAAGGAACCCCCATGCCATTAATTGGATAAAATAATTGAGAGATGGGGGCCATGCGGCCCCCCTCCTGGGCCATATACAACCCCCAGGACACCACCTACCCGGGGCTGGCCCTTGAAAACAGAAGGAGGGGGGCCGCATTGCCCCCTCCTAGAGCCATTAATGGCCATGGGGACCGCCACCCACAAGGCTGGCTCCTGCTAGGTCCCCGGGTGCAGACCACGGGATATAGCTGTTTGCTCTGACTTGGCGAGAGCTTTGACAGCTTTCGCCAAGTCAAAGCTAACACTAAATCTGCTCCCAGCACGTAGGAGCTGTCAAAGTACTCCTGCTTGCTGGGAGCGGAGTTTTCGTCGGTTTACCTGCCCGCTGTCAAATGGGCAGGGAAACAGACAAAACTATTGCTCTCAGACAGAGGGGGCTGCATGTTTAGCAGCTCCCTGTATTGGGGAGCAATTCCAGCTGGAGGCTGGGAGCTGGCAGAGATTGAGGGGGCATTCAGGGTCCGCCCACGGTCCCCAAATGTGCTGACTTGATGCACTGGGTGGGCTCCAGGACAGTCTATCACAAAAAGGAGCTCAGAGGGAAAGAAACGGACAGGGTTGCTCTCCACTCAAAGACCATCACCAACAAAAAACCCTGTCCTTTGGACGTAAATTATATCAGTAAATTTTATAACAGACCAGTCACGTGATCCTGATCGCTGTTACACTCCCCTATATACCGTCTTTTTCTTCGGGGGTATTAACTGCAATACGTCCAATGTTATTTTAAAAGTTAAAAAGAGAACCTATTGGCCAACAATTCTTGACAGTCACATAAAACAACAAACAGCTGTCTGAGATCTTGATCAGTGCCAAGTATCCACCACATAGAATTGAAAGCATAAAATGATACTCCGGAGGTGAGTTTCTATAGTCACAGCGATTGTAATCATCAATCGTGTGTTTTCGGACCGAGCGCGTTGAGAAGGAGACAACGCGCTCGGTCCGAAAACACACGATTGATGATTACAATAGCTGTGACTATAGAAACTCACCTCCGGAGTATCATTTTATGCTCTGGCTCCTCGGCAGCTGGTATAAGTGAAGTGAGTTGCCTGAGGTTGACATAGAACAGAGTGTCCAACAGTGGTGTGGCAACAAGGTGTGTAGCCCTGACGAATCTGCCAAAGACATTGAGGCAGAGAAACATGTTGGCGATAGGTAATGGTATGCGAGGATAGCTACCAGCCTTTTTAATTCAACAGTGCACACCTAGTTTCTATGAATAAATGTGCGGAGAGGTGTGCCTGCTGATTTTAAGCACTTTTGTTTGTCACATGCAGATTGGATCTGCTACCACGTTCTCTTTCACTTTTTGGTTTGTTGTTTGGACACACTTTTCTTTTGAACTGAATGACGACCAGTGATGAGAAAGGGGCCCAGTCTGGAGATTACGTGCCAGTTGCCCCGAGGGTGGTAATCCCGTGAGGTGTCATTCGGTTCTTCACACATTTTTTTTCAGAAATCTGTCTGCTTTCAATTCTATGTGGTGGATACTTGGCACTGATCAAGATCTCAGACAGCTGTTTGTTGTTTTATGTGACTGTCGAACAAGTTACTTACCTTCGGTAACGATATATCTGTAAGAAACAGTAGTTAGTATTAGATTCCTTACCTTAGAATATCCCAGGCGTCAGACTGGATCCGGAAATTTTTGCGTAGCAGTACCCTTGCGCGTCGGTAGGCGTCGTCTGCGGCTCCGCGTCCGTCGTCGCGGGCGCCGTGATGACGTCGTCAGAGTACTTAGACGCCGCCTCCGCGCGCTGACGTCAGTTCTTAGACACAGCTTTTCCGCGCCAGAAACACAGAGCCATGTTAAACAAGCATTTACAATGCAATAGGTCTCGCAGTGACATTGTTTTGAGTAAATGGCCTTGTAAATGACATTGTTTTTTTTTGCTTTTCTTTTGTAAAACATAAATAAAAGGCATTGTAATTTAAAATGCTAATAGCTAAAAGTTTTGTAAATGCAAAATCTATTGCATCGCATTTACACGAGTGTGAGCCATTGGAAATGGTAATGGCTTTTATTAATGTGATTTTTTGTTAACATAAATATAATGGATTTCTAATGCAATAGCATACATTTATGTAAATACGATATGTATTTTATTTCCAAGATGTTAAGAGCTATTTTCATTGCAATTACAATGCTTTAACTTTATGTGTTTATAAAACCTACAAGGTGTGCATTAATATGCATACCTTGGTACACGCATTACAATGCAATAGGTGGTAATCTGTGGAATTTGTCAGTCGCAATATATTTAATTTTTGCATTACTCTGTATACCCCACGTGGTTTTCACCTTTCAATAATACTGTCAAAGGTATGAGTCAGAGTTTCTGTTTTTTTTCTGAACTTGTACGTTGATTTCAGTCTTGTTTGGCACAGGTCCTAATACTGTAAGCATTTTGCCTTCCTGAGATACTACGATAGTGCAGCTGTATAGCAAACGTTTGAGATGTTCATAATGGCTTCTTAGCACTGGTTTGTAGAGATATTGAATGCAAAATTGGCAGGTGTGGTTGGGTTTAGGATGAAGATCAGGGTAGGATAGATATATACTTAGAGTATAGTCTTCTTGGCAAAGGATAGGACAGGTCTTTAGTCCTTCAATCAAGACTGTGTCTCCTGAGAGTAACTGATGATGTATTGCAAAGATGTTTATCTTCAGAGATGGCTTTCACTAAAGCCTGCACACCTGCTTAACTTAGGCAAGTGCAAGAATGTGTGAAACCTACAGATTCCTGGCTAATTGATTCTGAACTTCTGTAAATCTGCACCCGGCTAGTGAATGTTTGAGCCAAAGATTGCCCAGGATGTTATAACCCAGGCGCACCTCATCGGGAGAGGCTGCAGCTGTATGACGAGCCAGATGCGAAATGTGAAGCTTCCAGCAACTCTCTACCAGCTTGAATCTATTTCCATGCCGGAAATCTGGGGTCAAGCATGCGGAATAACAACTCTGCAACAGATATGCCCAGACGTGTCCATTAAAACCAAGCATTTGCAATGCAATAGGTCTCGACTTTGCAAGAGTTGGAGCCATTGGTATTGTAAATGACAACTGGCATTATAAAATGCGGGACATGGTCTGGTTTAAAGTGAATGTCCAGCATAAACTACGCTGTAAATGGCCCCATTGGTTTCAAACATTAGCATCTTATGATACCAACGATTTCCTGCATAAGAGATCCCAATGACCCATGCGCGGGCTCCATAATGCCAAAAATGTCCACAGTATGCCAAGGATGGTCATCATTATGTCATATATGAGAAACATAATATCAAGGATGCCCACAATATGCCAATTATGACGCGTATTTTTGCCAGGGGTATGCCAACAATTCTCAGTGTGAGAAAGGTGGACATCATGACACCAAAGACCGGCACCATTGTGCATATGATAACTAGAATATAAAAGTAATTGCCTGCACTATGCCACAGATAGCATTGGAGTTCCAAGGAGGCCCACAATATATCATGATTTACCTAAATAATGTCAGAAGACCGGCACCATTGTGCATATGATAACTAGAATATAAAAGTAATTGCCTGCACTATGCCACAGATAGCATTGGAGTTCCAAGGATGCCCACAATATATCATGATTTACCTAAATAATGTCAGGAACTGCACTATGCCATAGGTTAGAATCATCATATTATGGGTATCTACTGCATGTCAATCATACCACCCTCAGTACAATATTTTGGGCCCAGTAATGCTTCAGGTGCGCATTGACATGCAATAAATCTTATATGTGTCCAGAGATGCCACTGCTAAGGTCAAGCTGGCAGCCACAGAGGGACAGTCCACACTGTGCTAGAACACAGACACTAGCATTACCACTCTCACTCACACACACATACTGAGTGACACACCCACTCGTGCAGACAAATGCAGATACGCAAACATGCACACAGTCCCCCAGGAGCAGCAATTCAGTACTGTGGACCACAAGCATGCCATCAAACTAAGTCTTTCAACTTTGATGATGGAGTACACAAAAATATGTCCGTACACATGAATCCAAAATCTACATATAGCATCGACCCAACTGTAGGAATTTCCCAATTCAGCACAATGCCTGGGAGTAGCATTAATCAAAAAATGCCAGTCAATAAACAAGTTTCGATCTAAAGTAAGCATTATGATGACAATGGGGTAGTGAGCCACTCGGCACCCATAACACCACGAATGACTTAGCACACACGCCAAGGACTATGTGCAACCGAGGGGTTGAGTAAAGTGCCCTGCTCGCACAAGAGCAGTGTGTGCGCCAGACCAAGTACCGTGCCTATGTGTTCCTGTTATAGCACAGATAGACAGGACATCGCACCGGGGGTACACGATCAGCGGAAGCCCTTACAAATGAGTGCATGCCTTTAACTACATTATAATGTTAGCGCATTAAAACAACACATTTCTGAATTGTCGATGTATCCAGTAGAACAATGCCAAACACTGTTTCTGTACACTATGATGTATAATTACCTTATAGAAACAAGCATGGAACGCTAAACAAGCTGGTGAAGGAGCCAGAGCTGAGGCTCAGCACCGCCATGCATGCTGTGCAGACCATAATACTGGTCATGTGGCAATGCAGGAACCAATCAGGTTGCGAGGTTTTATTCACCACTAATGTGAAAAAATGCTAATAAAATTAAGCAAGCATTACGGGCATTGTATTAAATAAAATAGCCAGGTATTGCAAAACTCACCGCCGCAGCCGAGCTCGAACAGGAAGCCAGGCAACCTGTGTTGGGACGAGGGCGAGGCCACAAAAAAGGCAGGAAACAGACGGGAGCCTACCCCGTGCTCCTGTGAAGCCAGCTGGAAGTGGGCGTGTGAGCTAGAGGGGCTCCCGTGCTCGTGGAGAGCCCCGCCTGCTGCTGAGCCTGACCCGCTGCCGAGGGAGAGAGGAACACAAGGAAAGAGCCCGGTGAGTGGGGGGGGGGGAGGGGATGTGTGCCTGCGTGTGTATGCCTGCGTGTGTGTGCACGTGTGTGTGTGCCTGCGTGGGTGTGCGCGTGTGCCTGCGTGTGTGTGCGCGTGTGTGTTTGCCTGCGTGTGTGCGCGTGTGTGTGTGCCTGTGTTTGAGCGTGTGTGTAAGCGCGTGTGTTTGTGTGTAAGCACGTGTGTGTGTGTAAGCGCGTGTGTGTGTGTGTAAGCGCATGTGTGTGTGTGTAAGCGCATGTGTGTGTGAGCGCGCGTGTGAGCGCAAGCACCCAGGAGAGTCAGCCCGCCAGCAGAAGCGCGTTCTGGAGATGAAATCGCCGAGGAAATGCGCGTAACCACCCCCTCTCCGCCATTCCCAGGAAACCCACGACAATAGGTCTTTCGCTGGAGCAGCGCTACGCGCTGCTAACACCAGCAAGACCTAAAAACCAACACTGGTGCCATCGAAACTAGGGCCCTGAAAGGGGATGACCTTAACCCTAGATATCGGTTCGCAGAACGGGAAGGATGGGTGGGGCGGTAAGGAATCTAATACTAACTACTGTTTCTTACAGATATATCGTTACCGAAGGTAAGTAACTTGTTCATCTGAAAGAAACAGGTTAGTATTAGATTCCTTACCTTAGAATAGATACCCCAGTAATACCAACCCCGGTGGTGGGTATGCAAACCAATAATCACACCAGAAAGTCCTGGAGGACGGAACGGCCAAAGAAGCCATCCCTCCGGACTTGGCTGTCCAGGCAGTAGTGTCTTGCAAACGTGTGCAGCGGTGCCCACGTAGCTGCCTGACAGATGTCCTGCAAGGGGACTCCCCGGCCCAGGGCAGTGCTAGCCGCCGTGGCCCGAGTGGAATGGGCCCTCAGCCCAACAGGAGGCTCCTTCCTCGCCAAGGAGTAACATGCCTTGATACACAAGACGATCCACCGAGAGATGGTCCTCTTGTGCACTGCCCGTCCCTTCTTAGCGCCCACGTAACCACCAAAGAGTTGGTCATCCACCCGGAACTGGCGTGTGCGATCTAGATAGAACAAAATCGCACGTTTTGGGTCCAGACGGTGGAGCCGCTCTTCCTCTTTAGAGGGATGCGGTGGCGGAAAGAAGGTGGGCAAGTTGATAGACTGCTCGATGTGTAAGGCCGTGACAACCTTGGGCAGAAAAGATGGTCTAGTCCGCAACACAACTTTGACCGGATGGACAGAAAGGAAAGGGGGTTTGGATGAAAGAGCCTGGAGCTCACTCACTCTCCTGGCAGAGGTGATGGCAACCAGGAAAGCAGTCTTCAGGGTAAGAAGGCGGAGAGGACAGTTGTGAAGTGGCTCAAAGGGAGCGCACATCAGAAAGGTAAGAACAAGGTTCAAGTCCCACTGAGGCGTCACAAAGGAACAGGAGGGAACATGTGTGTGATGCCTTTCAGAAAACGAGTTACTATAGGGGACTTGAACAAAGAAGGTTGATCAGGCAGCCTTAGAAAGGCTGAAAGGGCAGAAAGGTAGCCCTTGATAGTGCCCAGAGCAGAGCCCTGCTGGGCAAGAGAAAGAAGGAAGAGAAGAACCTCAGAAAGAGGGGCAGAAAGAGGATCCACAGCCTTTGCTGTGCACCATGCCACAAATTTGTTCCACCTGCAGGCGTATACCGACTTTGTGGAGGGACGCCTGGCTGCCAGAATGACATTACAGACTTCAGGAGGCAAGTCAAATGGCCTCAACTGTCGCCGCTCAATCTCCAAGCATGGAGGTGGAGACTGGACAGGTTCGGGTGGAGGACCGTCCCCTGGTGCTGCGACAGAAGGTCCTCCTGAAGAGGCAGACGAACCGGGGGATCGACTGACCACTAAGTATCTCAGGACACCAGTATCTTCGTGCCCAGTCCGGAGCCACAAGGATGACTTGGGCCCGGTTGCGTTGGATCTTCTTCAGCACTCTGGGCAGAAGTGGCATAGGCGGAAAGGCGTACAACAGACCGCAACTCCATTCGCGACGAAAAGTGTCTCCGAGCAAGTGCCGCCTTGTAAATTCCAACACGCAGAACTGATGACATTGCGCGTTCTCTTCGGTGGCGAATAGATCTAACCAAGGCTCTCCCCACTGCTGAAAGAGGCCTTGTGCCACGTCCAAGTTCAGACGCCATTCGTGATCCATCATGCACCGACGGCTGAGTTCGTCCGCCCTGGCGTTCAGAGAACCTGCCAGGTGTTGAACCACCAGGGTCACGCCCTGATGTTCCAGCCACTACCAGAGGCGCAGAGCCTCCTGGCAAAGGGTCCACGACCCCACCCCGCCCTGTTTGTTGCAGTACCACATGGCGGTGGTGTTGTCCGTGAACACCTGCACTACACTCCCCCGGACAGATGGGAGGAATGCTTCCAGTGCTAGACGAATCGCCCGCAGCTCCAAAAGGTTGATATGGAGCCGGGACTCTGCCGGAGACCAGAGGCCTCTGATCTCCGCCGCTCCCACGTGGCCTCCCCAGCCCAGAAGAGACGGGTCCGTCACAACTACGTGCTCCGGTTGGGGGAGGGAGAGGGATCTGCCGCTGACCCAATTGCGTGAGCCACCACTGCAGCTGTCTCGCAGTGCCCTCCAAGATCAGGACATGGTCGGATAGGTTGCCCTGATGCTGGGCCCACTGAAACTTCAGGTCCCACTGCAGAGCCCGCATCCGCCACCGGGCTGGAGGCCATCAGCCCTAGAAGCCGCAGCGTCAACCTGACCGAGACCCGGGATAAAGGCTGAAAGAGAGGAATCAGAGCCTGAATATCCTGAACTCGCTGTTCGGGAGGATAAACCCGAAACTGCGCCGAGTCGAGGACCGCTCCGAAGAAGAGGAGCTCCTGAGAGGGGCACAGGTGTGACTTCGGCACATTGATGGAGAACCCCAGCAGGTGCAGGAGGTCGTCCGTAGTCTGGAGTTGGCTGACGACTGTCTGGGGCGAGCCCGCCTTCAACAACCAGTCGTCGAGGTAGGGGAAGACTGAAACCCCTAACCTGCGCAGATGAGTTGCGCCAACCGCCATCACCTTCGTGAACACCCGTGGGGCGCTGGTAAGGCCGAAGGGGAGCACAGTAAACTGAAAGTGCTCGTGGCCAACCGTGAACCGCAGGTAGCGCCGGCAGGACGGTGATGTGGAAATAGGCGTCCTGCAAGTCCAACGCTACCATCCAGTCTCCTGGGTCCAGGGCAGCTAAGACCTGAGCCAGTGTCAGCATTTTGAACTTCTCCTTCCGGACGAAGCCGTTGACGTTCCGTAGATCCAAGATAGGGCGTAGGCCCCCTTTGCCCTTCTTGGGTACCAGAAAGTAGTGGGAGTAGCAACCACACCCTACTTCTGGCCCAGGAACGCGCTCGATGGCCCCCTTGGCCAAGAGGGCCGTAACTTCCTCCTGCAGAAGTCACAAATGATCCCCCGATACGCGGTGGTATTGCAGTGGCATGGCTGGAGGGGTCGCCTCGAAGGGGAGGGAGTAGCCCCTTCGGACGATTTGCAGCACCCACCTGTCCGATGTGACAGTGCGCCAGTGGGGGGAGGTGATGGCATACCCTGCCACCCACTGGCGTCACGTGGGCCTGAAAGCACGGACTAGGAGGGTTTTGAGGCGGATGCTGCGGGGGAAGGTGTGGACTGGCCTCGCCGGTGTCCCCGACCGCCGCCACGGCCGGCACCGCGTTGGATGTTAGTCTGCGGTGCGTGGCTGGCAGCACGTGTGGGGGCACCCCTTCCTTGGCCACGAAAGGAACGAAAGGCACCCATTTGCTGGCGTGGGGCCGAGAGGCCCAAGCACCTGGCCGTAGCCCTGGAGTCCTTAAAGCGCTCAAGCGCATGGTCTGCCTTGTCGCCAAAAAGGCGATGGCCATTAAACGGCATGTCCATGGGGGTATTCTGGAAATCGGCCGAGAAGTTGGCAGACCTCAACCAGGCTTGGCGATGAATCACCACCGTCGTTGCCATCGCTCTGCCCAGTGAGTCGGTGGTATCCAGCCCACACCAGATAGAATACGGTGCTGCATCCCGGCCTTCCACAAGGGCCTGGGCGAGTTTAGCTCGTACCTCCAATGGGCATTCTGGCAGCACTTCCACGACCGTGACCCACAGAGAGTGGGTGTAGCGGCCCAAGAGGCATGCGGTGTTGGAAGACCGCAGTCCCAGACTCAGGGAGAATACCTTTTTGCCGTATTGCTCATACCTCTTGGATTCCCTGTCAGACGGAGCCGACGGGAATGCGGTCTGGGAATTTGAAGCCTGGATAACCAGGCTCTCGGGGGTGGTGTGGGTGGACAGGAAACAAGGGTCGCCCGGGCCCGGGCGGTGGCGTCTGGCCACGTTCCTATCTACAGGCGAACCTGTAGCGGGCCTGGACCAAGTGCCCAAAAGAACGTCTGTCAAGGCCTCATTAGTCTGAATTGCGGCTCAACGAGACAACGATGGACCCGAACTTAATTTATATTAGTTTGGGTGCCACGTGATTGATGGATTTGTGGCGACTTCATTTAACAGTTGATTGTCAAAATTCTGGAACCAAGTTACGGACGAACATTATTGAAGTCAGTGGAATCTGTAAACTGACTCTTTGCTATTTTAAATTGACCGATACAAGCATACCTTGGCTTTGCTTGTCTGTGATATTACAACGCAGAAATTGGTTGGTGATAAGCTCAGTTAACTTATTGTCCTGAGGATGAACATGTACTAATGACAACGGTCAAAACGCCGTCGGCGCTACTGTGGCCACAACTTAAGGAGGACACATTGTTTTGTGTAGAGGAGTTCTTGTATGGTTTTAGAACAATTTTGTCCATGTAACCTGTATGTGTTTGCCACTTGTCTGATTCTGTATATGTTTTGTAATGTTTTTGTTATACCGACAACATATCTGAGCTTTATATAACCTTTTAAATCTAAAAGTTTTTTGTATTTTTCTATAATTACACGTATATTTCTTTCAGAATCATTTTTCTCATGGGCCAAAACACATTTATTCTCTTTTTTCATTTCTTTTTCTTTGTATAAATTCTATTGTCCTTATGATATGTTAATGATTGTTGTACACTCTGAACCTTTGTTTGGAAAAAATAATTATAGCCCCTGGTTCAGGTGGTTAGGACGGCCCCTGTGGTGGTGATCATTAAACGGCAGCAGAGGCTCAGCCGAGCTTGACTGCGGTTTAAGGACCTCAGTGAGGAGGTTAATCCTCACGGCCCCGACAGGGAGCTCAAGGCCCAAGGCCTTGGCCGCCCGCGTCAACACCACACTGGTTGTCTCACCTCCTACCATAGCCACGGTAGGAGCTGAGACAAAACCAGTGTTTGGCGAGGTGTCCAGACCACTGGCATCCCCAAGTCCACCTGTCCAGTCCTCCTGGGACTGACACTCCCGTGTCAGAGGGTCCTCAGAACCCTCCCAATACTCCTCATCACCCATCTCCTGATACTCAATTGATGGTGCCGGTTCATTGAAGTAAAACTCCCCAATCGACGTCGAGAGCGGCGCCGGAACCGGATCGAGGGAGGCATCGGGGAAGGCGCCGCCTGAAGACCGCGCCAGAGGTGACTCCTGAGGGACCGGCGCCAGTGAGGTCGTCAGGTCAACCGGCGACGACCCGGATCCAGAAGCGGATCCAGTGGGGCCCTGAGGCGCCGAGCCCGAATGCGCCGGCGGCATTGGGGCCGAAGCACCCGCTGGTGTCGGGGCCCAAACCCCCTACCCGCTAGGGCCCCCAGACGGGTCCGCCGGGCCCGAAGGCGCCGCGGAGCCCGCCGGAGGAGTGAGGGACCTCATGCCCATGAGGAAGCGCTCGATCTCCTCTGACATCGCGTGCTGCCCAGGGACCGGAGGGTATGGGGCAGGACGCGACGCCCGCGACTCTGACGGAGCCGTGTGGGCGGTGTCACCCGAACCCCCGGCCGCGTCGGGGAGAGTCGGAAGAGCGATGACGTCTCTTTGACTTCTTGTGCTTACCTGACGACTTCGAACCTGAGGAGTGATGTCGACTCCCGGAGCTATGATGGCTCCGACCCCGTGACCGGTCCCTCAACCTCCGTCCGGACCAGGACCTCTCGTGGCGCGGGGCCGACTGTTGGAGCTCGAGTCGCTTGCAGGACCGCTCCCGCCTAGCTTTCGAAGTCAGGGCCCGGCAGTCGGGGCAGGTCTTGTCGTCGTGGTCGACGCCGAGACAGTGGAGGCACCGGCGGTGAGGGTCGTGACCGACATCAGTCAGTCGCAGTCCTCACAGGGCTTAAAACCTGGCATCCCTACCGGGACCGAAGACTCGAAAAATGATCAAAAGGGATCGTAAAAAGTTTAGTCAAAAAAGGACTAAGGTACCACTTTTTCCGGATCTGCGCTGCTGGCGCGTAAAAAAGAAGAACTGACGTCAGCGCGCGGAGGCGGCGTCTAAGTACTCTGACGACGTCATCACGGCGCCCACGACGGGCGCGGAGCCGCAGACGACGCCTACCGACACGCAAGGGTACTGCTACGCAAACATTTCCGGATCCTGTCTGACGCCTGGGGATATTCTAAGGTAAGGAATCTAATACTAACCTGTTTCATTCAGATAAGAGTTGTTGGCCAATAGGTTCTCTTTTTAACTTTTAAAATAACATTGGACGTATTGCAGTTAATACCCCCGAAGAAAAAGATGGTATATAGGGGAGTGTAACAGCGATCAGGATCACGTGACTGGTTTGTTATAAAATTTACTGACATAATTTACGTCCGAAGGACAGGATTTTTTGTTGTTGATGGGCTCCAGGACACCCAGCTTGTCAAGGCCAAGCCCAAGGGGATGGGATCACCAGGGCCAAAATCTGCTCAGGCAGGGAGGCCTAATGGCCCTCCTTCCCCATTGAGTTTTGTCCCGAATGCTTTTTTCACATATTTAAACTCAACGGGAGGCACTTACAAACATAAACATAGTAGGTGCCCCCGCTGAAGCTCTACTTCTATAAAGGACAAATTATCCTAACTCATGGGCTTTGCGAAGGCAAAGCAAGTGTGTTTTCTTGACATTTCCAAATTGAAAAACGATACGAAATGCTTCGTGGAGGTCAATGCATTGTTAATCTACTGGAGAGCAATCTGTATGTGACTGTTACGAGTAGGTTCTTTCTTGCCCTCTCCTGGTGAGAGCAGAGTCCATGGTTCTCCCTTTAAATGGCTACGAGAAAAGTACAAATCACTTGGAAGCTTCGCACATTTGGCCCCACCCACCTTAGTAGTATGCAGAGGTCTTCCTGCCTTTTTCCAGGATGATAGACAGCTTAACAAGCAGCCTCCAGCGCATTTCCTGCCAATTGTGATGAGTTCTTGATGCAGAGAAATATGAAGACATCTCAACCAAACTAAGAAGCACTTACTTTATACAGTTAAGAGGAAAGACCCTTGTTTAGTGGAGATTTACCTCTTTGTAGTCTAGTTGTCTTCTCTATAGGAGGGTTCATGTTATTACATATTTCTGGATAAAGACACACCAGGAACAATCACATTGGCAATACGCATACAAGGTCAATGGTGACATTTCCTCGTGCTCCATTATGCAGCTGTAGTGCAGAGTAAGTATGAGGCATTTACCAAAAAAGGTAACACATAGTAATTAACAAGTAGAAAGTGCTCCACTTTGGTAGATATTTTGTGCAAAACTGTGGACTCTTGCTGGCTAAAAGAGCAGGCGTGATTCCTTTGGTGCTGAGTCACTAACACAGCTACTGACTGTTAGAAATCGGATCTCTAGTTGGCAGAGGTATGCACCCAGTCCAAATGGGGACTACAAGCCTAGTCACGGTAAGTCACAACACAATCCTAAATTATCCAGTGCTCACTCCTCGGTAGCTTGGCACAGAGCAAGCAGGCTTAACTTAGAAGGCAATATGTAAACTATTTGTGCAATAACCCATACAACAACACAGTAAGTACACCACAAAAAACTCCATAACAGTTTAGAAAAATAGATAATATAACAGGTCTAAAATGATCAAAAACCATCAAGTAGAAGTCGAATTATTGAATGTTGAAGAAATATATGCAATAAAGAGCTTAGAAGCAGGTAGTGCTAAAAAAGTTATTTCAGGTAATGAGGGACCTTTGCAAATCGAAAGTACAAGCTGGCTGTGATGGAGCGCGGGCCGGCTACAAGGACTCACTTGGGCCCACTGAAGCCAGCACCTTGGATCCTGAGGTGCAGTCTGCGTGGCGAGGCTATGCATCGTCTGGCATCGGTTTCGAGAGGCTGTGTGGCAAGCCATTGAGATGTCTGGTGTCGGTTCCGAGAGGCTGTGCAGTGAGGCTTTGCGTCATCCGGCATTGGTTCCGAGAGCTGTCAGCTGTTGTGGAGCTTCATGCTGCTTGCTGTCATATTTGACAATGCTTAGTCTATGAAGGGAGTAGGCCTCCCAGTAGTGAAAAAGAAAACAGGTGGCTTTTCAATACCAGGCAATATAAAACATAAAAGTACAGGTCCTACCTTTTACTTACATAGGTTACCAACGGCCTTCCTTAAGGGTGATTTTTATGTAATTAAAGCGGAGTTTAAGGCTCAGCATGTAGCTTTAAATGCCAAGTCAAGGTGGCAGTAACTTGCACACACAGGCACTGCAGTGGCAGGCCTGAGACATGGTTAGAGGGCTACTTATGTGGGTGGCACAAGTAGTGCTGCAGACCCATTAGTAGCATTAAATTTACAGGCCCAGGGCACATGTGGTGCACTTTACTAGGCACTTATAAGTAAATTAAATATGCCAATTGGGTATGAGCCATTGTTACCATGCTTAAGGGAGAGTGTGCAGAGTTCTAAAGCCAGCAACAATGAGGTCGTAAAAAGAGCAGGAAGGCATAGGGTTTGGAGTGACACTTCAGAGAGGGTCATTTTCCAACAAGACACTCCTTCCAGCCTAAAGCCAGGGTAGTCTAATCAATACCTTGATGGACTTCCCTTCTTAGAGCGATAACACATGGACAATGGCCCACTACTACAGGGGCATTTGTAAGTTCTACACCTCTCTGAATTCAGCAGGACCCCTCGGTCTATACTGTCCGAGACCACTGAACGTACCAATGGGAAACACTTTTCTTTACCTGCGTACCCCATCTGTGAAGCATCTAACTTTAATTTGCTCACAGAAGCATCCCAGTAGACAGACAAGACCACCATGGGCAAAAAAGTGGCTTAGCCCATTCCACTCCTGGGGTCGGACCTTTGTCCCTAACCCAGGGAAATCTCTGTCCACCAGGAAATTAACCACCGGCGGCCACTGACAGCTGTCAGTGTCAAGAGCCAGGTGCTAGGTCGTCCACTGCTAAGTGGAGGCCCTAAGCGGGCCATTGGGTAAGCTTCTCTTCCAACCTTTGATCTGGCAAGAAGTTACCTATGGGCTCCTGTGGTTTCCCTAAACTCTGGGGCATCTCAGAGGGGGGTGAGGGGCCAGTAGCCCCAGGTGTTTTACAGCCTACTTCCACTCTACCTCCCTCCAGTTCAAGTGGGGTATCCTGAGACTGGCTCTTCAACCTAGGGTCTGTACCGTTAAGCTGAACAGGAGTCAGGGGGAGACCTTCCTCCCCTGCCCCTCTGTTTGGGAGAGGTACTCCCAGAGGCTTGCCCTGCAGCATGGGCTGAGACTTGCCACCTCAGACCCTCAAGAGTGGGACACACTTTCTGTGCTTAGCAGATTTCTTCCCGGATTCCCACCCTCAACCTGCCAACTGGCAAGCTCAGGTAGTTCACCTAGGGTGGCATTGTCTTTCCCAGTTGGCTTGGGGGCCTCCTCCTCAGGGAACCGGTCAACCTCCACTGCAGGAACATTGTTAACCGGTTTCCTGCGCTTCTTGCTACTCTCCTTTGTAGCTATCTGGGCTATTGTTTAAGGCTCAAGACTACATTGGCTCCCTTCACAGGCAGCCATGGCTTGTGTGGTTGCGCAAACTCATTCAGGCAATCCCATCATTTCCAAGTGAGACCTGAGCACTACCTTCCTCTAGGTAGTATGCTCTAGGGTGTTGCCTAACAGACTATAGGCACGGCAGGACTCACCGCTACTTTCAGAGAACCTGAGGCCCTCGCTCAAAGGAAACCAGAGACATTGGTAGACGGCTCTCATGATTGTCAGCTACTGTGACTTGGTGGAATGTGTTTGGAAGCACCTGTTCTGACACCAGATGACACTTGACAGTGGTCATGCTGGCTCCCGTGTTGTACTTTGAAGTATCAGACGCCACTTGGCCTCTAGGAACCATTTCTCTAACCCCTAGGGAAGCTAGTGTCATCTGTCTGTTCCCCAAAATTGACTGGGACTAACTTATACCCAGGTGCTACACTCACCATTCCTGGTGTCTTACCCCCCCCCCTCAATTGGTGAGGGGGCAGTGCCCTCTTCTGCCATTTCACTATACTCCTGGGGATTATTTTGGGGGCATTTTGAAAACTCTTTATTTTTAGGCTTTACTCCCCCCTCTTTCTTCTGTTGGGTTCCCTGACCACCGTTGTGGGTGTCTCCCCCCCCCCCCCCCCCATGTACCTTTTTGGACACTCTAGTACTAGCCCAGAGGTCTGCCTCCTCAGCAACCTTCCTGGAATCAGTCAGCTTACTGTCAGCTAAGTGCTGGCACAACTCTGTTAAGCAAGTACTGAGCACATGCTCTCTCATGATCAAATTGTACAACCCGACATAATCAATAACTTTGCTGCCCCTCACCCAGCCATTCAGTGCCTTGCTGGAGTAATCCACAAAATCTACTCAGGACTGGTTGAGGAGCTTCTAGCTGTCCCTCAACCTTTGGCAATACTTTCTGGTAGTCAGCCCAAATTTGGCAAGTAAGATGGTTTTCTTGGGAGTGTACCTGGTTTGGTCCACAACCTCTAAAGTTAGATGTGTGTCCCTCCCCAATATAGGCATGTGTTTACACAGTCCCACCCCCCAGTGCTCCTCAGGTACCCTGTGTACTTTCAGTACAACATCATAAGCAGAAAATCAATTATCAATGTCATCTCCCACCACATAACTGGGCACCAAGTCCTTGGGTATCAGAACCTTATTCTCTCCATCAGCTACTGGATGAGAGCTGCCACCATCACTGCTGGAATCAGAATGTCTAGCCTTGATCTCCACCTCCTTTAGCCTCGGTTCATGAGTCAACAAATGTTTTTTCTCAAGTAAGGTCCTTTCAGTCTCAGCTTTTTGTCTTCCCTCTCAGACTTTTTCTCCTCCACCTCTAACCACCATCTGCAACTTGGTTTCCCTCTCCTCCTTCCTCTCCCTTACCTCGTCTGGGGATAGGCCATGGGAGGATACACTGCTTCCTGCTCTACCAGGAGGTTTAAATACAGGGGATTCCCCCTCTTCTACTGCAGGTAGATCCTCAGAAGAGCCAGTCTCAGGCTCCTCCAATGCATCATTCTCTTTGGAGCGGGACTCTGCCCAGTCACTCAGGACCGTTTGAAACTCCACGGTTTCAACTAGAAAGTTGAACCACGGTGCAACTTTCTAGCTTGGGCACTTGCGTGTTGAAAATTAGTACGTTTTGGTGAACATTATCTGCGCCATCTTGCCTCTTCCCCTGATGCCACACTTTTGTCGTGCGCGCCCGCCATTTTTTAGATGCCCCGATCAGAGCGAACCCTTTTGCATGCTGCTGGCCCCTGACATAGCCCTTCGCCTTCACTAAGCCTGCACGCTGACCACCCCCTGCTTGCACCTGCCTTGAGTCATAAACCCCTCTTCGGCGCTGCTCTGCCCCAGGCCCTCATCCTGTTCCCAGCGCGACACCTCCCTGCTTCCCTTTCATGATCTCCGGCCCTTAGATGCAAACCCCTTTTTCCCTGTGTGCCCGTTTTGTCTTCCCCGTTCCCAGGCCGACACCCAGCTCTGCCGATACCATCCCTTGCCCCTCCCCGTACAATAGAAAGCTTCCCCCATCAAAGGATCCCCGGGTTGATCAAAGCCCCCACTCCATGAGATCCGATCAAACCCCCACATTCCGTGAATCGGCGGAATATCCAGCTGCGTGATACTCATCACCTGTTGTGACTAGGGTGGGGACTTCGACTGTAAATGTGTGTGGGAACGGGCTCAAAGGGAGTTCCGGGAATGTCTTTTTCATACATCAAAGCTTTAACATGAATGTGTAATGTACAATAAAGTCATAAACTTGTGTATAAGAGGCCAGGCCTCAGGGATGCAGTTAGAGCACCTCAGAACGATACCTTCTGTCCGTTTCGTTGTGTTCTCCTCCGGAGAGAATAAAAAACCTTGTTTCCTGCTTTCCAGTCTCCAGCGCCTGCCTCTTCATTGATTAAATAACTAGAGGGTCACAGAGGCAATACCGCCGGGCAAATATCGATTGCCCCCGACCCGCCTCAGGTTTTTACAATTGGCGTCCCAAGCGTGGGGCCCATCAGCGACTCGTGGATCCAGTGGGAGAGGTCCCGACGACAGAGTGAACGACTGCAACGATCGGGAGAGCTCTTGCCCAATAGACCCTCGTCTGGCAGCCGATCATCCGAACTTCACTAGTTCCGAACAGACCTCTCTCGAGTGATCTACGGTCCTGACTGGGGACCATCAGGAGTGCCGTGAGAAATACGAGAAAAAGAGGACGATCGGGCGCTGGATTCGGAAGACAAGAAACTGTCCACATGGTCCGGGTAAGGTCGTGTAATCACGACAAGTTGCGAAATAATTGCTTGATTGCTTGATTGTTTAAAAAATACTAGTATTGCTCCTTTTTTTATTTATTTGGAGATTCACTGTCTGCAAACGGAGAAACAACGGGCTCTCTCTTTGCAAACAGTGGAGGATAGGTAGGGCAGCAGCCGTGCTTATTTTTTCTCCCCCACTCAATAATCACTTGAAACTGAACTGTTGTTCGCAAACTATTGTTTCCTGGAGATTCCCTGTCTGCAAACAGGGAAGAGACCACCCTTTTTGCAGATAGTGAAAAGGGTAGGTAACGCAGATCTTTGCGGACCTACTTATTCTCCCCATTGTTATTTATTGGTCTTTTTTGTTATTTTGATCCATGAGGTATTCACTGCCTGCAAACAACGTAGAATAGAAATATTCTGTCCAGTCTTTGCACCTAGTGATAAGATAGGCAGTGCTGACTTTTTAGTCCCTCGTTACGAGCCGTCATGTCTGTCTTCTCCCCACTGATTAATAGCCTGTTTAGCCCGGACCGAGTATTAGAGGTGGACCATATAGCTCCACTAGAAGGCACCCCTAATAAGGACATGTTCATAAACTATGGATTAGTCACCATAGCCTATAATAAATTGTGGCACAGGTATACCGAAGATAGTCAAGACAAACAGTGGCCACTGGCAGGATCCTTTGACCTTGACAAAATAGAAACGTTAGAAATAGCCCTTCGAAATAATAAAACAACGCCGATTATGCTCGACAGTCTCGGTATGTGGCGCAGAGAGGCTATGCAACGACAGAGAAAAGACGAGGACAAACCAAGTAGAGAAATATACCGACAGGACAACCCCAGGACACCGCTACCCACAACTTATCCCCCGACACTATGCAAAAGACGACCAGACTTAGGGCAAAACCAATGCGCTTTTTGTAGGTATGTCGGACACTGGAAAGCCCAATGCCCGACTCTACTGAGCGTGAGTAAAGGCAAAGGGCCGACAAGAACGACAGACCGGCAGTACGAGAAAAAGCGCGAGACAAAGAAGAACCCGACTTACATAGACAGACCAGACAGAACCACCACGTTTGATTATGCCCGATGGCACAGATTTCGCCAGGACAATTTCAGCGGCATGCTCAAGTTCTCCTAGGTCGGGCAACGTCAAGACGGGAACCCAGCCTCGTTTCAAATTCACAGACGGAAAGAGATAATTATGACCAATAACTGTTTTATATTCGTCTTGGGTCTTTGTATGTCGTACTTGTACTGTCCCCCCCCCCCCCCCCGTCTGAGTTTGTGTGTATGTAATGTACAAATCTGCGTCACCCCTCTACACGTGTTTCCGTGTTACTCAACCTCTGTTAGCAGAAACTTAGCATAAAAACAACCTGAAAAGAAAGAAATGGTAAAACAAAATCCGTAGACCATTAATGAACTTGAACTTTTAATTTAACACAACAAACAAGGAATAATAACGGTAAACTGTAGAAAATGAAAGTCAAACAGAACATTCGCCTCCCCCCCCCCCCCCTCATTCTGGAACCTTCCAAAGTAGGGCAGGGTTACGGCTACGCCCAACCAACGGCAACCCATATAAGGCGGGCCCGGCCGCCAACTCTTGGTCAGGAAATCTTAACGTATGGGGGAGCCGGAGGAGAGGCAGGAGCCAGCAGCCGGGGCAGTTGTAGGTAGTCCCGCCACATGTCTCCTCGGCCAGCCGCAACGGGCCTGGATAGACTTAAGCAGTCCCGCCACATGTCCAGAGAAGAACGAGGCACCTCTTCCTTTTCTCTTCCGTCACAGCCGCAGCAGCCCTGGACGGCGGGATGTCCTGCACGTACCTCCACAACAATTTGTCCAAGTTGGGCTGGGAGGGAGAGGCGACGCGGACGAGCCTCTCCCACCTCCACCGATAGGAGGTTTCCCAGCCCCCGGCCCGACGCCGAACACCCCCAGTCAGGCGATGGTGCCAATACTTCCACAGCACCGAACACACCATGGTGGCACCCCAGTACTTGCGCAGCACCGAACGTGCAATGGTGGCCATACTCCCACAGCACCGAGCACAGGTCTTGGGGAACACCGGATGTGGAGAAACCTTCATGCGGGGCGATGAAAAGGAGCGGCCTGGAGTGCACCGGGAGAAGGAGACGATGCGAACCAGTCTCCCTCGCCCCCCAGGTGGGGGCATCACAGCTGCACCCCAGCCGAACGTCCCGCTTTCACAAAACAGAGACCTCTTCCGTTCACTCCGAAGGATCTCTCCCACTCTTGCAAGCTCGACGAGAGTGGCCCCTGTAGGGCCTCAAAATGGCGTCTGGGTCTGCTGGAAGGCGGGCCCCGGCCACTAGAGTAACTTTGACCAGCAATATAACTCGAACATTTGCCCCTTGGAGCACGAGCCCCCATCTCCGACAGCATCTCCGCAGCCTTAAAGATCCTACAAAGGTCCCCGGCGGAACCTTCGGCCTTTGCAGGCTTCCGGTAAGGGACGGCTGCCTTGATCGCCAACGAAACAAACATGACATTGCCACTCCTTCTGTTAGCATGAATTCTAGAACTGCCGAAAAGGACTCTGGTCCAAACTGCCAGTAATGGGAAACATTTCCCCCCTGATGCTGCTTCCGGACTGAGCCGGCCCGCCCAAAATGGCGCTGGTATCAATCGGAACTTACGAACACCTCGTGGTGTTCCTTCGCACTAATATAAACTTGATGTTCTAAGATTTTATATGATCCTTTGTACACTTGGCTAGAAAAGACTAGGAGAACTCGCTCGACGAACAGTACGAAAGGATCCCCGTTACAAATGTTGATTACAAATGTACAATGTATTATATTTTTATAACTGATGTAAACCTCATTTACGACGCTCACGTACGGTATGCATATAGGAAATCTGATTACCACTATTATGATTATGCTTCTAAATTATGAAAATAAATGCCCCCGAACCCCCAGCCAATTAATAGACGTTTTAGTCTCTTACAAATGAATGAGTAAAACTTTCCGATGTTTTTTTGCTGCAAACGACACCCCCCACTGTACGCACTTTAGCCATTGCCACGACCGGCCAAATACGACCGCACCCTCATAATCCTCATGCTGAAATGATTTTGCAAAATAAAGTTTTTGAAACTATGGACGGGTATTGCATGCTTTATTTTAAAAATATGGGGTCGGTGGGAAAGTTCTTTTCTGTGCACCCTACTCTGCTCTGGTTGCCCAGCCCTGGGGGACGGATCGGATCGACAACACGACACTCCGCCTTCAAAGTACGCGACTGACCCATGAACTCTCGCGTAGGGGAAGACCTTGACTTCCAAGGATGGGTAAAACGAACAGTGTAAATGAAGGAATGTAAAGGGAGGGTGAAATGAAATAATGTAAATGTTATAAAGTACAACGTTCCAAAGTACCAGGGAACGGAGCTGACCCAAGAACCGAAGAACCTTAGAACGCCACAGCGTTGAAAGAGGTTTAAGGATCCCGATAGTGAGATACATCCTTTGACTAGATACCTCGCACTAGGCACCTCTGGTTTCCTTTTTTACGTTTCCCCGCCCACGACCTATATGGACACACTACCCCCCCCCCCCCCCCCGACTCCAGAAACCATATCCCCGGGGACCCTGCCCCGAGGAGGAAAGACGAGTAAGAGGTAAGTAAAGGACTTATGAATCCATGTATTTGAATGTGCGCGAACGCTGTCTCCCCCACCCCTTTTTTCCTCCCTCTGCAGGTTACATCAGAAATTACAGCCGAGGTGTGGCGAAGATCCGAAGCCTTGCCATGTCTAATACACGAAGCGGACTAGCGCCGCAAGGTGGTGTCTAAGCACGCCTGCAAACTACTCACGTATCGAACAAACCCGAAAAATTAGCACAACCTGATAAAAAGTGATCACCCTTAAACCAGACTGGACGAATGAACCCATGTCACGTATGATGCGAAACTATGAGGGAATGTGTGTGTGTGACTGAGGCGTCGACCCAACTGGTCGAAGGACCGAGAATGCGAGAAGTGCGACAACATGGTACCTCCTTTCTTCTTTCCTTTTTCTCAAAGCACGTCCCCTCTACCCTGTCTAATGCTCAAACTGCATGATTACAAGATCCTAACGCAGACCCGTGAATGCCCTTTACTGCGTAATGCACTAAATAGCCTTTCTTGAATACACTGCCACCCTCTCTGTTGCACGTGTACTATTTAGCCTGCCGTTACGCTCTCTCTCTCTCTCTCTCTCTCTCTCTCTCTCTCTCTCTCTCTCTCTCTCTCTCTCTCCCTCTATTTTTTTTTACTCCCACTCTTCCGAGTGATTAGCCCCGAAATTGGCAGACTGCCACCCCTAGCACACCACCTAATTGGCTTCAAATACCGTCAGTATTTGCACAAAAACTTGTCTTTAATACAATCACCCTGAGACCGCGTCATTACCTCTCCTTTTCCGCTAGAAGCCAATGAACCGAGGTTGGGCCGTAAGGGAAAGGACAGGTAAGGCGACAGAGGTTCCCTAATCTGGCCCGAAATAAGGGAACTACAGGTCAACGGCTCCTATGGTATAAAACAAGGACCTCAGAATACGCGACCCTCCCCTCCCCGAAATGTCGCAATACCCAAAAAAAAAAAAAAAAAAACGGAAAAATGATCACCCCTGTTACCTCCCCTGTATCAGCCGCCCAAAAACTGGAATTATGAAACTACCCCTCATTTCCGGTTGTGAGAGATGGGTCGATTTATGCCCTTACCACAAGTTTCCTATGTCCCTGGTTGTTTCCCATAAAACCCCTGTCCTTCCTAATTAAGTAATCGGGCTGTAAAAGGTTACGTAGGATCCAGAATGATGTTTTACAAGGTTAACAGACTAGTCCAAGGTAAAGAAATCATCAAAATGAACCCCGTAGTAGTTGAAAAGCAGGATGCATCAATAGAAAGGAAATGTTTAGCCATGTTCGTCTCCCGGCAAAATACCTGCGTAGTAAATAATTGTAAAGGAAAGTCATAGTAAATCCAACAAGCCCGTCTCCGGTCATTCATATGCCAGTTGTGAACACCAATATAACGGGCATTTTCATTCTTTGCCTGGAGCTGGGAGAGAAATAGACTTTTTGATTATCTTCATCTGCAAATTCTCTAAAGACTGTCTTTTCAAACTTGTTTAAGGGTACTGCTGTTGGAGGAGAAAAGGACCGGATGTGGGAGCACGAGGCCTGACTGCAGACTAAGGAACACCTGCGACATTAGCCAAGGCGAGACCACGACAGAAAAGAGCTGCAGGACGAGGCACTGTTTTCGACAACATGAGAAGCAAGGGTCGACCTAATGCCCCTGCTCGATGTCCAGTGTCTGTCGACAAGTCCCCGCTCTCTGAATTCGGTCACACGCTCGCCTATTGGAAGTCTCTCGTTCCCCTAGTTTGTTCCTAATTTGGCCTTGCTCCATCCCCCTTTTCCTCTGACCTACCCTATGGACTGTTTTGAACACTCTTCTTCCATCTGAACTTTCTGACAATCACCTCAAAGGACACAGGGCGAAAGGGACCTTTCCGACCAGGAACGCGAGGAAAGGGTCGTGCCCTGCAACGCAGAACTTAGAACCGAGCTGGACTCGTAGCTCCACCGCCGGTGCTCAACAGCGCCAACGAAAGGCAGCAAAGAACATTTGACATCCCCAATCGCCGTTTCTGCTAGACCTCATTTCTCTCCCAGCCGCCCTTGTATTGATCATGCTCCAATCCGAACCTGATATATATATGTAATAACCTGCCAGTATGAAATATGCTTGCTGCTCTCGCTACAAAATCGTTTTTGTATTGCATTCCTATGACTTTCCTGCTAAACAAATTGATCAAAGTTTATCAAATAGGCCCACCTCCTAAAAACTAGAAATGTTAAAAATGTATTGTTTACAACTCTTTTCCTCTAGGGTTCCTACCGTTTTCGTTCTTATGCCCACCACAATAGAACCGAGTAGAAAATGAACCAGCAAGATGTCTTGAATATGTTAAAGGGAGGACTGTTGAAAATTAGTACGTTTTGGTGAACATTATCTGCGCCATCTTGCCTCTTCCCCTGATGCCACACTTTTGTCGTGCGCGCCCGCCATTTTTTAGATGCCCCGATCAGAGCGAACCCTTTTGCATGCTGCTGGCCCCTGACATAGCCCTTCGCCTTCACTAAGCCTGCACGCTGACCACCCCCTGCTTGCACCTGCCTTGAGTCATAAACCCCTCTTCGGCGCTGCTCTGCCCCAGGCCCTCATCCTGTTCCCAGCGCGACACCTCCCTGCTTCCCTTTCATGATCTCCGGCCCTTAGATGCAAACCCCTTTTTCCCTGTGTGCCCGTTTTGTCTTCCCCGTTCCCAGGCCGACACCCAGCTCTGCCGATACCATCCCTTGCCCCTCCCCGTACAATAGAAAGCTTCCCCCATCAAAGGATCCCCGGGTTGATCAAAGCCCCCACTCCATGAGATCCGATCAAACCCCCACATTCCGTGAATCGGCGGAATATCCAGCTGCGTGATACTCATCACCTGTTGTGACTAGGGTGGGGACTTCGACTGTAAATGTGTGTGGGAACGGGCTCAAAGGGAGTTCCGGGAATGTCTTTTTCATACATCAAAGCTTTAACATGAATGTGTAATGTACAATAAAGTCATAAACTTGTGTATAAGAGGCCAGGCCTCAGGGATGCAGTTAGAGCACCTCAGAACGATACCTTCTGTCCGTTTCGTTGTGTTCTCCTCCGGAGAGAATAAAAAACCTTGTTTCCTGCTTTCCAGTCTCCAGCGCCTGCCTCTTCATTGATTAAATAACTAGAGGGTCACAGAGGCAATACCGCCGGGCAAATATCGATTGCCCCCGACCCGCCTCAGGTTTTTACATGCGGAACCAGCCAGAGACATGATGAAGGGCACGGATCAAAAATGCAAATCGGGGAAAAATTAAGGAAATTCAATGGTCTTAGCTGTGGAAGGGTAGTGTACCCATTGCGATTATATGGCACTGCACAAACACAAATTCTATCCTCACGAATGATGACCAATGTTAGAAATCAGGTTTCTAGTTGGCAGAGGTATGGAACCTGTACAAGTAGAGACGACAATCCTAGTCAGGGTAAGTCACAACACAATCCTAAATTATCCAGTACTCACCTCCTGGTAGGGTGGCACAGGGCAGGATTAACTTAGAAGGAATGTGTAAAGTATTTGTGCAGTAACTTATACAACAATACAGTAAATATTCCAACATAAAGACTCCACAACGGTTTTAAAAAATAGGGTTATTTATCTGAATAAAACAGGCCCAAAACGATAAAATTCCACCAACAAGTCAAGTTATTGAATGTTGAAGAAATAAATACAATAAAGCGATTTGCAGTCGGTAGCGCTAAAAAGATTATTTCAGGTCGCGAGGGACTGGTGCAAATCCAAAGTTCAGGCTGACAGCAATGGAGCGCGGGCTGGCTACAGGGAACGGCTTCGGCCCGCTGAACACATACCTGGGATCCTAGGTCACAATCTGCACAGCAACGCTTTGCGTTGTCCGGCATTAGTTCCGAGATGCCTTGCAAGGCTTTGCATCATCAGGTGCTGGTTCCGTCGAGCTGTCAGATGTGGCAAGGCTTTGCAGGGCTTCAAGCTACGTGGCGTTGGATTTGGCAGAAACTCTACTGCAGAACCCACTTCTGAGGCCCAGAACTTTGTAGTAGGCACCTCAGGCAAATGTGGGGCTCACAGAAGTCAGACTCCGGTAGCACCAGTAGAACTGCAGGAAGTCTTTTGTATCCCTAAGACTTCAGAAACAGGAGGCAAGCTAACAAGCCCTTGGAGATCACTTTGGAGGGAAGGCAGAGCCTAGCTCTCCTTCCAGCAGAGTAAGAGAGCAGCAGACAGCAGGGCAACACGCTGAAACACAATCCTTCTAGAAACACAGAGATTCGGTGTATGTCCAGATGGGTCTGATTTGATGGGGCCAGAGACCCAGTACTTTTCTCAAATGGGCCTTTGATGTGAGGGAAACTTCAAAGAGTGGTTTTGAAGTGCACAACTACTCCTTTCAAAACAGTCCTGTCTACCAGATTATCTACGGGGATCAGGTCATTTAATTTGATGTCCTTGTGTGAACCCCCTATCATTCTGTCTGCCCAGACCGGCCATAGGAATGCAGATTGATGCCGATGGGTGCGGCCACCCCTGGCCACCCCTGGCCTTTCTGTGTTTATGGCTGTCTGGGAAGAAGGCACGAATGGGACTTATACAACCTCTCATATACCCACTCACACACCCACACACTCATTCATGGATGCATACAAGTACTCACACAACCACTCACTCATCCATAGAGCCATTCACATACCCACTCATTCACTCATACAGCCACTCACACAATCACTCACTCACCCATACAGCCACTCACAGAGCCACATGCTCAGCCATTCAGCTACTCACACACCCACGTATTCACCTATACAGCCACTCACACACCCACGTATTCACCCATACAGCCTCTCCACACAGCCACTCACTCACCCATACAACCACTCACACACTCACTCACCCACAGGCACTGGTGGTAAAAGACAGCCAGTTTAGGGGTGTGTAATGGCAAAGGGTGACAAAGGTAATTTTAAGGTTTATGAGTGGGTAGTGGCGAAGGGTGGTAAGGATGATTTTAGGGTTTGGGGTAGAAAGGGTAATATTAAAGTATTTAGGTTGAACTAAAAGTGCCGAAATAAAAGATCATGCACTGACATACCTCTTTGGATTGCGATATAAGTCCGGGTTCACTTTTCTGAAGTTGAGTACTAGCCTAAAGTTGTGAATGGTAGAATGAGTGTAGTGAGGGGGCAGGAAGTTCATTGCCTTATCTTGTTGAATGAAAAAGAGAAGGTTATGTATTGCAATACATTTTAAAACTGTATGGAATTAGGCCTTTACCATAGCTTTGAATTCCAATTGATCTTGTGATGAAATACACATCTTTTAAATAAATTAATGTTTAAAAGTTTTCAATAACAAGTCTTTTACCAAAGCACAAAAGAAATATTGCTTTGTTAGACCCTAGAAAAAGTCAATGCAATTGTTATAGAGAAGAAATACGGGCAAAGTGGGGGTTGATTCTGTTTGTATTGCAAAACCTACTAGTGAGCCTTACCCAGGAGCACTGGAGAAGTGACTACAACTCAGTTCATCATAGGTCTGAGAAACACCTCATCCCTGACTGCTTTCTCAGAGATATACTCAACACTTTCATTCCGATCTCGGAAGTAGTTCAGGCGAATGTAAACTTTAAAATTAAAGCTGTTTAATGGCTGCAGTAAAATAGATATTTTCACCAGAAACAATTATAAAATGTCATGTCTTTTTTCCATCAATAACAGTGATTAATTTCACTTTAGTAAATTCGCAAGTCATAATTCAGCAGAATCTGGAAGCAATTACACGTAGATCTTCTCAATCACGAAGGTGCCACACTCCAGTCGAGATGTGTGATATTCACAGACTGTACAAGCAGAACCTCGTTGCCCTTGAATTCAGATCGCTTGGGCCATTGATGTGGAATATATTGTTTACTTTTGAATTTAATACCCCTTAGGAAGCCCTGGGGTATGTGATCTGTCCAGCAGCAGATCAGACTACGACAGGCCACAAGAGACAGTCCATGTGAGGGCATCCTCTTCCAAGGGCTGAATATCTTCCTCACGAGCCCCCGCCTTTGGACCCAAATCAGTATGATGGAGGCTTTCAAATGCATGTTGTCACAGGATGAGCCTCACAGGACACAACGCACACTGGTCACTCTTCATAGTTTGCTGGTTGCCTGAGCCACTTTAGAACTACTTTTTCTGTTCAGCGATTGGCAGATGAAAGATCCAGCTTCCAGCACTTTCTTCAGATCCACACCCTTCCCGGAAGAAAATCAAAACACGAGAAGTTAGACCAGAGAAATAGGAAGCTTTAGTTTACACTAAAGCAAGATGGCAGGGAAACAAACAGAGATGTGCACTGTAGTACCACGGACGGTGTGTCACAAATACTGCTTTGGTAAAGTGTGGTTGGTGCATGCCTTTACGTGTGCCTGTGTTGTGGATTGCCTCTGTGTAATAGTGCAATGAACAGGCTAAAAAAATTCTAAACATTGAGCTAAACTGGCAGTATTGTGTGACCAGGCGAGTGTGAGCATGTCAATGTGTGTATGCCATGCCTGGGTGCTGCTGATAAATCCCATTTCTGAAGCCCCTGGGTCTTAGACATGGTTCACACAACCTTTATCTCTGTGAACCCTAGGTCTCAGAGATGAGCCACACATTAAGCAGACAGAGCTATGATGACTGTAATCTAGAGTGACAGTGCTGTGTGACCAGGTGAGTGCGTTCCACAGGATTCAAGAGGTAAGAGTTTTACTCACAGTGTGGATTCCGAGCCCATGAAGCATGTACACTACATCCTCTGTTGCAACATTGCCAGATGCCCCTTGTGCATAAGGGCAGCCTCCAAGGCCAGCCACAGAAGAATCCACCACACTCACCCCCATCTGTAAGGCAACGAGAGAGAATGAATTGTGAGGACCAAGGAGAGATAGGTGCAGTATGCACAGCATGACTTTCGACATAGCCCAAATGCATTCTTACAGCTCACAAAAGGCCCCAGAACAGTGCTGGATTTTTAGTTCTGGATTTTCGGCCAACAGCAGGAAGCATGTTGGGACAGTGGGACGTCTGGTTGTAGGCCCACATTTATACCTGGAGAAGTGAAACTGAAAGTCCCATTAGTGCTCTTGTTGAAAGAGGGACTAGCTGATCACCACCTCCATGACAAGGGCCAGTTGCTATCCTTGCTTTTTTATTACTAAAACATGTAAATTGGCGAAGAAGTCGAGGTGTCGGCTACATGCTGAAAGTAATTAGTTATATTTTAAGTAAAACAACTGCACTAAACATACTTTTGCCCCATTTTAGGTTGTGTTTACAAGTGGAAATAAACCTCTGGGCCAAAAACAGTCAGTTGCTTTTCACTAGCTCCTTCTGATCCCCTTGCCCTCTTTATCAGTCGAATATAATTTACCGTTTTTCTCTAATAAAGAACTATAATCAAGACAACCCCATTCCCCTTCTTACCCACTCCCACCTATTACATGTCAATACTGTTAAAGATGCTGTACCCAAAGCGTCAGAACTGAAGAATGAACAGAACTCCAATTACGACGCTTGACATTTCAATGAAATCAACATAATTAGTCAGCGGCTACTGATGGGTTAATAAGCTGCACTTCTGATATCACTTTTAGGAGAAGTCTCCCTCTAGCTGGTCCAATGAATGAAACATTTAAAAGCTTTTGCTTGGGTTAGTTATCAGTGTACGGTCTGAAACAAATCTGGCTATAAACTGTAACTCCTAGGTCGTTTTCCACAATCATTAGTCCTGGCTTTGGTACTGGTTGGGAAGTAGATTCCAGTGATACCAGTAACAGAGATGAACTGTTGTGTCCTTTAATTCTTCTCAGTTTGTCCTTGTTTTCTGTGAGTGCCCCAAAGGACAGTGTAGCACAGCAGCCCTTACCTGACATTTACTTTATAATATACAGAATTTGATCTTTAATGGCCTTGGGAAGCAATCTGACAACAATGTAACTCATTGAAAACCTATTGGTAATAATGAAGATTGGTCAGTGTTCAATGATACAATTAGATTTAGAGCATTTAAAGGGGGACACAAACAAATAGCTTCTGTAGATAATAGAAATGTTACAAATTAAAAATGTGCCTCTGTTAAAGGAAACTGAAAGTCAGACTCGGATGTAAAATTTGAGTGACTCCGAAACTGCCGAGCAAAGCTAAATGATCCTTAGTACCAGGACCAGATGGACTGGGGACCATGTTACCCAAAGCCAATATTAAATGGTTCGCTAGCATTCCTTTAAGAGTATTCATCCAATGTTTAGTACAAGGGAATATTCAGAGATTACTGAGAAGCAGCCATATATGACCTATTTATAAAACAATGTCTAACAGCCAGAGCTTTATAGAATGATTCCCTTTCTAGATAATGTTGGGAAACCATTTTTACAATGGATCATTCTTGACTTTAAAAAAATCGACAGAAATGTTCCCGAATGCCCACCTATGGAGACACTATAATCCGTTCATGGCACTTTCTTGGCATGGCTTAAAGGTGAATTATTAAACAGTATACCAAATGTGGTAACGCCTTGAGGATTGCTTCATCAATTTGTTTGTAGCGTTTGATTAAACTGATCAAAGTAAGCTGTGGATGAAAATACAGAATCAGAAAGCCAGATATTATTTCAATTATAGCATTTTAATATTCCGGGACCGGGGCTCTACTTTGTTTGGAAATGGAGAATATATATATTGAGGTTATACTTATAAAAAAGGTTTTAAAATGGGAGTGCATCCTACTAACATTTCTTTTTTATTTATAGTTACTAACCTAGCAAATGTCCTTTAACTAACAGGAGTACTTACTTAAAGCTAGGTAACCTATGCCCAGCATTGAGTAACGTAGACAATGTATTACTAATGCCTAAAGCTCTGTATGGTTTGCAACAGTCAAAGCAATACAGGATTACTTAATGGTAAATGGTTTAAACCATCAGCTCTGAGAAGACCAATATAGCTGCCATGTTTACAAGGTCCATACGAGAGTAGCGGTTTCAACCCAACATGGCAGGCTAATCTCCCAGGAACCTAGGAAACTTGGAAGAGCTGGCCCATGATTGAAAAAATTAAGAAGGGTCCTGTTAAAATGAACTGTACTTGTGGGTAGAATGTCAGAAGTCACTCAAAATGTAAAGATCTATGCATCCATCAAAGGTAATCATGTGATGTTAAAATAATTTCAGACTTTTGGTTGAATCTCTTTGAAACCAATTGTAAAAAGAAATCTTTAAGCAAACGGTGACAGGCACTGCCACCCATGATGCTCAGACCATGGGATTTAGTCATTTACTAACATTTAGCCATTAATGCTTCATGATAATTTGAGGCTAAGGGCCAGATGTATGAAGGCGTTTTGCGATTGCAAAAGGTCAGATTCGCAGACTCTGGCCATTTTCGCCAGTAAAAAGGACTTGTAGTATGTAAGAAACACAAATTGCAATTTAGTAACACGTTACTGAATCACAATTGAGTTTGAGACTACAGACAATCACTATTTGGAAGGGGCGTGTTTAGTGCATCCCGTCCATATATTGATTTGGAATGGTATTTGCTAATGTTTTGCAAATGAAATTCGGGCGCAAAATATTACTGTTTTACTGACTACTGAAAGGTAGTGGTGAGGCATACGCAAGAAGCCGATCCCTTCCCTTTTGTGAATGTTGTTAAAAACATTATTTAAGACTAGGCAGTGGCCCGATGGACCATTGCCTAGTCTTTAAAAATGCTTGTAAAAAGTTTCATTTTTTTTTTATTCACAGCCTATTTTCCCTTAAGGAAAACAGCCTGTGTTTAATAAAACACACAAATGATTGCTTTATGTAAAAGCAATCATGGACATGGTTGTAACCTATCTCATTATTATTCATGAGGCAGGTTGAATTGCGACCCACTATGATTCCGTATTTTTCGGGACTGACCTATTAGTACATAAGTTGGGTTGCAAAATACCACACTTGTAACAAAAATACTAGTTGCAGATTGCCATAGGTGCTTTGTACATCTGGATCGAAGTTCTGAGGCATTGCCTTAAGTTAAAAGCATAATACTCGGTGAACTATTGTTCATCTTGGACTTGGGAGTTTAAGCAGTACACCTAAATATCTTTGATGGAGCTCAAAGTTGAAAATGTGTATGCAGAATGCAATGTGCGTGATATACAAAGTATAAAGGCACTACAGTGCTGTAAGCAAGAACAATGTTGCAATATCTAAGAAAATTGCTAATAAAGATCAGGTCACTATGGAAGTCATTGGGGATTTTTAGTAAAGGTGAATAATGCTATGCAGAGTGTGCAAAACGTGTTACATTTTAAATCATTGTCAAAATGCTCTCACAAACTGACTGACTTATCTCACCAGACCTTTGCCAGTAGAGTTGTTTAAATCACCGATCAAGCTTCCGAGGTCTATCCCCCTCCAAAGGAAGGCAGTGTGTGCAAGTAGAGGCACTATCAGTGTGGCAGTAGATGTGATCTTGGTCTCTCTCTGTGGTGCATACAGTGTCCAAGCCTCTGAAGGGGCTTAAGGGCACCAGGAGGGCTGGTGAAGTCAGTGTACCTATTCTCATGGGGACATTCAGGCAGCCAGCACTCAAGAGCCATTGCCTGCAGTCTCAGTTCAAAGCCTGTCCATGTGCTTAATTCTATAGGATCACAGGAGTTTACTGCATGTTTGGATTGCACTACTACTACCTTTCCTCCCTCTGCCAAAGACTACCATAGAGCCCTGCAAGATCTGATAGTTACTTTATCACTCTATAATGTGACTGCACACAATTTGCCTCATGCTCTCAGCAGCTTAAGGTTTCATTCTTCTAGCAATCGTAAGCTGGTCCAGCAACCAAGGAACCCATCTGCTGGAGCTTTAAGATGTCAAACAAAGTTTAGACGTCAACACACATCTCTGCCATGACTTTCCTCTTGCAAGGCAACAGAACAACCACGTTTACAAAGTCAGTCAAAGAAGGCAGGTGGCAGAAACCCCAGAGTTGATGAGGCTCCACATTCACTAGATAAGATAGTGCAGTTTAGGGATCTGTTAGAGAGGTACCATTACCCTGGTTGAGGGAAAGTAAAGGTTTGGAAGAAAATGGAAAAGTCTGTTGTGCTACATGATGTTTCCTAGGATGTCACCATGAGGATGGTCTATTCAAGACTGGTTTTCCGGAGGCTACCCAAGAAGTAGAACTCACACAAAACCGCGGTCATCAGAAAGAGGGTTAAGTACCCACAACAAAGTAACCACAAACATCCAGCCCTAAATGTAATAATGTGAACCGAAGCTCTTCTGACCCCTATCACCCGCTTCTGATCCCAGCGAATGAGCCTCTCCTACACCTCCTGTCCACCACATTCACTCCTGCATTGACCCCCTCTGAACTCTTTTGACATCTCACTATGACCACTTGCTGTCACACTTCTGAGGCTGCCTGCTCGGACTTGAAACCTAATGTCTTTGGCGTCAAGTACGACAAAATTGTTCTTTTTTTAAATATTACACCCTACTCATTCAGCAGTCCGATGTGTACTATTGTGCATCACAAAAATGGGTTTGAGTTATTTTTGTATATATTTTACAGCTGTGATGATCAGAAGAGGAGTCTAAATAGCACTACCTTGGTTGACTTGTATACTCCGTTAGCCCCAGTTATTAGTAATGTCATTCTCATCAAGCTGTCTTAGTGTCTGCTTAAAATGGGTCTAAATGGCTACATAAGCAAATACCTTTGCACAAGGGGGTGTGAATTCTAAAGTATAGGTTCTGCTACCATACTCGCAAAATAGTGACAGCATGCAAACGATAATCCTGCCTTGATGTATGATGGGCGAGTCCCTAAAATAAATAAGAGTACTTTTATTCTTCTGTTGTCCTCAGAAAAGGGATTTGAAAGCGCCGCCTTGACCCAAGTCAAATATGAAGTGCAATACAAATACTACTCTTTGCAAGGAGGTTTGGAGCATTTGAAGGCATCAGAATCATCTTTGGTTACCTGTAAGGCAATGAGGATGTTGGCAAGAGCCTGTCCATAGGTATCATGGCAGTGAACAGCGAGCGCCCCCACCGGCACCTCATGCATGACTGCTTCGAGCATCTCCTGCATGCCGCCAGGAGTCCCTACACCAATGGTGTCACCGAGCGAAATCTCATAGCAGCCCATGGCGTACATCTTTTTAGCTACCTAACAATAAAAAATAGTAAGATGAAGAGCAATAAAAGTAGTGAATTAAATTACACAATCAGTAACACAATATTCTGTGCAGAATGGGTAAAACATTATCCCTCATTAGAATACAATGAATTTATTAGATGAAAAAATTACTTACCTTCAATACCACCTTTTCTGGTACAGACTCTATCTAACACTATACTCCTCACCTTAGAATATTTCCCAAGTGTCAGACTGGATCCCAAAAAAACTTTGAAGCAGAAGCCTGCGTGCTGGACTATGGCACCTGCAGCTTGGCATCATCATCGTTCAAACCAGATGTGACATGCATGGACCTATGAAGGCACCACCCTTGTGTGCTGACATTTGTTGCTTTCGTGCAGGCATGCAGTCAAAACTACATTCGTCTTATTCAGTGTGCAGGTACCTAAAGTAGGATCTTTTTTTAGGGGAAAGGGTCTAGTTCACAGAGAGGGAAGGATGGACAGGTCGGTGAAGAATCTGTAATTAGATAGAATCTCTATCCAGAAAAGGCGTTACCAAAGGTAAAGGACTTGTTCTTCTGCTAGTGATATCTAACCACAGATTCCTCACCCTAAAATAGATACAATAGAAGTATCTCCCGGGTGGTGGATCTGTGAACGGGCTCAAAACAAAAAGTCATGCAGGACTGAACCGCCTGTTGCGCTGGACCTGGCTGTCCAGACATTAGTGCTTTGTGAACGTATGGAGGGATGCCCAAGTGACAGCCTGGCAAATGTTGAGGACAGGCACTTTGTTTGTTAATGCAGTAGTAGCAGTAGCTTTGGTTCTGGTTGAATGAGCCCACAAGATCTCAGGAGACTGTTTCTTAACTAAAGTGTAGCAGCTCGTAATGGAGAGCATGATCTAGTGGGACATGGTCCTTTTCTGCACCGCTCTGCCTTTCTTCACAAACTCGAAGATTTGATTGTCTAACCTGTGGTGTTTTGTCTGATCAATAAAGAAACTCCGAGCCCTTTTCGGGTCCAGGCGATTGAAACACTTCTCCTCTTTAGAAGGGTAGGTGAAGCGAAGAACGTCATTAGGGTGATGGTATGACTAATGTGAAAAGGGGTCACAGCCTTCAGTAAGAAGAATGCATAGGTCTGGAATACCAACTTGTTCGGATAGAAGGTAGCATATGGAGTGAGCCTGAATCTTGCATACCCTCCAGGCCAATGTTATAGCCACTGAGACAACAGCTATGCATGGGTTCAAACAAGGAACACATGAAGGTCAAAACCAAATTCAAGCTCCACTGGGGCAGGAAGGCTGTTAGTTACGCCCAAAGCAAGATCTTGCAGAACCTAAGACATCACAAACAAAACCTCAGACAATTTGGCATGAAGTGGGTCTACCTGTTTGGGTGTGCGCCAGGCAAAGGTCAAGAAAAACAATATTGAAGCCCTTTAAGGAAATGCTTGCCAACTAGAGAGATAAACAAGGAAGGCTGATCAGGCAATCATAGGAAGGCTGATCAGGCAATCATAATAAAGCTGAAATAGCTGACAGATAGCAAAGCAAGAGCTTGCAGAGCCTAAGATAACACAAACAACAAAACCTCAAACAATTTGGCATGAAGTGGGTCTTCCTGCTTGGTTGTGCGCCAGGCCACAAACTTGTCCCAAAGGCTGGCATATTCAGATTTGTTAGAGGGATGCCTGGCTGCCAAAATAGCATCCACGACCTCGGGAAGATGTAAAAAAAAAAACTCAGACAAGTTGTCATGAAGTGGGTCGAACTGTTTGGTCACACAATAGGCAACAAACATGTTCCAATGGCAGGCACATACAGATTTGGTGGGACAACTGGCTGCCTAAATAACTTCCACGACCTCAGAAGGGAAGGCAAAATCACTCAACTGCTGCCGCTCAATCTCCAAACATGGAGGTGGAGGGAGCGTAGGCTCAAGTTCAGAACGCAGCCCTGCTTTTGCGACAGGGGGTCCTCCTGAAGAGGTAGCCTGATCGGAGGACAGATTATTATTATTATTATTATTATTATTAAATTAAATTTATAAGGCGCACAGATACCAGGAGGTTTCCCGGCACACAGGACAGAAAGCAGGCAGAAACGGACAATCTAGTTACTGATTGAAAAGCCAGGTCTTGAGGCCTTTACAAAACATTTTGTGGCAAATTTCGTGGCGAAGTGGGGAAGGTAGAGAGTTCCACAGTGTTGAGGCAAGGTACGAGAGTGTGAATCTAGGGACTATGAAGTTGGCTTTGGACGCTGAACGACGTAGACGTGAAGGAAGTTAAGACTGAGCTAGAGAGCATAGATAGCGGGGAGCAGTACCCAACTTGATCTTATGCATATAGCATAAAGCCTTACACATTTAGTCCGTTGTTCAATCTTGAGCCAGTGAAGATCACGCAAAATGCCTGTGACGGAAGAAGTTTTCTGTACCTGGCAAAGTAGCCTGGCTGCAGAGTTCTGCACCACCTGCAGTTTACGTACTTACTCCCTATTAGCTCCTAGATAAAGGACTTTGCCATAGTCAAGCCTTGACATGATTAGGGCCTGGATGACTGTTCTCTGCGAAGATTCGGGCAGCATCCATAATATCTTGCGGAACAATTTGAGGATCATAAAGCAAATAGAAGTGGTCTTTGCTACTTGCTGCTTCATCGTCAGCTGATCATCAATCATTATGCCCAAATTGCGTACCGTCTGTACCGGTTTGGGAAGTTCACCCATGTCAGGTGGCCAGTGGTGCGGGCCCCAGAGATCATTCTCCCTCCCCATGATCAGAACCTCCGTCTTTCCTCCGTTTAGCTTTAACCAGTTAGTGTGCATCCAGTTAGCGATTTTATACAGCCCTAGCTGTAGGGAGGAAATACTGGGTTTATCTTTTGCGGATAGAGAAAAGAGAAGCTGGTTATCATCTGCGTACGAGAAGATTGACAACCCAGCCTCTTCCGCAATGGAAGCTAAAGGGCTAACGTAAAGATTAAATAGCATGGGGCTAAGTATAGATCCCAGAGGCATTCCATGAGGAAATGCATCGGTCCTGGAGCAAGCCGATGAAGAGAAGACCTGAAAAGTCCTGTTGGTGAGAACATTTTTGATCCACTCAAGAGCTGATCCCACGATTCCTATTCACATGTTTTTCAAGGATTTTTGAAAAAAACAGGGAGTAGGGAAATTGGGCGGAAGTTGGAGGGCTCAGTCGGATCCGCATTTGGTTTCTTCAAAAGAGGGAGAACCATTGCGTGCTTCCATTCTGCAGGTAAAGTAGCTTCTCTTAGTGAAGCATTAAGTAGATCCATAATGATACTTAATGAGGAGACATCAAGTTTCTGAAAATTATTGACTGGAAATGGATCATTAGGGGAGCCTGATTTAAGACTATTTAAAATGGAACTAAAAGAAGAAGGGTCTAAGGTTTGCCAGTTATCAATTTTACTTGTGAATGCTGAATCAGAGATCCTGACTTGGCTGATGCAGTCAGAAGTGGGGAATAAGTTGTTGAGTGCTGTTCTTTTTTAATAGTGGACGACTTAAGTTCTGCATGGATCTTTTCTACCTTTTCGATGAAGAACTCAGCAAAAATTTCCCAGTGCGCCTCATCACGTAGCGGGGGTATCGTTTGGCAAAATGCTCCTGAGAGATCCCCAACTGACTTTTGCATCATTTTGCACCGATGCGATAGATTTGTTCACGTATTCCGCACGCGCAGCTTTACATAGAGAGTTGTATACTCTCTTTGCGGTTTTATAGCACTGCTTGGATTCTGAGGCATAGTCCTTCCTACAACATCTCTCTAACGCCTTACATTTAGTTTTTTAAATTTTGAGTTTTTCGGTAAACCAAGGAGCTGGAGGGCGGTGATTATTTAATTTCTTCAATGAGATGGGAAGGCAGGTGTTTACAGATGTCATTAGCCAAGTGTGGATGGTGGCTGTGTCCGAGATTTGAATGGGGGACAAATTAGGAATATTGCTCTCCAAGTGTTGATTAAAAGAGTCCATATCTAATTTCTCCCAGTTTCTGCTCCTAGCTTAAGGTGCGAAAGTGACCGAATTATCAGTCTGTGAGTCAAGCACCAGCTTGAAATTAACTAAAAAATGGTTGGACCAGAGTAAAGGCAGAGCTTTTTGGCTGTGCACATTGGGTAAGTTTGAAAATATGGGGTCCAGCAGGTGGCCACCCCTGTGCGTAGGCCCCGAATTACGAAGTAGTATATTCATGGCTTCTAGGTCAGAAATCAGGCTGGAGCCGATCTTACATGTAGGATCTTTAAAATGAATATTAAGATCCCCCATGACAGTAAAATTGGCTGTGTTAAGTAAAAAAGGGGCAATGATGACAGGAAAGCGTGCTGCCCATGGCCCTGCTGCACCTGGAGGGCGATATACCAGGAAGCTGGTCAGAGTGAACTGAGGATTAAGGAGTGATCTGAAGAACCATGCTTCACAGCCTTCGGAGGGTAAAGTCTCCCATTTACCCACACATAGTCATTTTTGAAGATAATTGCGATATCGCCACCAATTTTATCTCCTCACTCTTTCCTGACAATAGTGTAAGTTGGCGGTAAGGCCATAGCAATATCAGGACCGGAACTTTCGTGTAGCCATGTTTCTGTGAGGAAAATAGCATCCAGCTGAGGTTGGGAATTATGAAGAAGATCAAAGATATCCTCTTTATGTTTGGCTAGGGATCTACAATTAAGATTAGAAAAGGTGAACTCATTGGGTCGTGTTTTTACTATTCTACTCCCTGAAGATAATTGTTGAATGGAGTAGGGCTGAATGGCCGTATTCTGCCTCTGTGGTTTCTTGTATGAAGGAGTGCAGGTAAATTTACAGCAAGTGCAAGATAAGATGGGGAAAATGTTCAGGAGTTTGGGATATCAAACTATCCTTGCGCAGTCTGGGGCCATCAGAATGGCTCAGGGCCTGCTCTTTCCTGATCTTGTTCAGAATGAGGGGCATGGGTGGTAACAGCGGAAACAAGTACAAGAGTCCTGAGTTCCACTCTATGAGGAACGTGTCTCCGAGTGACAGCTGCTTTGGAAAAGCCAATGCGCAGAAGCATAGACATTGCACATTCTCAGTGGTGGCTAACAGATCAAGCCACAGTTGTCCCCATTCACTGAAGAGATTTGGTGCCACCTCCGGATGTAACTATCATTTGTGATCTGCTAGGCGTTGCAGGGTGAATTGATCCAACCTGGCACTTCAAGGATCCCACCAGGTGCTGTACTACCAGGAAAAAAAACCTGCAGCTCCAGCTTCGTCCAGAAGCCAGGGCCTCCTGTCACAGGGTCCATGACCCACCCTGCCATGCTGGTTTCAGTACCACATGGCTGTGTTGTTGTCGGAACACCTGAACCAGCCTTCACTGAATATACAGCAGGAAGGCTTTCAATGCCAAATGGATGTCTCGTAACTCCAACTGCTTGGCATGGAGCTGATCCTCTGCAAGACACCAGAGGCCTCTGATATCCACCTCTCCCAGATAACCGTCACCCACCAGAAGTGATGCATTGGTCACCACTGTCATCTCTGGCTAGGCTATGGAGAACAGTCCGCCAATGACTAAAGCATGCTCCTGTAGCCACCACTGCAAGTCCTGTGCAGCCTCCTGTGAAATCTGAACAGGTGCGGAGAGGTCCCCTTGATGTGGCTGCCACTAGGACTGCAGATTTCATTGCAGGGACCCCACATGCCATCTGGCAGTCTTGACCAGCAGGATGCAGGAGGCCATCAGTCCCAGCAGCCTCAGAGTCAACCTCACTGAGCTTCGGTACTAAAGAAGAATGTCTCTGTCTCTGCCCAGAATGGCTTCAATGAAAAGGTGTGTCTGTGAAGGAGTCAGGTGTGACTTTGGCATGTTTATAGTGAACCTCAGCCATGTGAGGAGGCTTGCCCTATCCTCGAGGTGGCTGACAATTGCCTGGAAAGAACCTACCCTCATCAGCTAGTCGTCAAGGTTGGGGAACTCTGTGACCCCGACCTCAACAGATGAACTGCAACCACCACCATTACTTTCATAAATACCCAAGGGATGGGAGCACAGCAAACTTGAAATGCTCCTGACCCACCATGAACCGCAGTGAATACCTGTGGGCCTGCAGGATGTGAATGAGAAAATAAGTGTCCTGCAGGTCCAGTGCCACAATCCTGTCTCCAGGATCGAAGGCACATAAGACCTGAGCATCTTCAATGCGTCTTTCCTCAGGAAGGCATTGAGATAGCGAAGGTCTAGTATAGGCTGGTGTCCTTTGTCCTTTTTGGCACCAGGAAGTAGCAGGAACAACAACTATGACCTACACCCTCTCAATGGCTCCTCTGGTCCAAAGAGCCTGCACTTCCTGGTGTAAAAAGGACAGTTTATTCTCCATGAGTCATACTGGGAATGGTGGCAAAGGCGACGGGGTTCCAGAAATGGAAGTCCATAACACTGATGAACAATCTGCAACACCCACTCATCTAAAATGATGGCCTACCACTCTGGCAAGAAGGGATGGATTCTGCTGCCAATAGGGTGCCTATGTGTCACATAGGACACATCAAACAGGTTGGGGGTGTGGGAGCCGGTGGACGGGGCCGTGTGCTGTCCTTGTGACCTATGCGGTACTCAACCGTGGCAGCAAAAGGAATTTGAAGACAGTTGGACGGGGGGCATCTGCTGGTGAAAATCGGACCTCCCTGCCAAAACAGTGCAAGGGGATAAACTGTGAAGGAGGAGCAGTAGACAACTTGAGGGAGAGAGCTTTAGTTCTGCTGTCCTTGATGCACGCCAATGAAGAATCTGCCTTGTCCTCTAAGAAGCGGGACCCGTCAAAGGGCATGTCCATAAGGGTGGATTGGGCATTACCTGAAAAGCCAGTGGAGCGCATCCACTCATGTTATCGGGTGGCAACACTGGTCGCACTAGCTGAGCCCAAGAAGTCTGTAATCCCAAAGCCGCAGCTGTTGATAGCACAAGCTTTCTCAGACACCATAGGAAGGACTTGTCCCACAGCGCATGGGGGAATCTGCTCTCCAGACAGGCAGTATTAAATATTGCAGGGCAAGACTAGAGGATATGACAACTCTACACCCAAAAGTGTCAAGACGCTTGGATTCCCTATCCTGTTAGGGCAGAAGGGAATGCATTGGTATTAACTTTGCCTGAGGAAGCCTCCCTGAAAAGGATATTGGGTAGGAAAGTCTGGATCCCCGGAGCATGATGGCGGGCTATTTGGCGGTTAGCCAACGCCTCATTAAAAGGCAGACTAGGTTCTGCGGAGGTTTGCTTTGGGGACATCCCTTCAGTCAACAAATTTGTTTTGACGTTTTGTGTTGGAAGTTGGAGGTCAAGAATGTCAGCAGCCCTATGGACCAACATAGCAAGCGACATAGATTCTGCAGTGACTGGTCTGGGCAAGAAATCAAGACCAAGTCAGGGGAGATGTCTAAATGGTCGCTTCCTTCAGCTCATTATGTCAGCTGTCGTCCTGATATGCCAGAGCTATGCCATCTCCGGTATCATAAATGCCCTAACCTGATACAGGGAAATAGTGTCAGAATTATTAGAGAGGGGCAAACAGCATCAAATTTGGCCTCAGACGAGGTCAACATAGCGCTACCTCAGCTTCAGACAGATCGATGGTTGGAGCATCTGACTCCAATGAAGTTGGCATAGGCGTTGATGGATCACAGCCTGGGCCCCGGTGCTGGGAAAAGCAACGGCGCTGGCGTCAGCAGGGATCAGAGAACGGACCCACAGGGTTCAACAGGAAAAGAAGGAGGTCCGGACTGCTTGGCTCCAGCTGGGAGACTTCTCAACCCATGGGGCCCAAAGGTGCTCCAGAGGAGGTCAGTAGCGCAAACAGGTGCGTCATAGCCTCCTGGAACTTCTGAATTAGAGCAAGAGTATCATGTGTCGAGAAATGCCAGCTGGCGCGGTGCAGAGCGAATTGAACATCAGCTCTGCCAAATGACTTTGGGAGCGGGTCCTGAAGGTGCCTTGTGCCCACTCAGCGGACTTGGAGTGGTGCAACAGGACCTGGATGACGAGTCTTTCGGGGAGCGGTTCTGTGATCGAGAGTGGCCTGATCCCCGCAAATGGGTTTTTCAGACACAGAAGTCCAAGTGCTTCAAAGCCTCTTCAGAGGTGGTAAGCGATATATAAATACAAATTACAGCGCGAACGTGTGCAGCTCGGTCAATACATGTTGTATAGGGTCTATGTTGTTATTAGAAATGAAAGAGGAGTGGAGGAGAAGAGGAAGCAGGACTATGTAAGCTGAGGATATACGTATCGTTGTGCTACCAGGATGAGGGCAGGCAATGGGATGATGAAGGGGTGGATCCGATGGATTAAGGGGAGTAGAGGCAGGGGCAAGTGTTAAATAGACCTGTGCAGTGGGCACAGGAAGTGGGGCTTAGTGTATGTGGTGAGGTAGGAGAGAAGAGGGAGAGGGGCAGAAGGAGAGTGGGCAGAAGGAGAGTGGGCAATGGAAAGATGGTAGGGTGAAAGCTGGGGTTAGAGGAGACCGAGTTGGGAGTATGTCAGATATGGACTGAGTGGAAGGAAGAAAAAAGCAGGAGAGATGGGGAGTGGTGCCTCAGGCATAAAAGACAGAAAAGGACAATGTGGGATTCAAAGCCAGTGAACTGGAAGAAATTGCACAGCTCAAATGCGCAGGCCTGAGGTGACAGTGTGGTCAGAACGGCCCAAGAGAAGGCGGTATTCACAAGGCAGAAGTATGAATGATGACAGTGGGATGTGCGAGATGTTCAGTGTATGTAAGAGGAGTAGTAGGGTGCAGCCACATTTGCAAATGTTTTGAGGTGTGGGAAACAGGTAGAAAGATGGACCGGGAGGTGGTTTGGAGATGTTGATGCATGCAAAGGGAATAAAGGTGAAAGCGATAGGATGCATATAGGGATAAAGTTGGGATAAGACAGATGTGATGTGATGGAGGGCAGAGGTGAAGGGTGCCAGCATGTAAGATATGAAGAAAAAAGGGTGGGAGGTGGGTGAAAAAAGGACAAAAAGGGGCACACAGTTATACGTTGGCCTTCTGGAGTGACTTAGATATGGGTGGGTTGGGAAAGGAAGTGATGAGAGAAATCCAGTGGGGAGTGGGTTTGGGTAATGGTATGTCCAAAGGGCTACATGCATCAGGATACTGGGTAACAGAATGGAAACTGGCATTATGGACATGTGGTAGTTCTGGCACTGGGACTTTGGGGGACAGATCCAAAAAAGTGCAAAGGTACTTTGTGAATGCTGCAGAATGGCACATGTTGTGGCAAGAGGACATTGTCAGGCAAGTATCTGAATGTGGGATTTAGGTCACTATGTCCTGGTGTCTCTGTGAAGGATCGGCCACCAGGTCAAGATTTCCAGTGACAATGGAGGCATCCCAGTTGGCAAATCTTCAGTTCCCCCAACCTCTAATTGAGGCAGCAGAACCAGGAGTTTGATGGGGAGGTGTGTACTCCCAGTTTATGGCAGTTCACCTGCCCTGTCAAGCTCTAAAATACACAACTGAATGTTCTGCAATGCCCTTAATGCCAAGGGCTATGTATTTTACCCTACTATACGTTTGGTTGAAGGTAACATATGCATCCCAAAAAGGATCATAAGTTCAAGACAGTCAGAACATTGTGTTCAGCTGTATCCAAGAGTTCCAACTGAAAAAAAGTGGAAGGCCCACCGAAATGGAATATAACCTGGCTGACGAAAGGCTAAGTTGAGAGTAGTTAGACGAGTATACATGAAAGTGCTGGGATCAATTGATACACACAGAGAGAACCAATGATTGCATTATTGTAGCCTAAAGACCGCAAAACCACTAGAAGAGGTGATGCCCAGGGGGGCATGAGTTCCACAACAAACACTTTTGCTCTCTTCATGGATTGATTGGCAAGCAATACAACTGCCCATAAAAATACGCTAAAGAGGAGCTTAATTCACACAATGATTGTGAAAGGTTAATTTATTTAGGAGTTTTGTGTAAGCCCAAACGTCACCCTGGTTATTTCACAAAGCTAGAAACAAATTACAGAATACATCGAACAACATAACAGAAGAGATACAATCCAGATGGTTTTCGGAACGGATCCTTGAAACCATAATTCTTTGGTCGCTGCGCCTGGTGAGGTGGGAGTCTTCTCAAAAAGCTCTGCTGGATAATTTTGTTTTCAGGTGTCTTCCACAGTGAAGGCAACTGTGTGGATTATGTTTGGGTTGGGCCTCTTTTCACAGTCAGTTTTGTTTGCCCTGCGAGAATATCCAGTGTACAATAAGAATATATTCGAGGGGCAAGTGCTGGAGATAGAAGGGGGGGATAAAATAAAGCAGTCCAAGTAAATGCAGACAGAGCAAAATGTGGAAGGGTTACTAGGGAAGCAGTCTCTCTGAAAGGCCGGGGAATGGTTAGGCTGATGTCTCGCAGGGTAAGATGGCGGACTGTTTTTGCCAGACAACTTCCAACCTTTCAGAAGGAATATTGAGAAAGAAAAGGTTGAAAAGGGAATGGGGTAATGACAGGTCATGGGCAGTACAATGAAGTGCACTGTGAGTAAAGAGGGGCAATGGCACTGAAGTGGACAGGGACATGAAACAGGTAAGGTATGATGAGCAGTGATTGATAGGAGAGGGGAAGAGTAATGGTGGGAGGGCTTGAGAGTAGATAGAGAGAGACAGATGAGCAGTAACAGAAGAATGAAGAGTTGGGCAGTGGCAGGAGAGGTGGGTACTACCTAGAGGGGTGGGGTGGGAGTGCTGGGCAATGGTGGGAGAAAGGGACAGAGGTGCAATGGGAAGGGATGGGAAAGGTGGACTGCTAATAGTTAAGGCACGAGTTCGTAAGACGTGGACAGCAACAACCGAGGAGGACAACAATGGCAGAGTGGCAGTGAGAGCCAGGGAGTGTCCGGATGCCAGACAGAGTGTTGAAAAGAGAGGGACACACGATGGGTATTACAGGAAAGAAAAGGGGCAAAGGAAAACATAACCATGCATCTAAAGTAAGAGTGAGACAAAGGAAAAGCCCAAGACCTTTTACTCTATGACTCAGTATATCTACCCTGAAAAAAATTAAATAAAATACTCCTCCTTAAAACAAGCAAGGCTTTCTAAAACCTAATCTTCGCCTCGCATATCAATCAGAACTTGGTGGAGGGACCCAAATATTTATTTTCCAGTTGGTGGAAGACTCAACTTTCCAAAGTTTGAAGACCTCTGTTGCAAGTTGTGGAATTTTAAATGCATCTGCATTTTGTAGCTCGTGTAGTAGTGAGGATCCGTGAACCCGTTTCATGAAGGTCATGGTTTTGTTACGAATTTGATAGTAGCGAACCGTAACTAGTTAGTGCGGCAAGTATGAGTGTTTTCGTCATGTTAGACCGATGGATTCACTACGTATTTAGGGATTTTGTTCTGAACCCTTGGGTTCCATTTTGTGTATGGCAGCCATTTTGTGGTTGCCCTCACATAGGCCGATGACTGTGGCTGAACTAGTCTTTTAAGGACATGTACACCTTAGCTCGAGTTCGTGCGGACTCCTGTTTGACCTGAGTGAACTGACCCTGTTGCCTGAAGCTGACCTTGTTAAACCAGTTCCTGCCCTTTAGATGATCAAGATTAAGGATCAGAGCATAGGACATCATAAAGTTTTACTGCACACAAATATGCCTTATCCTACTCTCACCTGATTCTGCTCCTTTCTTTATGGTCTATTTATGATTGTGTTGTGGCCTTTTTTATTATGGGTTCGTTCGACCTGTCTAAAGAAGAATGTTGGGTTTGACCGATGATTGATCATGGGCTGGGCAACTGAAAAGTGGGTTTTGCCATCATGCGATACCTCTGGTGTGGATACATGTGATTGGACAGTTTGTAAATGTCAGGTATTTGTCTGGAATGTGATTTTTGGCATAAAAAGCGATGACTTGCTTTGTAAAATTGAGCAGTCTCCTGAGAACTCATACCGTGATGATTTCTAGGACTTCCGTTACTGGCTGCAGCCAATAAATTTGATCTTTGACGCCACTCAGAAGTATCCCGTGTCTCTGTATTCTAAGACAGGTGAACCCGAAGACTTTGGGCGTGCCCCTGGCGCCGCTGGGTTTTAAAATCCGGTTCTTCAGTTGGCGCCCAACGTTGGGCGACTTCAGCGGTACCGGTCCAAGCCTGAAGTTCGTGAGGAGCTTCGTGAGGAAATTCTGGAGGACGGACACCACTTCATCGACCCCGGCATGTCGAACGTGGACTGAAGGTCTTTGCTGCGAGGCTTCACGCTTTCCTGACGGCTACGCAGCGGGTGGAAGGAGAATCGCCGTGACCCCCGGGCACCGCCCACTTACCTAGGCCACGCCCCCCTCACTATTTTAGGCGCGCTTTCTGGCCAGCGCGTCAGTAGAGACAGAGCTCTTGAGGCGGAAGCCGGGAGCAAGAAAGATTTTAAAGATTACTTTTAAAATTGTATTTTTAAGTGTGATATTCTGTGTGTTTTAAGAAGGAACTTCACCTGATTGCTCCCTCGAGACTCCCCTCCCCGCGCAGCCGAGTCAGGCGCTGCAGCGGGTGGAAGGAGAATCGCCATGACCCCCGGGCACCGCCCACGTACCTAGGCCACACCCCCTTCTCTGACATATATAAGAATGTGCTGTTCCCGGAAGCGCAGCGGACGGGCGCAGCGGGCGCGCCGGCGGTGCGCCGAAGGCACGCCAAAGGCAAGCCCGTCTGCGCCCGTCCGCGCCCGTCCGCGCCCAACCGGGACCAGGGGCCACAATCCCTGGCCCCCACATACCGCAGGTTAGGACGTATAGCTCAGCAGCCATCCACAACATAGGTGCTATAGCTGCCGTACACTGCACACACACCTATTCACCAGCTGAACTTCCTCCCTGCTGTCTTGGATGCAAACATCCCTTCTATGACACCACAGTGCCAGCCACGACGCAGGAGTATTGCATGTATTTGCTAAATTGCAGGTCACTTCCGAGACACAGCACACAAATCGCCCTATTGCTAGAGGAGCGCAAGCCGGACGCCGTTTTTTTGACGGAGACATGGCTCACCCCCCAATCTGAGCCACATATAGTCTCAGCCTTACCCTCTGGTTTTCAAATCCACAGACTAGATCGGACGGAGGGGAGAGGAGGAGGCTTGGCTATTATATTGAAAGGCCAGTACTACTGTCGCACCACAGCTGAAACTATCCCTGAGTGCGAAAGCTTAGCATTTAGCATTGACTTCACTGCTAATAGCTCCTTTTCCGGCACTCTGATATACCGCCCCCCAGAGCCGGCCAAAATGTTTCATAGGTCTCTTCCAGACATTATAGCCAAACGAGCCATGTCTTCAGCTAACTACACGGTGCTAGGAGATCTTAATTTCCATTTCAACACTCCCACAGATCATACTGCTATGGAATTAACAGATGATCTAGCAGCCTTACAATTAATCCAGCAGGTTACAGCCCCTACTCATGAAAAGGGCAACTTACTTGATCCAATTTTTAGCAACTGCACTGAGCTGGTGGTGGGCCAACCCACCCCCCTTCCCTGGTCCGACCATTTCTTAGTTCCGCTGACCTGGCTCACTTGTAAATCCCCCCGCCCACCCCTCAAGTTAAAATTAAGAGGAACTGGGCTAAACTACCCATGGAGGCTTGGCTCAGCAACTTAGATTCCAATCGCCCATCTCTTTGCACAGACCCCAACCTGGCGAATAAGGATTATGAGGGCTGGATCACGAACTCACTGGAGACTATTCTCCCTCCTCGGAGATCCATATCAAAGAGGCTGCATAAATCAGCACCCTGGTTCTCAGACACCTTAAGGGAGAAAAAACGCCTCTGTAGGAAACGAGAGAGAGCGTGGCGCCTAGATTTCCTACCCGAAAAAAAGCTCCAATACAGAGAGGCAATCAAGGCCTATAAAGATGGGGTCAGGACGGCCCATGCCGCCTACTTCGCAGACAAAATTATGGCAGCCAAATCCAAACCCAAGGAAATTTTTCACTTGGTAAAAAAATGCACTAAAGTAAATACAGCCCCACCCCTGCCAAAAACGCAAGATCAGTGCAATGAGCTAGCGGAATTCTTTCATAACAAAGTTGCCCAGATCTATTCTTCCTTCCCGACAGTAGCCACAAATTCTGGAGCAGCCGACCAAACACCTATGAGACATTCTACTCTCCCAGACCAGCCAAATCTTGAACATTTCCCCCCATTAGACCTCGACACCCTGAGTAAACTGGCTTGCCAAGTCAAATCTGGCTCCCCACTTGATCCAGCCCCACCGGAGATCATGTTGCGGGCAAGTCAAGCCACCCTGCCCGTAATCTTGGATCTATTAAACTCCTCCATCTTATCCTGCACAGTGCCCACCGTATGGAAGAGAGCCATGGTACGGGCACTGCTAAAAAAACGAATCTTGATCCAGAAGATCACTCCAGTTACCGCCCAATCTCATTGCTCCCCTGGGTAAGTAAGATCCTGGAGAAGCATATAAACATCCAGCTAATTCAATTCCTTGAGAATAACTTGCTACTAGACACGGCCCAGACAGGCTTCAGACCCAAGCATGGAACTGAAACCGCTTTGTTAGCAGTTACTGAAGAGTCACGTAGGATACTGGATCAGGGAGGATCAGTGGCAGTGATCCTCCTTGACCTAAGTGCAGCCTTCGATACGGTCAGCTATACCACCCTACTGAACCGTCTTCTCAACATCGGTGTAACAGGCAATGCACTGAAGTGGCTTGACTCTTTCCTGACTAACAGATCTTTTCAGATCTTTGATGGGGACATAGTGTCAGCTAGCAAATCACTGAGTTGTGGGGTTCCGCAGGGCTCTTCTTTGAGCCCTGCGCTGTTCAACATATACATGAAACCACTGGCCGGGGTCGTCGAACCGCATGGTATTAAGATCATATCATATGCGGACGATACCCAGCTAGTGGTTTCACTGACGCAGGAGGGCAACAGGCAAACCTCGCAAGGCCTGATGAAATGTCTAGAGGAGGTTAAAGGGTGGATGACAGCCTCCTCCTTAAAACTCAACGGAGATAAAACTGAGCTTATGCTCCTGGGCCCAGTCTCACCAGTACCATTCATCTCCCTATGGCCTTCCTGCTTGGGCACCCCCCCTACCCCCAAGGAAAGTGTAAAGAGCCTGGGAATATGGCTGGACAATAGTCTCTCATTCACCACCCAGGGCACTAAGCTATCTGCCACATGCTTCGGCCTACTCAGAACACTGAGGAAAGTCCTACCCCTCCTGCCTATGGAGGCTAAACAGGTGGCAGTACAAGGCCTGATACAGTCCCGGCTGGATTTTAATAACGCCCTTTACGTGGGAGCCCCTGAAATGACCTTACGGAAGTTGCAGTTGGTACAGAACTGCGCAGCCCGTACCCTGCTTCAGATTCCACGCACTCAGTCAGCCAGACCCGGACTAAAAAGTTTGCATTGGCTGCCGGTGAAGCAGAGAGTGGCATTTAAGGCGCTGTGTATTTCACATCGTGCCTTCTGGAAAACAGGTCCAGCAATAAATGACAACCTAGTCACCAGCTATCACCCAACCAGAAATCTTCGCTCCACGGAGGCTTTCCTGGCCGTGGTGCCTAAAGTCAAGAGAGCTAGAACTGGAGGTAGGACGTTCTCCCTGAACGCCTCAAAACTGTGGAATTCACTTCCTCTACAACTCCGGTTCAATCCTAACCTGCTCTCCTTTCGTAAACAATTGAAGACCCTTCTGTTCGCCAGGTCCAACGAGCTTTAACTTCTGTCGCACCGCCCAGCCCTGTCTATATACTCAGCGCTTGGACGCCCGTGGGGCAGCAATCGCGCTATATAAATCGACATACAATACAATACAATACAATACGAAGGACTGCTGCCCTGACTGTCGCCCTATCTTGGACCCATTTATGATGCTTTGTACGGCAAGACAATAGACGGGTCTTCTGGTGGCATGACTGATACCTCAGTTAAGTATAAGTGGGTCGCTCCCAGTCCTTAGTTTTTGGTTCTTAATTTGTTTGGTCCTTAGTTTTGATTTGAAAATTTCAATTTCCAAAGCCGAGGGACTCGTATATTTGCGAGACTATCGTTGTAGATAATCCCTTGAAGTTTGAAGCTAGATTAGTGAGCGAAGATGCTTAGTCTTAGCAAAATTAGGAGGATATTTTGTTGTGGTTTTAACAGGGATTCCCGATTGGAGGATTCATGTCCGATACCTCCAGTTGGAACTCCGACTTATGAACTTTACTCTAAACACGGTGTGGGTCCCATTACATTTAATGAAGTGTGGGTCCGTTAGACTAGAAAAGATGGGGTTTTACGATGGCCCCAATATGGTAGTTTTGATACTGAGATTTTAGATAATTTAGAAACAAAATTGTTTAGAAAGAAAGCCCGGCCGGCAATGTTTGACTCCTTTCGCCTTTGGCGTAAAGAAGCCAGACAACGAGAAATTAAACAAGCTAAAAGAGATAAAAGAGAAAAGGATGTATCAATAATGCAAGCTGCTAGGCAGTTTAAAGAAAACGAAAAAGATAAAGCAATTGAGGTGTCAGATAGGCAACATAATATGGCTATTGATAAATGTTATCCAGCTTTGCCATCTCTTCTTGAGAATGCAACGAAGGACCCTGAGAAGGATCCTTTGATGTCACATTTGTTGAGATTACCACCCCCTTAAGCACAGAGTGTTACGGCACCTCCGCAACCCCCGGTTGTTCAACCCTTTGTTGTTCAACCTCCTGCTGTTGCTCAGCCACCTGGTACTCCACAGATGGTTTTACCTCCTCCTGCGCAACTCGCTCCAGGGTCGCCAGCTTTGCTACCAGCTTTGCCTCAAACTCCTTTGCCTTCCGCTTCTGCATCTGAGGCTCCTACTGTTCTTATTCCTACACCTTCTTTGCCTCAAAACACTTATTCTCCTGTTCTTATGACTGCTTCTTCTCCTTCTGTTCGAAAACGAATGACAGAAACTGTTTCTAGTTTATTGTCTCCATTGTTTGGGTCACTGAATATGACCCCTGTTTCGGAACGTAAGCAGAGTCGTAGTCAGCTTCCTGGTTCCGAGGAACGGTCTGTGTTGGATTTGTTGGCTCGTAAATGGATTATAAATGCCTCAAGGTATAGCCAGCGGTTATGGATGTTTTCTTTCAGTGGGAACCGCCTAAGCAAAGGTATGTTTTTAATGTGATGTGTATGTTTCTGCGTCAGGAATGGGAAGATCATGATTTGGGTTTGATCCCGCAGGAACTACTTGATGTTCAGTCGGATTTTGCTAAAGGGATGATAGTGGAATCTGATATTACAGATGCCGTAGAGACAATACTGGCTTTTAGATCTAGCCTTCCGCCTCAGACATTGTACGAACCTGATTCCTCTGTTAGAAGAAAAGCGAGACAGTATCCCAGGAGAGAAGTTCCTCCTGTATGGAAGGAAGCTGTTCAGGCTAATGTAAATCAGGGTATTGTTGCCGCACCGGCTCATTTTCAGCTAGTATGGGTACATGTCCCTTGGATGAGAGCAGAGTTCTTGGCTCTTAAGCAGACCTTACCTGATCCTCGTAAGAATCCTGCTGGTTATTACAAAGAGTTGTCCCAGACAGTAGATGCATGTATTATGAATTTAGCCGACATCGATATGTTGATGGGTAATGTAGTTCTGCAGCATTTGTGGGCGAAGATTCGTCATGAGAATCATGCGCAAGAGTTAGGAGATACTTGGGTGAATATTATTGCTGCAGATGGTAGACAACAGAGAGGTGCTAAACCTGAACCTTTGGTTACGGAATTGCCAGGTAGAATTATTAATTTAATAAAGACGATGATGCCAGCGTTACGAGTAAATTGGGACAAGTTAGCAGCATGTAAGCAGAAGAAGGACGAAAGTGTATCTGATTTCTTCACTAGGTTTGAAGAGACATTTATAGATCATAGTGGCCAAGATATGAGTACGGAAGGTGGACAAAGATTGTTCTTAGATAAGTTTGTCTTTAACTTACTTCCTGAACTGTGTAATAAATTGAAAGATTCTGAGAGTTCTTGGGCTGTTTCCTCGTCGGCCCAGATATTGGCGACTGCACAGTACTATGAGAATAGGGACAAGGACGAGAAAGAAAGAGTAGAGAAAAAGACCAAAGACTTAAAGACAAAAGTTCTTTTGCAGCAGGCGTATCCGCCTCGCTTGAATCAGCAAGAGTCACAACAACGCCCACAGTTTCAGCAACCCCCCCCATTTCAGAGACCGCCACAGAACGCTGGGTATTTTCCTCCAAGACCACCCTTGGGTTTAAATCAGTGTGCGTATTGTAGGGAGGAAGACCATTGTAAAAATGAGTGCCCTGTGTTGCGACAGCGCGCGAGTGGTATGACGGCCCCGAGAGGCCGTGGTGGTTTTCAGCAAGTGTCTAGGGGTAGAGGACGTGGTGCGTTTCCTCAGAACGAACGTTCCTTTCCCCCACAGAATTCTATGAATTGTTTTGATCAACAGAAAATTGGATCTGGTCAGTCGACTCACTACTATGCTGATGACTATTATGTTGAGAGTGAGAATGCTGATTATAATGATTGCTAGGACAGCCATGGACAAAGAGAGGGAGTAGTGTCAGTTCCAGTAGATCAGAGTGGGCCTTATGTTGCAGTAGCCACATCGGGTGTGGTAGAGCCTTTTCTTTTGAATACTGGTGCAGCGAAGAGTTCTATCATGCACTCTAAACTCCCTGGCGCACCTTTGTCTAACTTAACGAATGTCTCGGTAGGATTCTCTGGCGCCCCAGTTCGTAACCCAGTTTCTAGCCCCTTGTCTCTTTCTATAGGGCTTTGTGAGTTGGAAGCACCTCTCATTTTAACGACAGGTTGTGGTGAGAATTTGTTGGGTTTGGATTTGTTGAAAAGGTTGCATGCCACATTACGTTGTTCTCCTGCGGGAGTACAGCTTACATTGGGTTAGAAAGTGATCTCTCCGATGTATTTGTCTAAAGATCAGCTTCCACCGGAATTGCGTTCTCTCCCTGATACTCTTTGGGCTACTGGTCCTAATGATGTGGGTCTTTTGGAGATTCCACCTTATGTTGTAACGCTTAAAGCGAATGTTAAATTGCCGCGTATCCCCAATATCGGATTTCTAGCGATGGTGAAAGAGCGCTTTTAGCAATCATTTATGATTTAATTGAGAAAGGTGTGATTGAAGAAACGAGAGGTAATGTCGGTAACAGTCCCGTTTTGCCTGTCCTAAAGCGCACTGACTCTACTCAGCCACCTGTTATAGGTTTGTGATCGATCTTAGAGAAGTTAATAAGATTGTTGTGCCACAGTTTCCTGTTGTTCCGGACATTACTGCTTTGTTGACTTTGATTCCTGCTTCAGCTGTCTGGTTTTCGGTTATAGATCTGAAGAATGCTTTCTTCAGCATTCCAATTGCCGAGGAAAGTAGAGATATTTTTGGCTTCTCTTTAGGATGCCGAAGCTTCCGGTTTAAGAGAGCTCCCCAAGGCTATTGCAAAAGTCCTTCTATTTATAGCCAGGCTTTGAAGACTCAGCTTGATACTCTTGCGTTGCCTGCTGGTACTGCTCTTATTCAGTATGTTGAAGATTTATTAGTGGCTGCTGATGATGAGGAAACTTGTAAAGAAGCTACTATTTCTTTGTTGCGACATTTGTCGGACTTGCATCATAAAGTGTCACCTTCTAAGTTGCAGTATTGTCGCCAAGAAGTGACCTACTTAGGTCATCTCTTGTCGAAGGAGGGAAGAAGGTTGACCCCAGAACGAATTCAAGCGATTGCTCGAATGACTGTGCCAAGTACACAGAGAGAAGTGCGTGCTTTCTTGGGTGTCACGTCGTATTGTAGACAGTGGATTCCGAACTTTTCTTTATTGGCAAAACCTCTATTCGCATTGACTTGTAAGGATATACCGAACCCTCTTCCTTGGTCCGACGATTGTCAGAAAAGTTTTTCTGAATTGCGTGATGCGTTGTGTTCTGCTACAGTGTTGGGTACTCCTCACTACAGTAAGCCTTTTACACTCTATGCCCACGAGAGAGACAGTTGTGCATTGTCAGTTTTGACTCAACAATTCGGTGATAAGCAACGTCCATGTGCGTATTTCTCGTCGACTTTTGATCCGGTAGCTAGAGCGTTGCCAAGTTGCTTAAGAGCTACAGCGGCAGCGGCTGTTTCTAAACGACAGTCTGCTGGGTTGGTGATGGATAATACGTTGGTTGTGATGGTTCCACATGCAGTGGACACTTTATTAAATCGAACAAAGACTCAGCACCTTACTAGTGCGAGGTTGTCGGGTTATGAGTTGACGCTTTTGGCTAGTCATGTGCACATCAAGCGGTGTAATGTGTTGAATCCAGCAACATTGTTGCCGATTTCTGTGGATATAGATGGTCAGGAACAGCATGATTGTTTTTTGAGGACGGAAGAGGAAACGAAGGGTAGAGTCGATCTGAAAGACACTCCTCTTTCGGATCCTGATGGTACGCTATGGGTTGATGGGTCATGCTACAAGCTCCCGAATGGTGATACGACTGCAGCATATGCTGTGACGACATTGTGTACGATTGTTGAAGTTGCACGTATCCCACAAAATTCAGCCCAAGCAGCAGAGTTGATTGCACTGACGAGAGCGTGTGTGTTGTCGAAAGGAAAGAGAGTGACTGTGTATACAGATAGCCAGTATGCGTTTGGTGTTGCTCATAGTTTTGGGCGTTTGTGGAAAGAACGTGGATTTCTTACTTCGCATGGTACGAAGATTCAGCATGGTCAGTTGGTGAATGAGCTTCTCGAGTCACTTACGTTGCCGATGCAAGTTGCGATCGTGAAATGCAGTGCACATAAGAAGGTTACAGATGGTGTTTCTCGTGGTAATGCGAATGTATGTTGCGGGTCCAGCAAGATGGGTTCTGGATAGAGGAATGTGTGAAGATACGATAGAGAGTGTGAAGTCAATTCAGGCTGAAGCTACGGAGAAAGAATTGGGTTTGTGGAGAGAGAGTAAGGGAAAATTGGATTCGACTGGTTGTTGGACTGAGTTGTCAGAACATCAGCGATGGTTGTTACCTGATGCGTATGTGCTTGCAGTGGTTACGATGGCGCATGGAATGGCTCACATTAGTGCGAAAGGGATTTGTAAGTTGTTGGCTCCAGTATGGCAGAATGCTGGAATTCCTAAGTGTGCGGAGAATCTGGTCAAGAACTGCATGGTTTGTCTGATGTATAATCCTGGCAAGGGAACTCCAACTCCAGCTGGTCACTTTGCGCCTGCGACGTATCCGTTTGAGGTGCTACAATTGGATTTCATACACATGGAAAGGTGTAATAATCTAAAATACGTCCTTGTAGTTGTTTGTGCCTTTTCGAGATGGGTAGAGGCATACCCCCTGAAAGATAATACTGCCTTGTCCACAGCTAAAACCCTACTCAAGGAATTTTTCCCCAGATTCGGATTGCCAAGGATGGTATGGAGTGATAATGGAAGTGAATTTGTGGGTCAAGCCATGAAGAGAGTGTGTGAAGGTTTGGGCATTAGGCAAAAATTCCATGCTGATAATCACCCCCAATCAGCTGGCCTAGTCGAGTGCTATAATGGCACTCTGAAGCTGAAACTAGCCAAGATTCAGGCGAGCTCTGGTCTTCAATGGCCCGATGCTTTGCCGTTGGCACTTTTGTCAACAAGGACTACAGTGCATTCCCGAATTGGTCTTAGTCCCTATGAGATCGTGTTTGGCCGCCCGGCAAATGTATGGGGAGTGCCGAGGCCAACAAAGTTTAGCGAGAATGAACATCCTGTGCTGGTTGACTACTTGTATGATTTGACGGCTAAAATGCGTGTCTTACACCAACAGGTTTACGATACACTTCCTCAAGCATCTGAAGATTCAGGACACGCCATTGACCCTGGTTCCTGGGTGTTGGTGCGCAACTTTCAGCGGACAAAGAATGATCAGCCCCGCTGGATTAGACCATTTCAAGTCCTTTTATCGACGCGTACCGCAGTGAGAGTTCAGGGCAGGAAGAACTGGATCCACGGCGTACATTGTAAGAGGGTATCATTGCCTCTGCCGTACGACCAGTGGGTCCAGGAGGGTGTTGGCGATTCAGAGACTGATACAGTGCCACGTTACATTCCATTCGGTGACGCACGTTTAGTTGGGACAAGTTCTGAGCGCGAGGATAACGATATTTTGCAAGAAGCTGTGTCTCCACCTGCACGATTGGACACTACTGAGCCTGAGTTGTTGTTCCGAGATCAGACAGTGCCTGGTAAAGGCCGCTATAATCTACGACCGAGAGCCGATGGACTAATAAACAATTAATTCCTTTTTGCTTTTGAAAAAACGCTCTCTCATCCGAAAAGCTGTTTTGATCTATTTTTCTTTTTTCGAACCGCCATCCGGGTTCAGCTGTAGGGCCGCGGTATGAAGCCTTGGAGTGTACAGCGTGTAAACATAAGGTCGATGGTTCTGGTTTGTTCTAGGGCGTTCCCTGGACTTACAGACGTACCTCTGAGCCGAAGAGAACCACCTGCCGCGAACAGCACGGTTAGAGGATGGAGTTTTTTGAGATCGAGAGAGCTGTTGTAGAAATGAACTTTAAGACGAGACTGTGTAGACTAATGAGTAGCAAATGTTTTTTGATAACATGTCTTTTAATGTTACTTAGCATAACGATGTTCTTATTGGGATATCTTGTTTTTTCTTTCCAAGTGACTTTTGCACCCACCATACAACCTATGTCTTTTCCTACTACTACTTCTGGAATTCGTTAATAATTCCTTTGTGCAGCTTCTGCATCAGCATCAGTTAGTAGTGAACACCACTAATTGCTGGGTGTGTGGTCTTATGCCTCATACCACGGATAAGGGTATTCCTTACCTGGTTCTGCCATTCAGCTATAATGGATCTGTATGGGCATATAGGACGATGTTTATTTATGCCCATGAAGTTTACCCCCTGCGTTCTATGAAAGATAATCCAAGTAATAGTGCTCTAGTGAAAGGAATAGTAGATATGATTAGAGGAATCGATTCCTATGAGACTATCCCTAAAGATGAGACACTAGCTTATATTGGTTGGAACGTGACTGGATATGGGTTTAGTCTGAGTGAAAAGCAGCGAAGGGAAAAATCATCCCCGATTTGGATCGTGCCCCATCGTGGTCATTTTTGTCTGCAAGGTAATGGCAAGAATCCGAGAGCTCAGTTAGGGAAGACTGTTTGTACTGAGACGTATGTTTTTGCGTCCCAGACTTCCCCACCGTTTTTAGCAGCTAAGGGTACGTATTTTGTGTGCTATGATAGAGCATATACATGGTTGCCCCCTGATTTTTCGGGAACATGTTATGTTTCGTATCTGTTGCCCCCTACGTATACTGCAGCGGCAGATTACCACAGAACTAGAGTAGTTAGAGGTGTCTTCAGTATGGAAGATACTTCAGGACAAGAATTGGGAGATTTTCTTAAGGGTTTCCTGCCGTTTTGGGGACCTATGGTTAGTAGTAGGAACATACGGCAATTGACGAGAGTGGTTGAGTCCACCATAGTTGAGACTGCCGGTGCCCTTAGTAATTTGACTGTTGAGCTCCAATCGGATCGTCTTATGATGTTGCAGGATCGAGTTGCGTTAGACATCATACTTGCAGACAGAGGAGGGGTATGTAAATTTATTCAATCGAGCTGCTGCATTTTTATTCCAGACAATGCTCCTACAGTGTACCAGGCCATTTCCAAGCTACATAAGATCTCCAAGTCTGTACACATGGACAAAGGAGATTGGTCGTTGATGGGATGGTTTTGGGGATTGTTATCCACTTGGGGATGGAAGATTCTGATGATCATTGGGATGGCTTTAGCGATTCTTTTCCTGTTCTGTCTTTGTGTGCAGTGCGCTCCTGCTATATGTGGCCTCTGTGCTACTACGTGTGCAAGGAGACCTGTCCCAAGAGAGGTACTAAGTAATAGGATTATGCACCAGCAACATCTTGATGATCTGATGAATATAGACCTGGACTCAGATTGACGTGAGTTTAGGTTATTGCCTATGTAAAGGCAAAAGGAGGGTCTGAGGTTCCGTGAATTCTGAACCCGTTTCATGAAGGTCATGGTTTCGTTACGAATTTGATATTAGCGAACCGTAACTAGTTAGTGCGGCAAGTATGAGTGTTTTCGTCATGTTAGACCGATGGATTCACTACGTATTTAGGGATTTCGTTCTGAACCCTTGGGTTCCATTTTGTGTATGGCAGCCATTTTGTGGTTGCCCTCACATAGGCCGATGACTGTGGCTCAACTAGTCTTTTAAGGACATGTACACCTTAGCTCGAGTTCGTGCTGACTCCTGTTTGACCTGAGTGAACTGACCCTGTTGCCTGAAGCTGACCTTGTTAAACCAGTTCCTGCCCTTTAGCTGATCAAGATTAAGGATCAGAGCACAGGACATCATAAAGTTTTACTGCACACAAATATGCCTTATCCTACTCTCACCTGTTTCTGCTCCTTTCTTTATGGTCTATTTATGATTGGGTTGTGGCCTTTTTTATTATGGGTTTGTCCGACCTGTCTAAAGAAGAATGTTGGGTTTCACCGATGATTGATCATGGGCTGGGCAACTGAAACGTGGGTTTTACCGTCATGCGATACCTCTGGTGTGGATACATGTGATTGGACAGTTTGTAAATGTCAGGTATTTGTCTGGAATGTGATTTTTGGCATAAAAAGGGATGACTTGCTTTGTAAAATTGAGCAGTCTCCTGAGAACTCATACCGTGATGATTTCTAGGACTTCTGTTACTGGCTGCAGCCAATAAATTTGATCTTTGACGCCACTCAGAAGTATCCCGTGTCTCTGTATTCTAAGACAGGTGAACCCGAAGACTTTGGGCGTGCCCCTGGCGCCGCTGGGTTTTAAAACCCGGTTCTTCAGTAGTGGGCAGAAAGAATGTTAGCATTGGACATTTCAACCGGACACGTCTCTGGACTTCAAAACACTAAGATAGTAAAAAGCACTGTTTCTCGCAAGCACTCATGGCTTTGTGTGAAGACCCATCACGTTCATGTGAGCTCTACCTCTGCGCCTTTTCACTTTTTTGTGACAGCTTTTATCTGACAAAGTAAAGCAGCAAGGGAATAGTAAGGAGATGTGCATACTTTGAGGTAAGGAGTGCTGCCAGGTACAATGCAGTTTTGTCCTAGATGATTTTATTAAGACCAGCGCGTATCATGCCAGAGATATCTGCAAGGTTCTTTATGATCACAACGTTTATGCCTCAGCAAAGTGAAGACTGCGCTAATTTGATCGATCACCTTATATTACACCTACATTTGGAAAGAATCGTTGATGAGATCTCCTCCACGGAGACTGGGAGTTGGGGTAGAGAGGTACTGTGGAGTCACAAAACAAAACAAGCGAGAACTCACGAGACATACAAGCAACAAACCATCTGAGGGAGTGCTCACCTCTGCTACCTTGCCAGGGGCGACCTTTCCTTCATACGGACACCCGAGGACACATGACACATACCTGCAGGAGAAAAGGAGTTTTAAACTCAGAATGTGTGACACAAAAGCAGACAGCACACACTATTTAACAGCAGAACATATGGTGCATGTGATCTCAGTGGCTGGAGCTTAATGTAAGAATTTGTAGCATATGAAGTGTCAGGATACCCACACTGATGTCAGAAGAAACAGTACTCTTTTATGTACACTTAAGTGCCTTTGTGATTCGACCCCGAAACATCCAACTTTCTATTATTTAAAGTGTTCGGCGGGTGCAAGCCTTGCTATTTGTACGAACTGAATATGAATATTCTCGGACTATCACCACTTTGTTTCCATTTTAGATGTTTTGAGGTCAATTCACAAAGTCAAGTAAGAGTACCTAAAAGAGTACTACACGAGTTCTACCTTACATACTCCAAATGCCTTTGTGAATAGGCCCTTTGGTGCTTACTTCCCCACCATTATCATTTCCGCTATTATTTATCAAGTGACATAATCCTTCCATTTATCAGTTCCATCGTGCTCACCTTCCACTTTAATTATTCATTCTTTGATGAATTTTCAAACGGATTTTTCTACAAACACTTACTTAAGATATGCTTATTACATCACCGTGTGGCCTGTCTGAATGAGACAGCAAAGAATTGTATGAGAGCAGTATGGGTTAGATAGGAGTGATGGGCACGTTCTCTTCTGATTTTGTGAGACCCGCAGGAAGCTGTGAAGAGACAGTCTCACAATTATGCTTTCAAAATAATTTATGTGTCACTCAAGAATTCTTTCCAATGAAAAATCCTCTCCAACATAAATACTTAACAGCCGACAACATTTTGGGGTGGATGACAAGTGAATAAAGATATGATCAGGTGATTCACATTTAATAGAGGTTAAAAAGAACATTCTCAGAAAATGAGATTTTTCTCATTATTCCACACATTGTATTTCACGTGAAACAAAAAGGTGAAGATTAGGTTACACATCATCTAAGGACCCATATTAAACAGACTATTGTGAATTTATTCATAGCAAACTATTTTACGTAGCTAATAGATCAGCTCTAGCTGATTGTAGCCTTTGCATGCTCTAAACAGAAGAATACAGGGGGTAAATATAACTTTTAAGGAAATAATATATGGGGACAATGCTATGTTGTCTCCATGTAATTGCAATTTTACATAATTATAAGAGAGAGAGGTGTGGCGCAGCTGCCAGAGAGGCTGACTCCGAAGAGCAGGGCTAACAGTTCGATCCCGGCACCAGCTCAGCATCATGTGACTCTGGGCAATAGCTCACTTAATTTCCCCGACGGACCCCAGTGCCTGGATACCCTTAGGGTGATCAGTTTGTGCTTTAAAAATGTGGAATTATTATCACAGTAGGAACAGGACCACTGCTCTCCTTCCGGTCTAAGGGGCCGGGTTCCTTCCAGTGGAAGAAGGCAAAGGGTTGGCAATGGAGGACGCTAAAAAGGGTTGGTCAAAATTTGCTTGAAGGGCAGTCGGCTAAGGGAGATTCCAAAGTTCGAGACTCGCTACCTGCCAGGTGTTACTCCCTGCTTTCTTCGGTTGAATGTAGCTTAGGTGATCAGCTTTCTATCCCAGATTTAAGGTTGTGGACAGGGGTAACCAGCTTCTGCTGGAATTCTTTTTACTTTTTCCACAAAGTATTTATTTACTGCACACAGTGGTTTGAAATTGAGGCTTAGCATTTCTGGATGCCAATAGAATTCTTTAAGAGCATGGGTGATGCAGTCAGACTTTTTCAAATTCAAGGAGTTTTGCAGCTCATTCTGTAGATTCTGAAGCTCCTTCTATCGCACTCTGGCGTAGCTCAAATTGCAATATTTCATCTGGTACAAAACCAAGGATTTGGTAAACTTAATGCAGTGTTTTCGCAGAAGGATCAGGAGCTATCAGCTGTACTCTGGTATACTTTGTGAATGCTGTGAACTGGTGGGCGAAGTAAGACTCTGGACTGAACCACACTTGCGGGCTATTGGTTAGTTTTGAGATAGCAGACAATGTTTGGGTGATGGACGCAAAATCGGTGCCAGTTTGTATGGCTAGAGGAAAGAGAGAGCGTTTACAAAATAGTAATCAATTAAACAAAATATGTTTTTTATGCGATATAGGCCCACGTTGCTCTCCAGCATACAGTGGTTGATGTCTCAGACAGTTGGGTATGAGTTTTTTTCATTCCACTTTATCATCCAGATAGATATGAAACTCAATGTCATCAATGTACATTTGGGATCACAGATGGTTGGTACTGTAGCCAGGTGGACGTAAAATAGAAACCTTATTGCTTCTTATGGCTGTGGTCAGATAAGAATAACCAGAACCCTTGGAGGGCTGTTTTAGAGACCATGGCTAGCTTTGACAGACCTTAATGTCAGACTGGTGGAGAACATATGTTTTCCATAGTTTTTAAGGAGCTTTGGCTCTCTATTCGGTAGGTGGTAGGGAAGGTGTTTGGATTGACCTTGCTTGTGGATGCATGTTCCTCTAAGCTTTCTCGGGTTGGGTGCTGCGTTAGGAAATCTGGAACACCTGGGGTAGGGCGGTAACGCCTTGCTATCTGCTGGTTTACCTATGGTCCGGAACATGACATTGGCCATGTTTCAAGAAGGGTGTTCATGAAGGCGCCTTAAAAGGCAGTAAGGGTTCAGTAGGGATGGACTGTTCGCATGAGGCACAGGGTCAAGGCTGATTTGCATATGGTCATGTCTGAACTGGAGTGGCTTGGTGAGCAAAATAACGATGGATTAAACCCAGATCTGTGACTGGGGGTGAATGTTTTGCCATTGTGCAACATTCCGTCCATCATCTTGTGTGTTTTGCTGTTCACCCTATGTGGGAAGGGTATGCCCAGACGTGGGTCCCGTGCTCACTAGGCCACTGGAGTCAAGATATCCTGGCTGAAGACGGCTGATATCCAGAAACCGGTCCTAGGATGCTTGATTCCGGTCCGGGGAAGACATGGCTTGGCAGTTCGGGCTGAACTGTTCCCATGAGGCACAGGGTCAAGGCTGATTTGCATATGGCCATGTCTGAACTGGAGTGGCTTGGTGAGCAAAATAACGATGGATTAAACCCAGATCTGTGACTGGGGTGAATGTTTTGCCATTGTGCAACATTCCGTCCATCATCTTATGTGTTATACTGGAGTGGAACCTAAAGATTTATAATGAAGTAAAGGATCACACCATATCACACCATTGTAGAGGAATGAAGGCTTATGTGCATATCTTACCCCCGCACTGGAATACTGGCTTCTTTTGATGCCTTCATGATTTCCTGGAATCGCTGTAAACTTTCATCAATGGAACAGTTGATATTTTTCTTACTAAAGAGCTCAGAGGCTGCTCCAAAGATGGACACTTCATTAGCGCCAGACTTCACCTGCAATTGAACAGACTATTTATTACAAAACGTCAAGAGACCACAGACTTGGTTCAGAATGTACATAATGTGAAGAGAGAAAACATAAAGCCCACACACAACTCATCATTTTGACCATTTATGGAGGAATGATAAGTGTAAACAAGATGTGTACAAAATGTAGGGGATCATTTCAAGTATGCTAGGCAGGCAGGCATCTCTATGCCTTCAGTGGAATGTCGAGAGTGATTGCAGTGGCTTTGTTGAAAACAGGGAAGGTTTGCCAAACGGGCACCATGTTTGATGGACCAGCTCGGTGCAGGAGTTTATTATTGAATCAAAAAAAAAATCAATGACCCCCAACCACATGGAGTTTTATTCCTGCATCTAGGGGCCAATGGATGATTTCCCCGCCCAGGCCCTTAATGCACAGTATGCCAGACTCGGACAGGGAAATCTTGTCACGGTCACTCTAAACAGAGCACTATGACGTGTTGGTGCTATGGCTTATGGGCAGTCGGGTCAGAGGTTTCCAATGGCAGAGCCAATAGAGAATCCAGTCATCAGAAACCCAGCCTTTCCATGGACCCTAAACAGAATAGGAAAACCGAGAGCTTGGCGAGGCGAGAAGACAAATGATTTCAGTGGTGCTCCTTCCTGGTCAAACTCTAAGTGACTCCCTAATTGGTAACACTTATAGTTCTATGACACACACAGCGAAATCAAGTGAAGCATGGTGACATCACATACATCGGTGACTTCAAATAATATGTGGCCAACATGCTACAAGGACTTCAAAAACAACATGATATACTTCAGAGACAAAACATATCAGCTTACATGCCATACACAGGTTACATCAAATAATGTGTGGTTATTTGACATACATATCGCACTTTAGAAATACCTTCCAAATAAATGCTCCTAATAAATAGCCTGGAACCCATATATTCAGATGCAGACTCACACTCTTTCCTCCAGCCTTTCCACCCCTTCCCCAAGAAAGATTTAAATAGTCCCAACAATCCCGAATGAACAAGTGAACTTAGTTGGAACCCAGAAATGATTAGAAGATAGTGTTCAGGCAGTAGGGCATGAGGCTCCTAGCGGAATGTCATTTACCACATGCTCTCTGCTGCACATGAAGCTCTGTATACGATCTCGATGATTAGATATCAATATTAGCATTGTCTACAACAATATAGTCCGATTTAGTTAATAACAGAAAATGTATACCCAATGGGATGATATTTTTGTTAGGATATTTAGCATGCAATATTTATGACAGACTATATTTATGTATACAATATTCTGACATACAACTAGACGTTCATACTTGACAACAGCTTCACCTGTACCTGGGGATTCACTGTGAGGAACGTGTTTGCCTCACACAAACCGTCCTTATTGCTGTAATAAGGATCTACAGGTACAAATCTTAGTTTTTGAAATGCATTTAGCTTACCGCTGTTTGGAATCCCTTTAGATTCGGGGTTAGCACTGGGTAGCTAACATTGGGAAATCTCTTGATCCCCTTCATAACTTCCACCTGGTCCGACATCTGTAAAAGAACAGGAGGAGAAATATGCCATGAAGCCAGCTTACAGGAAGGATGACTCGATCCGGGACCAGTGACAGAATACACTGTGTGCAAACCAGACAGGGCTCAAACCAACAGCAGAAAGACCGAACACTGCTGCTAAGTAAACCAGAATTAGAATCCACTACCACTCAAAGAGGGTCCAGGCTCATAGCCGCTACAATAATAGAGTACACCGTGAAAACCAAAGAGGTTCAAGACCGGTGCCTACCAGAATAGACTGCAGAAACCAAAGTGGGTTCTGACCTGCACCAGGAACAAAATTCAGAGTGAAACCAAAAGATGGTGTAGATTGGAACCACTGGCAGAATGCAGTGTATGCAAGTGATCAAGGGCTCAGAACGGGACCAGGGTGCATGGTGTCAAAATAATGATGCGTCAGACTAGGTCGAGTAACTATACCCTCTGAGCAGAAATGGGTCTCGTAACAAAACCGGGTGAGAGGACGACCAAGGGCTCAGAGAAGGCCCAGTAACAGTACACATGGTGTACTAAGGAACCAAGCCTCAGACTAAATTGTAAGTATTTGTGTACTATGAACAAACCAAAGAGGACTCAGGCAGAGACTAGCATTACGATATACGGTCTGCAAATTAAAAACCTCTCAAGCTGGGACTAGTAACGGAACACACAGAATGCAGACAAACTAGGGCCAAGAATGAGATCAGAAATAATACACTGTGTGAAGGGAACCTGCCCCCTTCAATATAGGGTATTTCTGTACAACACGTGGACTCCGAAGACCCAACATCACCAGCACTTTTGTAACGGACACTACACGTGCCTCTTTCTCTGAACAAAGTCTTCTCCTAGAATGGCAAAATCGGAATGTGTCTCTGTTCCAGGTAGCTTTGCATCGATGCCTGTATCCTGCTGCCCATGTAGAGGTACCTATGTCCTGAAAACCACTCGCTGTTCTTCGCTCCCTGGGCCCTGTTGGTGGTGTCCTTCTTTCTATAGACATGCACTAACACTCACCTGCGGGACCCACTTGGGGGACACGAAGCTTGTGGCCTCTATAACTGGGATCCCAGCCTCGGACAGGAGGTTGATCAGGCGTATTTTCACGTCTGTAGGGACAATGTTCTGCAAAAAAACAAAACTGTTTGAAGCAAACAAATCATTGATACTCCCATCCCAGACACCGTCCATCCGCACACCTCGCCCTGGCTCAGATACCACGCATCCGCCGCAGTTACTCCAGAGGACACTCATTCTCCCGCCTCATCACCAAACCTCCCCCTCCACCACCACACTGAACCCTCCCCGGCCCGATTTAGGAAGGAACTAAAGACCTGGCTCTTCAAATGAAAACTGCAATACAGTACCTGGCTACCCCCTGGGTGGTTAGTCACACTAAGCAAATATTACTTGATTGAGATCAATAGTAGAGTACCCAGACAAGTCTACCGCAGTTCCTACTGCACAGACACCTTCAGAACATATTTCACTCACAGTAGAAGGCGCTGACACTGGCAGTGTATTTGACGATTGGGAAGGTCCTAGACAGAATTCCTCATCATTGTACAGAGGGAGGAGGTGTGGTTTATGTTTAGAGATGGTGACTGAGGTTTGAATCTCAGCTTCGGCGCTGGACTCATCATTGTATGATTTTAGGCAAATGTATTTGTTTAATCCCGACTTGATGTACGTGATTTGCAGATCATATCCTAATCACTCAAGTGATATACACTGCTCTGTTGCTTAACCACATGAGCGCTAGCGAAATTCCCCTCCTGTGCTCTTCTTTACAAAAACCCATTATTCATGACGAGCTGGGCTCGTCATGAGCGTAGCAGGAGGCTACCTCATGACGAGCCCAGCTCGTCATGAGCGTCGAAGGGGTTAACAGAGCTAAAGATATACACATACATAGTGCTGCTCATGGATCTGGACAGAAACTGCTGACTTGTTACAGTGGAATGCTCAGAACAGCTTTAACAGGCTGTGTACTTAGTTCTATGCAACACCCTGAACAGTCACTAACTCCAATTCAGTGTTGAGTAGTCCTGAGTACACTGTCAGTGTATTCCTTAATGCTGAAAGCTGGACAGCAGTGACTGTGCACTTGACACTGTGGAGAGAGCTTGAGCTCTCATTTCATATAGCAAGAATCATTCATTTAAGTATTTGTGGAGTTGTTCTACATACAATGGAAAGTTAAGCTTGTTGCTATGCTGGAATGTTATTCCTTGAAAAGCATTGAGTTACTTGAAGCTGTGAAGCTGAGATGGAGGTACCTACGTTTACTCTACAATAAAAATTACTTTTCCTCTTCAACTCCTTGGAAGTGGGTCTTTACATTGGCGGTGAGGATGGGATTGGTGCAGTTCTAACTGAAATATGTGATGGGGATGAAAAAAAACATTGGATTCGCAACCAGAAGATTGCGTGTTGCAGAATTATCCTACTCGGTTATCGAAAAGGAAGCACTAGCATGTTGTTGGGGAATAAAGCATTTTAGATATTTTGTTTGGGGTTTACCATTCAGAGTTCGTACAGATCATATACCTTTAGTGCATTTATTTAAAGGAGAGAGAGGCCTAGAGGGTAGTGTCCCTACCAGGATTTCCAGGTGGATGCTGTCAGTAAATGAATAGAACTTTGTGGTTGAGTATGTTAGAGGATTTAGAAGTGTTGTAGCTGATTATCTGTCAAGGATGCCTATAGAAATAATTGATGTAGATGTGCATGATGTTATTGGAGAGGTGTTCCATAGCAGCAATGGAGAGGCTGCTTTTAACAAACAGGAAGGGAGGGATGCTATGCTAAATGAGGATATCTTACAGTGTGTAGTAAGGTGTGTATCGGAAGGATAGAGTGAGAACCTCATTGAAGATGTTCGCTTTAGGAGTTTCCACCATGTGGAGGAGGAGCTAAGTGTCTATGATGGAAAATTACTGAGAAGATGCCAGATTGTGCCACCGGTTGGACTGAGGAGGAAAATTGTGAGCATTGCTCATGAGGGGCATCTAGGGAGAAATATGACTAAGAGGAGGGTACGACAGTCATATTGGTGGCCTGGTATGGATGGTGACATAGAGGATGTAGTAAAATAATGCCATGCCTGTGCCCAAGCCGATAAAACTAAGGTGATTAGACAACCCCCTTTAGCTTGTGTGGCATTTCCCAAGCGTCCATGGGAAAGAGTTGTGATTGATTTTTTGGGTCCCATTGCTAAACTTGGGTCAAGTAGCAGGTTTCTGATGGTTCTAGTTGATTATCATTCCAAATGGTTTGTGGCTGAATCCACAGAGTGTGTGAGTACGCGAAAAGTAATTGCATTCACGGAAAGAGTGTTCTTGAATGAGGGAATTCCGAAAATCTTGGTATCAGACAGCGGTGTTCAACTGGTGTCAAAGGAAATGCAATAATTTTTGTGCAAATTTGAGATCAAGAACGAGACAGTTGCCCTTTTCAGGCCTCAAGCTAATGGCTTAGTCGAAAGGATAAATCGTTTAATAATGGAAAATATCAAATTGTCGCTTTCTAATGGATTGTTGTGGCATGAAGAACTTAAGAAGCTTGTCTGGTCATATAGAGTCACGCCGCATTCTATGACTGGTATTTCACCATTTATATCTCTTAAAGGACGTGAGCCTGGTGTCAAGGAAGTTCCTGGATGGCTAAAGGACAAAGACTGTGTGTGGGCTGATTGGACTGCTGTGGAGATTGATGTGGCTCAACGACAGTTGGCTGCGACGAGGTATTATAATGCAAAAAAAGGTGTAAAGAACCTTGATGAGAGAGAAAGAGATTGGGAAGGTTGTAAGACGCGGTGGAATTGTCCTAAAAGGAGACAGCAAATTTTCTAGGCCTGTACAAGTGAGAACTGTAAAAAAAGACATTGTTATTCTGTCTGATGGTTCTGCTTGGAGCACTGGAAATGTTTGTGAATGTTGTGCTCTTTTGCCTGTTTCTGACAACTAATTTTTGTAACGATCTACCAACGTTTTTTTATAACACTTGTTGATTTATTATTGTATAAGGTGTGTATAAAAGGGGGAAGATGTGTGGAGTTGTTCTACATACAATGGAATGTTAAGCTTGTTGCTATGCTGGAATGTTATTCCTTGAAAAGCATTGCTTACTTGGAGCTGTGAAGCTGAGCTGGAGGTACCTACAATAAAAATTACTTTTCCTCTTCAACTGCTTGGAAGTGGATCTTTATAGTATTGTCCGTTCCAAAACACGAATGCACATAATATTATGACTTAAAACCCGAAAATGGAAAAAAAGCCTTCTGACAAGGGTACAGAGACACTGGACTTTGCTAATGGAGACACTGGAAGCCACGTACAGAGATCAGGAGTGGCAAGGCATTCAACCTGGACCGCTAAATGAAACCACTGGGTATCCTCAGTTTTCAGGTGGGCCGCCTCACTAAGCCCCATAATGAACCGACAAGGCTTCCTCAATGGTCAGACGGAGCACCTTCAATGGAACGACCACACAGCATCAGTTGATACACTGGGTTTCCTAAAATGGACATACCCAGTGCAGTCAAAAGAACAGAGGGCCACTTCAATGCTTTGTTAGAACCGGGGGTCTCTAGTTGGCAGAGGTAAGTACCTTAGACCAAGTAGGGACCCTTGCTTCTAGTCAGGGTGAAGGAATAACCCTCTGAGATAACCCCTGCTCACCCTCTAGGTAGCATGGCGCGAGCAGTCTAGGCTAAACAGAGGCAATGTGGATAACATTTGCACTTAACACAACAATAATCCCCAATCCACCACAAACTGAGACCACACAGGTAAGTATTTTTATAAAAATATATAACTTTATCTAGTTTCAGCAAGCAAATCAGGCATTTGCATGATAATCACTTTGTTAAGAATATGTTGCGCTTAATTTTAATGGTGGTACTTGTAAATAGGCAGTTCTCAGAACAAAAACAGTCTCAAGTCTCTCAAATCAGTAGTTAAAAAAATAATGCCACTGATTTCTATTCAATTAGCTCTAAAAAAACGAGCAGTCAAAGCAGTGCCAATACTAAGTTATCCAAAACCAGCCTTCGCAGTCACTGAGCCCCCCAAGCGCGGCAAGCGGGCCTCACCAGGTATCCTTGGGACTCCTTTTCTGTTGTTCGGTGCTGCCTCGTGCGCCGGATGGCCTCAGGCGCCTCGTGCCTAGTAGAGCACACTTGCTCCTTGCCCCGGCCGGTCCCCTCCTGCTCTCCCGCCCGCTCTCGACAATCCAACGAGCGGCGGGGGATGCAGCACACCTCGGGGGACGACAGGCCCGGGGCGAGAAACACACGCGGACTCACTCCCTCGGCGAGGACGAGTCAGGCAGCTGTTCCGGCTGTCGGCTCCTCGCTGGGGGTGACAAGATCACGGCTTCTTCGGCTGCTTGTAGGCTGCTCCAGGCTGCCGGCCAATCAGGTCGCGGCCCTCCGGCGAGCCCCTTCAGTGCCCGGGAGTCAGCCAATGGCAGAGCGGCTCCCGGGACTCGGCTCTGATGATGCGGGCCGTCAACCAATGACAGTACGGCCTCGCGGATGACGCTACGCCGCACGGGCCAATCCCGTCGCGGCGTTACTGAGGGGGCTCGGCTCCCTCAGCCAATGGGAGCGCGGCGGCTTCGTTCTTCGCCGCTGCAGCTCCTACACGCGAGGCAATTCACGGAGGGTGTTTCTGGCCCCGGACCGCGACGGTGATTTGGCGGCAAGATTCCTTTGGGGCCGTGGATCGCGGCAGAATGTCTCTTTTGCCAGCCAATCAACAGGGGGGGATCCTAGTCACAGGAACACACCACGGTCTCTCCTCGCCCCCTGAATCTGTGCCGATGAGCACAGCGATCGCTCCACACAGCTGGCAATTAGGACACACGTATTGGGGCCGATCACCACACGATCTTGCCGCAGTTTTTGGCAAAGCTTCAGGAACCTTTAGCCCTGGGTTCCAAGCAGGAGGCCAGCTCTTCTCAGGCCCTTGGAGATTCAGTTCAGGAGACACAGCACACAGCAAAGTCTCTCGTAGTTTCAAGCAGGCAGGGTCACAGCACACAGCCCAGTCCCTTTCTCCTCCTCAGCTTTCAGTTGCAACAGCAGAACAGGTCAGCCCTTAGAGCACACAGCAAAGCAATCTTCCTTTAGTTCTCCAGCCGTCCTTCTTCCTCCTTGATTGTAGAATTTCAGAATCTAACTCTCTGTAGTCAGGGGTCCTTTCCTTATACCCCTCAAAGTCTTTGAAGTCCTTTGAAGTCTTTGTGCAAGCAGCCCTGAGTCCAGCCTAAACCAGTTCTGGGGGTTGCGGAGCACTGAGGTGTCTCTGGTTTTCTTCTTCCTGTCAGCTTCAGGGCCAGAGGTGTCAGTCTTTTTTTTTTTCAGGAAGAATGTAAATGTGAATCCACATTTGTAAAGCGCACAATCACCCGTAAAGGTCTCTAGGCGCTGGGGGCCGTCGGGAAGATTAAGCGAGCTATTGCCCAGAGTCACATGGTGCTGGGCTAATCTGCCGCCGGTGCTGGGGATCGAACCCTGATCCCCAGATTTCGGAGTCAGTCGTCCTGGCCGCGGCGCCACACCTCTTCCTTGTCAGTTGGTCGGCAGGAGGGAACTAGCATGGTGGGCCAGGCAGGCACAGCCCAGCACTTATCAGGCGTTTCTTCCTCCCACCTCCCGGGCAGCAGATGTGCCCTTTCATCCCCGGGCTGGCTCCGACCCTCTCCTCCGGGGGCTCTGCAGCCCCCCTGTCACACCCAGGCATTCCACAAACCCAGGCACACAGAAAGGTTTAGACAAGAGAACAGCCACTTTCTAAAAGTGCTATTCTCCATTACAGGATTTAAAAACACCCTTCACTAAAAGATGTGTCATTAAATTCTGAGTTCAGGGATATCTTTCACTTATGTCCCATCTTGTTCCTATGGGAAGATAGGCTGGTATTACATGGGCCCAGCCTCCTCCATGTTACTCTATGGAGCAAGATAGCCTTACAGCAGGGAGCACATAAAATGGCTGCAGCCCACTACCAGAGCATGTGACCTGCACTAGTACATGCTCTACCTTATCCATACACTGCACCCTGCCCAGGGGGGTACCTAGAGCCTTCCATAGGGGTGACTGATGTGCACAGACAGGGAAGGGTTAGGCCTAGCCAGTGGGGACACTGGCCAGGCTGACATGGCAGTCACTGACTGCACGCAGGCCCTGCGCTGGCAGGCCTGAGTCACCATTTTAAAGCTACTCATGTGGGTGGCGCAATCTGCGCTGCAGGCCCATTAGTAGCATTTGTCATCACCAGCCCTGGCACACACAGTGCCCCTTTACTAGGGACTTCATGCTGATACAAATATGCCAATCAGGTATATTCAATCAATATGACAATTTACAGAGGGAGCACTTACACTCTGACACTGATCAGCAGTGGCAGAGTGTCCAAAGCATCTAAATCAGCAAAAACGAAATCCAGCACAGCATCAAAACACATGAATCAGAGGCAAAAAGATGGGGGAAGAACCACGCCAAAAGGTGTCAGGTCTAACACGTGTCCCCTCCAGCTGAAAGTGGGGAGAACTACCCAACCTCTTGGGAGTCCTCATCACTAAGGCGGAAGAATCTGGACAGACTAGCGTCAACATCTTGGAAACTTCTTCCTTGATGCTGGCTTTGACCTTGTCAGCCACTCTGTAAAACTTCTGTTTCACAGGCAGACTGTCTCCAGTGTCCACATCGTGGACGCACCACTTGGTGACACCTGGGGTCAGGGAGAACAGGGGGGCGAACTGACCCAAGACTTGGCGACAGTCCTCCTGCTGCTCTGGAGTCAGGGTGGGGGAGAGGACCACACCATCCACTGACCCATCTTGCTCCTTGACTGCCAGGAGGTCAGGGAGAGGATCACTATCCTCCTCCCCTCCAGCATCTGTAGCCATGAGCATAGTTACTTCAGTCCTCTCAAAGTGGGGTTTGAGGCGGTTCACATGTAGCACTCTCAAGGGCTGCCTGGGAGTCTTCAGGTTAACCAAATAGGTAACCTCGCTCTTGCGCTCCACCACCTCGTATGGCCCAGACCACTTGTCACGGAGCGCACAAGGCTCCACTGGCGCCATCACCCACACCTTCTGACCAGGGCGGAACTCAACCAGAGAAGTGTTCTGGTCATACCACCTCTTCATTTCCTCCTGGCTAGCCTCCAGGTTCTCTTGAGCGAGCGTCCTGAAGCGCTTGGTCTGGTTGCGAATGGCCAGCACATAGCTGAACACATCCTGAGGGGTTTTCCCACGGGATTTCTCCCACCCCTCCTTCACAAGAGTAAGAGGCCCTCTGACAGGGTGGCCATACAGCAACTCAAAGGGACTGAACCCTAAGGATCTCTGAGGCACCTCCCTGTAGGCAAACAACAGGCATGGTAACAAGACGTCCCATTTCCGCCTCATGGGCTCTTCCAGGCCCATAATCATGCCCTTCAATGTGCGGTTGAATCTCTCAACCAGCCCATTTCCTTGAGGGTGGTAAGGAGTGGTGAATTTGTATGTCACCCCACACTCACTCCACAGGGACTTCATATACCTAGAAATGAAGTTTGTCCCTCTGTCTGAGACGACCTCCCTGGGAAATCCCACACGGGAAAAGATCCCCATCAGGGCACGGCCCACCACTGGGGCGGTGACTGTCCTGAGCGGGATGGCTTCCGGGTACCGAGTGGCATGGTCCACCAAGACCAGGATAAACCTGTTGCCTAGGGCTGTCTTGGGATCCAGGGGCCCCACGATGTCAATGCCCACCCGCTCAAAAGGGGTGCTCACCACGGGAAAGGGTTGGAGGGGGGCCACGCGCCTCCCTCCACTCTTGCCACTGGCCTGACAAGTCTGGCTCGATTTACAAAAGGCAGGGACGTGTGTCTTCATCTGGGGCCAGTAGAAATGGGTGACGAGCCTGTGATAGGTCTTGTCTTGCCCCAGATGTCCTGCGAGAGGCACATCATGAGCCAGACCCAGTAGGAAGTTCCTGAAGCGCTCCGGTACCACCAGCACACGGGCTGCACCGGGCTCAGCGAACTTAGGCTCACTATAAAGTAAGTCATCCTCCCAGTAGATCAAATGCTCCTTGGACCCCAGGCCTGCGGCCTGGTCGGCAGCCTGCTGCCGCACACCAATGAGAGAAGGGCACTCCTTCTGAGCCTGGCAGAATTCCTCCCTGGAGGGACCACCCTCTTGCTGCCACTGGGACAACTCAGGCAATTCCCCTAGTTCGGCCACCTACTCCCCTGTAGGTTCCAGGGCATCCCCCTCTGGGTCTGCTTCCTCCTGAACCGTGGGAACAGTGGGGGGCGGTTTCCCGCGCCCTCTACCCCTTTCTCGCTTGGCAGGTCCCTGGGCCATTGTTCCAGGCTCCAGCTCTGCTAGACCGCCCTCTCTGGCTGTCATTGCACGGGTGGACACACAGATCCACGCAGGCAAACCCAACATCTCCAAGTGAGTCCGGTGCTCCACCTCTTTCCATGGGGAGCTCTCCAGGTCATTACCTAATAGACAATTTACAGGCAAGGCATCACTTACAACAATTTCCAAAAAACCGGAGACTCCTCCCCATTCAAATGGAACCTTTGCCAACTTGCAGTAGCGCACTGAACTGTCAGATGACACCACAGGCCAAAGTACCTTGGGAACAATTTGCTCTTCAGTCACCCACCGACACCTGACAGATGTCACGCTGGCCCCTGTGTCTCTTAGAGCCTCCACCTCCTGTCCATTGATGGTCACCTTCTGCCCGTATTTCTTAGTGTTTTGGGGCAGCAAGGTTTCCTGGGCCATCTCTTGGTCTCCTAGAGAGACAAGGGTCATCAATGCTAACCCCTTCTCCCCACTAGAAATCAAATCCCCTCCCAAAGCTACACTGGCTAACGCCGGAGCTGGAGCTGGAGCACCAGTGGGTGCAGATTTCTTCTTTGGACAGTTTGGAGCAATGTGCCCCACCTCCCTACATGAATAGCAAGTAGGCGGGGTCTTTTTGTCCTGCGTGCCCCTAGGGGGCCAGGACTTCTTAGGCTTGGGGGGTTGAGACACCTTCTCCTGGGAACTACTTTGGGGCCCTTTAGAAGACTCCTTTTGATTACCCATGTCCCCCCCACTCTTCTGCTGGGGACCCTGTCCACCTTTGGCTGGGGTACTTACCACCCGCTTGTGGACCCTGGTGCTAGTCCACCGGTCCGCCTCTTTAGCAAGCTCACTGGGATCAGTTAACTTGCTATCCAAAAGATGCTGGTGCAGCTCTGGGACACATAAACTACTTAAGTGTTCCCTACTAATCAAGTGACACAACCCCACATAATCAGTAACTTTGCTGCCCTTTATCCAACCTTCCAGTGCACGCGTGTACATACTCACACACTCCACCCAAGTACTTGAATCAAGCTTCTTGAAGTTCCTAAACTTCTGGCGGTACTGTTCTGCAGTGAGCCCATACCTGAGGCACAAAGCCTCCTTCATGGCGGGGTAGGATAAAGCATTCTCTGCTTCTAAGGGTGCCAAAACATCCCTCCCAGGGGCCTCAAAATGCTTCCACAATCCTGCCCCCCAATTCTTCTCAGGCACTTCATTCATCTTTAAGGCAAGTTCATACGCTCTGAACCACGCATAAATATCCTCACCCCTCTGATAATTCTGTACCAGATCCTTTGGTATGTATACTTTACCCGCCTGTACTGGTTGTGCGCTGCCACCATTAGAACTGGACACCACCTCTTTAAATTTGAAGTCCAATTCCTTCATGCTCAACTCATGAGCCAATTGGAGTTTCCTCTCCTCCAAAGCGAGAGCGGTTCTTCTCTTCTCCGCCTCTGCTTGCGCTTCGAGCTTAAAAAGCTCAATCTCATGGGCCCTAGCTCTCTGATTCTCCTCTATCTCCTCTGGAGAAATAACCCTACTGGAGTGGTTGCTGCCGGTCCTAGACCCTGGCTTCCTCACTGGCAATTCACTGGACAAAAACCCATTCTCCGGTGTGCCTCCCTCTCCAGTAGCAGCTTCTGGATCACCATGTTTGGCCTCCCACCAGGCCCTCAGAGCTGTCCGTAGCTCTTCCTTGTTTGTGCCGCCCCTTACTGGGCATTCAAGCTGTTTGCAGACTTTTCTCAGTTGCTCCTTGTTATAGGTTAACAACTCCTGGATTTCAAATTCCACTTCCACTTCTCCATTCACGCTTGGCGCTTTCCAAGACATGATGCTTCCTAACCTTTTCAACTAAAAAGGTTTCACCCAAAAAGAAAAAATCTTGCGCAACCTGTTCTGCTAAACTAGACTAGTGATGTACAAGAAATCACTGCAGGTCAAGTGCAATTATTAGTTCAAAATCCCACCGCTGCCACCAATGTTAGAACCGGGGGTCTCTAGTTGGCAGAGGTAAGTACCTTAGACCAAGTAGGGACCCTTGCTTCTAGTCAGGGTGAAGGAATAACCCTCTGAGATAACCCCTGCTCACCCTCTAGGTAGCATGGCGCGAGCAGTCTAGGCTAAACAGAGGCAATGTGGATAACATTTGCACTTAACACAACAATAATCCCCAATCCACCACAAACTGAGACCACACAGGTAAGTATTTTTATAAAAATATATAACTTTATCTAGTTTCAGCAAGTAAATCAGGCATTTGCACGATAATCACTTTGTTAAGAATATGTTGCGCTTAATCTTAATGGCGGTACTTGTAAATAGGCAGTTCTCAGAACAAAAACAGTCTCAAGTCTCTCAAATCAGTAGTTAAAAAAATAATGCCACTGATTTCTATTCAATTAGCTCTAAAAAAACGAGCAGTCAAAGCAGTGCCAATACTAAGTTATCCAAAACCAGCCTTCGCAGTCACTGAGCCCCCCAAGCGCGGCAAGCGCGCCTCACCAGGTATCCTTGGGACTCCTTTTCTGTTGTTCGGTGCTGCCTCGTGCGCCGGATGGCCTCAGGCGCCTCGCGCCTAGTAGAGCACACTTGCTCCTTGCCCCGGCCGGTCCCCTCCTGCTCTCCCGCACGCTCTCGACAATCCAACGAGCGGCGGGGGATGCAGCACACCTCGGGGACGACAGGCCCGGGGCGAGGAACACACGTGGACTCACTCCCTCGGCGAGGACGGGTCAGGCAGCTGTTCCGGCTGTCGGCTCCTCGCTGGGGGTGACAAGATCACGGCTTCTTCGGCTGCTTGTAGGCTGCTCCAGGCTGCCGGCCAATCAGGTCGCGGCCCTCCGGTCGAGCCCCTTCAGTGCCCGGGAGTCAGCCAATGGCAGAGCGGCTCCCGGGACTCGGCTCTGATGATGCGGGGCCGTCAACCAATGACAGTACGGCCTCGCGGATGACGCTACGCCGCACGGGCCAATCCTGTCGCGGCGTTACTGAGGGGGCTCGGCTCCCTCAGCCAATGGGAGCGCGGCGGCTTCGTTCTTCGCCGCTGCAGCTTCTACACGCGAGGCAATTCACGGAGGGTGTTTCTGGCCCCGGACCGCGACGGTGATTTGGCGGCAAGATTCCTTTGGGACCGTGGATCGCGGCAGAATGTCTCTTTTGCCAGCCAATCAACAGGGGGGGATCCTAATCACAGGAACACACCACGGTCTCTCCTCGCCCCCTGAATCTGTGCCGATGAGCACAGCGATCGCTCCACACAGCTGGCAATTAGGACACACGTGTTGGGGCCGATCACCACACGATCTTGCCGCAGTTTTTGGCAAAGCTTCAGGAACCTTTAGCCCTGGGTTCCAAGCAGGAGGCCAGCTCTTCTCAGGCCCTTGGATATTCAGTTCAGGAGACACAGCACACAGCAAAGTCTCTCGTAGTTTCAAGCAGGCAGGGTCACAGCACACAGCCCAGTCCCTTTCTCCTCCTCAGCTTTCAGTTTCAACAGCAGAACAGGTCAGCCCTTAGAGAACACAGCAAGGCAATCTTCCTTTAGTTCTCCAGCCGTCCTTCTTCCAGCGGAGGTTCCTCCTTGATTGTAGAATTTCAGAATCTAACTCTCTGTAGTCAGGGGTCCTTTCCTTATACCCCTCAAAGTCTTTGAAGTCCTTTGAAGTCTTTGTGCAAGCAGCCCTGAGTCCAGCCTAAACCAGTTCTAGGGGTTGCGGAGCACTGAGGTGTCTCTGGTTTTCTTCTTCCTGTCAGCTTCAGGGCCAGAGGTGTCATTTGGTCGGCAGGAGGGAACTAGCATGGTGGGCCAGGCAGGCACAGCCCAGCACTTATCAGGCGTTTCTTCCTCCCACCTCCCGGGCAGCAGATGTGCCCTTTCATCCCCGGGCTGGCTCCGACCCTCTCCTCCGGGGGCTCTGCAGCCCCCCTGTCACACCCAGGCATTCCACAAACCCAGGCACACAGAAAGGTTTAGACAAGAGAACAGCCACTTTCTAAAAGTGCTATTCTCCATTACAGGATTTAAAAACACCCTTCACTAAAAGATGTGTCATTAAATTCTGAGTTCAGGGATATCTTTCACTTATGTCCCATCTTGTTCCTATGGGAAGATAGGCTGGTATCACATGGGCCCAGCCTCCTCCATGTTACTCTATGGAGCAAGATAGCCTTACAGCAGTGAGCACATAAAATGGCTGCAGCCCACTACCAGAGCATGTGACCTGCACTAGTACATGCTCTACCTTATCCATACACTGCACCCTGCCCAGGGGGGTACCTAGAGCCTTCCATAGGGGTGACTGATGTGCACAGATAGGGAAGGGTTAGGCCTAGCCAGTGGGGACACTGGCCAGGCTGACATGACAGTCACTGACTGCACGTAGGCCCTGCGCTGGCAGGCCTGAGTCACCATTTTAAAGCTACTCATGTGGGTGGCGCAATCTGCGCTGCAGGCCCATTAGTAGCATTTGTCATCACCAGCCCTGGCACACACAGTGCCCCTTTACTAGGGACTTCATGGTGATACAAATATGCCAATCTGGTATATTCAATCAATATGACAATTTACAGAGGGAGCACTTACACTCTGACACTGATCAGCAGTGGCAGAGTGTCCAAAGCATCTAAATCAGCAAAAACGAAATCCAGCACAGCATCAAAACACATGAATCAGAGGCAAAAAGATGGGGGAAGAACCACGCCAAAAGGTGTCAGGTCTAACACGTGTCCCCTCCAGCTGAAAGTGGGGAGAACTACCCAACCTCTTGGGAGTCCTCATCACTAAGGCGGAAGAATCTGGACAGACTAGCGTCACCATCTTGGAAACTTCTTCCTTGATGCTGGCTTTGACCTTGTCAGCCACTCTGTAAAACTTCTGTTTCACAGGCAGACTGTCTCCAGTGTCCACATCGTGGACGCACCACTTGGTGACACCTGGGGTCAGGGAGAACAGGGGGGCGAACTGACCCAAGACTTGGCGACAGTCCTCCTGCTGCTCTGGAGTCAGGGTGGGGGAGAGGACCACACCATCCACTGACCCATCTTGCTCCTTGACTGCCAGGAGGTCAGGGAGAGGATCACTATCCTCCTCCCCTCCAGCATCTGTAGCCATGAGCATAGTTACTTCAGTCCTCTCAAAGTGGGGTTTGAGGCGGTTCACATGTAGCACTCTCAGGGGCTGCCTGGGAGTCTTCAGGTTAACCAAATAGGTAACCTCGCTCTTGCGCTCCACCACCTCGTATGGCCCAGACCACTTGTCACGGAGCGCACAAGGCTCCACTGGCGCCATCACCCACACCTTCTGACCAGGGCGGAACTCAACCAGAGAAGTGTTCTGGTCATACCACCTCTTCATTTCCTCCTGGCTAGCCTCCAGGTTCTCTTGAGCGAGCGTCCTGAAGCGCTTGGTCTGGTTGCGAATGGCCAGCACATAGCTGAACACATCCTGAGGGGTTTTCCCACGGGATTTCGCCCACCCCTCCTTCACCAGAGTAAGAGGCCCTCTGACAGGGTGGCTATACAGCAACTCAAAGGGACTGAACCCTAAGGATTTCTGAGGCACCTCCCTGTAGGCAAACAACAGGCATGGTAACAAGACGTCCCATTTCCGCCTCATGGGCTCTTCCAGGCCCATAATCATGCCCTTCAATGTGCGGTTGAATCTCTCAACCAGCCCATTTCCTTGAGGGTGGTAAGGAGTGGTGAATTTGTATGTCACCCCACACTCACTCCACAGGGACTTCATATACCTAGAAATGAAGTTTGTCCCTCTGTCTGAGACGACCTCCCTGGGAAATCCCACACGGGAAAAGATCCCCATCAGGGCACGGCCCACCACTGGGGCGGTGACTGTCCTGAGCGGGATGGCTTCCGGGTACCGAGTGGCATGGTCCACCAAGACCAGGATAAACCTGTTGCCTAGGGCTGTCTTGGGATCCAGGGGCCCCACGATGTCAATGCCCACCCGCTCAAAAGGGGTGCTCACCACGGGAAAGGGTTGGAGGGGGGCCACGCGCTTCCCTCCACTCTTGCCACTGGCCTGACAAGTCTGGCAAGATTTACAAAAGGCAGAGACGTGCATCTTCATCTGGGGCCAGTAGAAATGGGTGACGAGCCTGTGATAGGTCTTGTCTTGCCCCAGATGTCCTGCGAGAGGCACGTCATGAGCCAGACCCAGTAGGAAGTTCCTGAAGCGCTCCGGTACCACCAGCACACGGGCTGCACCGGGCTCAGCGAACTTAGGCTCACTATAAAGTAAGTCATCCTCCCAGTAGATCAAATGCTCCTTGGACCCCAGGCCTGCGGCCTGGTCGGCAGCCTGCTGCCGCACACCAATGAGAGAAGGGCACTCCTTCTGAGCCTGGCAGAATTCCTCCCTGGAGGGACCACCCTCTTGCTGCCACTGGGACAGCTCAGGCAATTCCCCTAGTTCGGCCACCTGCTCCCCTGTAGGTTCCAGGGCATCCCCCTCTGGGTCTGCTTCCTCCTGAACCGTGGGAACAGTGGGGGGCGGTTTCCCGCGCCCTCTACCCCTTCCTCGCTTGGCAGGTCCCTGGGCCATTGTTCCAGGCTGCAGCTCTGCTAGACCGCCCTCTCTGGCTGTCATTGCACGGGTGGACACACAGATCCACGCAGGCAAACCCAACATCTCCAAGTGAGTCCGGTGCTCCACCTCTTTCCATGGGGAGCTCTCCAGGTCATTACCTAATAGACAATTTACAGGCAAGGCATCACTTACAACAATTTCCAAAATACCGGAGACTCCTCCCCATTCAAATGGAACCTTTGCCAACTTGCAGTAGCGCACTGAACTGTCAGATGACACCACAGGCCGGAGTACCTTGGGAACAATTTGCTCTTCAGTCACCCACCGACACCTGACAGGTGTCACGCTGGCCCCTGTGTCTCTCAGAGCCTCCACCTCCTGTCCATTGATGGTCACCTTCTGCCCGTATTTCTTAGTGTTTTGGGGCAGCAAGGTTTCCTGGGCCATCTCTTGGTCTCCTAGAGAGACAAGGGTCATCAATGCTAACCCCTTCTCCCCACTAGAAATCAAATCCCCTCCCAAAGCTACACTGGCTAACGCCGGAGCTGGAGCTGGAGCACCAGTGGGTGCAGATTTCTTCTTTGGACAGTTTGGAGCAATGTGCCCCACCTCCCTACATGAATAGCAAGTAGGCAGGGTCTTTTTGTCCTGCGTGCCCTTAGGGGGCCAGGACTTCTTAGGCTTGGGGGGTTGAGACACCTTCTCCTGGGAACTACTTTGGGGCCCTTTAGAAGACTCCTTTTGATTACCCGTGTCCCCCCCACTCTTTTGTTGGGGACCCTGTCCACCTTTGGCTGGGGTACTTACCACCCCCTTGTGGACCCTGGTGCTAGTCCACCGGACCGCCTCTTTAGCAAGCTCACTGGGATCAGTTAACTTGCTATCCAAAAGATGCTGGCGCAGCTCTGGGACACATAAACTACTTAAGTGCTCCCTACTAATCAAGTGACACAACCCCACATAATCAGTAACTTTGCTGCCCTTTATCCAACCTTCCAGTGCACGCGTGTACATACTCACACACTCCACCCAAGTACTTGAATCAAGCTTCTTGAAGTTCCTAAACTTCTGGCGGTACTGTTCTGCAGTGAGCCCATACCTGAGGCACAAAGCCTCCTTCATGGCGGGGTAGGATAAAGCATTCTCTGCTTCTAAGGGTGCCAAAACATCCCTCCCAGGGGCCTCAAAATGCTTCCACAATCCTGCCCCCCAATTCTTCTCAGGCACTTCATTCATCTTTAAGGCAAGTTCATACGCTCTGAACCACGCATAAATATCCTCACCCCTCTGATAATTCTGTACCAGATCCTTTGGTATGTATACTTTACCCGCCTGTACTGGTTGTGCGCTGCCACCATTAGAACTGGACACCACCTCTTTAAATTTGAAGTTCAATTCCTTCATGCTCAACTCATGAGCCAATTGGAGTTTCCTCTCCTCCAAAGCGAGAGCGGTTCTTCTCTCCTCCGCCTCTGCTTGCGCTTTGAGCTTAAAAAGCTCAATCTCATGGGCCCTAGCTCTCTGATTCTCCTCTATCTCCTCTGGAGAAATAACCCTACTGGAGTGGTTGCTGCCGGTCCTAGACCCTGGCTTCCTCACTGGCAAATCACTGGACAAAAACCCATTCTCCGGTGTGCCTCCCTCTCCAGTAGCAGCTTCTGGATCACCATGTTTGGCTCCCACCAGGCCCTCAGAGCTGTCCGTAGCTCTTCCTTGTTTGCGCCGCCCCTTACTGGGCATTCAAGCTGTTTGCAGACTTTTCTCAGTTGCTCCTTGTTATAGGTTAACAACTCCTGGATTTCAAATTCCACTTCCACTTCTCCATTCACGCTTGGCGCTTTCCGAGACATGATGCTTCCTAACCTTTTCAACTAAAAAGGTTTCACCCAAAAAGAAAAAATCTTGCGCAACCTGTTCTGCTAAACTAGACTAGTGATGTACAAGAAATCACTGCAGGTCAAGTGCAATTATTAGTTCAAAATCCCACCGCTGCCACCAATGTTAGAACCGGGGGTCTCTAGTTGGCAGAGGTAAGTACCTTAGACCAAGTAGGGACCCTTGCTTCTAGTCAGGGTGAAGGAATAACCCTCTGAGATAACCCCTGCTCACCCTCTAGGTAGCATGGCGCGAGCAGTCTAGGCTAAACAGAGGCAATGTGGATAACATTTGCACTTAACACAACAATAATCCCCAATCCACCACAAACTGAGACCACACAGGTAAGTATTTTTATAAAAATATATAACTTTATCTAGTTTCAGCAAGTAAATCAGGCATTTGCACGATAATCACTTTGTTAAGAATATGTTGCGCTTAATCTTAATGGCGGTACTTGTAAATAGGCAGTTCTCAGAACAAAAACAGTCTCAAGTCTCTCAAATCAGTAGTTAAAAAATAATGGCACTGATTTCTATTCAATTAGCTCTAAAAAAACGAGCAGTCAAAGCAGTGCCAATACTAAGTTATCCAAAACCAGCCTTCGCAGTCACTGAGCCCCCCAAGCGCGGCAAGCGCGCCTCACCAGGTATCCTTGGGACTCCTTTTCTGTTGTTCTGTGCTGCCTCGTGCGCCGGATGGCCTCAGGCGCCTCGCGCCTAGTAGAGCACACTTGCTCCTTGCCCCGGCCGGTCCCCTCCTGCTCTCCCGCACGCTCTCGACAATCCAACGAGCGGCGGGGGATGCAGCACACCTCGGGGACGACAGGCCCGGGGCGAGGAACACACGTGGACTCACTCCCTCGGCGAGGACGGGTCAGGCAGCTGTTCCGGCTGTCGGCTCCTCGCTGGGGGTGACAAGATCATGGCTTCTTCGGCTGCTTGTAGGCTGCTCCAGGCTGCCGGCCAATCAGGTCGCGGCCCTCCGGTCGAGCCCCTTCAGTACCCGGGAGTCAGCCAATGGCAGAGCGGCTCCCGGGACTCGGCTCTGATGATGCGGGGCCGTCAACCAATGACAGTACGGCCTCGTGGATGACGCTACGCCGCACGGGCCAATCCCGTTGCGGCGTTACTGAGGGGGCTCGGCTCCCTCAGCCAATGCGAGCGCGGCGGCTTCGTTCTTCGCCGCTGCAGCTCCTACACGCGAGGCAATTCACGGAGGGTGTTTCTGGCCCCGGACCGCGACTGTGATTTGGCGGCAAGATTCCTTTGGGGCCGTGGATCGCGGCAGAATGTCTCTTTTGCCAGCCAATCAACAGGGGGGGATCCTAGTCACAGGAACACACCACGGTCTCTCCTCGCCCCCTGAATCTGTGCCGATGAGCACAGCGATCGCTCCACACAGCTGGCAATTAGGACACACGTGTTGGGGCCGATCACCACACGATCTTGCCGCAGTTTTTGGCAAAGCTTCAGGAACCTTTAGCCCTGGGTTCCAAGCAGGAGGCCAGCTCTTCTCAGGCCCTTGGAGATTCAGTTCAGGAGACACAGCACACAGCAAAGTCTCTCGTAGTTTCAAGCAGGCAGGGTCACAGCACACAGCCCAGTCCCTTTCTCCTCCTCAGCTTTCAGTTGCAACAGCAGAACAGGTCAGCCCTTAGAGCACACAGCAAGGCAATCTTCCTTTAGTTCTCCAGCCGTCCTTCTTCCAGCGGAGGTTCCTCCTTGATTGTAGAATTTCAGAATCTAACTCTCTGTAGTCAGGGGTCCTTTCCTTATACCCCTCAAAGTCTTTGAAGTCCTTTGAAGTCTTTGTGCAAGCAGCCCTGAGTCCAGCCTAAACCAGTTCTAGGGGTTGCGGAGCACTGAGGTGTCTCTGGTTTTCTTCTTCCTGTCAGCTTCAGGGCCAGAGGTGTCATTTGGTCGGCAGGAGGGAACTAGCATGGTGGGCCAGGCAGGCACAGCCCAGCACTTATCAGGCGTTTCTTCCTCCCACCTCCCGGGCAGCAGATGTGCCCTTTCATCCCCGGGCTGGCTCCGACCCGTCCTCCGGGGGCTCTGCAGCCCCCCTGTCACACCCAGGCATTCCACAAACCCAGGCACACAGAAAGGTTTAGACAAGAGAACAGCCACTTTCTAAAAGTGCTATTCTCCATTACAGGATTTAAAAACACCCTTCACTAAAAGATGTGTCATTAAATTCTGAGCTCAGGGATATCTTTCACTTATGTCCCATCTTGTTCCTATGGGAAGATAGGCTGGTATCACATGGGCCCAGCCTCCTCCATGTTACTCTATGGAGCAAGATAGCCTTACAGCAGTGAGCACATAAAATGGCTGCAGCCCACTACCAGAGCATGTGACCTGCACTAGTACATGCTCTACCTTATCCATACACTGCACCCTGCCCAGGGGGGGTACCTAGAGCCTTCCATAGGGGTGACTGATGTGCACAGACAGGGAAGGGTTAGGCCTAGCCAGTGGGGACACTGGCCAGGCTGACATGGCAGTCACTGAGTGCACGCAGGCCCTGCGCTGGCAGGCCTGAGTCACCATTTTAAAGCTACTCATGTGGGTGGCGCAATCTGCGCTGCAGGCCCATTAGTAGCATTTGTCATCACCAGCCCTGGCACACACAGTGCCCCTTTACTAGGGACTTCATGGTGATACAAATATGCCAATCAGGTATATTCAATCAATATGACAATTTACAGAGGGAGCACTTACACTCTGACACTGATCAGCAGTGGCAGAGTGTCCAAAGCATCTAAATCAGCAAAAACGAAATCCAGCACAGCATCAAAACACATGAATCAGAGGCAAAAAGATGGGGGAAGAACCACGCCAAAAGGTGTCAGGTCTAACATGCTTCAATTAATTTCTCTAACAAAGGTGACCTCATGGCTAGTACAATGATTTAATCCTATAAAATGTCAAACTCAGATACTGGTCTCCATTCAGTCACATATCATCTGTAGCTCACTCCAACTGCAACGTTCAACAAACACACACAAGGAGCAACCTTGACTCCCACTCCCAGAGGTGTGTGCCTTTCTCTCAAATGAGGAAATGCATACATGACATACATACACGATCATGTGATCACCTGGCAGAAGTGTGGCTCAGGGGTTAGAGGCAGCAGACCCGGAAGCTGAGATCGGTCCTGGACCAGGATTCAATTCCCCGCCTCGGCGGGTCTTGGGCTAAAAATTCCACAGACTCGATAATTTTCGCCCCGGTGCCTCCTCGACTCACGGGTTCACACTCTGCGACTCTGGGCAATAGCTTGCTTAATCTCCACAACGGCCCCTCGCGGCGGGATGCCTGACTTTCACCTTGTGGATACCCTGATATCTCACAGGGGAATACCAGGACGGGTTCCCTAAGCAAGCGCCGGGAAACCCACTGCGGGTAGCTGTGCGCTATATAAGCTCAACTACATTTACATTTACATGACTATATCACCTTCCTCCAAGTCTGGTCTCGCCAGTCTGGAGTTCACCTCAGCCTTTACTTTCCTACTGTCACTGAACACAGACCTCCATATACAGCACGTCTTTCTAAGTATGCTGATCTCAATAATCTCATTTAGATTCAATTAGAATCTATTGATACACCCTAAACTAAAAGTACTGATTCTTCTCTGGAATATCATATACATAACAGGAGATCGGCTGTAAAGAACAAGTTAAATAGCTCAGTAATGCTCCTTCTGGTGGATCTAACCAAAAGTTTCTCACTTTAGAATATTCCCCAGGCACCAGATTGGATCTGGAAATCTTTTATAGCAATGATCCTGCACGCTGCTAGTTGTCCCTGTGTGGCTCTTTCGAGGTTCTATACCGCTCGGGTTGTACCGGAGCAGAGATGCATATAAGTACCACCCCTACGCACGGACTTCAGTTTCTTGTCTTCTTTGTCCGCACTCTCAGACGCAAAGCGTGAACAATTGCTGGGACATTTTTTAAAGATTTTAAAAAGGGGCCATTCCATAAAACCAGGGCAGACGTCAAGGACAGACTCTCTGCATGCCAACACAATGGTAGCAGCCTTAGCACTGATGGAATGGGCCCTAAGAACGTCTGGCAAGAATGCCGGTTAAGTTCTCAGCACCAACTTGTCCAGGAAAAAGGTGGTGTAGGGTGGAGGCACTGAAAATATCTGAAGTTCACTCACGCAGCAAGCTAATGTAATCACAATAAGGAAGACGGTTGTTAAATTCAGGAGATGCAGTGAACTTCATGCACATGAGAAACGTAAAGATCAAGATATGGTCCACTGTGGGATCACAAACGGTTTGGAAGTAAAACTGTGTCAAGCTTTTAATAAATCTCATTATAAAAGGGTATTTAAAAAAGGATAGTTGGTTCGGCAAATGTAGTAAGGCTGAAAGGGCTGATAAATAACCTTTAAGAGTGCCCACTGAAAGACCATGCTGGGTCATAGATAAAACAAACAAAGTACATTTAACAGATTTACTTCTAAATCGTCAGTCCGGCAAATGCCACACAAGCCACAAATTTTTCCCTTTGCCCGTCATAAATGCATTACGTGGAAGGCGCCTAGCCACAAGGATGACATCCACCACTTCAAGTGACAGATCAACCACAGGGAATATTTAGAAAGAGTAAAAGGTATAAAGGTATACCATTGGCCCTGTTATTACTCAAACCCACCGGGTTATAAAATCCCTTTACAAACAACTCTATTACTTTCAAACAATTCCATTGTAGTACTAGGTATTACAATTGACCGGGAGTCATACAAATAAATGTGATTAACAGTCCATTACATCAACAATATATGTTTTGTTACACATTCTATTAACAACCTATCATTAAAAAGACAAAAAAGACATTTATGATTGCACATTGAAAATCCAAGAGCTGAACATTATGTTAACATTATAAGGAATACTAAAATAATGTCAAGTGCACAAACAGTATTGGAACTTTACACTGTCGTGTGTTTCTCATATGGCCCATTGTCATTTTCCCTACGTTAGCCTAATCATCCACGTTGTAGTCAGTTTTGGTTTTGCACGTGTTACTAAATAACATGCTTGTCTTTGTGCCACATTACATTTTCACACAGAAACAGCACATGTTTTTGTATTTTATTATTTTCCTGGGATTCAGTCTAAACAGCTTAAGCAAGGTCAAACATCGCCCCTTATTATTCTCACTGTTCAGACACTAGCACCTAGATATAATAAAGGAATGCAGCTGCTGTTTTTGAAAACGCATATCTTGTCATATAACTAAGAACAGGGATTCTGAAAAAAACACACACACATCGAATGTCCTGAGACGAGTGCAGCGCCAGCTGGGAGATAGAGCATCCACCTATTCATGCTAACATTGCAAACTTCCTTCGAGTCTCTTTCACATCTTATTTTGGACTGGTACGAGTGGGAGTGCAATAGGGTGTGTCCTGTTATCTTGATCCCTGAGAGGATCGAGAGTGTTTTTTTCGGAGGTGCAAAATCACTTGTCTCTTAGGAAAGATTACGAACTCATAGATACTGAGGTTGTATGGTGACTCAGTCTCCTGCCATTTGTGGCAGGGGAGCTTTGAAGGCTTTGCCGCATTTGCAATGCGAATCCAAGCCTCTCCTGCTATCAGGAGCAGGCCCCCTTCCTGTCTCTCCCCCTTTTCGATGGGAAGACAGGCGGGAAAAATTAGAACAGTCCAGAAGGTGGGCCCACCTCTGCCAATCCCACCCTTTAGGTGGGGGAGGAGAGGTGAAGCCCACTCTTCAGTGCCTGCCATCTTGCAGGATGGCGGGCACTGAAAACGCCCTCTGCGCCGGGATCAACAAGTCTCTACTCCGCAAGCTCCAGACAATACAGAACACTGACCCAGACTAGTCGTCCACCACGTGGGGTGAGCACACCAAGGGTGTAGTCACCCTAAGGTCAGTAGGACATTGGCTACTAACCTGAGACCCTTAAAATGCCCCCTAAATACAGTATTTAGGAGGCAGCCCTGAACCCAGAAGGCAGATTCCCACAACCTACAAAGAAGGACGAAAGAAAATGCACAGCAGAGGAGACTGCAGAGAAGACCTGACTTAGCCCCGGCACTACCGGCCCATCTGCAGTTTCCAGAGATCCTGCACCAAAAGTCCCCTTGACCTGCTGCCACAGAACTCCAGAACCCCTTGTAGGACTGACTGACTTCAACAAAGACAGGATCTCCTGTGAACAGCAGCTCTGTTCAAAAGAATCTCCAAAGAAAGACTCAGAGCCTGCTGAAGACAAAGAAACCCAACGCCTGGAACCACCACTGCACCATGCGCCCGTGGTCTGAGTCTAAGTGGGTCACTGGTCCCAGCGAGATACCCCAGCGCTCCACAGTCCGGGTTCACCGTGGGTTGACCCCTCCAGGACTCCCCAACGCCGTCTGCAGCCTCTGCCTGGAGACTCCCCCAACCACGACTGACCCAGTAAGGTGAAAGCCGACCTCAAAAGGCACCCTGTCGCATCCTGCCATCCTGCACCCTGAAGAAGAGGACCTGAGGTGCACCTATGTCCCCGCGCCCCTCCAACTTAACTACCCAGCTGTTGGATTCCACCTGGAAGATTTCCTGGACCGAGCCTGCAGCTAAAAACCCAAACCGGCAATCTCCATAGGATCGCATTGGGCTCCCGACCCCTCCTAAGCACTCTGCACCTGGCCGTCCCGGCCCCGCTGGTGGTGTGGACTATGCGCTGACCTGAGGCCCCTTTTGCCCTGACCTTAACCCCAGGAGCTTGGCCCCTAAGACCGAGTGGCCTGCCGTGAGCGGCCCCCGACCTAGGTGCCCAGTAGCCCCTTTGACTAACATTGTCAGCCTGCACTCTGCACCCGGCCGCCCTAGTGCCGCTGGTAGTGCAAAATGAGTGCTTACCTGGACCTTGATACCTTGGTCCTAACCCCAAAACTCACCCTTGTGTGCCGAATACTTACCTCCAAAACCGATAGCCATTTTTATCCCATAGGATCCCATGTTATAAGATTTTAGGCCTAAAATTGTTTTAAGCGTGGACCTGCAAATGTATGGAGAAAAGTGAATTCAATTGCATAGTATAAAAAGTGGTACTTACCTTGTATGTATAACACTTAGGGTGTGGTATCTAGGCATACCACCCCCAGTACTCCAAAGTAATCTAAAGTAACTCAAAAGTAATTTAATAGTATTTACTGTGTGATACAGACTGCATTTAAAATTATACAAACCTGTAAGTATTGTAATTCCAAACACAACTGCATTTCCTTGAACAGTCTTGCATTTGAAAGTCTATTTTACTCACCTTTCCCAAGTCCTGCTTGATTCTAAAGTAAAACCAAAGTATACCCTTTTTATACTTACCTAAATGGTCTGGATTCTGTCTCCGAGTGTGTGTATCAGCCCTTGATTGAGTGAATACAATAAATGCTTAACACACCCTCTGGATAAGCCTAACTGCTTGCCGACACTACCACAAAGAGAGCTGTTGGTACTTACCTAATTTAGCCTCTGCTATACCTCTGGGGACTCTCTGGACTCTGTGCACACTATAACTTACTTTAGTATAGTATATACAGAGCCAGCTTCCTACACTCCCCACTATTGGAAGACACCCCATACCACCTCGGGATTTAGACACTACTTGTGATCTGCCAGACACCACCTGCTCGTCGCCTTTATAATCAAGGTTTCTGATCAGGAAAACCCCTTGGCGCTCCTCCCACTTCCAGAGGTGTAGAGCCCTCTGGCACAGGACCCCATTCCACCCTGCTGTTGCAGTACCACATGATGGTGGTGTTGGCTGTGGGAACCTGTACCAGGCTCCTTAGACAGAAGGTAAGCCTTCAGAACCAGATGAATAGCCCACAACTCTAGCAGATTGGAGTGGTGCCGGCCTTCTGTTGGAGACCGGTGTCTTTAGATCTGCAACTCTCCAGATAACCATCACCACTGTCAGCTCAATGTGGGGGAAGGGAGAGGAACCTGTTGCTGGTCCAACGGTCTTCTAGCAGCCACCATTGCATATCTGGAGCAATCTCCTCTGAGATGTAGATGGCATTGATCATACTACTTCAATGCAGGGCCCATTGGAATTACAGATTACATTGCAGAGCCTTGCATATGCCACCTAGCATAGCTGACAAGGAGGCTGCATAGGCTAAGAGTTCAAAAAGGGGAGAGGATGTGGCCAAACGGGCTAGGGTGGTCGATCTCAAATCTGGGGAACCGGGTTCGAGTCTCGGCAATGACGCTCAACATCCTGTGATTCTGGGCAAATCACGTAATCTCTCCGTGCCTAACTAAAATGAATGTTTCATTGTTTAACGTAACTGGTGCTCCTGTAAAGCGCTCGGATACCCGATACCTTTGGGTGAAGTTTGCGCTACATAAAACTCCAGACAAAAACCCCTCAAAGCAGCTCTCAGTATGATCCAGGTTCGAGCTTGAAACATCTGGATCATAGCCCAAATGTCCTGGACTCGTTGCAGTGGAGAGAAAGCCAAGAATGCCAATGTGGCCAGGATTGCTCCAATGAGTGGAAGCAGCTGCAAAGGAGTCAGGTTGGACTTCGGCTCATTGATTATGAACCCCAATGAAGTCAGAGGTTGACCGCTGTCCACGATTGACTAGGGTGATCCCGCCTACAACAGCCAGTTGTCGGACTTAGAGGATAACTGGCATCACCGACCTCCGAAGACGGGGAGCGACCAACGCCATTATTGTCATGAAGATCCATGAGCTGGGAGGATGTGCATAACCTCTCGTTCACTGAGGAAGCGAGTTTAGCAGAGGTTGTGTAGACCATGGTCAGTCATGATGTGTATGACTGCATGTAGAAGAGTTGGAGCAATCAAAGCACCTGGCCCATACAAGGTTAAAGTCGCCCACCACTGAGTATTGTGTGGGGAGCCTCACAAGTGGCATTTGTGCCAGAGATTTCAGATAAACTCGGAGTAATCAGTGTTGGGCCCATTGAGGTTAAGTAAAGTAATATTTTACCCACCCACTACTGCCTGGAGAACATGATATCTGCCCTGATTGCCTGTTATGTCGTGCAACAACCGAAAGGATAGCCCTGTGCATGCGAGAATTGCTGTTCCTCAGGCATAAGGTAATTAGTTGGAAAGGGAGCAGTGACCGCTCCATTTGGATAGAAGGTGTGGACAAGAGCATTGCAAAATGTGTTTCCTGTAATAGGGCTATGTCTATTTTGTGGGGATTAAGATAGGCCAGGACCTGCCGCTTCTTGCGAGTGTTATTAAGGCCATGCACTTTCCATGTCAGATGTAGAGTAAGGTGCCCAGGAGGACTGATCATCTAGCCTGTATATTAACAATGGACTGCATACAGGATCTGCCAGGGACTGCTTTATCATGAAAGCAAGTATGCACCCTGAATAAATACAGTAATGATTCTGCATACATGTCGGCTGTATTTTACCTCTTTATCCCCCTCCCACCAGCCATCCCCACCTGCCTTTGTAAATACCCCAACCAAACTAATTAAACAGGAGTAAAGCATAACATTCAACAATTCCATTCTTATGTTCTTCCAATTCAGGTTCACCATTAGAGTGGGGGGGGGGGGGGGGGAGGGTAGAGTGCCAGGCTCCAAGATAGCCGCGCTCTTTTGTGGCTTCTTGTGCCAGCTCTGTATTTAGCCAATATCCAGATGCCATCCTGCCCCTGAAGCAACATCGCAGATTCCCTGCCAAAATGCTTATACCTCCTGACACGGAATCTGGACCCCAGGGATTTGCTGAGCTAGAGGACACCCATGCAAGCCCAACCACACTCAACATGCCGGTGGCCTTTGTGTGCTTCTGATCATGCCGCAACATGTATACTGCCTCTTCCTGTGGAGCACTGTCGGCACCTCGCTTAGTCCCGCCCCTTTGACCAGGCTGTGCCTGGAGGCTTGACATCTGCAGGGACAGGCCTCGGTCGCATCGACTCTGCACCACCAGATTACAAGGGAGCGGCCAGAAGGTGTGGGAGTGCGATGACTGCATGAGGCCTGCTTGTAACTCCCATGGCCGGACTGGCCGTAGCGGGAACCGGGCATTTTCCCGGTGGGCTGCCAGGGTGGGGGCTGGTTTTGGGCCCCTGTGGGCGTTTTTGTTACCAGGGGGCGGCAATATTTGCCTCCTGTAACAAAATCAGTCGAAACAGGCTCTAGCAAACAGCTTGGCCGCACCCCAACCTCCTCCACGGGGGCTGGCGGAGCAGTTTGCCAGGGCTGGTGCCGGTTCCTAGTCCGGCCCCCATGGTCTGGCTCGGGCCTGGGGCTCCACATTCCTACACCATCGGTGCACAGTGAAAATTTGCTTGGAGTGCACAAGGAGCCCCCTGCTAACAGTCCACTGCCAGTGGGAGACTGCCCGGTGCCCCCTACGATCCTTAGGTCTCTGCTGGCACGAACCCGGTGGAGATGGTCAACCTTCACGAGCAGTGACGTGAGTGCAGACTGCCTCGTGACATCCTGCTGCTGCCCGCGGCTGCGAAAAGACACCAAATTTCTCTTTGTGGAGCGCCCCTATTATTGCCTCACGAGGAGGTGAGCGACTTCGAACTTTAGCCCACCCGAACTTCCTTCACAAACACTTAGTGTACCCTCTGATACCTTGTGGACTGTTTGGGGCGGCCCCTCCCAGGTGTAGGAGCCTGACTTTCTACAGTTATACCATCTATAACCAAATATGAGAATGGGGAACTCAGAAGCAAGACAAGCTACACTTCACTTTGAGTCTAAGAGAGCGAGCAGATACCTCATGCCCCCCCCCGCCCCCACTGGAGGTGGATATGCCCGCGCAGATGCATAATATACACTAAAGCTTGACCTCAAAAGACGCCAAAATAGATACACTAACAACTAGAGGGGACAATATTGTGAACGGCCTTGATGAACATTAACACCCTTCGCCACAGCAGAGTGCCCCATCTCCCAATTTGGAAGAGGCTACATCTGGCTATAATGAGAAGCTGCTGCATAGGAGTAAAGATCTCATAGTCATAAGCACCAAAAACCAAGACTTGGGAGCACGATTGCGCCTCAACAACTTGCATATAGATGGCGCCCCGAACTGACATACACTGGTAACATGGAATCACTCCTGAAGAGTTTGCTGGGTGCTGAGCATGTCTCTCCACTATTTGTAGTCAGCGGGCCCTCGTCCCCCTCCAGGGCCTTCTCTGCACCCGATAATAGCGAGACTCATGGGCGTCCGCACACATTTTTCCAGGGGGGGCAAAATGTTAACGTCATCACCATCCTCCGACATGATGTGTGCCAGGTGGGGCACAAGAAACACTGGGGCGCAGAACTGGGATAGACTCAATTAAATGCCAGGAATCCAGGACATGTGAGGACATGTGACTGACCCTGCCACAGGCCAACAAACACCGCCTGTAGGGGAAATGTAAATTTTTATGACAAGGTGCTTTATCTCTGTCTGCTAGGTGTGCAGACTTCCAGGTCCTCGGTCCAACACCAATCAAGGCTGTCTTCAGCACGATTCGATTTTTATCAGAATACTTTAAAACAGCCTATGATTAAAGCACCAGATTAAATAAACTGTATGCACAGTGTATGTTAGGGATTATTTGTAGCACACATATTTACCAATATTGGCTTCTTGGTGCTAGAATTCATGATAACTTTTATCCAAAGTTAAAGCACAACGTCAAAGTTAGTAATAAATAATGCAGCAATCGCACACGCTAGTGATTCGCCAATGGTTGCTCCCTTTACTAGAATTCCCCGGGCATTGCTAAATTTTACACACATTCAATTAATTTATACAAAATAAAATGTATAGGTCCAAATGTTAGCTATATTTTTTAAAAGAAACTTAGAGTCCCTCTACGTGTAGTCAATGTCAAACTGACAGCATGCTCACGTTTAGGGATATAATAATGGCCAGCTCCCTTATGCTGAAGCCCGGCACCGTAAATGTGTGGCACATGCGGAGCCCGCAGCGGCAGCACATCACAGGTCCAGGGATGCTGAGTCTTACACAGTGGTCAAAGTGGGGGAAAAAAGTAGGGGAGCAGTGGGCGGAGAATCAGAGGGCAGGAATAACCCAAGGATTCTATCTGTGAGGTGTGGCCAGAATGCACAGACATCCCAATTTTTAGTATTTGTTGGGCATTTCACTGCCCAGTTTAATCAACCCATGAATACACATGATTATTTAAGGTTATAATGAGTTATTGATATTAAAATATATTCACAAAGTGGGATATGCTTCTAATCACAGAATGTACCAAATACGATAAAATGTGGAAACACAAGCCATTTGTCTCCGAGCCATGGAGTTTCTGTCATCAGCACTTCTCCCTTTTTCCACAACAGCACATCAAACATGAATGGCAAAATATCCTAGTTTGCAAATGTTTTCTCTAAAATGATGGCTCTGCCATATTTGCCTCATAATGCAAGATCTGCTGCATGATCTGACCATTTAAACTAATAAATTGTTTGTAGCTCAAACATATCAAAAGTTAATATAAAATGTGACTTGTGTTGCTGCGGAGTGGATGGCCTATTGCAAAAGTTGACTGGTCACCTTTCTCACTGCTGCGTTTGTATGTTACACTGGTACTAATAAGGCAAAATCTTTCCAGAGACTGTTAGCATGTGTACACCCGTCAAAATAATAAAATATCTGAAAATATACTGCATTACGCTGCAGCCTATTTTTTAATGCATAATTTAGTCAACACTACAGCATAATGTTGCCATCCTTTGCTGAATAATTAATTCCAGTGGCCCCACAGCAGGCACCACATGTTAAAAGTGCTTGTGGATGAAGTAGGGAGACTGTGAAGTTTGCAAACTTAGTTTGGTGTGCGTGCAAATCCTGCATTGCCAATCCCTGGTGAGTTGCAGCTACTACTGCTGAAACAAGGCCAATGGAGGTACCCATGGGTGAGGCAGACTGGCCTCAAGGGCAGGGCCAGCCGTAGCACTGGTGGTGTCCTGTGCATTAATGTCTGTTAGTGCCCCCCAATGACCACCTCTGCCATGGATTCCCTCACTGCCACCCTTTAACTGTGCCCCCAAAGTCTTCATAACCACTCTCTCTCAGATGCATTTAATTTGAATTACAGCGCCACTCATGCCATTGTAGGGTGCCAGAGCACTTTACATCACACACATTACACAGAGACAATCAATATGTGTGTAAATCACTGTATAGAAAATGTTACATAAGACTAAGGACTACAAGGTGTAGGAGTCACATGACAACCATACTAGTAGCCCGTATAGTTTTATAGTGATTGGTCTGGAGAAACACAATACCCGGAATTTAAAATGTAATACCATGGTTGGGGGTTCTCCTTAATAATCAGAATTGATTTCTGTCCAAAAGAACACTTTTTGGGACATTAGGATAATCAAAGACTCGGGGTGGGTGGGGGGGAAGCATAACGCTCTAATTTAAACCTTGAAGTTTGTATGCAGCTCTTAGATGACAGTTAATAGCTCACTGTTCTAAGTTAGGATTTTAACTTATAAACTGCAAGTAACAAAAGGATCTCTCTGACAAAAGCAGTAGCCCACTGACCTATTTACATTATATGCACTTTGTGAGCTGCTTGGCGCGTGTTCTTTGCAGCCGGTACATTAACCCTCTGAGCTACCTTTCCATGAGTCAAAACTTCCACTAGACAAAATTCTGATCTCTCTCTAGGAAGAACATTAATCACCAGAGTCATCATGACATTTTTATTGTTGCCGAAAATTGCTGGAGACCAGGAAGGAGGCAGCAAGCGTTTTTAAAACCATAATATACATGCAAACATGATACCTTCACCTAAAGTCAGCACCCGGTGCGGTCACACTGGTTGCGCCACCCTAGAGCTGGTCCTTCTCAAAGGTCAGTGACTGTTGTTTTAGGGTGTGCTGCTTCATAGGCCTGCCCGCAAGACTGGAGGTGAACTTCAGTACGGATAGTGGTGGACAAGCCTTGAAGGTTAACCTACACTTGTCATGCTAGGGTCCACCTGCTGGTGCAAAGACACCAGGACTTCTAAGGTTTTGCAAAGCCTTCTAAGGTGTAGCATGTGATTGTGCTCTCACAGGAGAGTGGTCTGGTGGACTGGTTATTAAGGTTGAACCTGGTTCCCAGTTCCAAATTCAGCAGCTCAGACCATAGTGCCACATCCTCTCCCCCACTGAACACCGTACTGCCCCACTGAGAAAATGTCCCAACTACAACCCAATTGTTGCCCACTATAAACACCTGGATGAGGCTCAATTAAAATTACGCTCTAGACAAGAGCAATATGCGGCCTACAAAAAAAAAAAGTAAGAACATCCTGGAAAAAGCAAACACTTAGGGAATGCAAAATGTAGCAAACCATGGGAAATGTAAGCAGGAACAACATGGTTACCTTAATGCTTTTACACTCACTATTCAGAAATCAGTGAGTATCTCTGCCTGAAAAGTTAAGGACGCGACTACGGGGTCCTGAATGGACCCATTTCAATGGCCTTTGCTTATATCCTTACAAAACGTAAGCAGTATGGTAAAAAGACCACATCCCTGGACGCAGAGCCACAGCACATATTTTGTATTCCAATCCACACATTGCAGTACCTCCAGGATTGGTGAACTAGTTCCAAGTCCAGGGAAAACAAAGACAAGAAAACAAAAATAGCGCTTCACTGGCAAACTCTGTAAAAGTGGCGCTAATGTGTTTCAGTGTAAATAAGATCAGTTTGGCCAGTTTGCTACCACTCTGTCTTACTTTATTTAGTTATTTATCTATTTTTCATATTTTTAGCCTTTTATTCCCAATGCTGCACTTAAAATGTCAGAAAAATACGACATTTCCAGCAAAAGCGTCTTTCTTTTTTGGATCCATTTCACAGGGAAGCAAATAAAAGAAAGGAGAGGAAAGAGAGTGAGAACCCTGTCCTGTAGTCACGGTTTTCATGGGCTTCCGCCGGGGGGGGCAAGGAGGGTCGCTCCGGGGGTGGGGGGGCGAGACTCTAATTATTGAGATCAGGATGTGGTCCTGAACCTTGCCTCCGAAAAACACAAGTTAATAAGTAGGGGGTCGATGATGTCTACTTTACCCGATTTCACTCTGGCAGTAATAGAGGCCCGACGTGAAAACCCGCCTGTTAAATAGGGGTGGGCGGAAATTACGTAATCGCGTTACGCAAATCTCCGCGAAACGGTAAAATTCTCTGCAAACATGCAGAAATTCCACAAACGCACAAAATTGCGTGTTCGCGATGTTTTTCCTGTTTGCAATTGCTGTTTGCGTGCTCGGGGGGAAATATCTCGCGAACACGCATTTTGAGAACGCGTACAAGCAAAAAATTTCGCTTAGTCGCGGAATGCAGAATTTTGGGCAATTTTGCATTCTCCACGGAACGCGAAATTACCCACATTCCGCGAGCGGAACGGAATTTACCGCCCAGGCCTACTGTTAAACGGAAGCTGCCATACTTTGGGGTGAAATATGCACTGTTCTTTCCAGCACGCTAGAAGGTCAAGTATAAAAAGAAGGTCCACCTCTGTGCCACACCTCAGAACGCGGAACCATTTGTGAAACAACTCAGTAGGGTTAGACCCTTGATACTCTTAAAGGCATAATAACCTCACCGTACACTATTATATGTGATATGTTTACCACACAGATACCTTATGCTAACCCTGGTACAGTATTATTCTCGGTCTGTTCTTCTTAAAAAACAATAAAATACTTTGAAATAAAAAAATTTAAAAAAAGATTCAAAAGCTTCAACACAAAACATCTCGGCTATTGATGGGGGGGGGGGGCAAGTGACAGAATGAGAACACTGTCCGCGCTGTTGTGGGAGATTGGTTGCGGACTAGGCGACTGTCCTATTAGACCCTTCTTTATGGAGGCCCATTGTGCAGAAGCATGCATTCCCACTTACAGGATGCTGTCCGTCACATCTGGACCGGCAGCCTCTCCTACAATGGCAGCGCCAAGAGGCCGGCACGTTGGACTCCTTCACCCTTCGCCCCCGCCCCTCCCCCCCCACCACCACCAAAAGGTGAACCTGAATTGGAAGAGCATACGACTGGAATTATTGATTGAATGTTATGCTTTCTCATGTTCAATTGGTTTGATTGGGGTATATTTAATCAACCCCTGTGCAGATATTTGATTTGATTAGCCCAATGTGAATGGGCTTACAAATCAAAAAAGGAAAAATGGTTGGACAGACATTGCTTCAAGTGCGGGGAAAGTCCCTCTGTGTACCTAGATTTGGTCTTTGAGGCAATTTAGAATGTGAACCCAAGAGCTGACTTCTATTTATCACTAACGAACGGAGATCCAGGTGAGACCACAAGATAGAGTGTGAGATTAGATTTACCACTTTATTGTTTGAAGTTTTTAATCCTAGTTCTTTGGCCCTGCGTAGGTACAGAGCATCCTTGATTGGAGACAGCATGCCACCTATTGAACGAACCCTGAAATTCCCCTGATTTAATGTTGAGTTTTGAAAGAGACTAGCAGTTTAACATCTTGGTTTTGGAGCATGCAACAATGTATTTTGCAGGTTTGTGACAGGTTTGTTGCACTGTCAACAAAAGGCACCAAGGGGCAGATGTACGACTGTTTTTTGCGGTCGCAAAAGGGAATTTGGCCGGCTCTGCGACCACAAAAACCATTGCTAACCTATTAGTAACTTGCAAAATATGGTTAGCGACTCGCTATTAGGAAGGGGCATGCCAGGGGCGAGTCTCAGACAAACACTTGCAGTTTACCACCCTTTATAAAAGCGTGGTAAGCCACTCGCGAACGGGAAGGGGTCCCCAGGGGACCCCTTCCCATTTGTGAATGGGTTTGCTAATATGTTTTAAGAGCAGGCAGTGTTCCCTGCCCTTAAAAAATGAAACTGAAAAGTTTCATTATTATTTTTTAAATGCATCCGTTTTCCTTTAAGGAAAATGGGATGCACTTAAGAAAAAAAAACTGGTTTATTAAAAAAGCAAAAAACACGAGAGGTACTTACAGTCTGGGTATCAAGAAACTACTGGAACCTAATTGTGTCCCGTATTTATATTCAGACCACACAGTTGATCTAAACAAATGACAGAGTCAAGACAGAGAAGTGAGACAGAGAAGATCAAGAGTCTGAAAGACTAGGAAAAGTACCCATCAGCCCACTCAAAAGTGGAATCTCGTCATCTGGGTTGTTCAGTGTTGGAGAGAGGTGTCCTGTAGGCTCCTCCTCAGGGAGAGTCTGAGGTTGCCTAATAGTGGACCCTAGGATAAAGCATCCAAACAGTAGATGACAGTGTGTGAGCAGAAGGGGCAAAAGTTGCAGTGCTCAAAAGAAAAACAGAAAAGGAAAATGATCCTCGTGAGTTAAAAATACCTACTTTGATGACATAAGAAACTTTATTGGGTCTGACCATCAAAGTGGTATTATTAAAAAAAAGCAGTATGCTGATAGCATGGAAGGAATTACTATCCACCATGTATGTTGGTTGGTCGACATGTTTCAGCCTAGAAGCGGCTTTCTTCAGGACCTATGGTTTGCTACTGCAACACTTACTTATGGTGATTCAGAACGTGGTTTACAACCACTCTCCAATTAATTAAGAGGAAGATGGTGTGTCTTCTCCCTAATTTCAGGCAGAAAAGACCTCACCTCACCTGGCGACTGCTCAGGATGAAAGGAGGCCACGCACTCTCCGTCGTTACCTCGGATAGAAACCTGAGCCGAGGGGGAGGTGGATGTTATTTAGTTGGGGGACAAGGTACTCTCCCGGTCTATAAACTATCTCCCCTCGGACCCTCCACCACCCCTTTGTCTATTTGTTATTAAAAAAGCAGCCACAGACATAGTGGTCTGCTGACCCCAGTCGGACACCATCACTGGGAGTGCTAGCCATTCCCAATGGGGTTGTAAATTGCGACAGCCTCTTTTTTTTTTTGTAACTTTATTTTTCCAGTTTATACATTAAAACAATAACACATAACTGGCATCCTTTCAGTGTATATACGCAGATAGACGACCTCATTAGCGGCACTTAGGACTACAGGCATCAGGGATGGAAACAAGTTCATGGGGAAGGGATACAAAAGCACACAATAATAGCACAGTGAGAAGGAGCCAGGCATGACGCTGATACAGGCGGTGAATATCACTGGGGTCCACGCCCATGCTCCCCGTCAGACACAGACCCAACAGGCGCATCCAACCCATCACCCCCACTTTCAGCCGTGTCGCATGAGGAGAGCTCCTCTTCCGCCAGCCCCGATGCACATATTACGCGCCAGGCCATTAGATCATCCTGCAGCTTCTCATTCCTCCGAGTGAGTTGCATTTGAGTTTCCTCGGCCAATGACCACTCTTACATCTCTGAGCCAAGTGGATACCTCCGGGGCCCTTTGCCCCATCCAAGTTATTGCCACCCTGCGCCTGGCTAGCACCAACATTAATTGGAGGAATTTGTACGAGAGATTCTTTTTTTTGGGCTTCCGGACCAGAGCAAGAAGACAATGCAGGGGCTCGAGCACTAACCGAAGGCCCGTGGCTGCGACTATTCGCTCCACCACCCCCACCCAGAATTGCCTAACCAAAGGGCAGTCCCAGGTTAAGTGAAGAAAGCCTGATTTCTCAGCGTGACATCTAGGGCAACTGTCTCCCCTATCCTCGGAGATGCGCTTCAATGATACTGGGGTTAGGTATGTGCGTTGTAGGAAATTGAAGTGCGTCAGTTTAAACCTTGCATTGCAGGAGACCGTGCGGGTGAGGGTACCTATGCGCATCCACGGTCCCTGGTCCAGTGGAGCGCCGAGATCCGCCTCCCAGGATGGCGGCACCGGGGGGGGTCGAGTCCCTTTTCATGGCCTTATAGAGGAGCGAAATCAGCCTACGCCCCTTGCCACAGGAAAGGAGGATGTCTAAGGTGTGGGTCAGCACATTACCAGTGGTAAACAGAACCAACACTCCTATTTACCTCAATAACGGAACAGAACAAGAGAGTGCTCTATTACCTATCTTTAATCTCACTGAACATGTGTTCTCGGGACGAACTGTCATTACTCACAAAAGGACTTTCGTTTGTCCCAACTATCCGCCCTAACTACCTAGATGCTCAAATGGAGCTCTTGAGGTTCTTTAGAAAGGTCAGACTCCACAGTTTCTTCCTAATGAACCCCACTCCCATGAAGCATGCAAACACCCCCTTCAAACCACCATCGAAATTTTCTCCCACTGGCGGAATGATCCCCCCTGAAATACCAACATTGGAAAAACTTGTCCTAATGATCTTGCTGCCCTAGAAAAACAAAAATCATTTATCCCCTACAACATCACAATCGAAGAAAAGAAAGCTCTGTCCACCCTAAAAAACAACCCCTCCATTGTAATAAAACCAGCTGACAAGGGGGGGCGGTATTGTAACTCAGGAGGTGGATAACTATAAAAATGAGATCCTTCGCCAACTCGGTAATGTTGAGCACTATTGCAAACTACCACGTATCCCCACAGAAGAGATAAAGAAGCTGATTCTTGAGGTCACCAACGATGCCCTCGAACTAGGCTACCTCTCAAAAAAGGAACAGGAGTTCCTTAATACCAAGGCCCCCCGGGTACCAGTCATTTACTGTCTACCCAAGATTCATAAGAACTGTGAATCTCCACCAGGTTGCCCGATAGTCTCGGGTTGCGGCTCCGTTCTGGAGCCCCTCGGGCACTATATCGATTATTTTATCAAACAATTTGTCCCTGAGACTATGTGCTATATCAGAGATAGCATGTCAATGATTAACATGATTGAGGAATACCCTTTTGATCCCACATCCAGCACCAGCACCATGTGCACGCTGGATGTGGAATCACTGTATACCAATATTCCCCAACATGATTCACTCCGCGTTATTGAGAAAGTTCTTGACACACGTCCACGCCCACATAATGTCCCATCCCTCTTTATCCTCCAACTATTGGAGATTTGCCTTACTAAGAAATTTTTTTCTCTTTGAAGGACAGTTCTATGGCCAGGTACGAGGTACATCAATGGGGGCTATTTTTGCCCCCAACTTAGCCATTCTGTACATGGACAACCTAGAGACATCATGTATATTGAACACATCGAATCCTTTCCACAGTGGCACGCTCGCAAGGACCCCCATTGTGGACCTGCTTTTCATATTGTCAGAATCTCCAACAAGGGCATTTTCCCGCTGATTAATTCAATAATAGCCTTGGACCCACCCATTGTGGGTAAAACTGTTAACTCTTTAGGCAACTATTCTCTGTCCTGAGGATGAACAGATATTTTGTATGGTTCGAAACGTCGTCGACCTAAATGCACTAAATGCATAGCTGACACAAATCTTTCATGCATATGTGTATATTGTGGATTATCTGTTTCATGATTTATGATATTCAGATGACCTGATATTGCCTACTACTTTTCCCTTCTGTTTGTGTCTCCTTAGTGTGTTAGTCGGACATCGGCTGGTGTCCCACTTTTATCACACTCTGTGTTTTATTGCTTTTTGATTATTTTCATCAAGATAATAAATTGTCCGGCTGGACATTTCTTAAAAAAAATATAGTTCCATTTGGTCTATATTCATTTCCTTAAAAATCTTCTTCTTGTCTAAGGACCACAGTCTTCAAAAATTAAGTACCTACCCAAGGTCCTTAGCATATTGCGCCCTGGGTTCCCTTGTCTCGTTTAAATAGTAAAATGTATTTACGTCTGTTCACTGAATTACAAGTACACAGACCGCCTCGTTCGCTTTAGCCAAAATTCGTTTGTTTTGTCTTGTCTTTTGTGGGTTACTGGTTGTACCCACTGTGTAAAAAATCCTTGTGTTATTTCTCCTAAACTTACTTAAAATAAAAACCTGTCCGGCTGGACAAAGGTCATACTTACTATTGAGTGTATGTCTATCACTATCCAGATCCCTGAACTACTAGGGACCACTGTTCTTTGAAATAGTTGTCAGTTGGGCGGTCGCCATCTTGGCTGAGGAGTGGGTCGGCTGACTAGTTGCTCGCCCCTCCCGCCAAATTCACCTGCATAAATGGCCACACTCCCAAGGACGCGCAGCGGGCGCGCCGATGGCGCGCCAAAGGCGCGCCAAAGGCAAGCCCGTCTGCGCCCGTCCGAGCCAGACCGGGCCAGGGGCCCAGATCCTATATACCATCCCCTATAGCCCCTTTCATTTATGCACGAGAAACCCTCCTTCAGCTCAGACAAATGACTCCCGCACCATGTTTGCACTCGATCTCTCTAGAAGAGCGGCAAATAAACTGCTCTTACTGTGCTTATTCCCTAACACCAGTTACCACACCGAAGAAATACTGGGTTAAGATGGCTCTGCTCAACTGCAGGTCCCTATCCAAGCACAGTATTGAAATAAATTTGCTTCTTCAAGACTCTGAGCTAGAGGCCCTATTTTTGACTGAAACTTGGCTGTCCTCAGCATCAGAACCAGACTTAGTTTAAGCACTCCCGCCCGCCAGGCTACCTAATCCAACGACATGACAGACTCTCTGGAATAGGAGGGGGCATTGCGATTATCTAATAAAGATCACCTGTCCTGCCGTTTTTTAGAAAGCCCTGTCCAGGACTGTGAAAATGTATACTTCTCCATCCAGCTTTCCCCGTTAAAATCTTTTTCGGGCATCCTTGTCTACCACCCTCCAGGAGCACAAGGACAGTTTTGCAGCTCTCTGCTGGAAGCCACCACCTCCTGTGCCTGTGTGTCCCCCAACTTTACCATACTGGGAGATCTAAACATCCATTTCGACGACCTAACAGACAAAGTGGCTGGAGATTTAATGCTAGACCTTGCTTCCTATAACCTTCAACTGAAAAATACCGGTCCACTCACGTTAAAGGCCATCTCTTGGACCCCGTCTTTTCGAACATCCCTGAATTAGACTCAGATGAGCCCCTGCCTATCCCCTGGTCAGACCACTATCTAATCCCTTTTAAGTATCAAATTCACACTGAAACCCCAGATAGACCCCCCTACACCCCCATCCCGCCCATGGTCGAAACTAAATCTAGAAGACTGGACACAGAATCTTGAAGCCACCATACCAGCCCTAGACTCGGATCCTGTCCTAGCTGACCAGCAACTTACCACCTGGATCGAAAAATCCCTAGACCTAGTCCTGCCAAAAAAATCTCTTCCCAATAAAAGTGGAGCATTCAAATCCCCCTGGTTCACACCAGAGTTGCATGGCCTAAGAAAACAATGTACAAAACTGAAACGTCTATGGAGGAAGTACTGATCTACCAAGAGCAAAAGAGATTATAAATCAACCCTGAGGTTCTATAAAGCCAGCCTAAAAAATACCCAAGCCGCCTTCTTAGAAGGAAAAATTCAAGCTGCTGCCAATTCCTCAAGGGAAACGTACCGTATCATCAGATCGCTGATGAAAGTCCCAGATCCACAACTGATTACCGACCCCTCTGGCCTAAGATGCAATCAGTTGGCCGAGTTCTTCTCCACGAAGATCCTTACCATCCTAAAAACACTACCTACCGGTAATCACTTCCCTGATCTCCCTTCACCCGCCCCCGCACCAGACACTCCTTGCCTTGATTCCTTTTCCCAGCTAACCAAGGAGACTTTTCTCACAATTTTCAATTTCATCAAGAGTGGATCACCGACTGACCCAGCACCCATTAATAAACCTAAACTGGTAACCCCCACTGTGATTCCCCTCTTCATCAATCTAATAAACTCATCCCTTGGTGAAGGCATTGTCCCCCCCAATTGGAAAAAGGCCACTGTTAGAGCATTACTAAAAAAACTCACCTTGACCCCTCAGACCTGGCCAGTTACCGACCAATCTCCCTTTTACCCGGAATCAGCAAGATGGCGGAGAAATCTGTTAATCAACAGCTCTCCACCTTCCTCAAATCCAATTGGCCTTCAGCGTCTTTCCCAGACTGGATTCAGACCAGGGCAGGGAACGGACACCGTCCTCATAGCAGTGGTCGAAGAAGCGAGATCCATCTTGAACGCAGGGGGATCAGTGGCAGTGATCCTCCTGGACCTTAGCGCCGCTTTCGACACGGTGGACCATGCCATTCTTATCCACCGGCTGAGTAGGGCTGGAGTCACTGGCCTTGCTCTGGCCTGGCTCAAATCTTTTTTGGAGCATAGAACCTTTGAGGTCACTGATGGACACGTCCGTTCTAGAACATTGCCCCTGCAGTGTGGGGTTCCTCAGGGCTCCTCCCTGAGCCCCACACTCTTTGATGTGTACATGTCACCTCTGGAGGAAATCGTGACACCTTTTGGCATGAAGGTAGTTATGTATGCCGACGACACTCAACTTGTCGTCTCTTTAAACCAGTCAGCTCAATGTCAGGAAAACCTAGCCACGTGCCTTACGAACATCTCAAAATGGATGAGTGAGTCTCTCCTCAAACTTAATGGGGAGAAATCAGAGATTCTACTACTTGGTAATGCATCCAAACTCACCACGTAGCTTCTGTGGCCACCCTGCATGGGAACACCCCCGTTTCCAAAAAAAGAAATAAAGAGCCTAGGTATCTGGCTCGACCAGGACCTCAATTTCAAGACACAAGCTAGAAAAACTGCTGGAACATGCTTTGGCCTTTTACGCATCGCACGCAAAATACTCCCCTTATACCCATCAGTCTAGGAAACTTTTCATTCAGGGCCTCATCATATGAAGGTTGGACAATGGAAACGCCCTATACCTGGGCGCCCAAAACTGGTCATTAATAAACTTCAACATGTCCAAAACGCAGCAGCAAGGCTGCTGACGGGCACTAAACTCATATACTCCGCAAAACCCGCCCTCATCTCGTTACACTGGCTACCAATTCATGAAAGAATCACCTTTAAAACCCTATGCATTACTCACAAAATCCTTCATGGCAAGGGCCCCCCTATTCTGAGACCCCTTCTCAAACCACATAAAGTCAACAGGCAGCTGAGATCTAACATCCTCTCCCTGGCTAGCGTCCCCAGAATTAAAAGAGCGCGGTCAGGGGGCGTCTCTTCTCATACAACGCCCCTAAACTATGGAATGCCCTACCCCTCGACATCCGGAGGGAAACCAATCTGTTGGTCTTCCGTAAGCTATTGAAAACCTGGCTGTTCCCCTGAACCACCTTGCCCTAGATCTAACACGACGAGTCCCCGCGCTGGGACGCGCTTTAGAAATCCAATTCAAATTCAAATTGTTTATGTAAGACTCTTACTCCACCTTCAAAAACTGGCTGAGCTGGTACAGGTTTAATAAGCAGTACGCCAGGTACTGCTTATTAAACAGCTGGAAAAAAACAGATGTCCTGGAACTTGGTCTGTCTGGGTGTTTGAGAGCCTAAGGATCTCATTGAGGGTTTATTGGACAGGCAGCCTCGGTGGTGGTGCAGTGGTTGCCACTGTCTCTGGTTTCCCAGCCTCACCAGCCTGCCAAAACTTGAGTTCTCTTTGCAGTGTATGGGAAATTGTCAGGACGTGCTGCTTCTGACACACCCAGAGCACATTTGGGGAAACTGTCCTCTGCTGCACTGCCCACCATGCCGTAGCTGGTTGGTACACCTGGTGGCATTTTTTCTTTTCCAAGACCAAACCATCAAATGTGGGGTTCGTTTTGGTGGATGTTGAACGATTTTCTTGGAAGGTACCTGTATATTCTGCGTTAGCAATCCCAAGGAGATTAAAAATGGAAAAAAAAAAGAAAATCAGTTTTGAAAGGTTTGTACACAGGAACACAGGAACACAGGAACACACTTGGATGATGCTGGGGCACAATTTTCTCAACAGTGCTCAACCATTGGGAAAGAAACAGGTTTTCTCCACATCTAAAAGAGCTGTGGAAGCGAGATGGGTGGGCGGGACATCCCAAGATTTTAGCCAGATGTACCATTACTGCACACCTCTAAATGAGACCCTACGTATGAATGTAGAAGCTTTCCCAAAGAGCACTGGTTCGGTGTGCAGCCATTGCTGGACTATACTTAACGTTGATGTCCTAATCAATACCTTATATTGCAAACCTATACTTTTCCCTAAGATCTATTTCCATGTGTCCCACTTGGGTTTACAATAGGAGGACTATATTTGGAGGATAAGTATCATACTTCTTTTTTCTTAATTTTATGTTTAGGCTTTATATATGGGATAAAATAACCTCTGTCATACATTATAAGGATATTGTTGGCTTGGCATCAGACACAATGATGACATAATTCAACTATAATAGCTTATTACAGTTGACCAGCTATGTCATATCTTTACTACAAGCAATAAGAAACGTCACAATAAGGAAACTAGAGACAAGCTTTTATAAAGGGATTGCAGGCTCCCATGTATTATACAAAACAATTTAATTTTAACTGTTTTTCGACATCGCACAGTGTTTTATATTTGTTTTCAATTTGCTGCCTGCAAAACTTCAGAAAAGGAGATTTACTTTCGACCTGCCACCGAACAGAGAACAAAGAGTCTGTCGGATCCAATTTTTACTCTTTCGAACAGCACAGAATCAGCCGGATTTTGCTGGAGACCTGGCGTACTGCTTATTAAACCTGTACCAGCTCACCCAGTTTTTGAAGGTGGAGTAAGAGTCTTACATGAACGATCAAGAACAGGTGGTAACAGGTTCTTTGTAAAGGACTTATACTCCCTTTCAAATACTGCTGTTTGCATGAAAACTCAATAAATAATTACACCTGGCAACACAATGAGACGGTAAATAATGGATGTGTTTAGACCGCACCTGAGCAGACTCTGTACAGGTGGGAAGGAGTGGAAAGGATTTTTCTATACACAATACCACATTCAAGCACACATTTGAATTCAGAGCTTGGAAAATGTGACACCTTCAGACAGGAGCTGGGTGAGTGCAAACTAAAATCATGACTGCTATCAAAGCTGGGGGCATTTTTTGTTGTTTAAAAAACATTTAAAAAAGTGGGAAGTTGCAAAGTTTTTCTTTTGAACTGAAACAAAGGGGCCCTGTTCTGCAGCAAATCCTTTCCTGCTAATGCACAGGGTAGGAGTGTCAGTTGGGAAACATCGGTTACATCGCGGGTGCAGCAGATGAGATGACTCGTCAGTGGGGATGTCTTTATGTCCCCTGCTTTCACCCAGGTGTCACCGGTGAAACACAAATCCCTGTAGTATGATAAACTGTCCATGTTGGGTAGAATATCCAGCCACAGGCAGGGACGAATTTTAACTATACAAAACCAAAGGGGATGATGGACGGAGTGTTGAACATTGCAAGCACTCACCCCAGTCAACTGATCTGGGTTTAATCCATCATCATTCTTTAGCTCACTCCGCCACCCAAGTTCAGACATGACCATATGCAAATCAGTCTGACCCTGTGCTTCATGGGAACAGTCCATCCTGAACTGCCAAGCCATGTCTTCCCTGGACCGGAAACACGCATCCTGGGTCTGGTTTCTGGTTAATCAGCCGTCATCAGCCAGGCTAGCTTGAATCCAGTGGCAAAGTGAGCAAGGGACCCAAGTCTGGGCATACCCAGCCAACTTAGGGCGAACAAAGCAAAACCAAAGGGGATGATGGGCGGAGTGTTGAACACTGCAATCACTCACACCCAGTCAACTGATCTGGGTTTAATCCATCATCATTCTTTAGCGCACTCCGCCACCCCAGTTCAGACATGGCCATATGCAAATCAGTCTGACCCTGTGCCTCATGGAAACAGTCCAGCCCGAACTGCCAAGCCATGTCTACCCTGGACCGGAAACAAGCATCCTGGGACCGGTTTCTGGTTAATCAGCCGTCATCAGCCAGGCTAGCTTGAATCCAGTGGCAAAGTGAGGAAGGGACCCACGTCTGGGCATACCCAGCCAACTCAGGGCGAACAAAGCAAAACGAAAGGGGAGGATGGACGGAGTGTTGAACATTGCAAGCCCTCACCCCCATTCAACTGATCTGGGTTTAATCTATCATATCATCATTCTTTATCTCACTCCGCCACCCAAGTTCAGACATGGCCATATGCAAATTAGTCTGACCCTGTGCTTCATGGGAACAGTCCATCCTGAACTGCCAAGCCATGTCTTCCCTGGACCGGAAACACGCATCCTGGGTCTGGTTTCTGGTTAATCAGCCATCATCAGCCAGGCTAGCTTGAATCCAGTGGCAAAGTGAGCAAGGGACCCACGTCTGGGCATACCCAGCCAACTTAGGGCGAACAAAGCAAAACCAAAGGGGATGATGGGCGGAGTGTTGAACACTGCAATCACTCACACCCAGTCAACTGATCTGGGTTTAATCCATCATCATTCTTTAGCGCACTCCGCCACCCCAGTTCAGACATGGCCATATGCAAATCAGTCTGACCCTGTGCCTCATGGAAACAGTCCAGCCCGAACTGCCAAGCCATGTCTACCCTGGACCGGAAACAAGCATCCTGGGACCGGTTTCTGGCTAATCAGCCGTCATCAGCCAGGCTAGCTTGAATCCAGTGGCAAAGTGAGCAAGGGACCCACGTCTGGGCATACCCAGCCAACTCAGGGCGAACAAAGCAAAACCAAAGGGGAGGATGGACGGAGTGTTGAACATTGCAAGCCCTCACCCCCATTCAACTGATCTGGGTTTAATCTATCATATCATCATTCTTTATCTCACTCCGCCACCCCAGTTCAGACATGGCCATATGCAAATCAGTCTGACCCTGTGCTTCATGGGAACAGTCCATCCCGAACTGCCAAGCCATGTCTTCCCTGGACCGGAAACAAGCATCCTGGGTCCGGTTTCTGGCTAATCAGCCGTCATCAGCCAGGCTAGCTTGAATCCAGTGGCAAAGTGAGCAAGGGACCCACGTCTGGGAATACCCCGCCAACTTAGCAAAACCAAAGGGTATGATGGACAGAGTGTTGAACATTGCAAGCACTCGCCCCGAGTCAACTGGCCCTAGGATGCTTGTTTCCAGTACAGGGAGGACCTGGCTTGGCAGTTCGGTCTCGACTGTTCCCAGGAGGCAAAGGGTCAAGACTGATTTGCATATTGCTGGGTTCAAACTGGAATGGCATGTTGAGCAAAAAAACGATGGATTTAGGCCCAGATCTCTGTACTGGGGTGAATGTATGGCAGTGTTCTGCATTCTGTCCATCAAATTTTCTTTTTACGAATTTTAACTATGCCAACATTAGGCAAGTCGGTGCAGAACAGTGTCCTGTTGTCGAGCCAGTGCATCAGTGTGGAGTGATAAACAGTGTCCAGGGCAGACGCCATGTCTAGCAAAACTATTGCCACAGCTCCATTTGAATTTACTGTACTTGTGACATTGTCCCTAATAGTTTCCATGCCAAGCCCCAGGTGGAATCCAGTTTGGTGACCCGGAAAAACAAGGTTTGTTAGAAGGTGGATCTTTCCAAGATTTTGCATAAGAACGGACATTGCACACTGGCATACAGGTAGAAGACTCTGTTAGACTGATGCTTTTTAAGAATATCAAGATTCAGCTGCTCATTTATGTGTGAAGTTTCAATCTGGACTGGAGCGACCTCAGCTGCCACCTGTGCTGTGCTTTGTGGGTCCTGTAGGACTTGTATTCTGGATTAGGTGTTCACAGGTGAGCTGAGGGCCCACTTGTATCTACAGTGTGGGTTCAAGGAATTACTAAGTAGTTATTTTTTTGAGGCGGGTCATTGACACTGGAACTGCAGAAGCTTAACTTCATGAGCCAATCGCCCAATTTAAATTAAAAGGTACATGGGATAAAGGAAGAGAGTCTATCCAACATAACATAAGTCCACCCTGGAGCGAAAACAGAGAAAACATATAGAACCATGTAGATGCTCTGCAGAGTGCATAGGGGGGAAACACAAGAAATTGTGCTCTATGGAGTTAACAAAGGAGTTAAGAAGAGCAACCCAAATAATGAATTACTGGAGTACCCGGGAGCATAGGTGACCGTGAGGTACAAGTTGTGGGATGTAGTTATTCTGGCATTAGATAGGCTGAAGGAGAGGGAAGTTAGGGTAGGGAAGTATTTGACGATGGCCATAGAGCAAGGGTTCTGGCACCCAAACAGGGAAGACACCACAGGAAAACACCCATAAGAAGGATTCCCAGGCTGGACCGGGTGATATATATGTACATGTGGAAAGGTGGTACATACAGCCTAATCATTTAAGCGAGAAAGGAGTAACAGTTCCCAGTTATAAAGAAATATAGAACCAAGGGATTGCCTGGAAAGAAATACAATATTAGAAGGATCACAAATATACTCCAATTCAGGTGGTGTTCATAGGCTATTTTATCCAGGCATAATAAATACAATTGCATGATTTAGCAATGAAAACTACCTGCACAAGGCAAAGCTGTGCTGCACTCAATGTTACTGCCACTAATTTGTTATCCATCATGGTACCCTTGGCTGCAGGAAATGGCAGGAGTTGCACAGTGGAAACACAACAGAAGCAGAATCAAGCGAATGGACACATCCATTGCTTCAAGCTCTGCTCATCGTCGTTTACTAAGTTATGGCAGAGGGAGAATTGAGGGTCAGGGACAGGGGCATACAGTTCAATCAGGGGACAGAGGAAGGAGATCAGTCCTCCGGCTGGAAGGAAGTGAAGAAATACAATCCAAGTGTGATCACAAATGTAAATTAATGCAGGTAGAGTCGCAATCTTAAGACATTTGTGTCAGTCACAGTAATACAATACCATGTTGTTGTTCCTAAAAACCCTCTTGGAATAGCTTCCGGTTCTTTGGTGGCTATGGTACGAAGTTATCTGATATTTATACTTTCTTTGTGTGGGCGATTGGATCTCATGTTTGGGCAGCCTAATCCTGCACTGTCGGTTTGGGAAGAGCAAGGTCTTTTCCGCCTTCTTGAATTCCAAATGAACTTGTTTTTCTTCTTATCTTTGCCAGGAGGGAATAACATATTTTTGGGGTTTTTATGGAGGAGGTTTCACTAATGAGTTGCTTCTTATAAGAGGGATAGGGGAGCCAGAGGTTAATCAGCTATGGTGCTAGTTTAGGGTAGAGGGTTCTGCTTTGTGAGCATCTTTGGAACTTTAGGTGTATGATGCATGGGTCATTGCCAAGGATACATCAGTTGCCAATGCAGAGTGCCTTGAAGTCAAAGCATCTGGCGGTCGGTAGTTAGTACAGAACATAATGCACTTTTGAGATGCATTACCAAGGAAGAAGGTATAGGGGCTGTCTTGCTGTCACATTTAGATCCTTACAAAGCCTCCATACTAGAAGTGTAGACCCTACATAAAAACTATTTGTGTAGTCTCGTCGAGATGATAACAAGGATGGTGGTGGCCTCTAACTTCTAACGGAGACCTCGATGGGTGGGGTTATATCGAATTAGGGTGCAGAAGAAACTAACTAGGAGTGATGAAATGATACAGCTTTGAATTACACCAAAGAAATTGCTAAAAGGAGCAGCCATGAATGGGTGCTGTGAGATTATACTATACTTGCCTTAGAGGCAGAAGGAGATCCAGGCAGCCTGCGATGCTGCTTAGGATCCAAGTTCAACTATTCTTTGGAGTATGGTATTTAGTGGTCCATGTCAGAGTAGGTGGACGGATCAAGCAAAAGTGCTGTAGCCACTTCATTTCTGTCCCCAGTCATTTTCAGGTGATCCAAGATAGATATCCGAGCGGATTCCGTGCCTGTGGCTTGGTGGAAGCCAATTGATCTTCAGGGACTAAGGGCCTGATTTAGATCTCGGCAGACGGGTTACTCCGTCACAATGGTGCCTGACATCACGTCCGCCGAAATATAAATCCTATTATATCCTATTGGATTTATATTTCGGCAGATGGGATATCCGTCATCGTTGTGACAGAGTAACTCGTTCGCTGAGACCTAAATCAGGCCCTAGGTTTATTCTTTTGAGAAAGTCAGAGTGCTTTGCTGTACCTTCCCAATACCAGCTACATTTTGTATAATTCCCAAAAACCTACCATGGATACCTAAGAATCTGGCACAGCTGTAAACCGTTAGTAACTAAGCACTGTTGAACAACCCTGATTTCAGAGAAACAGACTACATACCCTCCTACCTGGACATGGCTCTGCAATCCCTAATACTTTGGCAATGCCATAAATGGAAAGGGTGTGCTGCAAATCCTTCAATACCCCGGCAGTGGTGTTCACTTCTTGATAGAGGGGCACTGGTGAACATTCCTTAGTTTCAGAAAACTGCACGCACCTCCAATGCTTTTAGATTGTCTTATAGCTTGTGAAGTTTCAGTCAGCCAAACCGTTTACCAATCCACCAAGTAAGCGTCTAAATACAAGGGGCGGCTCCTCCGCTAAGGCGGAGGAGTGTCACCCCACTGCTCTCAGGGCAGTGGAAAAGAGAAAAATAAAATGATAATAACGTTATTATCATTTTATTTTTTGTTGCTGCGGGACTGGGTTAGGCGGAGTTGGTGGCACAGGGAGGAAGAGTGGTTCATGCATTTAAGTGCGCATGACGGTTTGGCTGGACGTCTTGGGCCTGCCAAACAGTCATTGCTCACTCTTCATGTTCTCCGCCAGGCTGTATTACAGCTTGGGTGGAGAACATGCACAGGCCCCCTGTCCCCATCTGAGCACCGAACCACGGCACTCAGACTAGTCACAACGCTGCATTGCAGCGTTGTACCTGGCTTACTGGAGCCTGTGTGCTTCCTGCTTCCTCCGGACTCTGAGTCAGGAAGAGAAGCGGAGAGATGACAAGGAGAGACAGCGGACAAGGTAAATATTTTTTCCCAATTTTTTTTTAAAGCCCCCGCCTCGCCAACCGAAGTCTCTACCAGCTGCCACTGCCAAATACTTAAGCAACCTAGTCTTGTCACAGACCTTTTTACATACCTAAACATAAAACAGGAATTACTTTCTTGTAAGGTGTAGGCTCCCCTAATAGCTCTGCTAGGAAAGACATCAGACTCCACCCCCAAGTCTGAAATCCCAATGTCAAAGTCGCTTCTATCCAATCCCATCTGAGTAGATATAGAAAAACGTATATGTTACCTTCTCATTCTGTAACCCATCTCTGGGGCCCACCTCGACTATTTTGACTTCTTTGGGGAAGGACGCACTCGCAGATGTGTTCAGCTGTAAACCAAATAGGATAGACTTTCAGAAATGTAGAGCATGTGGAGTCTAATGCACACAGATCACTTCAGTTATGTCACAAGGCCATGTACCTGCGTACTTTATGTATACATACACTTCGAAGTTAAAAAGATATCTATGCACAATAAGCATGCTTGCTTCAAATATAAAATGCCTTTAAGAACTGGTTAACAAGGCTTTGGTTTTTTTTTTCACTGGTTCCAGTAACCCTGGGTCCCCAATCTGCCTATTCCTTACCTTTGTATTTTACTGCCACAGTGGGAGAATGCATTGCATGAAAAGGCATATCGCCAGGATCAGTACATTGTTTATTTCCTCCATCCTTGATTGATGCCATATTAACAGTAGTATAACTTTTATTTAAAACCCTACTCCAGCCGTCAATAACATGCTGTGTTTCTCCAAGTGTCTGGGAATACAACCTGGATTCCGACAACTCTACATTCACTTTCACGCTCACCCTGCACTCACAGTGATCACACTGCACTCACCATGCATTTGTGCTGTTTACCCTGTACTCACCTTACAGTCACACGAGCACACTACTCGCCCTGCACTCATGTGACACTTCACTCTGCAATCTCACTCAAACAAGTACATCACTAACCATGCATTAATTCGTCCCACTCTGCACTTTCACCCACACCTAAACTCATATGGTCACATCACTCACCTTGCAGTCACTCCTCTCACCCTACTCTCACACTGTCGGTTTGCTAACCGCGCACTCACATAGTCACAACTGTCACTCAAACAGCTCACTCTTCTCTCACATGGGCACGGCACTCACCCTGCACTCACACCAAGCAAACAAGCAGATTACTCATCCTCGAGCGAAACCACTAACCGTGCACTCCCTCGTCTCAACCTGCACTCACACAGACAAACCTCTCAGCTTGCACTGATGCAGGCACTCTGTTAACCCAACTTGCACACAGGGACAATAGTCTGCCAACACACATAGGGACACCTATCACTCTACCTTTACTTCTTTTGCCATGCACTCACCAGTCACTCTCACAGATCACTCTTCACTCTCGCCGCTCACCCTGCATTTACACCACTCACACCACCTTGCACTTACTCTGCACACACTCCTCTCATCCAACACTTAAATGGGCCCTCCCCTCAAATTGCATTCATGCAGCTCATCGGACACCCAAATCCGCACATTTTTCACCCTACACTCGTACACTCACACTATTTACCATCACCCAGTACTTACATGAGCACACCTCTTACTCTGCACATATAAAAATTACACAACTCTCAGTAATATACACTTATTTCTACAAAGGCACCCAAAGAATAACTGCACTTTCCGTAGTACTAGATACTTACTTATTTCCATCTGCAATAACGGGCTGGTACAAGAGGGCAGAGTGAACTGAGAATGTGGGATGGCAAGAGGATGGAGAATAGGGCTGAGGCTTTGGGATCTGGTGCTGGTTTGAAGATCATGTGACACCTTCAGCCAGTCCTGGCTTTCCATTCACTACAATACTTCATTCAGGGAAATGTAGTTTTTGTTTTTACTTTATAAGTTCGGTCTGAGAATCCCAAAATGCAAAGTGCTACTGGATAAAATTCATGGTTGCCGAAGTAATCAAGCATTTCATGAGATCAGTTGGATGCTGCGATAGTACATGTTTCTCCAGGGCCTTGTTACCATGGATATCTCTGCCCCTCACCAGTCTACCCAAAGGCAGTAGACTCTCCTTATTGAATTGGAACGTCACTGGTCTTAGAGAGACGGTTAATAACCCTTCCTGGCAGTCATTTATTAAGAAATATGATACTGTAGCCATGCAGGAGACCTGGGCCACCTCGCCGGAGAAAGCGTTGGGTGGCCTTATGGTTTGGGTTTGTTCAAATTTGTGTGAATGTCAAATCCATTGATACTGGATCCCCATGTTTTCAAATTTTGCAGGTTCGGGATAGACGTACCCGTTTTGTATTATATGTGGTTAATTTTTACAATAATGATTTTGTTAATTTGAATTGTATACCTTTTGCTCAGTTTTTATTTTTCTCTAATTTGTTACCACGTGGAATTAGTCCGATAATACAACCACCGTATTTGCTCTGCAGAGATTTTAATGGTAAACTGGGCAACCCAATACTGAGAGTCGGGCCTTTGAATGGAGATGCTCAGGTAGCAACCCGTGATGTGAGGTGGAGAACTGGCTAGCTATTTAGCAAAGCATGACTTAGTCAAATTAGTAGAAACATTTTCTGAGGGTGAGTTCCAATTACCTACATATAGAGGTCATGGTCGACCATCTCCTATTGATTACATTTTTGTGTCCAGAAACCTTTCACTTTGTTAGTAGTGAGTGGGTTTATACAAACGGATTGGGGTGACCATAATGCACTTTCTATTTTGGGATTTCTCCTCCTAAATAGGTCCCAACCCACTCCTGTAAATCTACCAGCACATTACTCTGGTGACTGCCTTAGGCCGATCTGGAGACTTAGCAACCCCTCCGATGTTCTAGCATCCCTTTTGAACCTGCATCAAGGATTATTTTTCAACTGGTTGGCAGAAACCTGCAGCGACCGTATGTGGTTACCTTACAATAGCCTAACTTTGGCTATAAACAGTTACTTTTATAACCCAATCGAGCTCACGCAAACGTACAACAGTGGTTCGATAAGTCATGCTCAGTGGCTAATCGCCGTCTAAGATGGGCTTTATTTTTTATCCCTAGAGTGCAAGTTGATGTCATGCCGGCCCGCTTGACCTATAAACATGCACTTCAGAAAAGGAAGGAAGCTCTGCATAAAAGTGATTGGGAGCTGTTAGAGACAGCACCAGCGGGGTCAATAGCATTACTTTTTGGAATACAGTAAAGAGCAATCAACAAGAAACGCACGCACTAGCTCCCTGCAGATTGGGTGACTCATTTTACCACCATTTACAATTTTGAAGAGAATGTAAAGTTAGACTTCTCCCTACGAACAAAGTTATATAATTCTCTACAACTTAACCTTTAGTTGTTGGAGGTGGAGGTGGCCATATGTCAGTGTACAGGTGGGAAAGCCCCCAGGTCGGATGGGATCCCGATCAATCTCCTAAAATGCAACAGAGTTATGGGGCCCATTGATCACCAACATTTTTAATAGCGCACTGAACACTCATATTCCGCAATCTTCGTCCCTATCGACTAACATGCCCATTTAAAAAACAGGAGATCGTATAGCCCACAAATGTTAAAGACCAATCTCACTCAGACAGTACAGTTAAAGTAGTTGGAAGAGCAATTTACAATCGTCCTGTTGAGTGGGCTGAAGAGCATAACATTTTCTCACCCTACCAGTGTTCTGCTGGGGACTAGGAACAACTGAGCTGTGTTTAAATTTGAGCTTAATTATAAATGCATACACTATGGCCAAGCTCTGCCCCTTGTGTTTGGGGATTATGACCTTTCCTTGGCCTTAGACTCAGTGAATTGGTCAAAAGTGTGGTTAATGCTGCTGGAAGTTGGGATTGAGGCTTCCCTGGTTAACTTTTTTTGCATTACCTTCACGCTGATTTGAAAGCTAAGGTGGGTATTATTCTGAAAGGTGACATGTCCCCTGAGGTTTGTTCGAAGTGTGGAGTGTGCCAGGAATGCATATTGGCTCCTCTACTTTTTTTTATATATACTAATGATCTCTGTCCCTACCTGACATCCAGCCTCGTTGCTACCCCTAGGATTGCCATAGTCCAGCTACCTGGGTTGTTATATGGGGACGATGCGGTCCTACTGGCGTACATAACTAAAGCTTATGTGAACTAGTGGACCAATTTGTGCTCATCATGAGTAATCTAGATCTGACCACAAATCGTATAGCCCACAAATGTTAAAATTCACAAATTATGACTTGCAGGCCTGGTAAAAGTACCTTAACCCCCTGGCTGCGGCCGGAATTCCCGCCTGTGCGGGACATTCTGATCGCGGGCGTGGTCATGACGGCTCCCGGCCGTCATCAGCACACGCCCACCGTAACTGATGACGACCGGGAGCCGTCATCAGCACCGAAGGGGTTAAGCCGGCTCATTTCTAACGGACAATCTTTGGTTGGTGTTAAAGAGTTGAGTTACTTAGAAGTTACATTTAACTCTGCAGCCACCTGGTACTCATGCCGCTTGAAGCTTAGCAGATCAGCAGGAGTCATTTAAAAAATGTCCAGCCCCTCACTCAAAAGTAATATTTTTCACTGTCAAAAATGTACAACTCTCAATGTATTCCTGGTGCAGTGTATGGTGGAGGGGTTTAGGGCTACCATAATGCCTCTTCACTTCAGTCTGAAGAAAACCCTATCTGTAAAAAGCTTTTATACCTCCCCTTCAACAGCCTCACGCTAGATCGCCAATTCAGAGCTTGAGCAGCAATACATTGAGTGCATAGTCCACATGGTGCCCCTGTTGTTTTGGATCAGTATCTGAGTGAATCCCCATGACAAGCTATGCAGGGATATTATTACGAACTATCTCGGCCTGGATAAAGGATGGGATAAATGAACGGTTCAGCGTTTAGATCTTCAGTTCTGTGAAGAAAGGAGATTTGCATTGGAGAGTATGAAAAGCACAGCATTACTGTTTTATAGGCTGCTCTCTTCCCATGAGCCAGTTTTTTACCTTGGACTTGAATTAACTCATTGGGAGAGATCCTTGCTCTTTCGGTTTATCTCTAACACTGTACGGCGTCGTTTGTGTTTTGCTGGTCCTTATACCAACTTGAGGAGCTCCGTATGCACAAATGCACTTTCTCAAGTCTTTGTTAAAACCCCTAGGCTATCGCAGATGTAAAGAAGCACTACAGCATCTGCAATTGTTAAACACACCAAATATCTGTTTTAGAATACACTCTTTTTTTTATTTTTATTTTTTTTAACTTTTTATTATTAGTGCAGAAATCAGTGGTGTACATCACAGTCATACAGTTAAAACGTACCATGGGAAAATCAAAGCAAAAGAAAGGAGGTTACAAACATGTGGTGTTACTCAATACATTTCGTCATCAATACACTCTTTTTTTAAAGCTGCTATCAGAGCCAGGAGAATGATGGAGGGTTAACATATTACTTAAGGTTATAATGGACTTCTTTTATATGATTGCCACACTTGTTTCGGGTGATTTCTTTTATCCCTTTTATCTTCTTTAACTTGTTTTTAACAGTCTCACTATTGACAATTTACACATTTAATCACTTGAATGAGCACCATATGTATTTATTATTGGTTGCTGATGTGCATTGATTGAGATATTTTGCTGTTTTAAGGAATTTTATTCATTTGATGTTTCAATCATGGAACTTTCCCTTAACGTTGTTGTATTATTATGTTGTCTTTTATGGCCTGTCTAGCCGAATAACGAATGATTGATTCAGGTTAGAAAGTGGATTAGTTATTTCCATTATTATGTAACTGCTTGCTCCACAACTGAAACCAAATATAAGCTCTGTACAGCTATTTTAGGGAAGTGCACTTTTCATTCACATCATACAAGATATTGACATGGCAATATATTATTATTTTTGAATAGCACATAGAGAATATGTTCTTATTAAACTTCACTAAAAGGCAAGACATGTATAGCAGAAGCAGCAGCACAGCAAGTGTTTCTAACAATAAAAGAAGGCTGACTAATGGAAGTGTGAGTGGCAGTGTGTGTGTGAGTACAAATGTATGAAAGAGTGAAAGAGATATAGTGAGAATGAGTGTGAGAGAATATGTGTGTGTGAGTATGTGTGTTATGCGTGCATGTGTGCTGGAGGTCTGGTATACTGGAGGTTAGTCTTACCTTATAGACAAGGGCACTAGGAGCATATGGATGGGAGTTGTTACCTATGGCAAACTGCTGGCACCGACATGCTTTTATTAAAACACAGTCATTGGATAGGGGGACTAGAACTGTCTAACTGAGAAAGCTGCTATCCCAGTCATACCCAACGGCAGGGACAAAGAACACGGGCTGCCACTCCTGGTCAAAGAACCTGACACGATGCATATGCGGTAGATCCATAGCAAAATATTGGAACTGATATTTAAGGTAATTCTTCTCATAAGATTTCCTGTACTCATTTTATAGGGAGCATCAATGGGCAAAATGCTACCAGAGGTAATTTTTATAGGAACCCATAACAATGGCTGAAGTACCCATGGTAAATTTCTGGCATGGTCATATTGTATGTACTCCTTGGCATAAGGGACTCACCCATGAAAAAATGCTGACCTTGGTATAGTGGAAGTCATTTTCTGACTCATGACATTTGAAAGAAATGGGATTTACTCATAGGAAAGGCCAGGCTTCCTTGGTGCACCATGAAAGTACTGGAATATTTCATGAATGCACTATAAGGGTCTGCAGAGTTTTAGAAAATTTGACCCCAAAAGCTTCTCAGGGGAGAAGCCCACTCTCCCTTAAATGACCTATAAGAAATCTGTTAACTTGTTTTGCTTGCTGGAATTTGAAGGAAGCATCACACCCACCACTTACATAGATCTTTACCCTGCACTAGTGAGTAGAATTTTCAGTGTGTAGGGAGACAGTTTAAGAGTTGAGTGTGCACTGTCTCTCCGGTGGACACTCAATAGGAGCGTAGATTTCGTAATGAAATAAAAGCATTGTCTAATCGTAAACTGAATCTAAATGCCTACATTTAAAAAGTGGCTAAGCCTATCGCTCTCTTAAGCCATCTGAAATTTTTCCCAATTCATAGTCAAAAGTGAGCCATGTGCACGCAGGTTTTACAACCGGATCAAGAGGGGTTGGGGGTGATGATGAAGAGGCAATCCTCCCTCATGGTGGAAAAGACCTGGATAGACGACCAGGGCAGGTTCGCCATGCTGTCGGGCAAGTGGGAGGGGAAAACGATTAACATCGTTTCAGTAAACATGCCACCAGCGCTACATAACATAGCTGGTTCCCAGTGCATTCCTACTGACGGTGCACGAGGGCGAACTCCTGACCGGGGGTGACTAACATGACAATGAAAGATCTCCAAGATAGACTTCCCAAAAAGGTGCAGCCTCGTCGCCCCTCAGTATTGTCCAACTTTATAGGAGCGATGGGCCTGGCGGATCTCTGGCGCACTCAAAACCCGCAGGCACAGCAATTCACTTTTTACTCTGGAGCACATAATTGTCACTAGCGCATAGCCTTCATCTTGCTACATGCAGATACGGTCTCTGACCTTAGGGAAGAACATCAGTTGGTGCGGGGCATATCGGACCATTCTCCTCTATGGGCCTGCTATTCAGCAGAAACACAAAATGCTCGACGTGGTATATCGCTGCACCCGTGGGGCTTGAAGGTGCCTAACATTAAAAAAGGACTAATTCAGGCCACCAAAGCCTATTTCGAAGAAAATAAGAACTCGGTAGACTATGCACTGGCTTTCTGAGAAGCTTATAAGACCATCATAAAATAGGAAGGACTCTCTCTCATGTTAGGATATAAAGGAGAAAAGAGGGTTCCATGAAGGAGTTGGAGGGAAACATACTGCAATTAGAGAACCAACTAGCCAGGAATCACACCGAAGAGACAACACATACATTGCAGCTCAAGAGACAGGAATATCGAGATCTAGCTATTGAGGCAGGCAGAGCCAAGCTGTCTGCAACAAGAGATAGAACATATGAACACAGTGATTAAACTGGGAAGCTACTGGCCTGGCTAGAGAGATGTGAAAGGACGAATAGATGGGTGCATACTATTACCACAGACTCAGGAGAGGTATTGAGGAATCTGCAAGAGATTGTGGATGCATTCGCACAGCACTATACTGCTATATACACCGAGATTCCAACTGCCACAGCGGAAGCCTCTAGAGCCCTATTAGCAGATCTGCCACTCCTGGTACTTACTCCAGATGATGTGTCAGACTCGGAAAGAGACATCATGGTGGAGAAAATAACCTCTGCTATCCATAGTATTCAATCTGGGAAAGCAATGGGACTGAATGGTCTTCCAATCGACTTATACAAGACAGTGGCATCACAAGTGGAACCACATCTACTGCAAATGTACATAGAGAGCATGGGGAGCGGAGGGCTGCTGTCAGATCAATGACTGGCCTCAATAGTAGTTATGCATAAACCCAGTATGCCGGCAGATTGCTGCTCCTATTTTACTCTTAAATGCCGAAATTAAAATACTGGCTAAGATTCTCGCTTCCAGACTCATACATCACATCTCATCTGATACACCCAGAACAATCGCGTTTCATGTCAGGAAGGAATACAGCGCTCACTCTGTGCCGTGTCCACGTGGTAATAGGAAGGAAGGAAACCATCAGAGAGGATGCTGTGGTGATGTCCTTGGGCATGGCATGGCTTGGGCATAGCATTTGACACAGTGGAGTGGCCATATTTATTTGCAGTGCTGGAGAAAATGGGGTTCTGTTCCAAATACCGGGCAAGGATTTGACTCTTGTACTTGGGACTCATGCACAGGCGGTGGTAAACAGGCGTTCCTCTGTTGAAATTCACATTGCGGAGAAGTATTTGCCAAGGTGTCCCCTATCGCCACTCCTATTCGTGTTGGTCCATGAACCGTTGGCGGTGTGGACCAGGACATTGGCTGGCGGGTCTCATATCGCTTGAGGGTGCCATATTAACCGCAACCACACCTCGGGGGACTGACCCGACATCTGTTGTCTGCACGGTGAAAGCATGGCAACACATTGCCAGACGTCTACAAGCCCCCATGCTACACTCACCTTTACTTCCTCTGGTGTATCACCCTAGGATGCCGGTTTTAAAGGCGCCTATAAAAAACTAAAGCTAAATACGATATCACTTGCTGGGGGAACTTTAATTTAAATAAAAAATTCCATACACTGCAGCAGCTGCTTTCAAAACAACCACACTTTCCCATGGATATTTTTCTCTATGTCCGGTTGCGACAAGGTATTAAAGAATACACCTCTGTATACCAACTGGAGCCTCAGGAGGTTGCCCCACTGCGCAAAATATTACGCAATGACACTGCCTCACATTTAGTTTCTACATTCTACCACAGCCTATACACCAACATGGCTTCAACCCATTGCGCTGCTAAAGAAAAATGGATTGCTGAGACGGGGTAAGAAATCACTGACAAGCAATGGACATATTGTTGCATTCAGACAGAACAAATCTCATCTAGTACTCGCTTATGCATCACACATTATACATTTTTGCACCGCACTTACTACACTACGGTCAAAATGCGTTGATATAAACTACGCGAAAACGACAAATGCGACCGGTGTGGCATGGAGGAGGCGGACTTCCTGCACCTCGCTTGGGATTGCAGCACTGTACATGCTTACTGGCGACAGGTGATTGCAGCATTGGAACAGAAGACTTCACTGCAGCTCCAGCTTTTCCCCTTGCTGGCCCTATTAGGGTACAGGGAGAATCTGGTTGTGGTGCATCGAAGATTTGTATAATTTGGTCTCCTGCTGGCTAAAAGGAGAATAGCATGCAGATGGGTCGGGGCAGGGCTCCCAAATTTAAGGAATGGATCAGTGACTTGATATTTTGGCAGGAACAAACATTCACATATGCAGAACTCCTCCCCCTCACTTCGCATCCTCAGGATATCTGGGACCCCCTAAAGCGTATATACTTGCGCACCCGATCGATACCATGAGCACTACACCCGACAATGGCAGTTGAACATAGTATCTGGCCTTATGGCCGCCTCTACACGATGCATGCATATTATGAAGCAGAGATTGTGGATTCAGCTTACTCAGACATGTTCCCTGATTACATCTGTAGGTCTGTTACATATGATCAATGTTAAAGTGATTACTACTTTGCATGTCGATCCAGACACTGTTATGTATTTACATGTTACCACAACTCCTTTTTGAAGCATGTGTCTACCTGTTCACTGTATATGCTATGCTGGATATATATTTCATAAACTTAAATAAATAAATGCCTAGGGGCCACAAAGGGAAGGGGAAGGAGAAGGGTGGAAGCAAATAGTCAACAGGAAAAAATGAAGTAATAGTCCATGAAATCCTGACTGAGGGGCCCACACATTCTCAAATTTCTTGGAGCAGTCTCTTGCTTCATAAAGATTTGTTTCAGCACTCATATACCAGTCCAGACCTGAACCCCATTCTTCCATTGTAGGAGTCTTCATCTCACCCCACATTTTGCAAATATCTTAGCACGCGCAATTAAGCCCAGATCGCAGCAGAATTTAGTGCATCTAGAATGAGGTTGTTTATTCCAAACACCAAAAAGCAAGGTGCATGAATCATTCACTGGTGGTATAACCACAGTCTCAGCAAGAGTGTTACTCACACTGTATCAGAAAAGACGCATTTAAGGGCATTCCCATATCGGACGGTAGAATGCACGTACCAGCCCTTAGTTTCTGGAACACAGGTCACTATTGATTCTACCAAGCTTAAACAATTGTCTTGGTGTATGGACCCTATGCAGAATTTGTATCTGTATAAATATTTAAAAAAAAACCTCTTCTTACCATCTCCCAAGGGTGCTGTAAAGCCTTCTCCCATTAGGAGTCCTCCAAATTCTGCTTCCATTTTGATCTCAGATGGTCTAGTGGTGTAATATTGTTATTAATCAGTGGTCTGAAGACTAATGAAATAGCTTTCTTGGACATGGTTTCAGACAGTTATCTGTGTTCCAGCAGAGAGCACTCGGGTCATCTGTTCATCCTAAATGTGTATCTATATAGCATGCCTAATCTGTAAGTGTCAAAAGACTTGTGTGCCAGCCAATTCAAATTCTTTCTGAAGTTGTGTAAAAGCTTCAGAGCCTTACGTTGGTCATGCATCTGTAAGAGTCGTAATCCCAAACAGATCCCTGTTACGACAGCCTGATAGGATTTTTAGTACCGTCAGAATGTCAATAGCTCATATTGGAGGAAAGCAAATACAGAGGTATTCCACACGCACATCTGTTTTGTAGACAAACGACTTACCATACCCATGTGTTTGGGCAGGTGTTAAACCCTTCTTTTACCATACAGCAGAACTGTGTAACCTGTGCTGCCCAACACATGCAAGGATGAGAAGGCCCACTCTTTCATTATAAGTAATTGTGAAAAGCAGTGATGTTTAAGTACCTACGTGATCACAATGCCCATATCACACACTTCAGACAGAGCACGGTTAAGGTTCTCCTAGGTGTTCCACCATCCCACAATATGGTTTGAAGCAGCCCATCTAGTCACTTTCGGTCCTCTGGCATCTAGTAAGGTGAATTTTGTAGGCTGCAAAGCAGCTTGGAGAGCACTATCTTTTTGTATAGGGCTGATCTACTCTGTAAAGATAGGGGCAGTGACCAGCAAAGCAGTATGTAATCTTTCCAACTTATGCAGGATCTGAACAGGTTATGGTCCAGGAAATTATGCGTTTTGCTTGTGACATTCATCCCAAAGTACCTAAATTCCTCACCATCAATTCTTAGAGGAAACCGAAATTCTAGTGAAATGCCAAGTGGAAAGAGCACTGACTTATCCCAGTTAATACAGAATCCACAATAAGAGCCAAACTTCTCATATCACAAAGACTCTGTCTAAGGACGATTCAACTCTATACAATAATAAGTCCTCTAATCAAGGCGTTCTTCCATAACCATCAGGCTAAAGCTCTAGTACCAACGTGAACACCACCAGGGAGAGGGGAAACACGTCTTGTGCCACTCTATCTCTGGTGTGAAGAGATCGGAGAAATTAAACTTACTTTCACACTAGCCATCAGGCAGTAAATAGCAGTAAATGGAGGCAAAAACATCCAGGCAAACATACAGGGCCATTTGATTGAGACATTGATCTACAGATAGTACCACGTCTGGTTTAGTGACCTTTTTGTATGTACCATTCAACCAAATAACCATTGGAGGTTCAATCTAGTGCTTCTTCCTGGCATACAATGGATTGATTAGGGTATAATAAATACCGTATTAATGTACCAAGGCTGTTCACAAGCTCATTAGCAAGGATTTCCATTTCCACATTCAAAAGTGATATGGAGTCACAGTCAGATTTTAGTTTCTCTTTTTGTATATGAGGACAGTAGTGACAATTAGCAAATCTTACAACAGGACTCGGATCTTCCTGGCTCTTTTTTGTTCCAAAACTTTGATTGAGTTTCATAGTTACATAGAAGAAACATTTAAACACGAACAGCAGTTCAAATTAATGCCTGGTAGAGAAGACTAAACTCTTACCAGGCAGTAACAATTTAAACACTGGAAATGTAAGAAAGAAAGAGCAGGTAACCTTATAGCCTGAAATCCACCAGAATCATACTGTATAAATGATTAGACATCTAAGCCTCTGAGGATAACTAAAGGTCTCGAAATACAAAGTGAGCATCAATGACAAGCATAAACTAAAGACGCCAAACATAAAGGAGGAAGAAAAAGACAAAGTTAGATAAGATCAGAAAAAAAGATGAAGGTCAATGAGTGAGAGAGCCATGTGGCTAGCCAGAAGGATCTAAAGCCCAACCTGAGCATTAATTGGAGATCAAGATGTCCGACAAAGGAAGGGCAGAAAAAGAAGGGAAAGAAAAAAAGAAACACGACCTACTGGGTTCTGCGCACAAATTAGTCCAAGATTTTGCACATGCGTTGTGAGGTTATGGGTTTCCCACCGCCTATGTTTGGTCTGTATGAGTACTACTAAGGAATGTGGCCCATGCCCATCAAGTATGATGGGAGACATTGTTAGAGGACTTCAAGTCTAAAAGGATAACTGAGTACATTGGTGATAAGTAAATTGAGAAAGATACGGACCAGCTCACACAGCAGAAATGGCATCCCTGATGCATATGGACCAAGTATGAAAGTTGAGAAGTCCACTGAGATAGTTGTGTTGAATATTTTACGGAGGTGATGGGAAATTTAATTCCAATAAGAGGTAAGTAGCGTACAAGAGAAAAACGTGTTCTGGGTTGCCACGGTCTGTTTTACATGACTAGCAAGAGTCAGAGTCTCTTAGTTTTAATTTAAAAAGTCTACCTGGAGAGAGATTATGCTGAAAAATATTTTGTTTGTAATAAGGATGGGACAAGTTTGTCCTTGAGTAAATGGGAGCAGATTTAATACAGGATTCCTCCAATGGTACTGATTTATCTTTGTCAGAAAAATAGGAAAACCATTTACTAAGTAAACTGAAGCTGGACAATTTAGATGTACTGCAGATTAGTTTATAGATCTTGGACTCTACATGGCCACCCGTTTGGACACGTTTGAGGGGAGAGAAAAAAGATGCTCTTTCCAAAGTTCCTAGTTTTGAGATCTTTGTTTTAATTTTCAAGAAATCCTAATAATCTAAATTGGAAAGGATGTACTTCTCTTGGAGCGACGCAAAGGATAAGCATTCAATACCTGCATACAGGTCTGACACTCGTGTGATACATTTACAAGCCCAATTTGGCCCTAATGTCGGGAGATAGGTGATTGAAGTTTCTCATTATTCCATAGAGAGATAGAGTAGGATTTATTAATGTTGGAGGCTAGAGATTTGGTCACTAGAATGGGATCTTTAAAAATGGTGTTGGAGTGAGCAAAAGTATGGCGAGACCTAGTTACGTTTTCCTTTAGAGGGAACGGGTTGCTAATATGTCGTTGACTCTCAAGCCCTGCCGGCCTATCAGTGAGGTTCTGGTCTATTCGCTGGGTACCCTGTGCCACCATGAACGCTGTCTGGAAGTTGAACAAGTTAGGAATGTTACAGCCATCTTCTACAATGGGAAACTTGTGCTTTTCAAGACTCATTCTGGCTTTCTTTTTACTCCAGAGGAAATCTGAAGCAATTTTATCTAATGTTTTGAAAAAAGATTTGGATGGGGGGTAAGTAACATGCTTGTCAAGAAATTGACAAAGGGGTACACCATCTTCTTTAGAATTTCTAGTCTATCCCACCATGAAATATATTTGGAAGACCAAGTCATTAATAAGACTTAAGTCTTTAATTTTATTGAATGTTTTGAGTTCATTCTGGGATACAGATTCCACCAAATTATTACAAAACTAAATTCGTAAGTATTTGATTAGTTTAGATTGCCTTTTGAAATTTGAGTTCCCTACACAATGTACATTAAGAGGAATGAGGTTCTGTGAATTCTGAACCCGTGGGTTCCATTTTGTGTATGGCAGCTATTTTGTGGTTGCCCTCACATAGGCCGATGATTGTGGCTGAACTAGTCTTTTAAGGACATTTACACCTTAGCTCGAGCTCGTGCTGACTCCTGTTTGACCTGAGTGAACTGACCCTGTTGCCTGAAGCTGACCTTGTTAAACCAGTTCCTGCCCTTTAGCTGATCAAGATTAAGGATCAGAGCACAGGACATCATAAAGTTTTACTGCACACAAACATGCCTTATCCTACTTCTATTTGTTTCTGTTCCTTCTTTTATGGTCCGTTTATGATATGGGTTGTGGTCCTTTTATTATGGGTTTGTCCGGCTTGTGTAAGAAGGAATGTTAGGTATTTTGCATGCTTGCAAAAGCAAGGACTGCCCCTTACTTTTATGCTGAGTTTTGTAACCCTGAGCATATACATAAGGCCTCTGTTCTCTGTATTCCTCAGACTACCTCATTCAGTTGCTACGGCTTCTGTGTGACGTGGCCTCACTTATTAAATTTAATAAAGATGTCTTTTCATATTTTCAGCTTCTGTGCCAAGTTCTTTTTTTATTAGTAAGTATTCCCTGAGAATGAAGATTTCAGTTTCTTCAAATGGCGCGGCCAACGTAGGCTTCATCAGAGAAGTGACTTTCTGAAGGAGTGATCTTGTCAGGAGACTGAAATCTACTGAGGAGGAGAGGATGGGACTCTGCTACTTTGTGCACAAGGATTCTGGAGATTCTCTGTCTTCGCAGCCCGGTATATTTCTGATCTTCCTGATTTTGATCCTCCACATGATGTCACTCCTGACTGAGAACCTTTTTGGCGTGAGTATTCTAAAAAAGACCGTTAGGTCATGTAGAACTTGACAGTTAGAATTTGGATAACCTTTTGATTAGTAAGAATAAGAAGTACAAGTGGGTCGCTCCCACGACTTTGTTTGGTTTCTTGGTTACGATTTGGTTATTGCAATTACCAAAGCCGAGTGGTTGGTTTCTTGGTTTTGATTTGGTTATTGCAATTACCAAAGCCGAGGGTCTCGTATATTTGCGAGTATATCGTTTTTGATAACCCCTTGAAGTTTGAAGCTAGATTAGTGAGCTATAAGATGCCTGGTCTTAGCAAATTTAGGACTGTAACTTTGGAACTTTGGAATTTGTGTTGGCCAACTTTGGATTTGTATAGGTTTGTATATGTGAATTGCAATTTGTGTAGAACAGGTAATGAGGAGAATTTTCTCTATTTGGTTTAGTTGAACGGTGCAAGTACGAAAAGTACATTAAGCACTACATTGATTATAATATTGTATATTTTGCAATATTTTTGGCATGCCTGTTTAAAAGCTCACATAAGAAGAATGTGTGGCTTTATTTGGAAGGTACCATAGTGTGATGTGAAATTAATTAGCCGGCACTCCTAGAAGGAATATCTAAATAGGTTTAGATTTACAAACATATTTCTTCCTTGGTGATTTTGTATCCCCAGGGAATTAAAATATGACATGATACATATAAGGATCCTTTGTTCTGCGCAATGTTATGAAGGAAGATATGCAGAACGATTTTTGGTGTTCTGCTAGCCAAAGCTAGTGAATTGAGTGTATTTTCGCTTCTTGGACATACATCAGTCTGTTGGGCTGTTTTTGCAGTCTTTTGAAACACAATTGAGAAGCGTTTCTTGTAAATATGACTTACAGCTAGTATTTACAAATGGTTTGGTATAAGTACAGTCTGTGGGTTGTCCTTTGTTTTTGTTCTGAGTATAAGTTTGTGGGTTAAATGTGTGTTTAAATGTCTATATGTTTTTCCCATTAGTGCAATTTCTGTAAGTGAATAGCGTTGGCGCTATTTATGAAATGCATGGCTAAAGCGCGCCGTATTGTGTGCCCTGAGTGTTTCACCCCTTTCTGTTTATGTCTGAAATAAGGGATGCAGCTTACTTTTATATGTGGTATTATCAAAAACGATTGGGTTTATTAAAAATAATTATTAAATTATGAAAAATAATTATTAAAAATAAGTGCTACAAAATTCGTTTTTTACTATTCATGAAGCTTAATGCTCATACTGTGACCTCCTAGCATTATAATTTAATTTGAGTTGTGTTGCACTGCATAATGAAGACATTAGCATATGACATTTCACTTAGCGCAGGCGTAAAAAACTAATTTTTCTAAGGATTTACATGAGATATGTCTAATGTCTAATATCTGTAATGTGTAAAGAACATTCTGAGGATGATTAATATGTAACATACTTATAGGATATTTATTTTTAAGTGCCCCACATATCAAAGTCGAATTTGGGTATTTTTGCCATTTATAATAGCTTTAAAGTGCCTTTAGGCTTCAGTAAATGCATACATTTAGGTATAATACAAATTTGAAGGCTGTCCCCATTTGGGGTTTGCTTTTAAATGACCCAGGGAGATCCATTTAAGGTTGATGAAATAAGTACCATTGCAACAAGCATTTGTTCTAAAAACTGGTATGTGTGTTATTAGGTTCTGTAAATGTTGTTTAATAATCTGGAAACAGATAATTTTTTAGCGCCTAAAAAGGAGACATTATTTTTCAAAATAGAGTGAATTATTGCAGGTTAGGAGGAATTAGGGAGGCCTTTTGCCTTTGTCAGCCTCAGAATGAGCAGAGGGTGGGGGCTAGAAGAAGCTGCAGCTGGCTCAAGTCCCGCTGAGATGCTATCTTTGGTTTCCCTGTAAACAATGGAAGGAGGCTGTCATGTTGACATTTGTAACCTTTTAAATTAGGGACTTGTCTCTGTGAAATGCAGAATGACCTTGCTAAACAGGCCTCTAAAAGGAAGGGTTTCTGGTTTCTCCACAAAATTAAAGAACTGAATTCCAAAGGGAAAATATGAAAAAGGTTTCTTTGAAAGTCCCAACACATGCTAAATGCTCTGCAGAAATGATATATTTGTATCTCTGCCTCTAAAAAAAGAATGTCTGCTAGTTGCTTTTATTTGACCGAAAATGAAGCATTGCATTAAGTCTTAGACAGGAAATAAGACAAAGCTTTTTATTGAAATTTTGAAGGCTACATGCCTAAGTGAGAACGAATTGTGGCGCAAGGCTAACATGGAGTGTCAGTGAAAGAATTTTACTTTTGGAAAGTTAAAAGGGCTTCATGTTGCAAGGTGACTGACAAGATGGTAACAGTTAAGTAATGGAAATTTATTTTTGTGTCCGTTAATGTGTAATATGTTTTGTCTTCTGATTAAAAGTTATAATTGATGTCTGTTTGTTATGAGAAATGTCTCTCTTTTGTGTGTTGTGTATTTTTTTTTTGCTTCTGCCCACAGATCATTCATGGATTGTTCTGGGTGATTTTAAGGCTGACAAGACACGTGAGTTTGGTTGGTTGAAAAGAGATGTGTTTTTGCGTAATTTCTTTGAAAAGAAATGTTTGTGCATTTTACATATTCTTGCATTTTATCCTTTTATGAATTGTTCCTGCTGGTCCTGTGTGTCAGAAGTGACACACAGTAAGTTGCATTTGACAGCCAAATCTCCACTACCTGGTGATCTGCTGTCAAAAAGGAGGGTAAGGAAAGTAAAAGTAAGTGTGAGGAAAGTAAGAGAAAGTGTGTAAAAGAAAGTGTAATTTTGATTTTAAACCTGACAAATTAAGAAGGCCTCAATAGTGGGTTTTGGTCTGCAGGTTCACAGTGCATAAAGTACAGGACTTGAATTGAATACATATGTTATTGTCTTGTCTATGTTTTTTGTGCTTGATCTGATGGCTTGACATGTGCGTTTTGTGCGTTTTTTTGCATGTTTTTTGTTTTATGTTGCTGCTTTTAATACTATTACAAGTTTACCTGTGTTGTGAAGGGATATACATGACGATGTGTATCCTGCAAACAGTTGGGTAGATTTGCTGCGACACTAAATTTCACAGAAAGACAGACAACACTTCACCAGTGCATGTCTATTTTGGCTATATAGTGTTGAAGTAAAATAAAAGAGATATACAGGAAACAAGGTTTCACCTACAGTCACGTTACTGCCCCCTTTCTGTAAGGAACAGGCAGCCCTAAAATTATGTATCCTGAATTGGACGTAAGGATAAATTATAGATCTGTGACTTTTGTGCATGGTGACCTAATTTTTATATTACATTAGTCAGTTTTGTTCTGCTTCCTGAATAGTGTATGGCTTTGTACCATAAAGGAAACAAGGCTTAATTTTTATTTTCCCCTCCCTGAAAAAGGAACTGGAACATTAGCTGAGGTTACCGTATATGGTGTAGAGGCCAGCGGTAGAGCCAACATTCATGAACTATTTTGATTTTTGTGTATCACCCCCCCCCCCCCACTTTTGGTGTTGTGTCACATGCTTGACTATCACCCAAGAAATGTCTTGTTCTTCCTATAGATTTTTCTATCGTCACTTCTCCCCTGATTGATGTTGCATCGTGCCTAGTAATTGGGGATTTTAGCTGTGTCCTAGTCCCACTTTCCCTTTTCCATATTCCTTTCACCAGTTAGCCTTCTTTTATTGTTATTATTGTATTAGGTTCACACTTCCAGATTGCAGTAATGTACTAGGAACCCCATATTATGTATAAATCCCTTTTGTATAACTAGACTGGTTTTTAAGAATTTTCTTTAGGCCTACCTCGATGTTTTCCAGTCTGACCGTCATGGTAGTGATTGTCTGGTTAACTGACAAGTTTCCACATTTTGATCATTAACTTGTGTATTGCATAGTGCACTTGATGCACAGTTATTAAAAGGGAGGTATCTACATGTCCCTGATAATCTGTATCATGTGATTTCTCTTTTTAGATGTTCTAGATAAGGAATTTAGGAACACCTAGACTTAATCATTGATAGAAAAAATGTGTTTACCCCATTAGACGATGTCACTATGTGTGAGGACATCCATTCAGATAAAATTCTCATATAGTTATCTACCCTTAGATGGTAGAGGATATGCTCTCACATGGAAACCCAATTGAAGAAATTAGAGGCACTGTTTTGCTTATTGCCTTGGTCTTTGTATTCTCTGAGAATGACAGTGTATTTTAGATCACAATAGTTCCATGGCGTATAGCCACTCCTTTGAAGATTGCAGGCCACCTGTTTGCAGTCCCTTTGTTAAATGAACTGTTTTGTACTGAATTGAAGGAAAATAACAACTATGTCATTTTCTACGTCACTAGGTCCTGCGGGATTAAGTCATAATAACCTGCGGAACTCACCCACAATCCCATTAGCGACAGCTAACAGATGAAAAGTCCAAGCACCCAGACAGCGATCGCCAGCGTGCCATCAATAATATCGCCAAAGTATTGTGCTTGCTTCATCAGAAGGCGTTGAACATCAAAAAAGAAGGAGGAGCTGGTTTTGCCACAGAACCAGAGTTTCAGTACAAAAGAGCGAAAGAATTGAGGCTTCAGTCTTCCACCTGTCATGTACTGGTAACCTCTGACAGTGTGCAGTCCCTTGAGTCCCTTGGCCTGAGTTTTGGCCACACACCCCCTTTTCCTTTGCTCCAACGGAAGTGCAGTGCACCGGAGGATTCGAGATTGGCAAAAGGCATTACATTATGGTGCCCATGAAAGAGCAGCCTGAGCGTTCTCTGACACTGAGTAATGAGTGTTGGAGCCTGAGAATGTAGGCCTGGATCTGCATAAAATGATCTGTGCCCTTGATCAATGGAGAGCACACTATCTGTAGTGCCTGCCGCAGAGAAGAGATATTGGTGCACTGCATTGAGACATTAAGACTTTCGAATGAGCTATGAGTGTTTGCCAGGAGGGCACTCCAACGGACACTGAGAAGCACCATTTTCATGAAAGGCCTGAATGAAGAGGCCTATGCGGAAGAAAACAACAGAAGAGGATTTGATGAACAATAGAAGCCTGCCGGAGAGGCTTGGACGGACTGTGGGTATTTCCCGTGCGATTGCATAAAATGGGTGTTAGGAGACAGATTCTTGTTATTTTGCTGGCATTATTTTAAAGTAGTATTCTGTTTAGTAAAAGCAGAGTAAAGTCCATTCCCTGTGGAAGAGTATCCCTTTTCACCTCAGAGCATTGATGAGGATCACCACTGTTTCACCTGAACATATAATAAGTTACTGAAATGCATAGGAGCCATAAAAAAATTTACTAGATAATTTTAGGATTTGCTTTCTGCTTAGAGTTGTGAAAAATGATATTTTTGTTTGTAATAGTAGTCATTACTTTCTCCTGTTGTCTATATGTTCTTAATAACGTGTTTTCTAGTATTTTTAAGCATGACGTTGTCTTTTGTGGGTTGGATTGTTTTTGCTACCCAATTGACATCTGTACCCTCCTCCCAACCTATGTCTCTTCCTACTACTACTTCTTCGCATTCTTTCCATATTTTACCTGAACATGAACTGGTTAGGAGGTCAGAGTTTACTAATAATTCCTTTGTACAGCTTCTGCATCAACACCAGTTAGTAATGAACACCACTAATTGTTGGGTGTGTGGTCTTATGCCACATACTACAGATAGAACCAAATAGGGAATACCTCTGTCATTTAGTTACAATGGGTCTGTATGGGCATATCAGACGATGTTTATTTATGCCAACAAAGTCTATCCCTTGCGTTCCATGAAAGATAACTCGAGTAATAATGCCTTAGTGAAGGGAATAACGGATAATATTGACATCGATTCAGATACAGACTGAGTGATTGCCTATGTAAGGGCAAAAGGAGGGTCTGAGGTTCTGTGAATTCTGAACCCGTAGGTTCCATTTTGTGTATGGCAGCCATTTTGTCACATAGGCCGATGATTGTGGCTGAACTAGTCTTTTAAGGACATTTACACCTTAGCTCGAGCTCGTGCTGACTCCTGTTTGACCTGAGTGAACTGACCCTGTTGCCTGAAGCTGACCTTGTTAAACCAGTTCCTGCTATTTAGCTGATCAAGATTAAGGATCAGAGCACAGGACATCATAAAGTTTTACTGCACACAAACATGCCTTATCCTACTTCTATCTGTTTCTGTTACTTCTTTTATGGTCTGTTTATGATATGGGTTGTGGTCCTTTTATTATGGGTTTGTCTGGCTTGTGTAAGAAGGAATGTTAGACATTTTGCATGCTTGCAAAAGCAAGGACTGCCCCTTACTTTTATGCTGAGTTTTATAACCCTGAGCATATATATAAGGCCTCTGTTCTCTGTACTCCTCAGACTACCTCATTCAGTTGCTACGGCTTCTGTGTGACGTGGCCTCACTTATTAAATTTAATAAAGATGTCTTTTCATATTTTCAGCTTCTGTGCCAAGTTCTTTTTTTATTAGTAAGTATTCCCTGAGAATGAAGATTTCAGTTTCTTAAGGAAGGACTACTGTTTTATTCCTCTTCGGGAAGTAGATGGAAAAGGACGAGAATTTGATAACAATGTTTACAATGGTAGGTAAGGCTCCTTCTGTTAATATTAGGATATTGTCCACGTAAGCTGCTGTTTTAAAAATCAAATGACCAAATTTCAGACAAGAAATGTCCCTAGATTTGTTTATCAACAGTAATAAGGGGTTGATGGCTAGAAGAAATATCAGCGGTGAGAGCAGACACTCTTGAAGGGTTCCTTGTCGTAGTGCAACCAAAGCCGCCAACTTAGTATAGATTCGTATTCTCGCAGAAGGTTTAGCATACAGGGACATGACCAGTTTAATATATAGTTCACCCTGGTTGTATCTACAGAAGGAAAACTCTAGATACGGCCAGGACGCTATAGCTGCTGCATCAGGGGAAAGAGGGAGATACTTTTTTTCATTGCTATGGCAGAACAGATGATTATCACTTCCTAATCTGCAATTGATGAAACCTGTCTGAATAATATGTACTAACTTGGTAATCGGAGGGTCAAGGCAAATGGCATAGATTGTTTTATTTCAGTGCTAATTTAGGAGATTGGCCTGAAATTCTTGAGATGGTAGTGGTCCTTTCCCTCTTTTGGGATGACCATAATTGTGGCTTCAGTGGCTGTACCCAAAACCTCTTCAAAGGAGGCACAGTGGTTTAAACCTGCTTCCACGGGCTACTTGAAGTAGAGTCAAAGGCTTTATAAAAGTTAAAAGGCAGGCCATCTAGGCCCGGGGCTTTGCCAGATGGGATAAACTTGATTGCACTTCGAATCTCCCTACGATCAATTGGCTTGTTTAGCTTCAAAGAATCCAAAGCTGAAATTGTCTTCCTTGGCAGAGTCTAGAGGAAATTTAGACAGATTTCTTTAGGAGTGGCGACCAATGAGGTGTATAACTCGGTGTAGAATTTGTAGAAAACTTCGAGGACATCACACATTTTCGTTTTATTGTACCTTGATGGTCTTTAATGTTACAGATTAAGGTGGAATTTCTTTTACATTTTAGGTAGTCTGCTAGTGATTTCCCCTTTTTCTTTTGGTAAAATAGCTTTTTACCCTTCTGTGCCAGAACCCAAAAGTAGGTACCTTTACTGATTATTTGATTGTAATTGTATTTGAGCGTTTTAAGTACTGTTCAGGTTGAAGGAACTTTAGAGTGCCTGCATAACTTATCTTGAGATTTTATATCAGCAACAAACTTCTCTAAGGATGATTTGATTTCCTTATTTTTCTGAGCCATACAACTAATCACCTGGCTTCTAAAGTAGCATTTCAAAATGTCTCACAAAGTGACAGTAGAACAGACAGATGAGCTGTTCTTGGAATAGTTCCTGCATATTTGTTTCATTCTCCAGTATCTCAGTATTAATGGAGCATATGCGATTGTTGAATTGAGGAGAAAGAATTTTAAGAGAAATTGAGACTGCAGCATGGTCAGAGATTGTGATGATTAAATGGAAGAGGATAAGGTGTCCTGTAGGAGAAAATGGTCTACTAGAATTTAATTGATTCTCGAATAGCTGTTATGAGGGGGCAAAAAGAAGGTGAAGTCATTATCGGTGGGGTTGTGAGGTCTCCAGACATCAATGAGGCCATGAGAACGGGAAAGTAAGTGCATCGCTTTATGAGCTTTAGGGACTCTGTATTTAAAAGTGGAGTTCCTGTCATCGCTAAATTAAAGTCACCGCCTAAGATGATGCATGTGAGCATTCGGTGTGATTTGGCTGATAGAATGGAGCACAACAGTGGGCCATCAACATTGGGTGCATAGATATTAACCACAGATAATTCTATGCCGGTTGTATGAAGTTGACACATCTGCCATCTGCCATTTTTATCCTGTTCCAAGGCAATCAATAATCCTAAATTCTTATGATATTAAGGTGAGCACCCCATTTTTCTTACGACTGCAGCGGTCTCCCCTCAGAGCTTGGCAGTAATAGATTACTTGGAAGGGAAATGACTTCCAATACAAACATGCAGCTGTCAGTAAGAATAGCGAGGAACTGTTTGGTGAAGGGTGTAGTCGAGACCTACAAGGTAAGAGGGAGCATGGGACCAGCATTGTGCGTCACATGATACTGAGTAAAAGAAGATCAAAAGATATAGGGGGATGAGACAGGGAGTGTAACAACGATGATTGATTTATTTGAGAATTTCTTTATAGCCCTAGTTAGACCCGAAGGTATCAAAGCGCTTTACAACAGTAAATGTTCACATCAAAGATAGAGAGTCTATACAGTAAATGTTTGTTGTAACATGATATGGTACCGAAGCATACTAAAAAGACTAAAAGATTAATAAAAATTAAATTGGTTCATACAAAAGAAACCCATAATTTTCACAATGCTAACCCCTACAGGTAAAAGCAGAAATTCAAGCATTCTGTTTAACTCAAAAGTCAGAAGGAAAGATGTTCAGATGATCTGATCTACTGCAGAGGTATGTTGTAGCTTACATTAGAGAGCAACTTGCAATTGAGAAGTGATTTTATTTGAGAGTTTTACATAGCGCCAGCTAGACCGAAGGCATCAGAGCGTGCTACAACAGAAAATGCTCACAAAGACAACAAGTCCACCACACAGAGCATCTGAGTTAGAGCACTTTACAGCAGTAAAAACTGAAAGTAGCTAACCTGTCATGCACTGATATCAAACTACATACTGTTCTTTAAATCCCTCAAAATAAATATTATGGTGATATTCAACCATGTCTTCTAAGAAGGTTACTAATTATATACAAACATGCTTTTCCTCGTAAAAATATACTTCCTCATGCTGTGGAAATAACATTGCCTCAGTTCACTGTCTGTGAGAATGTAGCACTTAGCGCAATCCAAAGCTAACCAGCCATCATCTAAAAGAATATATTGCATAGTAGGCGATCCTGCATTAGTATTTGTTATCCTGACAGCACAGGCATCTTTCAGCCTCTAAATCTGTCCCCGGTGCCCTCAATGCGTTCTTGTGTTATACTTGTGTGACTCCACAAACACTCGATGGTGTACTGTTCAACAACAAGTCACACGAATCCCCTCATGTACCTCTTGTAAACGTTATCACATACTAGGCACATACTTTAGAAATACTATTTCCTGAGCCCGCTGTTAGTTCATCAATCCAAATTCTAACCTAATCTGCAATTGTGATAAATTTTGCGGCAGTTTAAACAGTAGCCTGTAGATATTACTAAGAATGTTGTTGAGAAAGTGAACATTTTTACATGCCTCCGTGCCGAATGCCACAGCTGGAAAGGGTTTTTTTTTATTACTTTGAGTAAGGCGGCTAATGAAGGCTTAATAGTTTTGTGCATTAAAGATTGGAAGGTGAAACAGAGAGAGGCGGCCTTTGGTTTGAGTGAGTTCAGGTGTTGTAAATGATCCCCTCTTTCTTTCAGCCATATTCCCAAGTACTTGTTTCTGGTGATTCTTTCCAGTCACCGTTCACCCAGGAACCACTTTTATTCAACTTTCCTCTCTTTAGGTTCGCTTCCATTTAATTTGCTTTACAGAAACAGTATAACACAGCTAAAAGCTTCTGGAGACCAATCCCTGTTTGGTTTAACAGTGCAAGGTCGTCGGAGTACTAAGTAGCTGTAGTCCTAATCTTGATGGATGCTAGTTGGCTGCATTAAGCTGGATGGTCAAGTCAGCGATGAATAAGCTAAAGAGCCTCTGCACAATACCCTGCCTTGCTTAATGCTTCTGTGAGTGTCATTTTTTAATAAAATTGTCAAGTTTGTGTCCAGGTTAATCTGTACCCATGTGTCTGTATATAACAGCTGTATACTGCGAGTAAGAGATTAGAAGGGATATGCCAACTCTCTAGCTTTTTGCAGAGAGCATTTGTTTTCACACAATCTTAAGAACACTTCTGTGTCACGCAAGGTGCTTGGATTTAGAAAGGCACTGGGGCACTCAACATTGTATGCAGGTACAGCACCAAGGCTGGGATTGCACAGCACCTGATGCACACACATTCAAAACCTTTCGAAGAGGGTGCCACCTGTGTGTCCGTATAGAGCATAGTTTGTTAGTTAGGCGGAGGCTTGGCTGCTCCAAATAACAGTGACCTACGATTTATTGGATACTTCTCAATATGTGGAAAACTTGAGACTTTCAGGGTGTTGACATGGAATATCACCTAAGTGGGAATGGTGTCAAAACTCTCAATTCATCTAACCGTCCAACTATAAATTTCTCTCTGTGACTTAAGCACTTGTTCCAGAGATCTGTGTCTAACCAGCATGTCACTCATTCCTTAACTGTACATGTTCTGTGAACAATGAATGCTTATACTAGTCTGCCCTGCTGGATCGGTTTTGCTGCAATGGACGATTAACCTTGGTACCAGTGCTTAATTTTAGCAGGTGGTTTCCGGGGCTTGCACCGGCACTTATGACAGCCAGCCACATGGTGGTGCGGTTGGTCTAATTTGGTAATGAAGACAACAACATTTGTTTAATAATTCTATATACATTATAAAATGACTAATACCTGCCACCCAAAGCATACAAGAATAGCATGGGCAGCAGGTTTTAGACATTTTTAATATCCTATGTCTCCCACAAGAAGAAACTTAATTTCACTAAATATGACAAGCAACTCAAGAATATCAAACATCTTGAACATATCTACTTTTCCTCTAAATCTCTAGATGCCCTTCATGACCTGATCAAAGCTAAGACCGACTTGAATAAAATTGCTACGGTGGATGCTTGCAATACTTTACTTAAAATTAAGTCTAAATACCATGGAGGCCAAAACAACGCTGGTAAAATGTTAGCAAATTATCTGAAGATAAAATCTGAACTCAAAACTGTTGGTCCTATTCTTAATGATTCTACCAACAAACTAGTTTCATCCGATGAGGACATTGCAGAAGTTTTTCATAACTATTACCAAGGTCTTTATACTGATGATACCTGTCCTTCTACCCCTAATTTATCTTCATTTTTTGATGGCTTGCCTGCACCTCCATCCCTTCCTGATGAATTTGCCCAATTGGAAAAAGATATAACATCTCAAGAAATTCTTCAAGCAATTACTTCTCTCAAAAAATCAAAAGCCCCAGGTCCGGATGGCTTGCCCGTTGAGTTCTACTCCTCATTTCATGCCCTATTTGTCCCCAAACTGTTACAGCTTTTTAATTCCTTTATTGCTGATGCTAAGGCCTCTGGCTCCTTCTTGGATGCTCTTATCGTTATAATTCCCAAACCTGACAAAGATCACTCTCAATGTAAAAACTATCGCCCTATTTCCCTGATTAATTATGATTGTAAAATTTTTGCTAAAATACTTGCCTCTCGTTTAGATTCTCTTATTCCGCTTTTGATTAAAACTGATCAGGTTGGTTTTGTGAAGGGTAGACTTGCAGCTGATAATGCCCCCATGTTTTGTAATATAATCTCCCACAGTAAAAATGTCAATGACCCCTTAGCAGCCCTATCCCTAGATGCTGAGAAGGCCTTTGACCGTATTAATTGACAATTTATGTTCCGTACGCTTGCCTGGTTTGGATTTGGCCCCACTTTTATTTCTTTGGTTAAACTTCTCTACTCCTCCCCTAGAGCTAGTATTTTTGTTAATAACCAATTTTCTAGATTTTTCCACTTATCTCGTGGTACTAGACAAGGTTGTCCCCTTTCCCCATTGCTGTTTATCCTGTGTCTTGAACCATTTTTGGAGCGCATTCAAACTAATCCCAACATTCATGGTTTTACACTTTCCTCTACTGAAACAAAAATCTCTGCTTATGCTGATGATATTTTGGTTTACATGGCTAACCCTGTCACATCTCTCCCACCCTTTTTGGATGAAGTTCGTTTGTACTCTTCCATTTCTGGTTACAAACTCAATTTATCCAAAACCGAAGTCCTCCCATTAAATTCTGTCTGCTATCAGTACATGTTCAATTCTACAGATTTCACGTGGTGTCCCTCCAAACTCAAATACCTGGGTATCTGGTTTTCTTCCTCGCTGTCTGACACACTTAAATTTACCTTTGCCTCCCTTACACCGAAACTTCAATCCCTTCTTGCTCTATGGTCCCCACTATTTCTCTTGTGGTGGGGCAGACTTGATACTATTAAAATGATGAATCCTCCTCATGTTCTTTATACTGTCTCTATGCTCCCTATTAAAATACCCAACCTATTCTTCACTCGCATCAACTCGATTTGCTCGCAATTTCTGTGGAATAACAAACACCTTCGCATTGCCTTGTACAAACTTGTTCGTCCTAAAAACGAAGGTGGTGTCCGTTTTCCTAATTTTAAAACCTACCATTCTGCTTTCCTAATTAAACAATCGTTCTCCCTAGCTTATGACTTTGCGGATGCCCCATTACCCCGTTGGGTTGTATTTGAACGTTCATTATTAAAGGATTTCTCCTTCCAACACATTGTTTTTATGTCAAATTGCTCCTTCCTCTCCAAGCACCCAATACTGAAGGACTCCAAAACTGTGCTTCATAACACTTTCTCTCAAGACCTTTCACCCCTCCAATGTTTCCTGTCCTCCATTGTGTGGTATAACACATTCCTCAAATATAAGGGTAAATCCTTCTATTACAAACATTGGAAAGAGAAGGATGTTCTCTTTGTTCATCAATTTTTTTTCTAATGACTCCCTTATCCCATTTCATGATATGCAAGCTTTGTATCATTTACCCTTAACTTGTCTTTCAGAATACACAATTATCACTGCCGCTTTATTATCCTATTTATCTACTCTCTCTCCCCCTGCCATTCTACCGTCCTTTATTCCCTTCTACTCCCCTATATCCTTTATTTTCTTTGCAACAACCTAAAGCTGCACTTGTATATAAAATGTTGTTATCACATGCTTCTGTTAGGTCTAAAACTACTGTTGAGAATGTATGGGTAACTGATCTCTCGGTTTCTTTATCTGTTGATGTATGGGATCGTTTATGGTCCAAGTTATTTAAGGTCTCAGTTTCTGCACGCATCACTCAATCTTTGTTCTTCATCTATCATAGAGCTGTTATTACGCCTGTTAGCATTTCTAGGTTTTCCTCATCATCCCCCTCACTGTGCTGGTCGTGTTCTTTAGAAACAGGTACACTTAAACATCTTTTATATGAATGTTCTGCTGTTTTCTCCTTTTGGAACTCTGTTTGGAGTATATGCATGAAAGTTTTTCATTACTCTTCTCCTTTATCATTTTTGAACATATTTCTAGGTTCCGTTTCAACTGATATTGATATTGTATTGCCTGATGCTCGATTGTTTGATCTTTTTATTGCTCTTGCTTTTAAAGTTATTTTATCTTGTTGGAAAGATAACTCAAAGCTCACTGTTATTTCCTGGTGGAACTTCATATGTGATGAACACAGGATTGCTGTCGCTTCCTCTTCCTCTGTATCCCTCAAAATCAAATCTGATCTTCTTTGGCTTCCCTTTACTTCTTATCTTTCTTCTACGTCACCCACTTGCTTTCCTCAATAACTTTTCTCTCACTTCTTTTATTTTCTTCTATTTCTATCATGGATCCCCTTCTATCTTTATCTCCTGTTTGCCCTCTCCTTCCCCCTTTTCCTTCCCCCTTCTTTTCTTCTTCCTCTCTTTTCTTTCCCTTTACCCTCTCTTTATTTTCCTTCTCCTTACACATATGCCTTATGAGTTATATTGTTCTGATTTTTCATTTGTTCTGATGTAAGGCTTTGTATTGTGTTATCTTAAAACCAAATAAAAATTTCTTAAACTGAAAAAAAGTATGAATTGTCATTAGTAGCTCTGGCATTGGCAATGGGAGGTCCAAACTGCAGTGGTCATTTGACAAGGGCCCTGGCACTTATTTCACTACAAATTAAGTACTGCCTGGTGTTTTCTGTGAGAGTGGGAAGCTTGCTTTGCAACTGCCGTCCTGTATCAATTCTATGAGTAAGCAAAATTTACATAGCTGCTGCCTGATTTGTATGTGTCCTGTGATACGGAAACCTTGCACTGCTGCTGCCCTACCTATAGTTGTCCTCTGCAGGAGGAAAGCTCTGCCTTCGGTGTGCCTGTTCTATAAAGAAGGGGTGTTTTCACTGTTGAACGAATGTATTTCCACTGCGCATGAAGAGGGACTACGAGCAGGGACTTTTCTACATTATGCGATGTGAGGTGCCTGTAGTCCCGACGAAGTTCCTATCCTAAAAGGTGCAGCATTCCAGCACCAAAACATGCTGAAGGAAAAGAGAAGCAAGATCCCTCTATTTTTAATCTTGTGGCAGGGTGAACACAGTAAAAACATGTCTAGGTCATCCACACACAATTTTAATATAAGTCAGAGAGTTTACCAAAGGGGACCATGAATGTCGGCATATGGGACAAAATCTGGGAACCCACAACCGTTGTAGAACTAGAGAACAGCAGCACTCTTGGATGTTTACAGTGCTATTGTGGAACACACTGATGAACCATACTATGCTAGGCGAATGAGTTTCAATATCCTATACGAACACATTAATGATTAGTAATTCAATTGGAGATTGCCTCTTTCTTCCAGGTGTGACGCGTTTCTTGTAGGTTTATGTGTGTTTATGGAGTGTGTACAACAGTCTTAACTACTCTCACTGCCTCTGTAGTGTTAGCTACTTGTGTTGTGCCTGTCATGTATGAGTAAAAGAAGTGTGTGACATTCCTTTTGCTACAACCGCCTGCCCTTTACTTATAGTCTGCATTTGGTAAAGCTGCACTGATACTATCCATGTTGTACCTTTGTTGTGAAGTAAGTTTTCACTACACAAAACAAACAATTGGCATTGCCAATTGTCGTTTTAATGCATGACGTGAAGGAATGAGTGAAGCCTCACAATATTTGTGAGCAGAGATAATGTTTGGTTTTATATATGAAACAAGCAGATTTTGAAATGCACTAGAGGACTTAGTAACATTTAAAAACATACCTGAAAAGTAGCTGTATATTCTATACAAGACCGTTGGCCAGTTGTAGCATTTTAGCCAAATTCACTTTGCATTCTGGGGCTTTGAACGCATAAAGCAGGCGTTAAGCCAAATTACAAGACCCATAATGTAATATGCCGTTGGCCGGAAAGCGAGTAATGGCTAATATGTCACAGTGCTCTCGACAGCCGAGTGAAATGCAAATTAAAATGTTATTCCTGACATTTCACCTTTGTATTTTTTTTTAGGGTTAAACCTGCCCAGTGGATGAGAAGGAAGATATAACCTTTCAAATGCAAATAGGAACAGTTCACTACTAATGGGCTATCAACACTCCTTGGGGAAAATGCCCTGCTAAACAGACATTCTTTCCCAGAACAATGCAAGTAGCAGAGCCACCCCAAAGGAAAAAAAACCTATGCTGGCTTCCCTCTAAAACTATGCTGGCTTCCCTCTAAAACTATGCTGGCTTCCCTCTAAAACTATGCTGGATTCCCTCTAAAACTATGCTGGCTTCCCTCTAAAACTATGCTGGCTTCCCTCTAAAACTATGCTCGCTTCCCTCTAAAACTATGCTTTCTTCCCTCTAAAACTATGCTGGCTTCCCTCTAAAACTATGCTTTCTTCCCTCTAAAACTATGCTTTCTTCCCTCTAAAACTATGCTCGCTTCCCTCTAAAACTATGCTTTCTTCCCTCTAAAACTATGCTGGCTTCCCTCTAAAACTATGCTTTCTTCCCTCTAAAACTATGCTTTCTTCCCTCTAAAACTATGCTTTCTTCCCTCTAAAACTATGCTTGCTTCCCTCTAAAACTATGCTTATGCTTGCTTCCCTCTAAAACTATGCTTTCTTCCCTCTAAAACTATGCTGGCTTCCCTCTTCCTGAGCGCCTGACGATGGCCCTGCCTTGAAATGGTGCAGCACGTGCTGACCCGTCAGGGCTGCCAGTGTAGAACAGAGTACAACGCTGGTCACAATGAATCCATGCACTAATTAAGAACATATTATCTGAGCACCCTAGGAAAACAGAGAAGGTGAAAGGTTTGTTAGCTCACCTGAGCAATTACAGAATGGGAAACACTATACTCAAATCATATTTAGTCATACCCAAACAGGAACAGTCCCACCTGAATTACCGAACCATGTCGTTTCTGAACAGGGACACGAGCAACCCAAGACTGTTTCCGCCTTGTTGAGCCTCATCTGTGCGATACAGCTGGATTTGCAAGGAACAGTGAACTAGGGAAACGAGGTCAGGGCATGCTGTACAGATTGAAAGGCTTAAATTAATCTGAACAATACAGAATTGCTCATGGATGTCCAGACTGTAAATCAACAGATTGTAAAGCACCATGGCTCAAGGACTGAAGCTCCGCTCTTCCGAGGCCCTTCTGCTTGTTCCATCCACTTAAGTTGGTGCGAGAATTCTGCTTGGTCTGACCATTGGTTGCAAAGATTCAGTTTCGACCCCTCTAGTCAGGTCACAGGATGCTTAGAGATGCTCTAACAGTATCATCTTATTTTAATTTTTTAACTCATGCACCTAGCTCAAAAAGCGATTTATCATAAAAAGCTCCTAGGCTTAAAGGCAACCACATTCCTTATGTTACTGCTTGTGCTCTGTGTTCTCCTGATTAAGGCATCGTATTTTCATACGCAGTGAAAGCGTGGGCTTGCCCTCTGCGCTGTACTGCCCCGTGCATCTTGTTAGTCCATTTATCTTCATTTTATCACTGACCATCTTTATTTCAGGAAACAACGTAAACACAAATTATTTTCTAAAATTATTTCTGTGTCAAAATTAACTGTCGGCAGCAAGCAACGAGAAACCTCTGTGTGCGCACTCTCTCACAGGCTGGATGGATTGCAACCTGTCATTCAGAGACGGGGTAACATATGTCCTTTCACTCACTCTAGGTGTATTTATGGGACGAGTGTCTATGGTACAGGTGGCCATTGACAAACGAGGATCCAGGTTTTTCTTGCTACATTACAGATGAAGGATTGGAGGGAGAGTCCAGGCAGCAGATAAGAATGCAGTAACCAGTTCCCTCAAAATATCCAATCTATCCTTTGCAGTTGGTTTAGAGCATGGGTGCTCACAAACATTGTCCCAGTGGCCACAAATTTGGTCCGTGAGGTGACCGGGTGCCGTATTGATACCAGCAAGGGGGCGGTCGGGGTTTAGGGAGGGGTTTGTGGTAAGGTGGGTGTAAGGGAAGCTAGGTTTATACATCCAGTGTCTGAATGGCACAATGTGAAACCAAAAATTTGGGATTAATCCCAGCTTCTCCTCTTAACTAAATAGTGTGATCCTAGGCAATTATTTTATTTCACTTTCCCTCTTTTTTCGTAATTATCACATATGAGGACCTCGAAATAAATTTTTTCAGGAATTGTGCTGTACAAAGCCTTCTCCAGTGTTTGATTTAATAAACTATATGTTGTTCATGTATAACAGAAACTCTGGCCCCCAAAAAGTACACATGACAACTGACTTGCCTCTTCGTGCACCATTGGCATGGTTATCAGGGTGTAGGAAAGAATGAATGTTTCTCAATTCATGTTTGAAAACTATCACTTTAAAAACAATACTTCTCAATGCACGGATAATCTGATGTAGTAAGGTGAACAGTTCTGCATGTTAATGGATTATTTACAGACGTTTTCAAACTTTTACTGCATGATGTCTTTATAAATGAAGGTGTATCGAAGTTCAGAGGTTTAGGACGCCCTATTTACTTGCTTTCTTTAATTTCAATCAACCTTTAAATAAATAGTTAACGGTTTATTTAACATTTTTTGTTAGTGCTGAGTCACCTAAACATTAGTCCAGTGCTGCTCTTGACCATGGGGGCCATATGTAAAGGTCAGAAGGGCCGTACCGTGAGTACCACGGGTTTAGAGTGAAGAGTGTTAAGAAAAGGTGAAGGAGGGTCCCTTTAAAGGCAAGGAGTTTCCTGTGCACTTTCCTGGCCCACTATTCTCTAGAAGGGCTACCACTCAAAGGTTAAAATTTAGTTAAGCGTGGCAGCCTCCCGCGCATTTGTACTCTTGTTTTGTAGTTCTCCTGATAAGACACTCCCCCCCGCCCCCCACCCCCCATACTGCTCGCAACATGTGACAAAAAGTTAAACTTTGGCTAGAGCAGTGTGAGTGAAATAAGCAAAATGCAGAACTGCCCAGAACATATCTTAGAGCCAAGTGTTGAAATAGATAACTGCTTTCTGCTACTTTAACATAAAGATCGGGCAGAAACTTGAAGGCAGTGTGCCAATATTTCTCTACAGGATTCTATAGTCTTCACACATCGGGTTTTCAGAAAATCTCTGTGCTGCAAGGTTGGGATAGTCACCGCCAACTCCCCTTGTCAAGGAGGGCCGGACAGGGAACCAAAACCAGCCCTGGCAAAGTGTTCGGTTGGCCCCCCAGGGGGTTGGGGGTACGGCCGAGCTGTTTGCCAGGGCCGGTTTCGGACGATTTTGTTACAGGGGCCGGTATTGCAGCTATGCCGCAAAAACGGTCCTGTAACAAAAACGGCCCCCCAGGGGCCCAAAATTGGCCCCCACCCGGGCGGCCCACTGGGAAAATGCCCGGTGCCCACTACGGCCAGTCCGGCCCTGTTGCCAAGTTTGGGACCGGGAACCTGTGAACTTTGTTTTAAAAAGCAAGACGACACAGTCTGGCCTCTACTTCTACCGACCAACAACTCAGGAGGGGCATTCGAGGTGTCCTTGTATCAAGGAGATGCTGCTGAGAAGAAGTGAAAAGCTGTGAAGGAGCCAAGGCGGAACAAATTCAAGACACCTGTTGTGCACTAGAGAAGGATTTGCACTGCTCTGTAAGGGGGAACCCCAGAAGGCGTTGAGGTATTGCTGCATTGTGATCTATCTGCGTCCCCTCATAGACGGACTGTGCCTAGGGAGGTTAGTCTGCTCAAATTCCCCCTACAACTTGCAAGCACCACAAAGTCAGCAGGCTCAATAAGAAACTGGGTAGCACTCCAAAGGTTTTAACAAAGAAGTGCAGGAGTACAGTCAAATCATCAGAACTAAGCACTGACCTGCTCCAGTGCTGGGTTTGTGTATCAGCTTGAGTTCGATATGGGCCCTCTTTACCATCTTACCTTTGGCCCAGGTGCCTAGGGGACCCTCCCGCACCCAAGGAAGAGGTCAAGAGCCTTGGTGTGTGGATTGAGAAAGACATGAGTTTTAAAACCCAGGCAAAGAGAACCGCAGGGACATGCTTTGGACTACTCAGAGCCTGCAGGAAGATCTTTCCCCTGCTCCCAGAGACCGCAAGGAGGCTCCTCATCCAGGGTCTAATCCTGGCAAGATTAGACTACTGTAACGCTATATACTTGGGAGCCCCTGAAGCCACCTTGAACTCACTGCAGAAAGTCCAAAATGCCGCAGCCCGCCTACTTACGGGCACACCTGGAAGATCCTCCGCCAGGCCGGCCCTCAACTCTCTCCACTGGCTCCCAGTCAGAGAAAGGGTCCTGTTCAAAGCCCTCTGTCTGGCCCATAAAACACTCAACAACAACGGTCCCCCTCTTCTGAAAGAACTTTTAATCCCATACAAAGCAAAGAGGGATCTCCGGTCCAATGCAGAAAACCTTATTTCAGTCCCTAGAGTGAGAAAAGCTAAGACCGGTGGCCGTCGCTTCTCGGTTCACACGGCGAAACGATGGAACCAGTTACCCCGAAAACTTAGGACAGAACCGAACTATCTCCAGTTCAGAAAGACCTTAAAGACCTTCCTTTTCCCGCAAATATAATCCCACTAGTCGGCTAAAACCCCTGGAGAAGCAGATTAGCGCTGGGATGCTCTTCGGAGTTACTACGCGCTTTACAAAACCATTAAATAAATAAATAAATATCCATGCTGCAAGACCCAGCATGGTGTGAGCACCCTGACCTACTCGCTGCCTCCCTCCGACACCTGTTGCTGCTGCTACTACCTTCATTCACCCGATATATGCAGTGTATCACAGATTCTGACATTATACCAGCTGGTTGGGCCTAAACAAGACCACTGCTCTCTGGAAGTGGAAGGCTGTACGGCACACACCTGCAAGCACAGTAGTGCCAAAAGCGACGCCAAGCGACACAGGCATTGCCTGTGTCTGAGCACCATGGGCAATGCAAAATGTACTATGTAATACAAGGGAGCTTGGAGTGTTAAAAAGTGAGAGTGAGACCAAACCACTAGATGGAGGACATCTAACACAAAGTTCCAACTGCATCGCTCAGCGCTCAATAACTTTCTAAAGCCCTTTACACAGTCAAGAAGAAACCCAAATACTACCAAGAGGGTAAACTGTGGTACAAAGATCACCCTACAAAGTTGTCCCACTACAGTTGCTAAGGCTATGTTTAATAGTAACCAACTTAAGGATAATATTATTACATGCTCACTGTATCACTGTAACTTGTTGCTTCTGTACTTTAAGAAGTTGGGCTGTTAATTGCAAAGGATGTGAGTCCTTCATAAGTGACAAGTCAGCAATTGTCTTTTTTACTGGGAACCAAGTATCCCAAGGTAGCCCTTGACTTTCTCAGGAAGTGGAGCAGAGTAGTGCAAGGCCTACTCGGCAGAGGTGGTGTGGGCGACTCGCTGGTACACAACAACAGTAAATACATAATTGTCCAGTCATTGCCTTTTCTGAAAGAAAAAAAGAAAAGTGCTTTTATCTCACACACAGCACTTCATACTACGCATTTTGGGCAAGGTGTACAAACATTAGGAATAGCGATTTCCTAATTGAGATATTTTGCAAATTACAATTAGCAAATTGCTAATCCTAATAAATGAATCTAATATTTTTGAAAGAGCAATTTCTTGTGGATCCCAAATCCACCCACCTCACGAATATTTATGAAGTAGGTCGCAGATTGCAACACATTAGGAATGCTAGCCGTCACAGGGATGGTGGCCTGCAGAGGTAAGCAGACCACTATGCCTGTGTATATATTTAAATAAACCAATCCTTTTTTCTTTGAAATAAAGCCTGTTTTCCTTAAAGTAAAATAGGATGTAAGGAAAAAATATATATATTAAAAGTTTAAGTTAACGTCTGTGGGACCACTGCCTGCTCTTAAAAAATATTTAACATTCTCAATGGAGAGGGCGTCCCATAGGAGACTCCTTCCTATTTGTGAATGGTTATCATTACCTGTCAGTAGTTGTTAAAATTAATGTTTTTCAACCGTAATTCGGTCACAAAACATTAAAACATATTACTTGGAACTAATATTTTAAAGGCACGCCCGTTCTAAATACCAATTTGTAAACTCAAACTACGGTTCTGTAGAATTGCATTTTGGTGTTTGTATATCAAAAAAAGCATTTTTGTGGTTGGACCATTTGCGACATCAAAAAAACTTCATACATGCTGCCCTAAATTACAAATATGTACAATCAGGTAATTGGAAATTCCTTTGGGAGTACCCTCATAATATATTACACCCCTAGAAGCCCTGAATCCTATAATCACAATACCTGTTACCAATACCAGTATAAATAAGTCTGGCCTGTAGGCTCAGTAAAGGTGCTCCAACACAAGTAAAAGCAGCAATGTGTTATATGTCACCATTGCAATCAATGGCAACAGTAACAATATGCAATACATGTACAACCCACCACTGAAGTCAATAGAAGTAGTACCAACATTCAATAGCATTCATTATATTGTGAACCCTTGTATTATTAGCATTGTTAATAAAGTAGTGAAATGAAAAATATGTCCCAAAGTCTTATTTCTACTTTTACAAAGCAGCTGCTACAGCTCCAGGAACCACGACTTGCAGTTTTCTCTTTACTGAACCCATGTACAAAAGCACATGCTCAGGTAGAGCTTTCAGAGGAGCAAACTCCTCTCCCATGGGCGTATATATAACCTCCTGTGAAAATTAAGGGTATTATTTTAAAACATGGCAGGGGAGCTGCTACGTTTCCTGTAGCTCCTCAACTACACTAAAACAGCCGTTGGTGGTGCCTTTGCTCCTTCTTGGGGCAACACAGAAAGCTCATTTGGAAATCTGAAGTTCTTGCACGGGCTTAAGAGGCACTATATTCCCACAAGCTTGAAATTTTGATGAGTGGTCTCGAGCTGCGATTCTGTTTTACATGGCGGCCTCACGCCGTACTTTCCTGTTATCTTCTGGGGTCCCCCGGTCCCACCCAGAACGTGAAGATTAATAGTACCCTGCCATACTAGATTCCTGCATGGAACCTACTATGGTAGATTACTTTTAATCTTCCTATTGAAGATCTGATACTGTCAGTTATATTACTTTCTGATCGCCCTGAAGTCGTCAATGCCCTATTACTAACGAGTAAATCTCATTATCAATAGTCCCTATTGTCCTTGTCACAGTAATTACTTTTTGAAGCGGACACTGCCTCAACTTGGAGAGAAAAACAGAAGTTAAGGGGTAAACCCTCCGGCTGCAATAAACACTACTCTACCGACCTCACTTTTTGACAATCTCAAGCCCATGAAGGTCAGCAGTCAGGAAGGGCAGGGCAGATCGTAATGACCGATGAGGACAAGTGCCATAATGAGATTTACAGGCTAATAACTGGACTATATCTCTCCGTTTTATGTCCTCATCCCAGTTACTTCTTTTTTTTATTTTTTATAAACATACTTTAATGGATTTTCTTTGCCAATATCCAGCTCCAAGAGCCATTTTATACATGTACCGACGAAATATAATATTAGACTATGTAAGCAAGAATTGCACTTGTACAGTTTAACAATATAACCAAACAAGAACAGAGATAAAGAACAACCAGCTGCGATCAGAGTGGAAAGGAAAATTATCCTTACGAAATGACCATGTCCCTGGATGCTGCCCCGGCTAACCATCCCCATCATCAATTCAGTGGCAGTAGACATAAAAACATCATTAGGTATGGGGCAGGACCTCTAAGTCCAGCAATGTGGACGAGGGAGTCGGTGGGTCACGACAAGTCCTCTGAAGTCTGCCCAATGCCTCCATATGCGTGTGTGTTTTTGGGGGCAACCCCGGGCCTTAAAAATAGGCTCTTCCAACCCCATGCAAAAATCTAGGCCCCGCTGCCAAACCCCTAGCATGGGTGGGGAGTGTGCTTTCCAGGAGCAGGCTATGTCTCGTTTGGTCAAGGTCAAACCCGAAAAAACAAAAAGTGACGTTTATATCGGTTTCCCCCAAAGTCCTCTGAAATGTGTAGTAACGCAAGCCGTGGTGTACTGTGTATGGTCCACCCCAGCACATCAGCCAGGCATCTATGGACACCCCCCTAGAACCTATCAGGAGCCAGGCATGTCCATACAGTAGGAACAAAGGTGGCATCCTATCCCTACAGCGTAGACACGTTGGGGACGCAATAAGCCCAGCCATATGAAGCTGCGCCCGGATATAGTATGCTCTATGAAGATATTTTAGCTCTATCAAATGCAAACGCAAGGAGATGGCAGCTCGCCAGGGGGACGCCAGAGCCTCCCTTCAGTCATCATTATCAATAGGGCCTATATCAGCCAGCCAGGTCACTCTAACGGACTCCAGCATTGATACACTGTGGGTGACCAGTGCTTGGTATATTTTGGACATGTTATGATCAGCAAGGTCCCTATTAGAAGTTTTTCCTCAAGTGGACTGAATTCAGGAAGGGCTGTGAGGCCTCTAAGATGAGGAGTAAGTGCCTGGCGAAACTGCAAATATTTGTAGAATTGGGAGCATGGCATGGAATATTCTTCCTGTGAATCTCAGAAGGATTTAAGAGTGATGCCCTGAAGAAGGTCCCCCAATGTAGAGATCCCAATCCGGTCCCAACCTTGGAAACCCTATAAACGTTGGAATTGTGGGAGAAAGCGATTACACCACAGAGACTGTCGCCATACAGCCAGCACAACATTTGTAGCCGGAGGGAGAGCCTGGGTATTAGAGCGGCCATATAGATATTTATGCAGCGACGGATCTCCCAGTAGCCATCTCTCTACCATGTATGCTGGTTCATCTCTTGGGCAATACCACCGTCATTGAGAACGTGCAACTGGGAGGCCGTACAATTTGACTATTGGCAGTCGCGATGCCCCTACAATAGGTAGAGAGACATACAGAGGCGGTACACCAATCTGACTGCCCCCAGCCCCCAAAGGAACCCATTTTTAGCATAGAATTATCTGTATGAACCACGTCTGCGGAACGGGGTAGGGGTGAATCTGTAATTCACACAGGAGCCTGGGGAGGGAGATCATCTTGAATATTGCTGAGCGGCCATATAGGGAAAGGAGTAAGTCCGCCCAGGATTTCAACTCTGTTTTGACCTTAGCAAGAACCATGTCTATATTGCGTGCCCAAGAGACCTCTTGCCTATCTGTTATGAGGACCCCCAAATATTTCATGCCCTCCCGAGTCTGGAAGAGATCTGTGGCCCATCTATAGTCACCAGCGTATCCCACAGGGGCCAAAGTGTATCCCAACTTGCCAAATATTTGCATAATTTGAAGAATTCGGGGGCCTGACCTATGGGGGTTGGTCATGAAGAAGAGAACATCATCAGCGTATAGGGCTATTCGGTTGGAAATTTCGGCGGTCCATTCAAAGCACCTGATCTGAGCATCTAAGCGAATCCAGGCCACTAGCGGCTCTATGGCTAAATACAACAATGGAGAAAGTGGACACCCCTGTTTACTGCCCTTGCTGATTGGGAATGGTGCGGACACCCTACCGGGTATTCACACTGAGGCAGCTAGCCTGTGATATAGCATACGTATGTGTGATATGAATTTTGTACCAAAATGTAAGCGCTCCAGGAGGATGAACAGATATGTCCAGCTGACTGAGTCAAATGCTCAGTCGATATCAGTTAGTAGAAGGGCTGCAGGGCTTTGAAGGCAATCTATAGCAGCAATCGCATAATGAACCCCGCATATATTACGTTGTGTGGCCCGCTGGGGAATGGCTCCCGCCTGATCCGAGTGAATCAGGTCATGGAAAATGAGCCAGTAGTCTGGTGGCGAGGCCTTAAGCCAAGAAATTCAGATTCACATTTAAAAGAGAGTTTAGCCGATAGGATACATGGAGTTCCAGAGGGGGCCCTGGTTTATGAAACATGACAATTTCAGCATGCCTCCAATTGGGGGGGGGGCATATATGTAGTCTGAGCAGCTTCTTGTATGGCGGACAGATAGTGAGAGCATAACAGGGCCATGTAGGCTTTATAGAATTCACTGAGAAGGCGATTAGGGCATGACGCCTTTCCCATATGCGGATCAGCCATGGTGGTGGCCAATTTCTTTAAGGACAGGAGGGGCTTCAAGAGACTCCCGAAGGGCCTTCGGGGGGATATCATCAAAGAATTGCTCGATCTCAGCGGCATCAAGGACCTCACCCCAGTATATAAAGATCGGTAATAGTCCGAGAAGCTATCGGCCAGCGCCACGTGGGCTCTAACCAGTACATCATCAGAGTCACAGAGACCCAGGAGGGGAGTATATATTTACGCTTGTTGGCATAGTCGGAAGAGGAGTCTCCCGGATTTGTCGTCCCACTGATAAATTCTGCTTTGTGTAGCAAGCCACACGCCCCATGCTTCGTCCATCAGCACACTCTGATATTGTTGCTGGAAAAAGTGTAGTTACCGACACGTTGCAGCCCCATCTGCATCTCAGGCCCAATATTGCAGCGTCGTGATCTGCGCCTCTAGCAGAATGAGCGACTGTCTTCACTGTCTACGTTCTGCTGTGAAGAAATTAATGTCCACCCCCGCAGTGTGGGCTTCATGGCTTCCCAAAAAAACCAGGAAGAGGACACTGTCCCTTTTTTATGCGATATGCATTCTGAAAGCGTGTTATGAGTGTGAACACGATATGCTGGGTTTTTTAGGTGCCACAACGAGAGCCGCCAACGGAAGGTTGGTTGGCTCGGGACTAACAGAAGATGTATAGTCATGGGAGAGTGGTCCGACAGTCCCCTCAGAGGGGTCACTGCAGCCTGCACTATGTGGACAAAGGCGCAGGGGACAAATATGCAACCATACCTGCAGTGTGGTTGTGGGAGAAGTAGGTGTAGCTGGCCTCCGTGGGGTTATGCGTCCGCCATATATCTACCCACTCCACCATGTCCACCAGGGTCTGTAGTTTGGAATCAGGGGATCTTACCACGGTGCCCGCTGGGCACCACCTATCTCAATTTGGGGACATTACATCATTCCAGTCCCCACCCACCACTGCGAGCTCTTCCGGCAGGGCACCCCATGTCCCTACCAAATGATCTAGAAAGCTCTGACCAAGGGGCGGGGCGTAGACACTACCAAGCACAATATGTTTCCCAGCTACCGTGCCATAAACGAATACATATCGACCATGTATGTCAGCCCACTTCTGTATCAGTGTGAATGGGATCCAGTGGTGAATCAAGATTCCAACGCCCCTGGAGCCCCTCGTGAATCCTGCATGGAAAGTGTGCACAAAGCCATAACGGACTTAACAGGGGGCCTTCGTACCAAGCATGTGTGTCTCTTGTAAGAGGAGACTGTCAGCTCCTATATGTTTAGCATGGCAGAGTACCCCACCCCGTTTGATCTTGTCCAGCATGCTCCTCGTATTCCAACTCACTATATGTAGCTGCCCCGGAGAATGTACTACTGGTTCTGCCACAATTGTTCTATGTGAGGGTGAAGTGTGGTGCAGGCAGTGTAGTGTAGTTCCTATATTCCCAATAGGCTCTGCGCATTGGAATAATATAAGCAGCAGTGTAGACGTAGGACTGAGGTCATCTAGGTCTCTACCGACTATATTAGACTTAAGGTTTGCCAGCTAGCTCAGAGGTCACTAGAAACTTTCTCGAATAAACGAGGAGGAGTTTAACCTCCCTGGATAGACAAGAAGGGATTAGCTTCTGACAACCATAAAACATGACAACTTTGCTCCCTCAGAATAAGAGTGTATCTCTAGAGTCGTGTGAAAACAATAGACAGCTATTTCACTCAGTCAAGTGTGCATACTTCGATTCACCAGAGTGCAGAGAAAAGAGAGACGGGCGTTTTCAATAAAAGGTGTTATTTATTGAGCAGTTTTCTTTCTCATGTAAGAGAAATGAATTGCCACAATTGCAATACTCATAGTAAAGTAAAGTGCGTACAGTAAAAGGAGTATTATGAAATAATACTGTAAAAGCATTGATATGGTTTCTTAGCCATATGATACTTTAAAATAGATAATAGATATACATACATATATACATTGACTAACGTACTCAACTGGTGCTTCTAAATACGCCTACCCCGGTGTACCTGACCTAAGCCTAATACGTGGGAAGGAGTAAGTAAGTAGCAGTTTAAGTTAAGTTGGTTTTGCCAAGAATCTGACTCAAGAATTCTCTTTCAGGGTTTAGTCAGCTCCGTACCTGGGTAATAGAAAGCAGGAGGTCTGGTATCTCTCTCTCAGGACTCGATATCCCAGTAACCCGCGAGGGCATCTGGAAACACCGGAGCTGGATTTCTCGGCAGGAGAAAAGACAGCGTCTCTCTCAGTGCGTCAAAGGGGAGGGGCGGCGTCCGTGGGCTCTCGCATCAGCTGGGATCTCGGGCAAGTAGACAGCCGCTCTGCTCCAAACCACTGTGTGTTTGCTTAAGGCAACGTTGGTATATTTATACCTGAAAGGTGCCGGGTTTGACGTAAGGTTGGACATAAGACGTCAATAAAGATGTCACTAAGAACTGGCCGTTCTTACAGCGCTCACAGGAGTTCTAGGACAAAATCAAAACAAAAGCAATGGGGATTTCCCAGGTTGCTGGAGGTTTGGTTTGTTTAGAGAACTCGTTGTGCTTTCTAGGAGTCCGGGGAAGTAGCCTTGCTTAATGTGGACTGCATGGGCTACGACCAAATATGGATATGATTCTTATGCCTTTATAAGGATATTATTTATTATAACCGTACAAGGGCATAAAATAGAAATATCGAATTAGGTTCCTAGATATAAACACAATACCCACTCCACGATCTAATGTCCATCATTACTAAAACTAAGCAATAGTAAACATATAAAAGTGCATGTGTTTTCCAACCCACCCCAAAATACATACTTTGCATTTGAAATGGTATATGGTAAATACACGAAAATGATTATTGGTACTGTACGTTTTTCAAGCAGTGTTATCATTCAGAAAAAAGGATTGCAAATAATTATCAGCTGAATTATTTGCGAAAATTACACATGAAATGGCTCTTAATACAGAAGAGAAGGTCGAGACCATTCCATCACATAATAATACAAATGCTTGTACATGTGCTAGAGGCTGAGGTAATATATTGTCTCTAGAGTTCCTAAAGTAGAAGCTCTGTTCTCTAAGAATAGTTCTACTTTAAGCAGAGTACATGTGCCAGAAAAAGGTAAATATTTTGAAATTGGAAAAAATAAATTTCTTTTCAGGGGACAAACAGTTCCAAATATTTTCAGTAGCTTTTGTTTATCAAAGCTGAAGGCCGAATTCAGAGTTCAGGGAACGCTGTGTGCTCGTTGCTTAAAAAAGTTATTCTTTCTGTTCAGGGGAGAACATCATTTCAGACAGACTCTCAAAAAATTGGTCTACGGCTTCAGGTGAAAGTTCGACCAAGTTTGAAAATGCCGCAACAGTACAGTCGTGAGAATGATTGCTATCATCGATGTCAGGATCAGCAATGCTCACAGAAGGTCGTACCTGGGTGATGCTGCTCTCATCTCGTACTTCACTGCCACATAATCGTAGTGATGAAGTCTCAACGAATGCAGTCATCAGAATCGGTAGCCGCTGGGGACAACACGATGCATGAGCCGTTACAGGACTTAGCAAAGTATCTGTATCCAATGGTACTGCTGATGGTAGTGTAAGACAGACGTCCACAACACGCATTCTTCTCCGCATAGCATACATCGAAGCACAGGTAAGATGCAATTCTGCCAGATGGGTCTGAATGAAAGAAACTAGGTCATATTCAGATCTCTTAGCCGGGCTAATCCAAGGACTTTAGTTATGCGGTCCCGATAGCGTATAGCTAGGATCGTTTCTTCCATCGTTGCTGGAGTCTTGTCTGTGACTTGGCTTGCCATATCGGAGCAGAAGGATCAAAAATAAAATTCCTCCTACGAGTCCCAAAAGAAGTGGTAGGCCGCCAAAGACAGAATGGACAAAATTAGGAAAAATGCCCAGAACTGTTTTGAAGGGTGTTAACAGTCCCGAAATAATTGTCTTAAATACATGTGGGATACCACTGGTATCTGACATATTTAGGATTTGGCTTAGGATTTCGGCGAAATGCACGGGGCAATTTGTTGATAAAAGGGTATGTATCTCTGCCGTTGTCCTTGCAACTTGCAGATCATACGTTTCTTTTGATGACGTTAAGGGCACAGTTGTCTGTAAAAGAACAGACTTTATTCTGCTTAAAGTATCAATTCGAATAGAAGAGATATTCAAAGAAGGCCAAATTGTTGCCTCCGTATCTGGAGTGCTGTTTGGATACAATACTTGCATACAGCAAGTGCACATGGAACTCACGCTGACGAGATAGGCTTTTCCTGGCACCATGCCACAACAGCTGTGGTCCACTATTAGAATATAGCTCCCATTAGAAAGCCGTCTAAAGAATGGCTCTATCTGTGTTGCAGGTGTGCCATGCTGGTGACATGAAAGGTTATTTGAAGTCCCTTCACAGGCCGCATGCAGGTTAATACCTTGACACAGAAGTATACCGCTTAGTTATCTTTTACAATTCTTACCACTAAGAAATACATTCTGTTTCTTTTCACTGTAACATGTGTGTGTATAAGGTAGTTTCCATGTTGACTTGATGTACCCTTTACCCAACCTTTCATACTGGCCCGCTGGTATATACTCTTGGCAGTATTTAAATTGGAAAGTTGTTATCGGAATTGTAATTATTCTGTGTATTATCCATTCAATGACAGGTCTTTCTGACATTGTCAATGGTAATCTCTCAAGTTTTTCAATGCTCAGAATTGTATAGTCTGCTCCTTTTTGTGCCAAGCTGATTTGTTTATCAGTAAGGTTAAAGATAGAGAATAATGACGTTGTGTTGATTAAACGCCATGGTACGTAGCCTGAACGCAGATTTTGCAACGTCCAGCCAAGCTGTACAATAGAACTTAATTGGGACTGACCGTGTTGTCACATTAGTAAGTCCTGCTCTATTATATCAATAGCAGATGATACAATACTGTCCAGTAAATATATTCTGGAAGACAGAGTCATTAACCCATTGTCCACAACAGAAAGTGATTTTTCCAAATTAATACGATCAATTTCTCTAATTTTTTCTGCTGTTTCAATTTGCATTACTTTCCAAGCTTCGTTGTACGCAGCGTATATACCGGCCGCTATGAAACGTTTTTGACGCTGTTTGCGTGGTCCCATTATGAAATCACGCAAGTCAGCACCGTCTTTAAGTAAAGTCAAGTGTTGCTTAATTTCAGCCAGTGTGGATTTTTGTAGCCACTGAAGGCATAGTTTGCCTACACTGTATATAGTAACTATCCCTGGATGTTGTCTCTGGGAGTATCTAGGGTCTGGCCTGGTCATTTTTAACCCCTGTATTTTTTTCAGGAATCTATCTTGACAGTTATTTGTGTCTGTGGGCCAGATCAACCATTTTTTCCAATCAGGATGTGTTCTGTTTTGGTTAAAAATATGGGATACATCTATCTCAACATCTGTAGTGCTATTACTGTCAGGTGTTGGTTTTGGAATAGACGGTTTGTTTAAATCTTTTATCTTGGCTAGGCCAAGACAAGTAGTCTGTGGAATGGTATCATTCAAGAATATTATTTGTTCTGGGATCATGCAGGCTCTAAATAATGCTTCTAAACCTTGGACCTGCCAATATTTGGTACCCCAGATGGTTTTTGTTTCAATGTTGTTTTTCCAGAAATCAAAACCAAACGTATTCATTTTTTCATAAAATGTTTCCGAATAGATCAATTTAGTATTTGTCAGCATTGTTATTACCCCTGTCTTATTTAACAGTTTGAAATAAAACGTTTCTGCATCACTTGTGTTAAACCCTGAGAAGTATGGGAATTTCTCGTAAAATGTTTTCGAACTGCTTTTAGGTGGAGTTGCACAATGTTCCCATTGATTATAATTAAAAACATTTCTAGGTTGAGCAGATTTATGCAAATAGTGATGTGCAAAGTGATTATAACAATACATTTCTTCATAATTTGATGAACCCTGTAAGTAATCATGTTCTGTAAATTTTGCTGAGATTACTAAATCTGACATCATATCATTAATACTTTCAAAGTACCAATCATCAGAGAATGTACTCGGTTTTACAAAGTCACTTAATGAGACCATGAACTGATGTGGATATTTCAAGAGCTCAACCGGGCCATAGATTTCATAATCCGTTTTGTCCCATGCTACCCCACCAGGTATTGGATTGGCTGTGACATTCACTGATGATAGTTCTCTTTCCTCGATGTGAGATGACTTGTGTGGCTTTAGGACCAAGTTGATGTTCTGACTTGCTGTGTCCATTGTACTGTATTTTCCCTCAATGAATTTTCCCAAACAAAGAACCATGATGAGCCAAAGCAGGAGGAAAAGTACACCTAACACAATCCAAAATTCAATCCATGGAGAAATCAGGTAGGTTTCTTTGAGTTGATGAAATAATTCAGTTATTTTGTCTTTAAAAGTTTTTATTGCTGGCGTTTCTTCCGGTTCGCTTGGATCTTCAGAAAATTTATCGAAATTGATGAAGTAGCCAGATGCAGTTCTGTCAATTGTTGGAATTGCTTGCGGATTTTCAGTTGCTTTTGCATTTTTTGTTTTATTAGCATAGTCTGAAGCTACATCGTTGTAGACAGGTGTTTCTTGACGAACTGTTGCAATTTGGGTTTCAAGAGGCATAAGTTCCATGGCTTTGTTGCATAGTCCTTTTTTATTCACTGCAGGTTTATCAAATGTGATTAGTCTCTCAGTTTGAACCTCTTGTATTGTAGCAAATTTTGGTACTCTGCTATTTCTTGGGAGTCCACTGGGCCTACTGCTTATTATTGGCCACATGATTGTGGTTTTACCAGGTCGATGGATACAACTCGGTTCTCCTTTTTACCAGCAAGGGGCGGTAGTACAACTGATCTTGTTCCGCTGACAGCTAACACAGGTACTGCTTTTCTGTAAGAAGACCCAAATTCCTTCTTCACCGCGATCTTCTCTCTGACCAGATCCTCAATCTTTGGAATCCAGACAGGCCTTGCTGGGACAGGTGGTTTTTCTTCAGTGGCTGTCGGCTGTTGCTTTAACTTTATGTTGCTCAGGCTTTTTCTTGTTTCATTTAAGTCCTGTAAAATAGCCAAACGGTCTTTGATATCAAAGCATTTTTCTTCTACCACTGAAGTCTGACTATCGCGGTCCTGAATATGCATTCTAGTACCAAACAATAGTTCGTACGGACTGAAACCTTTTAGAGAATTTCTTGGCAGATTATTAAGACTACGTTGGACACTTGTTAAATGTTGGACCCACCCATCACCCGAACCTAATACCCTCGCCGTTATAGATTGCTTTATGTCCCGGTTTTTTCTTTCCACTACCGCATTTCCCTCAGGATGGAAGGGACAAGAGTACCGCAATTCAATGCCCATGCTGGTCATGGCCTCCTTGTAAGCTCGAGAGCTAAACGCAGGACCCTGGTCAGAATGTAGCATGGCAATTGCGTATGTGCCGATACGGACTCGCAAATCTTTTATAACAGTTCTGGCGTCAGCCGAGTGTTGGTGTCTACATTTTAAGTGATTCTGGTCTTAAACATAAATGGGACGCATTTTTGCGTATAGATAGCCTTATGCTATCTAAACGAAGAGCCATGGCAATACTCCGGCCGGTTCGCCACTGCGATCTCTGTTGCAGTCTGGACAGTCCATTGCAAATTTGTAGTTATGCAGGCTCATCCCCGGCCACCAGTATTCTGATTGTAATTCTTTCAGAGATTTCAAGATCTCTTGGTGCCTTAGACCCAATCCCATGTGTGCTTCTTGAATCAAGAAGACTCTCCGTTTCGTGTTTGGAATTACTCTATCCCCCACTCCAGGGATTCGAGCAAAAGGAACGGAGTTTGCATCAATCATGTATGTATAATTGAGTGGATAGTTCACAGGTAGTGCTGCACAGTCGCCTTTTGAAGACGTTTTTACCGCCAGCATGGTTTCCCCGTCTATGTATTTTTCTGAACGCTTTTTTGTGGCTACGGAAGCCGGATTAGTTGCTTCCGCTGTGGCTGTGTCAGCCAATGAATTCCCTGCAACGTGAACGCCATCACGTTGATGACTCAGTGTATGTATCACGTGAGTCTTTTGTAGTTCTTTCTGCAAAAGAACTACCTATTCCCAAAGCTTCTTATGCTTTATTGTGGCACCTGTGTCATCTTTGTAATCGTTTTGCACCCAGTTCCGCATGTCATTATTGTAAGATTTGACGCAGTAATGCGAATCGCACACTATTAGTGTGGGGAATTCGCGATCAGCATTTTCAAGTGCCATCTTTAAAGATCTTATTTCAGCTTGCTGAGTTGAACAGTTTCTGAGTTATTCAGTTTTGGTAATTAACGGTCTGAATTTACCCAAGCGCCAGCGACCTTTAACAATCGCGCACGCAGCACTATAAGCTTGCTTACCCCCAACTGCGGGTTGTGCTGATCCGTCTGTATATATTATACAGGCGTAATGTTGTAGAGGCAGAATCTCGATTGGCAGAGGATATTCTAATTCATATTTTATATTTTTTAATTTTTTCATTTCCGGGTCAAAATAGTATTTCACGTCTTCTGCAGCAAGAGAATTTTCCCATTGTATCCATTTTGGATCTAATGCCACAGCAGTCAAATTGCGTGGGCTTGTTAATGCCTCAAAGGCCGATTCTGCTGTTAAAACAGTTATCCTTCTGCCTTGGGCTTGGGCTCTTTCTTTTGCTACAGCAGTTTGAACCGCATTTACAATATTTTCCGTAAGACTGAATGTCTTTTCAGCTTGTGTGTACAAATGTGATTTGTAAGCTATTGGTACCGTTTCTCCCTCATTAGAGGTCAGGTACGTGAATCCGCATCTTCCTGGGATGACTCGGATTACAAGGTTGCGTATGTTTTCGCGTGTTTGCAATTTTGTTTTAGCTAACATGTCTGATTGCAATGATCTCAAAATTTCTGTGTGTTTCTGAGTCCAATTGATTGGTTTGAAATCAGGTTTTATTAATTCATAGAGAGGTTTAACCCTCACTGCATAATTTAGAATATATGTTCTTCTGAAATTCAGGAAACCTAGTATTGATTGTAAGTTCTTCAGCGTTTTTGGTGCTTGGAGTATAGCGCACTTCTCTAAGAAGTTGTCTGCTAGGCTTTTGCCTTCACTTGATAATTCATATCCTAAAAATAGGACAGTTAGATGGGCAATTCGTGACTTTTTAAAGTTGAATTTGTAACCCTCAGCTGCAAAACCAAGTATTATGGTGTTCACTCTTTTCAAGTGAGTATCCAGGTCATCATCTGTTAGATAGATGTCATCGACATAAGATAATGCCTCATCATCATATATTTGTAGGTACTCTGTTACCCTTGCTGAGAATAATCCTGGGCTATTCTTGAATCCCTGTGGGAGTCGACAGAAATTTTCCTGTGACCCCATTATTGAGAAAGCGGTCAAATACCTGCTTTCAGGTGCAATGTTTTGACAAAAGAATCCATTAAAGATGTCTAATGTCGTTTTGTATTTTTTGTGCACAATGTTATTCATTAGTGCTGCGCTGTGTGAATTTTGTACTGCAAATGTTTTGCAACATGAGTTAAGGTGTCTGTAGTCCAAAACTAGACGATATGAATCGTCTGGCTTGGAGACAGGAAACAAAGGATTGTTCATTTGTGAGGTGCATGTTTCAATCACCCCTTGGTATTGAAGTTGATCTAAGATCTCCCTGACTTGCTTTTTAGCTTCTTGCTTAATTGGGTACTGCCTTTGTGCAGTGGGTTGACATTTTAACTGGATTTTATGAGGAGGAGAGTCCTCATCCCATCCTACATGATTTTTGTATAATGCAGGAGCTTGGGCTACTGCCCATTTTCTTGCATATGAATATTTTCCATGAATTGGAATATGATTTGAGAAGGCAGGCATAATCATTTCTTCGCCATGAGGGCACTCTCTGACAAACTCTGTTGGCCAGTCTTTCCCAGCTAAAAGGATGTCCTAGCCTTTCGAAAGATTATCCCAAAAGAGACCTCTTACTTTCCTGGTCTTATCTCCCTCTATACGTAAAGTTATCTTGTATATTTTATGAGGTTTGCTAACCCTGGTATCCGCAGTTTCCACCTGAATGTATTCATTCGTGTCCACTGTCTCCAGAAGATTCATCAGGATCTTGCGAGCTATGGTCACTTCTGCTGCGCTGTCTAGCATTGTCCGAGCCCACTCTCCGTTTTTCAGTTGTGTCCTCAGTATCCTCGGCATGTTTAATTATTTTAATACTGGCTACCTTCTTTCTTGGAAATTGTAATTTTTTACTTTGATGAGCAGGTTCCTTGTCTTTGGACTTGACGTGCTCTTCCCTGTGTTCTGACCGTCCTCTTCTTTCCGATTTCTGTGAGGAAGTCTGAAAAGATCGAGCGCGACGTGTATCCATATCTTGATATCTATCAGGTTTTTTCAAATTATCCCTATTTCTAAGGTTGTATCTTTTCTCAGAGGGCTCCCTCTGGGGAGACTTGTTTCCTCGGTCGGGAGATCTTTCTCTTCGTTGAGGAGACCTTCCTCTGGACTGGAATCTTTTTTCTTTGGGAGTGGATTGTTTATTTCCATCCCAGCTCTTTTTTGGAGTGTTTAGATTATTTTTAATAAATATCTTTTCAGGATTTTCAGTTAGTTGGGGTTTTACTGGTTTCCCACCCAAACTATGTCTACCTAGTTCTTCATAGGATTTTTCTATGATTCTGGCAAGTTCAAATGGTTGTTCTGCTATATCTGTTTCTTTCAATTTCTGGAGGTATGTTATGTCCTTTGTCGCCAATTGAACTAATTCTCTATATGCCTTTGTCAATTCTTTTATTTTAACTAAAAGTTCTTCACTTGACATTTTTACAATGTCGGGGTGTGGTGTGTAGCTGGCTAGAACCGGCCACGTTGCTCCTGGTCTACCTAGTGGACCGAGCCTGGTGATGTGATTGTGATGTTTTAGGGCGCCTTTAAACCAGAGCAGGTGCTCTTGGTAATTTAATGGGATTTCAACCTCCTCGAAGGAGTGTATATATCCGGAGGTTCCTCTATTTTGTAATAGTGGAATTCGTGTGTTACAGCGTTTGCTGCTGGAAAGTTTATCCATGAATAGAATACCTCTTTCTGCCGATATTCATGGGCCTCTACCACGAATATGACTGTACCACCTCGTGATGTCAGTCCATTTTCTATAAGTTTAAGAGTTATAGTTTTTCTTATGTTGACCGGAATGAGTATAATATTCGGGTCATTGTCTTGGAGACTTGTGTCATCCGCAAGGAGTTGAGCTGCTATTCTAGCTGCCTCCCTTTCGTCTTCACTTTCCCCCATTTTACTGACAGAAACCTTTTTGTTGCAGATCAAGTTTCAAGGAAACAAATATTAGGTGCACAATATTTTGGAACACTGTATCCTTCAACGTTGACTATACCAAAAACTATACACAGGAATATCTTCCTACTAAGTTCCGGCGGATTTTAACCTTTTACCCACTCCAGACGTCTTTCGGAGTATTTACGGGAAAAAGGGGTCTGTGTGAAAAAGCACGACTGAGTTACTCTAACGTCCTGCGTTAGATTGATCGCCTTACCAAACGTTGGGCGCCATGTAGTGTAGTTCCTATATTCCCAATAGGCTCTGCGCATTGGAATAATATAAGCAGCAGTGTGTAGACGTAGGACTGAGGTCATCTAGGTCTCTACTGACTATATTAGACTTAAGGTTTGACAGCTAGCTCAGAGGCCACTAGAAACTTTCTCGAATAAACGAGGAGGAGTTTAACCTCCCTGGATAGACAAAAAGGGATTAGCTTCTGACAACCATAAAACATGACAACTTTGCTCCCTCAGAATAAGAGTGTATCTCTAGAGTCGTGTGAAAACAATAGACAGCTATTTCACTCAGTCAAGTGTGCATACTTCGTTTCACCAGAGTGCAGAGAAAAGAGAGACGGGCGTTTTCAATAAAAGGTGTTATTTATTGAGCAGTTTTCTTTCTCATGTAAGAGAAATGAATTGCCACAATTGCAATACTCATAGTAAAGTAAAGTGCATAAGAACAAAAAAGCAAAAGCCCCTGGGGACATAACCCCCTCCTTGAGAACATATTTTAAGGCCCTACCACAAGTGCTGCGGATTACGCAGGACATGGCTGCGGCTTTGGAAAGCACTAGTTTATTGCAGGAAGATCAACAAACTGAATCTACCCTAGGATTGAGTGCATCTTTTGTTACTTCATCAGAAGAGGTGGCATTGGAAACAGTTGAAACATCTATCAGGCCCAAAGCGACCGATGAGCCGTTAATAACAAAACACACAGTAAGTCCTAGCGATAACCCTCTCCCTGACCAATTAAAGAAAACCGCAGGAAAAGAGGCAGGAAAAGAGGCCCTGGGAGTGGCAGCAGGGAAGGAGAAAACAGCAACTCCCCATAATTCTGACCCGGCTTTTGGCAACGCACTTGAGGCAATAGTATCCTCCATTGCAGCAATGAGGGAAGAGATAAGGCAGGACTTTGTGGTCTCCAAAACTAATCAAGCTGAGATAAGGGTAACATGTGAGGAGTTGAGTCAAAAGGTCGACAGTCTTGGCGGAAGAACGGAAATGCTGGAAAACTCGGTAAGCGTTTTGACCGCAAACCTGGAGTTAGTAAGCTCTAAAGTACGTACTCTCCAAGGGGAAGGTGAAAATATGAGAGAAAGGGTTGAAGTCTTGGAAAATTATTCCAGACGTAACAACATTCGTCTCCTAAAAAGTCCAGAGGGGAAAGAAGGAAGCGATCTGAAATCCTTCATAGTACAGTCACTAAAAAGTTCTCTCACATTGGAAGAATCAGCTGAGGTGCTTGATAGAGATATCCAGCGAATTCACAGAGATCCGTTTAGTCTAAACCCAGCAAGAACCAAACCAAGGAAAATTTTAATTAACTTCTTGACCTACACTCTCAAAGAAAACATTTTGAATCTTGCCTTGAAAGCAGGCACTATGAAAGGCCCCGATTTCTCGTTTGAAATACGATCGGACCTATCCAAAACCACACTGGATAGGCAGTGGGAGCTCGGAAGACGCATGGACTCCTTTAGATCACTTGGAGCAACAGTACAAATGAGATTTCCTGCATTCCTAAAAGTCATGTATAACAATAAGATGCACAATGTTAGATCTATACAAGATGCTGATGATCTGTTAAATTCCATAAAAGACCACGCTCAAGCTCAAGCTCAGGCTCTGGTTCATAAATAAAGTAAGTCAATATAGCAAATCCCGGTATGAAAAAAAAAAAAGGGGGAAATCAAGTTAAATAACTAAAACCAATAAATGACTTTAGAGGGTGAAATAAAAAAAATAAAAAAACAAACAAGGGAAAAGGAAGGAAAAAAAAAAAAAAAAAAAAAGAAGGGAGAAGGGAGGGGAAAAAAAAAAAAGAGGGAAAGGAAAATCTATATAGAAAGAAAATTAAAGAAAATTAAAGAAATGTACTTATACATGTACATATACATAGATATATGATATTGAAGCAATCTATAGATCAAACTTTGACTTAAACCCTATGGTTCAAAACTACACCGTATCACTAGTAATAAAACCAAGCCTCCCATTTTTTCTTGTCCCTTTTCGTTTATTTAAGAGAGGTAGCAATGAAGAGTTAAAGGAGACCGCGGAGCGACGTATATCTGGCTCAACACCAAGCCAGAAGAAATAAGGGAGGGTTTCCAAGGAGGTGGGGGGGAGGGTTGAGGGGGAAAAAATGAAAAGTCCTCATTTGGAAAACCATGTTGAAATTCCAACCATAACTTATACTCTTAATCACATACTTGAAACGCTTAAAACAAAAATAATAAACATAAAAACCTTAAAGAAAGTAATGGAAGAAAGATGCCATAAAGAAACAAAAATAAAACATGACAACAGTTAATTATATGTCCTGGAACGTAAATGGCCTGCGCGTGAGAGGGAGAAGAGAGCGCATTTTTCAATATCTAAGGGACTCTCAGGCGCAGGTCATTGTGTTGCAGGAAACACACCTTCTTAAGTCAGAGGCAGTTAATGTAATGAAAAAACAAAGGTGGATAGATAAATTCTGTTCCACAGACCATAATGCAAATATAAGAGGGGTAATATTTATATTAAAAAAATCAGCAAAAGCGCAAATACAAGAATATAAAGAAGATAATACAGGGAGGTGGCTAATAGTTAGAGTCTCTCTTGATGGACAAATGAGGACATTGATAGGATATTATGGCCCTAACTCAGATGATCCATCACACTTGGACGCTGTAAGAGAGCAATTAATATCAGTACAGGAACCAATAATTTGGATGGGAGACTTTAATATTGTCTTAGATCCTAAATTAGACAAATCAACTAAATCTAGAATTTCTAGTTCTGTCAGATCTAGAAACACTCTTAAAAACATCATGACACACCTGGGTCTGGCGGACTTATGGAGAGAACGCGCCGGTAATAAACCCGGTGTGTCTTTGAGAAACAGCCGATTCAAACATAAATCTAGAATCGATTATGTTTTTTTTAGTTACTGTCTAAATGATATAGTAGAGTCGATTGATTATATACCATCACACCTCTCGGATCACTCTGCTATAAAATTCACTTTAAAATCTAGTAATCTGGCTAACCACCCGTCTTGGTCTTTTGATCGGACACTGCTGCTAGAGGATTGAATCTTTAGTCTTCTTTGATATAAATAAAGACTCCGCAGGTTCAACAGCTGTCTGGGAAACTTTTAAAGCCTTTCTAAGGGGGCAGATCACTAACAGAGCCTCCTATAGGCGGAAAATACATACTCAGAAAATAAAAAACCTAGAACAGGAAATGAAACTTTTGGAACATAAGATCGATCCGTCTCTAACAACATCTGATGATCATGAAAAAATGGCTGAATTGAAATCTCAATTAGAAATCACTTTACAGGAAAGAATAAATAAAAGATGGAAGTGAGCAAATCCTCTCAATTTGAATTTGGAGAAGCTGCAGGGAAGGTACTTGCGTGGAAAATAAGAGCGGAAAAAACCTCAATTACATCAGAGAAATTAAGATACCTGGAGAAGCAGAAACAAGATCCACCAGCTCAGAGATAGGGAGAGCCTTCTTTGATTTCTTTGAGGAGATTTATAAAGAGAATCTCCCTAACGATCAGCAAGCAAGGGATAGTTGGCTAGGAGCCATAAACCTCCCAGCTCTATCAATAAGCCAGAGCAACCTTTTGGAGGCTGAGATCACAAAAGACGAGGTCAAGAAAGCAATTCGCCACTCTAAAAAAGGAAAGGCGGCTGGTCCGGATGGACTGCCTGGAGAAATCTATAGAACTCTTGAAGATATAGTAGCCCCAGTGCTCACGTCACTTTTCAATGGCATATTGATACAAGGGAAGCAGCCCCCAAAAACTTGGGGAGAAGCTACAATCGTGCTCATCCCGAAACCAGGGAAATCAACACTGGACTGTGGGTCATACAGACCAATATCATTACTTAATAACGACTACAAACTGTTCACAACTATAATATCTACAAGACTGGCTAGTGTCATTGGAAAAATCGTTCATCCCGACCAAAAAGGTTTTATCAAGGGCAGACAACTAGCGGAGCTTACATATGAAGCTGTGGGAGCTATAGATATTGCTACGGCTTTCTCTCTACCATTGGCCACATTAACCCTAGACGCAACTAAAGTGTTTGATAGGGTTAACTGGCTATATCTTAACGATGTTTTGAAGAAAGTTAACTTTGGGGAACATTTTCGTAGGATAATTAAACAACTATATAGTACTGCTTCTGCCAGGTTATTGGTTAATGGATCTCTAACCGAACCATTTGATATAACTAGAGGCACAAGACAGGGCTGCCCGCTTTCCCCTCTCCTATTTAATCTATACATTGAACCGTTCGCTCAGCTTTTAAGGGATGAGGCTAATATTCCATCTTTTAGCTTTGGAGAGTGGGAAAGGCGGGTAGCAATGTATGCAGATGACATCATGATTTTTACATCAGACCCAGCTAGAGCATACCCAGTAGTCATCCATCGGGCAGAAGAATTTGGACGAATATCGGGATATGACATCAATTCCAGTAAAAGTGAGATAATGGTTTGGAACATACCCAATATCCAGCTGGGGGCAAAAATATCCACATCGATGCGCTATTTGGGAATTAGAATACCTCAAGAAGTGGCAAGAATTGGGCATATTAATTTGGAAAGGATACACACTGAGACCAAAAAACTTCTAAAATCTTGGTCACATCTACCACTTTCTACTATAGGCAGGGTGAACCTGGTTAAAATGTGTATCCTCCCAAAATTCACCTTTATTTTCAATTCTATTCCTACTACCTTTGACTCAAAAATGATTGAAAAATCACAAAGAGAAATAAACTCCTTCATATGGAACTACAAAACCACAAGAATTGCGTGGAAAAAGCTAAGGAGAAGGAAAGAGAAGGGAGGCCTTGCACTGCCAGATCTATTGTATTATTCATGGGCATTCCAGCTATCACACTCAAGAATGCTTTTAAAGATGCCATCTAATCTTGCAACTGACTCCATGTATAAGGCTATGCTAATCGGGGCTAATCTAACATCGGATAGTTTTATGTTTAAATTTGGATGTCAGAAATACTTCAAAAACATTAAATTAAAAATCGTACAATCATGGGCAAAAACTTGGTACAATATCAGAAAGAAACTGGGTCTCTCATACTATTCAAACTACGCCCCCATTTGGGATTCACCAGGATTGCCACTTTGTCTGAGAGATAGTCTTTCCACCATAATTGAACAAACAGGTATTATAAGATGGGGTCAACTACTCAAAGAAGGCAGCCTTATAGCTTGGGATGAGTTATACGAACTGGTTGGTGTAAGACTGTCAAGATTTAAATATATTCAACTAAATAGTTGGGTGAGATCTCAGACTCGCACTGATGTGAACCTAGGGAAAACAAGCTTAACAGAACAAAAGTTGGTGGAAAGAGCTATGGGGGGAAAGGAGGTAACTACCTGGTATTGGCAGTTGTTTGAGGAAATTGATGGGGAATTTCAGCTCCCAGACGATCTATGGAGAACGGCAATTGGTACCCCATGTGAGGAAAGATGGCAAAACTCTTTTTCTCTACTATACAAAACAGTAAAGCCTTCATGGCTGAGACGAAACCATCTATTCTCTATACATCGTGCATATATAACCCCACTAAAACTATCTAAATTCTTACCAAATAAAAAATGCAACAAATGCAATTGGCCAGGGGCCTGTGACATACATATGTTTTTGAATGTCCAGACATCCAAAAATTCTGGATCGATGTGAAGGAAACGTTAAATTCTATCCTAAATACATCTTTAGAAATAACCCTTTCTCTCGTCATTTTTGGATTGGAAGATAACATCAAAGGATCGGCAAGGTCCTTTCTCTTCTACGCAATTTTGCTGGCGAGAAGACAGATTTGTATAAATTGGGTAGAGAAAACACCCCCAGTTCACTCTCGGTGGCTTTCCTCCTTATATGAAACATCTAAAATGGACCTTAAAAGAACAACCAGTAAGAGGCACATGGCTTTTTGGAACCTTTTAATTAACTGGAGATAAACCCGGGGTTTTTTTTTTTCCCCGGGTCCAATGATTATGCCTCTTATACTCCTGGACCAGGGTTAGTCAAGTCGTGTTAAAGGTCCTATAGGTTGAAAGATACCTAGATTGAGTAAAAAGCATCTATAATTCTTCTTATGGGACATCTCTACTACCAATATATCAAATCACGCCTACAAGCCGTGCAAGGTGGTTGGTATGCTCCCTATTGAAGAAAAGGCAAATGAGGACACAAAAAAAAAAAAAAGAAGAAGGGATTAGCTTCTGACAACCATAAAACATGACAACTTTGCTCCCTCAGAATAAGAGTGTATCTCTAGAGTTGTGTGATAACAATAGACAGCTGTTTCACTCAGTCAAGTGTGCATACTTAGTTTCACCAGAGTGCAGAGAAAAGAGAGACGGGCGTTTTCAATAAAAGGTGTTATTTATTGAGCAGTCTTCTTTCTCATGCAAGAGAAATGAATTGCCACAATTGCAATACTCATAGTAAAGTAAAGTGCGTACAGTAAAAGGAGTATTATGAAATAATACTGTAAAAGCATTGATATGGTTTGTTAGCCATATGACACTTTAAAATAGATAATAGATATACATACATATATACATTGACTAACGTACTCAACTGGTGCTTCTAAATACGCCTACCCCGGTGTACCTGACCTAAGCCTAATACGTGGGAAGGAGTAAGTAAGTAGCAGTTTAAGTTAAGTTGGTTTTGCCAAGAATCTGACTCAAGAATTCTCTTTCAGGGTTTAGTCAGCTCCGTACCTGGGTAATAGAAAGCAGGAGGTCTGGTATCTCTCTCTCAGTACTCGATATCCCAGTAACCCGCGAGGGTATCTGGAAACACCGGAGCTGGATTTGTCGGCAGGAGAAAAGACAGCGTCTCTCTCAGTGAGTCAAAGGGGAGAGGCGGCGTCCGTGGGCTCTCGCATCAGCTGGGCTCTCGGGCAAGTAGATAGCCGCTCTGCTCCAAACCACCGTGTGTTTGCTTAAGGCAACGTTGGTATATTTATACCTGAAAGGTGCCGGGTTTGACGTAAGGTTGGACATAAGACGTCAATAAAGATGTCACTAAGAACTGGCCGTTCTTACAGTGCTCACAGGAGTTCTAGGACGAAATCAAAACAAAAGCAATGGGGATTTCCCAGGTTGCTGGAGGTTTGGTTTGTTTAGAGAACTCGTTGTGCTTTCTAGGAGTCCGGGGAAGTAGCCTTGCTTAATGTGGACTGCATGGGCTACGACATAATATGGATAGGATTCTCATGCCTTTGTAAGGATATTATTTATTAGAACCGTACAAGGGCATAAAATAGAAATATCGAATTAGGTTCCTAGATAGAAACACAATAGCAGAGCAGAAGAAGTGTGATCCCAGGACCTTTGAGCTATGCAGCAAACACAAATCAATACAAAACGCACCATAACATGTGCAACAAACCTACCCCCTCCCATCCCACCCCAATACCTCAAAACAGCTGAAGTATGAGAGCACTGCATCCCACCACCAACGGGGAGGCAGTACACTGACTCCCCAATGAATCCCCCGGGTCCCTATATTGTCCCAAGTCCTACTGGGGGGACTGGAGCAAACCCATGTAAATGGACCATTTTCAATCTGAATACCAGCAAGTGTGCATTAAGAAAACCAAGACAAACTTGGCAGGGGGGTGGGGACAAGCCATGCATCTATTAGTATTATTTCTTTTGAGACTGCAAGCTTTCCGGGTCCTATTTAATTTTCTTAGAATGCCATGTGGATCTGGATCTGGATCTGTGACGTCTTTTGTCGTTGGGTTTCAACTGCAGCCTGTTCGAATCTCCCGTCGCGGAATCTGAGTCTCTGTGCGTCAGGGTATGTGGCTTTAGAGTCCGGTGTTCATCTGTTTTAAAGGCCTTATCCAGGGTGTAAAAAAAGATGGTGCGAGAGTTTAAGACCACTCTCAAGCGGGCTGGGCACAGGAGCATGTAGCGGATCTTGAGATCACAGAGACAGCAGTTAATGACTGACACTGCTGTTGGACCATTCTCGTATAGTCTGGAAAAATCATAATCCGGTGGGACTCATAGACGAGATCCGCCTGAAGGCTTGCCCGCTGCAGGATAACATCGCAGTCACAGAAATAGAAGAAATTGTGCAATCATGGAGCGCGGCCTGGCCCCCAGCAGAGGCCTCTGCTGCAGGGCCCTGTGTGCATGTTCGACCAAGAAGCATGGTGAGAAAGTCGGTTGGGATCCAAGAATTGAGCCAGTGAGTGAGAAACTTTCCTGCATCGTCTCCCTTGCAATTTTCAGGGAAGCACGGGAAGCGGAGGTTGTTTCTTAACGTCCGCCCTTCCGCATCCTCTACCCACAGGGCAAATCCTTTAGTCAACAGTTTCAGGGAGGTGACTTTGTGCTGCAATGTAGTCACAGGATCCTCAACCCCTGTGTTTCCGTTTCAGTAATGCGATTGATGGCATGGTCCTGGCTCAGATGAGTGGCCTCCATTCTCACCGCGCTAATCTTAGTTTCCAGTGCTTGCCTGGACTGTGTAATGGCTGCCAGAAGGGCTGCATTATACGGCAAACCTGATACGGTATCCGATGTTTCAGTGGACTGTGCCGCCGTGGCCGTGAATCGGTCCATGGTACTTTGTTTCAGGTCGGGCTCAAGGGCCTTCTCTTTGGATATGCTGCAGCGGTTATTGTGTAAAGGCCTATATTTCTGTCGCTAGCCACCCACTCGTGTCCGGCTGCGCTTCCCACACAGCTCCTACAGCTGGCCTTCACGACCCAGAGCTGTCATCCAGGATGGGACGAGGCCAAATGCACCACCACCAGGCAAGGCCCCAAGAATTCGTCTGATGCCAAGGGCCCGAGTAGCCGCCTGGGCCCGTGGTGTCACGAGGTACGCTACAATGATTGGTGTATCGGGAAATGTGGAGACTGTAGGATTCACTGCATCACGCTGTCACAGGGGGTGCCAAATGTACAGGAGGACCCAGTTCCTGCCCCCGGTCGTCCCCCAAGACAGGCCACATTCCTGTTGCCTATTGTAGTTGGCCAGATCAGTAGGGCCAGAAGGCAGCCCCAAGGCCCAAGACCCAATATTGAGAGGGAGGCCCCCCGTGACTGCAAGCCGCACTGAGACCTAGCCCGGACAAATCTGTGACTGGGAGCACTATTCCCCTCCCCACCCCACCTACTGGGTGCCTCACCCCTCAGCCATGTGGCAATCACTGGATCCTCTCGCTCGACACTCCAGGCCTGGCGTCTCGCAGTGTGTAGGCCGCAGTCCTTGCCTAGGCTCCGCACCGTCTGCAAGTCCACACCACAAAGCCGTGCTGTCAGATCCTCCAATCCGTAAGCCCAAGGCCCCAGGAGCATCTACAACCGGCCACGTGCCGCTCTTCGCAGAGGCGCTCCCCATGTCCAGCAGGCTGCGGCCGTCCGAGCACGCCGAGCCAGGGCGGCGCAGGATGCAGGTGGCCCGGTCTGTGCTGTGGGACCCTAAAGCGGCCCCCGTATATCCCCCAAGGTTGGCAGGCATAGATGAGTCATCGGAATGAAGAAGCACAGTGGTTACAGGCAGGATTATGGTAGGATCATTTGCGGTCCAGCGGAGCACGCTCAGAGCGCGTCCGCGTCCACAATGATGAGCTGTTTGGCTCCGCCCCCCAGTTATTTGTTTTGAGGTTTACCCAAGCATAAGCTGTTCTTCATGACCAATCTGAATGCTCCTATAAAATAACCGCAAAAAACACAGTTGATGGACAGAATGTAGAACAATGTCATACATTCACCCCAGTACAAGGATCTGGGCCTAAATCCATCATTTTTGTGCACTCCACACCACCCTGGGTTAGACACTGGCTATATGCAAATCAGCTCTGACCCTGTGCCTCATGGGAACAGTCCAGTCCGAACTACCAAGCCATGTCTTTCCCAGACCGGAATCAAGCATCCAAGGACCAGTTTCTGGCTATCAGCCTTCATCAGCCTGGATAGCTTGACTCCAGTGGTGTGGAGAGCCTGGGACTCACGTCTGAGCATACCCAGCCCACTCGGGGTGAAAATTGCAAAAAACACAGTTGATGGACAGAATGTAGAACAATGTCATACATTCACCCCAGTACAAGGATCTGGGCCTAAATCCATCGTTTTTGTGCACTCCACACCACCCTGGGTTAGACACTGGCTATATGCAAATCAGCTCTGACCCTGTGCCTCATGGGAACAGTCCAGTCCGAACTACCAAGCCATGTCTTTCCCAGACCGGAATCAAGCATCCAAGGACCGGTTTCTGGCTATCAGCCTTCATCAGCCTGGATAGCTTGACTCCAGTGGTGTGGAGAGCCTGGGACTCACGTCTGAGCATACCCAGCCCACTCGGGGTGAAAATTGCAAAAAAACACAGTTGGACAGAATGTAGAACAATGTCATACATTCACCCCAGTACAAGGATCTGGGCCTAAATCCATCGTTTTTGTGCACTCCACACCACCCTGGGTTATGTGGAGTGGAAAAACGATGGATTTGGGCCCAGATCTTTGGACTGGGGTGAATGTGTGACATTGATCGATATTCTGTCCATCATTGTTGTGTTTGCAGTTACCGCTCTAAGTGCACTGGGGATGCTCAGACGTGAGTCCCAGGCACTCCACACCACTGGAATCAAGCTAGCCGGGCTGAAGAGAGGTGTTACCTCGAAACCGGGCCGGTCCTCGGATGCTTGTTTCCGTTCTGGGAAGGACATGGCTTTTGTAGTTCGGACTGGACTGTTCCCATGGGGCACAGGGTCAGCGCTGATTTGCATATCACCATTGTCTAACCCAGGGTGGTGTGGAGTGGAAAAACGATGGATTTGGGCCCAGATCTTTGGACTGGGGTGAATGTGTGACATTGATCCACATTCTGTCCATCATTGTTGTGTTTGCAGTTACCGCTCTAAGTGTATTGGGGATGCTCAGACGTGAGTCCCAGGCACTCCACACCACTGGAATCAAGCTAGCCGGGCTGAAGAGAGGTGTTACCTCGAAACCGGGCCGGTCCTCGGATGCTTGTTTCCGTTCTGGGAAGGACATGGCTTTTGTAGTTCGGACTGGACTGTTCCCATGGGGCACAGGGTCAGCGCTGATTTGCATATCGCCATTGTCTAACCCAGGGTGGTGTGGAGTGGAAAAACGATGGATTTGGGCCCAGATCTTTGGACTGGGGTGAATGTGTGACATTGATCCACATTCTGTCCATCATTGTTGTGTTTGCAGTTACCGCTCTAAGTGTACTGGGGATGCTCAGACGTGAGTCCCAGGCACTCCACACCACTGGAATCAAGCTAGCCGGGCTGAAGAGAGGTGTTACCTCGAAACCGGGCCGGTCCTCGGATGCTTGTTTCCGTTCTGGGAAGGACATGGCTTTTGTAGTTCGGACTGGACTGTTCCCATGGGGCACAGGGTCAGCGCTGATTTGCATCTCGCCATTGTCTAACCCAGGGTGGTGTGGAGTGGAAAAACGATGGATTTGGGCCCAGATCTTTGGACTGGGGTGAATGTGTGACATTGATCCACATTCTGTCCATCATTGTTGTGTTTGCAGTTACCGCTCTAAGTGTACTGGGGATGCTCAGACGTGAGTCCCAGGCACTCCACACCACTGGAATCAAGCTAGCCGGGCTGAAGAGAGGTGTTACCTCGAAACCGGGCCGGTCCTCGGATGCTTGTTTCCGTTCTGGGAAGGACATGGCTTTTGTAGTTCGGACTGGACTGTTCCCATGGGGCACAGGGTCAGCGCTGATTTGCATATCGCCATTGTCTAACCCAGGGTGGTGTGGAGTGGAAAAACGATGGATTTGGGCCCAGATCTTTGGACTGGGGTGAATGTGTGACATTGATCCACATTCTGTCCATCATTGTTGTGTTTGCAGTTACCGCTCTAAGTGTACTGGGGATGCTCAGACGTGAGTCCCAGGCACTCCACACCACTGGAATCAAGCTAGCCGGGCTGAAGAGAGGTGTTACCTCGAAACCGGGCCGGTCCTCGGATGCTTGTTTCCGTTCTGGGAAGGACATGGCTTTTGTAGTTCGGACTGGACTGTTCCCATGGGGCACAGGGTCAGCGCTGATTTGCATCTCGCCATTGTCTAACCCAGGGTGGTGTGGAGTGGAAAAACGATGGATTTTGGCCCAGATCTTTGGACTGGGGTGAATGTGTGACATTGATCCACATTCTGTCCATCATTGTTGTGTTTGCAGTTACCGCTCTAAGTGTACTGGGGATGCTCAGACGTGAGTCCCAGGCACTCCACACCACTGGAATCAAGCTAGCCGGGCTGAAGAGAGGTGTTACCTCGAAACCGGGCCGGTCCTCGGATGCTTGTTTCCGTTCTGGGAAGGACATGGCTTTTGTAGTTCGGACTGGACTGTTCCCATGGGGCACAGGGTCAGCGCTGATTTGCATATCGCCATTGTCTAACCCAGGGTGGTGTGGAGTGGAAAAACAATGGATTTGGGCCCAGATCTTTGGACTGGGGTGAATGTGTGACATTGATCCACATTCTGTCCATCATTGTTGTGTTTGCAGTTACCGCTCTAAGTGTACTGGGGATGCTCAGACGTGAGTCCCAGGCACTCCACACCACTGGAATCAAGATAGCCGGGCTGAAGAGAGGTGTTACCTCAAAACCGGGCTGGTCCTCGGATGCTTGTTTCCGTTCTGGGAAGGACATGGCTTTTGTAGTTCGGACTGGACTGTTCCCATGGGGCACAGGGTCAGCGCTGATTTGCATATCGCCATTGTCTAACCCAGGGTGGTGTGGAGTGGAAAAACGATGGATTTGGGCCCAGATCTTTGGACTGGGGTGAATGTGTGACATTGATCCACATTCTGTCCATCATTGTTGTGTTTGCAGTTACCGCTCTAAGTGTACTGGGGATGCTCAGACGTGAGTCCCAGGCACTCCACACCACTGGAATCAAGCTAGCCGGGCTGAAGAGAGGTGTTACCTCGAAACCGGGCCGGTCCTCGGATGCTTGTTTCCGTTCTGGGAAGGACATGGCTTTTGTAGTTCGGACTGGACTGTTCCCATGGGGCACAGGGTCAGCGCTGATTTGCATATCGCCATTGTCTAACCCAGGGTGGTGTGGAGTGGAAAAACGATGGATTTGGGCCCAGATCTTTGGACTGGGGTGAATGTGTGACATTGATCCACATTCTGTCCATCATTGTTGTGTTTGCAGTTACCGCTCTAAGTGTACTGGGGATGCTCAGACGTGAGTCCCAGGCACTCCACACCACTGGAATCAAGCTAGCCGGGCTGAAGAGAGGTGTTACCTCGAAACCGGGCCGGTCCTCGGATGCTTGTTTCCGTTCTGGGAAGGACATGGCTTTTGTAGTTCGGACTGGACTGTTCCCATGGGGCACAGGGTCAGCGCTGATTTGCATATCGCCATTGTCTAACCCAGGGTGGTGTGGAGTGGAAAAACGATCGATTTGGGGCCAGATCTTTGGACTGGGGTGAATGTGTGACATTGATCCACATTCTGTCCATCATTGTTGTGTTTGCAGTTACCGCTCTAAGTGTACTGGGGATGCTCAGACGTGAGTCCCAGGCACTCCACACCACTGGAATCAAGCTAGCCGGGCTGAAGAGAGGTGTTACCTCGAAACCGGGCCGGTCCTCGGATGCTTGTTTCCGTTCTGGGAAGGACATGGCTTTTGTAGTTCGGACTGGACTGTTCCCATGGGGCACAGGGTCAGCGCTGATTTGCATATCGCCATTGTCTAACCCAGGGTGGTGTGGAGTGGAAAAACGATGGATTTGGGCCCAGATCTTTGGACTGGGGTGAATGTGTGACATTGATCCACATTCTGTCCATCATTGTTGTGTTTGCCTATAAAATAACCAGCACACCAATCATGCTTGCTCTTTTTTAATCAGTGCACTAAAAATATATGTAGCTCATGCAGAAAACACTGCATTTAACACATTTCCACCTAAATAATCATCCTCCATTTCAGGCTCAACATGGTAACGTCTAACAAAAATTTTAGCTGAAGCCCACGTAGCTGTTCAACAAATTTCAGACAGATGAACCCTCTGTGCTTCTGCCCAGGAGGCTGCCACCACTCTGCTAGATCTCCTGTGTCATCCTTCATAAGGCCTTACAAATTTGAAAAATTCTAGTGTCTAAAATAATGTACTCAACCTAACTGTAATGCCATTGGCCCATAAACATGTCTCAAATTGTGTGATCCTAGGCAAATATTTTATTTCACTAATACAAGAACCCCTTCAAATAAGTGAGTTCAATAGGTCTGCTGTACAGAAAACTCATATAGAGTACACATAACCCTTGACTTGCCTCTTAATTTCACTAATAGAATTGTCATCAGGGAAGGGGCAGGAATGTTTTTTCAGTTCATATTCAAAAACTCTCACTTTTAAAAAATAGGTTACTAAATAATTATGTGGTGGCATCCTACCATTTACAGACAGACATTTCCTGTTGAAATAGCCTTGAACTTTTCCACTCCCATGCAGTTTTACTGATAAAACTATATAGCATGCACACTGTAATGTGTGGAAATGCAGTTTCAGCAAATATTTATAATTTGCACATCGCCAAGTAAAGTATTCTAATTTGTTTTACTCTTCACAGTTCATTTAGAAGTTATTTCAATATTGTACGACTAGCACATTTGTCAGATAGTTCACATTATAAACTCCTCTAGCTTTGCAGTCAGAGAAAGAAAATTAAACGCTAGTCTCCAGGATAAAATAAGCTGCAATTTGTTGGAAGACAAACTGACTTTAACCTCCGTCTTTTAACACACAGTAAATGTGCCAAAACCAAGATTTAAAGGCATCTTTACTGCTCATTCACTTTCCGAATGAACAGAACAACTGTTCTTTGCCTGCCCGAGTTCTCTAGCCAGACTGTGCAAGTAGGCCCTAAAAATTGCTCGTACTGATGACAACTGGCACCATAGCGAGTAGATTTCTCAAGGACTGTTCAGTTGGAGGGACCTTACACAAAGAATATGCCTAAACAATAGTTGGTTTAATCCATCTACTCAACACAATATTGCATGGTTTCTGACCATGGTTAACTCCACCAAAAGTCCTGAAAACGTTTCAGGTTTTCTACACCCCGCAGATCTTTGGAGGTAAATCTCAACGGCCCTCCCAACATCCACTACATAGGAAAGTTCCTCCTCTAAGTGGAATATGAGGAAGTACCCTATGGACACCATATGGAAGAGCAGTTGGTGGAAGCACTAGATACACATGTGCAGGATTCTGTGAATCATACTTTGATTAAAGCACTACAAACCTTTATACAACCTTTAACACACTAGAGAAGACGTGAATTGATTGGTCCCACTGAGACTTCCTATTCACAAGGTTTGACTTTAAATGACAAGGGCTTTGCCCAGGATACCGCAACTAAAGGCATCATAAGTGCTGTCACAATTGGCTTTATCTATTCTTCGGGACCACAGGTATGAGAGTGTCCCTCAGCAAGGTCCAATGGGAGCTTCCACAATGTCCACTTCCTCGGTGGCAGAGGTATCCTCAGTGTTAATCTCCTCCCTCCTCCGATTCTGAAGCAGACAGCGAGACTCCTTATCTGGCTACTAACGTTAACGTACATCATGTGACGCCGGAGATCCTGGCCAACAAGAATCTACTCTTTGAACCTAGAAATATAGTGTATCCCCTTTCCACCGAATGGGTGACCTGTGATGGAGCAAGGTGATGAACAATATTTTGTTCAGACTTGCAAAGTTAAACTTCCATAATAAGTATAACTGAACTAACAAGCATGTGATGAAAATATTAATCAACCTAGTTTTAAAATGCATTTCTCAGAAAAACACGTGGGATTAACATATGTACTCTATGTTGCAAATGTGAAGAGAATAATAAACTAACCTTGTCTATTGTCTTTGTCAGTATTAAATGTGGCTGTTTAACTAATGGCATGTGCTTATTTGTCAGACCCCCCAGGATATAGCGGCATGGATTGGCAAATTTAGCGGCACAAAAATGAAAATTTAGCGGCACAAAAATGAAAATTTAGCGGCATTTTATTTTGGGTTTTTTTCCACAACAAACACAGATATCTTACTGTTTGAGTTATTTGCCAACATGGAGCTATGTACATTTTGTTTATTTACAATTCAGCCCATTTGTTTTGGTTAAAAGGCATGTTAATCTTGGCCATGTACGTTCAGTTCTTCTGAGCACTCCAAATCTAGACCAGTATTGTGCTGCTGGTTATAATGTAAAAACAATAATGCCCGGATCGATCAGTACAGTGCAACAAAGTTAAAAAAACATGAATTTGGGCCCCCCGGGGCCCGCCGCGTGCCCCGTGTGCGGCGGGCCCCCACCGGAAAGGAAAGAAAAGGATTTTGACCCCCGGGGGCCTGCCGCGTGCCGTGTGTGCGGCGGCCCCCCACAGCAAAGTACAAAAATTGCATTTTGGGCCCCCACAGCAAAGTACAAAAATAGCATTTTGGGCCCCCGGGGCCCGCCGCGTGCCCCGTGTGCGGCGGGCCCCCATCGGACAGGAAAGAAAAGGATTTTTGGCCCCCGGGGGCCCGCCGCGTGCCCCGTGTGCGTCGGGTCCTCACCAGAAAGTACAGCGTGAAGAACGTACCTGTTCTCTGTTCGCTGGCTGTCTCCTGCTTGCCGGGGTGCCGCTCCCACTTCCGTGTTCCTGGGCTGGGGGCTGGAGAAGAGTCGTCGTATCTGGTCTCCTTCCTGCTCTCCGCTCTCCTCGTGTCCGCTGCCGCTTCTCTCTCCCCCTGGTCTCCTTCCTGCTCTCCGCTCTCCTCCTCTCGTCGCCCCTGCTGCTGGATCGTGTGAATGGGATTGATTGGCGGCTCACGGAAACCGCAGATTTCGCGGGCGTTTGTGTAAATATGCGGCATTTGCACGGATCGGCCGATTTTGCAATTTTTTTGCAAATCGCGAAATCGCGATAAGCTGGAGGGTCTGATTTGTGTGCTTATGTTATGTCTTTTCTGTGACAAAAGCTCGTGGAGAATCCTTGCGGTCTAAAAGAAGAAGGTAGATGTAAATGCTGCTTTGTGTGCTCAGCTAGGTAACATAAATTAATGGGTTTTTAATTTAGCAGAGGGGGTGGGTAACAGAATGGGTCTCAATTATATAATTAATTGATGTCTTGTGTTTATTTGAATAATAGTTTCCGAGAGAGGCCTAAGGCCTGCAAAGAAATGGCTGTGGTCGTGAAACTTGTCCAGAGTGGAGCCTTGTATTCGCTCAGAAGTGGAAACTTTACCACGTTGTTGATTTTGATAGAAAAATGCAGATTATTAACTGTGCTGAACGTGCTCTCGGAGAAGAAGGCTCAAGGACAGGAAATCAGGCGACATTGCCAAGGTTAGGAAGTCGTGGACTGTATCTCGAAAGAAAAAGTAACACTTTTGAGGAAGCCAAATGACACGTAGGCAAAGGACAATAGGGCTTAAGAAAAAGCCTGAGTTTGATCAAGAAGCGGTGATGACCTAATATGGACTGACATAAAACAGCCAATGGGAAACCTGCATTTCCAAGAAAGTATACAATTGTAGTAAGTTAGCTAGTCAGAAAGGTATAAAACCTGACCCCATGGGCAGGGGGGTGCTCCTCACTTTCGAGGTCCTGATTGACGTGACATGCTGTCAGACTTCTTGCTCACGTAAGGACAGCAGACTTAATTGATTTTTCCATTCTAGGTGGAGTGAGATTAGTCAGGGAAATAGATTTAGGGAATGGAAACTGTTATTAACTAATATTCATGTTTTCTGATTATGCCTTTAAAATGTCAGTCTAATTGATCATTCCTCATTAAAATGCTGCTTACCTTTGCTAATAAAATAAAGATTTATTCATGAAAATGCTTTTTCTTTGAAGAATTAAATTAATAAAAATTAGATTTGAAAAGACAAGCTTGTCTCGTTTATTCATGGTCTAGTTACCATCAGTTGATCCATTCGCCTTAAGTGACTTAATTAAAATGTTATTTGTTTAAAACCATGGTAAGAAATTATAAACTGCAGTTGTATATAATTTGTAAATAGATTGTGAATAGTTCTGATTAATTAGGTCACATGATTCAGTCGCTCAAAAATTGTCTCGTTGGTTTATGGGCCTTAGTAAGTGTTTCATGATTAATGGGGAGTAATGTGGTGATAGATAGCATTGGTGAGACAGTTTTTCTTTCAGAGCGCTGGATCAATTAACTTGGTAGCAGAGTTACGGTTACTATGGTAACTGACATGCTACATGGTAGTAACATAGGATCGATGTTTAACATATGTTAAGTTTGTTCAGTTGTTATATGTAGTTGAAAAGTTTTTTTCCAGCAGTGTGAAAATTCCTGGCTTGCCGGCAAACTAAAGTGTAGAGTAACGGGTGAAGTTGCACAGTGCATTTGTTCTGTTTCAAAATAGTGGTATTATCTAGTATCACTAGTGTTGTGGACGTACAGCACAAGTTTAGGGATTTTAGGTGTGCTAGGTAGAATGTATAGTGAGGATTGTCTTTGAAATCGTAGCTTTTGAGAATAGGGACTGTTGTTCTGTTTTAAAACTCACTGTGAAAAGAGTAGTAGAATTTATCCAAGCTTGAGTGAAGGGTAAGAAAGCGTTGTCTATCTTACTGGCTAGTGAGGATTTCTATGGTGGGTTAAAGTCCTACTTAGACTTATGTATGTATGGTTAGGGATTTTTCCGTTTGGATGTGTGTAAATGATTTTGTAATATACGATCGAGTCAAACTTTGAATTGTTACTATATGTGCATTTAGAGAGAAACAAGTTCGTTATTACTTGTTAGAAGGGTAGAGTAGCCTTACTTTATCAACGAAACTAAATATTCTGTGAAAATAGCGTTGTCTATTTCACGCAAGAGAATACTTGAGTGACTGTAAAAGCTATCACTTTATTTTAGCGAAACAGACAAATGGTTTGTTTTTGTGGAGTTACTAACTGAATTTCATTGAAAGATTTGTAAAATATGGTGCTGTGAAAATATTTTGTAAAGGAGGGGTTAGTTCAAGGAGCGAGAGACAGAGAAGCTGCAGCGGCAGTGTACGTCACAGGGTCCCCGCTGTGATTGGCTAACATACGTCACAGAATGCGCACTGATTGGTTCATGTGACTAAGACGAGCTGACAGCTGATTGGTTCATCCTGAAAGCAGTAATTCTATTGGTTGAGCTAGGTGGTGACATAGCTTAACCTGATTGGCTTGTTAGTAAGTTTCGCGCACGGATTGGTTGGTGCGGCGGAATACCAACTTCCTTGTTACGATCTTTACCGAAGCAAGGGAAACAATTTTAAAATATGGAATATTATTACATGAAAGAGAAAAATAAGCTTTCATGGTTTCAGAAATTTAAAAACAAACTTAAACCTGACAAGAAAATTGAAACGCGAGGTGGAAGGTTACTTCATAAGTACAAAACACCTGCAGCTTGTATGTTAGGTGAATATGGTTATCATACTTGTCTTTGGATTGAGAATTGGATGGAATATACCAAAAATAATGGTTTATTAGCATGGCCGGAAGATGGATCATTTAACATTAAGGTTTTGAAAAACTTAAGAGAAAAGATGATGAATCTTGTACCAAAGCCCAGACCTACTCAATTTGAGGCTTTAGCTGAATGGGAGGATGAAATGTTTGAATTGGAACGAGAAAACAGAGGTGTAATAAGATGCACTAGACTGGATATTAATTGGGAAACACATGAGGATAGAATGCGTCGATGGAGACGTGCAGATATGCGTGATGGTTTGTACCCAGCAGGAATCATGGTCACTGAGGAGTCTGGTCAAAAGAGTGCTCAAAAGAAAAATAATAATGATGAAGAAAGTGAATTAGAAGATCCGGTTTTAGAAGAGATTTATATTACAAAACCGCCACCTTATCAACCAGTTTGTTCATGGTCTTCCCCAAGAGTCCCAATCCCACCAAGAGCTACCCCAGGTGCTCCTCCAAAGGAAATTATTGATGAGACATCCCCTAGATCAAATTCAAATAATGGAAAAACACCTGAAAGAGTAGAAACAAGATCTAATTCTAGCATATCAGGTGAAAATAGAAATTATGCAGAAACCCCAGTTCAGAGAAATGAAATCCCAAGAAATTTAATGAGAACAGAAAGATGTGAGGATTTACCAAATACTTCAGAATATTTCCGATCAAAAGATGAATTAATACAGCAGTTAAATAAAAGCATGGAAGCAGTAACAGTACCAGTAACGATTGGACCTGTGCTTCCAGTATTTGATCAAAGAGAAGCTAGACATTCAGCTTTGACTGTTCCGTTAAATGCAGAAATTCAAAAAGTGGCTGAAAATTTTTATTCAGATTTATCAGAAATTCACCGAGAAAAAACAATGATGCCGGATTTAACTTTTAATCGAAGTTCGTCTTGTAAAACCCCATTTGGTGCAGAATCTGATCCTGCAACTCCAGAAAAGAGTCCGAATAAAATAGATTTAACGAATACCCCACAAACCCCAGAAAATAAATTACTTGATGTTGCAAAGTTGAAGGCGGATTTAGAGGAATTAATTATTGGTACAATTGGAACTGACAGTTTCAAGCTATATCCAGATGATGAATTATTATTTATTTGTAAAAGTATACAATGGAAAACTAAAACCAAGTATGATCAATTGGAGGAAATGGCTGCTGAATTAGAAGTAGATTTGAGTAGACAGAAAAATTTGCAGAAACATTACAGGGTGGATTTCTCTGAGAAAGACATTGAAAATATGAATACCACAGGAAGAATCATTCATATAAAAGATTTAATTGTGTTTCTAAAAAGATTGGGTGAATTAAGCAAATGGAGAGTAAAATGAACAAAGAAAAGAGAGGAAGCAAAAAGAGTAAGAGGCGAAGTAGCAAATGAGTTTCCAATGAGAGAAATACCAGGAGGAGGGTATGTGCATGTTCCTTGGACAAGACAGGACATTTTACTGTTTACAAATGATTTTCCTCGGCTGAGAGAAAAACCTGTGGAATGGTATCAACAGGTAGACAGATTTGTAAAGGTCTCAAAAGTTCTGTGGGTTGATCTCGATGGATTTTTTGACATAGTTGTCCCATGAGATCTATGGACAGAATGTAACATTTCTATAGATTGGCCTAAAGAAGAACCTGCTCGAGATAAGGTAACAGGTGCTCCTTCATCAGATGTTATGAATGTGTACGAAAAAGTAACTGTGTGGTTGAAAAACAAGATTCCCCCAAAAAGAAGTAGATTGGGTTAAAATAGATAGAACAAACCAAGAGCCAAAAGAATCAGTACATTCATTCTATGAAAGATTACTGCTGGTATTTAAACAATACAGTGGTTATGAGAAGTTGAGTGAAAAGGATATGAGCCATTTTATTTATAGATTTGTTTATGGCTTAAGACCTGAAATTGGTGAAATGATAAGATCCGGAATAGTTGGCTGGCAATCACTCACAGTAGATGATATTTTGAGAAAAGCAAAATACTGCAGTGATGAATTAGATGCTAAACAAAAGAAGCTAAAGGAGAAGGCTATGTGGGCACGGGTAAAAGTGGCTGAACAACAAATAGCAACACTAGAAAATAAAAATGTTCATCAAAATCAAGAGAAATTTAAAGGTAATAAGCCTAGATTGATGGGAAATATTGAAGAGTTAAAACAGAAACTCCCATGTTTTAATTGCGGCGAAATTGGACACTGGAAGCGCGAATGTAAGAATTCACCCAGAAATTTTAAAAAGGCATCATTAAATCCACAGATGCAGAATGAGATAAATCAGCAGCAACGGCTACAGCAACAGGAAGTGTTTCAGCAGAGTCAGATACCACAACAGCAACAGAGTCAGATACCACAACCGCCACTTCCAAACTGTGTAAATTTGCAGAGATACAGTACAGAAACAGGATTCTGCGGAGGTGAACAGGTAAATAGATCGCCAAGAGTGAATGTGTCAAATGTTTCTCAGCAGTATTTAGTGAAAGAAGATGGAGGGAGTGATTCTGAGGATTACTTCTGACGGTGCCTGATAGAGGAGGAAGAGTGTGTGCTTGGAGCCACTCTTGAGGTAGATCAGTCTGGTCCATTTGTAACTGGAAAGGTGAATGATGTAGAAATCACTTTTCTAGTGGATACAGGTGCTACCCGTTCTACTGTTAGATCAGTGGAAATAGAAAACCTGCCTCTCTCAGGGGACACCATCCAAGTAGTAGGTGTAGCTAACCAACAAATTAAAACAGATTTAACAGAACCAGTTGAAGTTGAAATTGGTAAATTTAAGGACATGCATAGATTTGTAGTTTGTGACAGCAGTCCTGTAAACCTATTAGGAAGAGACATCCTTTGCAAGGTGAACTTTAAAATATATTGCTCACCGGATGGTATTGAGCTCCAAACCCAAGAAGAAGATGGCCTTTACAAGCTAACAATGTTAATGGTTGAAGCAGAAGAAAATAAATTATTCCCTGTATTTGATAAAAATAATCTACCTGAAGAATTAAAAGAGACAGTAAATGCTAAAATTTGGGATCTCACTGGAAGTGAAATGGGTCTGATGAAAAATGTGGATCCAGTTAAAATCACAGTAAAACAAGGAGCAGATTATCCAAACATTCCTCAGTATAAAATGAAAGCAGAAGTTATTGAAGGTGTCATACCTGTAATTGACAAATTCATAAAACAAGGTGTTCTGAAAGAAATTGAGAGCAGTTCATGTAATTCACCGATTATGGGAATCAAAAAGCCAAACGGAACTTTCAGGATTGTTTAAGACCTGAGAAAGGTTAATCAAATAGTTGTTCCATGTTGTCCGGTTGTGCCAAACCCAGCGGTAATTTTATATCAGATTCCGCATGATGCAGAATGGTATACAGTTATAGATTTATGTAATGCATTCTTTACTGTTCCATTGCATCCAGAAAGCCAGCAAATGTTTGCGTTCAGGTTCCAAGACCGTATCCTAGCATAGTGTCGTATCCCTCAAGGGTACACAGAGAGTGCATCTATTTTTAATCAGTTGTTAAAGAAATCTCTGGAAGATCTAGATCTACCTGGAAAATCTACGTTAGTGCAGTATATTGATGATCTCCTTGTGGATGCAAAAACAAGAGATAATTGTGTAACAGATACCATTACTCTTTTGAATCATTTGGCAGATGAGGGACATAAAGTGTCTCCTGCAAAATTACAGTTTTGCAAACAAGAAGTAAAATATCTTGGTCACAGGATTGCAAAAGGAATCAGAGAAGTGACAACTGAGAGAATAAAAATGATTCAGGCAATGCAACCACCAAGAACACAAAAACAGGTCAGAATGTTTCTAGGAATGGTAGGTTATGGTCGTCAATGGATTAGTGGATTCTCAGTAATTGCAAAACCATTGCAGAGACTGACAAAAGCAGACATAAAAGACTCGATTACCCTAACAGAAACTGAGTTAGAAGCTTTTGAACAGCTAAAGAAAAGTCTGTGTGAAGCTCCAGCATTGGGAATGCCAGATTACGAAAAAGAATTTGAGCTGTATTGCAGTGAGAGAGAAGGATGTGCATTATCAGTTCTGATTCAGAGACTGAGAAAGCCAATAGCATATTTCTCAGCTGTGCTTGATCCTGTTGCAAGAGCATTACCAGGTTGCTTAAAAGCAGTAGCTGCAACTAGTGTAAGTTTGGAACAGAGTGAAGGGATAATTATGGGATTTCCTGTAAAAGTATATGTACCACATTCAGTTGAAATTCTTCTTACTAGTAGCAAAACACAGCATTTGACAAATAATAGGCTAACAAAATAGGAAAATGTTATTCTTGGATCAGATAATGTATAGATTGCAAGATGTGTGAATTTAAATCCTTCCACATTATTGCCTGAAGGTACTGTAACGGAAATTAGAAATGAAAATGATATTGATCATGAATGCTTAGATGTATTGGAATATTGCACAAAACCTAGGCAGGACATTAAAGATGTCCCATTAGCTGAATCAGATTATGTTCTATTTGTTGATGGTTCATGCTTAATAACAGATGAAGGTGTTCTGAGTGCAGCATACTCTGTGTGCACAGTTGCAGATGTAGTTGAGGCCTCTTGTCTCAAAGGAATTCGTCCAGCTCAAGTAGCAGAATTGATTGCTTTGATTCGTGCATGTGAAAAAGCAAAAGAGCTAAAAGTTACCATAGTGACTGATAGTCAGTATGGATATAGCGTAGTCCATGACTATAGACAGCTCTGGTCTCAAAGGGGTTATTTGACCTCAGCAGGAACTCCAATTAGAAACGCAAAATTGATTAAAAGGCTGATTGATGGTATTCAGCTACCAGAGAAAATTGCTGTTGTGAAATGCACAGCACATAAAAAAGGTGACGATTACATGACAAAAGGAAATGCATATGCTGACAATTGCAAAATTCTGTGCAAAGAATAATATGTCCATTAATCGGGAAAAAGACAATGAACATGTTTTGAACTCTCTTATGCTAACATCTGTAGTTGAGACATGGCAAGGAGTGAAAGATCTACAAGATGAGGCAGATGATGAGGAGAAAGACACATGGTTAAAAGCAGGTTGCAGACAGAGAGAAGAAGATGAAGTTTGGGTTTACAAAGATGACAGACCAGTAATGCGAGATAGCACGATTGCTGACATGGCTCGAATGTATCATGGTCCAGGACATATTGGAAGAGATTCAATGATCAGGTTGTTTAGACAGACATGGTACAATCCAAAATTCAGAATAATTGCAGAATCTTTTTGTCAGAGGTGCTAGGTCTGCCAACAGATCAATCCAAACAGAAAAACAGTTGTGAGCATGGGAACCATATGACGGGAGGGTGGTCCATTTACAAGATTACAGATGGATTTCATTGACATGCCACCCCATAACAAGTTGAGATATGTCTTGGTAATATTCCGTCTGTTTTCAAGATCGGTGGAAGTGTTCCCACGTCACAATGATTCAGTTACTGTGGCAAAATTGCTTTTGAGAGAAATCATACCAAGGTATGGATTTCCAGTGACGGTCGAGACTGATCGTGGAACACATTTTGAAAACAGATTGTTAAAATTGATTTGTGAAGCTCTGAACATAAAACAGAAGTTGCATTGTGCCTACAGACCAGAAGCATCAGGTGTTGTTGAGCAAGTGAATGGCATAAAAAAAAATAGAATAGCTAAAATGTGTTTAGCTACAGGAATGAAGTGGACAGATGCACTTCCACTTGTTCTAATGTCTTTGAGAAGTACTCCAGATAGAAAAACAGGTTTGAGCCCCCACGATATTCTCATGGGCAGAGTCATGAGGCAAGCATTTGTTCCAGTTGATAAACTAATGAGCATTAATGATAGCGTCATAATGGATTACTGCAATAATCTATCTGATGTGGTGACTTCTGTGTTCCATCAGGTGGGAACTGAAGTGATAACCAAAGAGAAAGAACAGGCTCATGATCTGTTACCAGAAGACTGGGTGAGAACAAAAGTACACCGAAGAAGAAATTGCCTAGTACTAAGGTGGCAGAAGGCAAGACAGGTGATAATTGTCACAACAAATGCAGTACAGTGTAGAGGATTGAAGAGATGGATTCATGCTAGTCACACCATTCGTGTGCCAGCTCCTGAAAATCCTGATGAAGGTGACACAACAGCTGATTCAGATTCTGAAGAAGAACCTGAAAATCCAGATCCTGAAGATCGACAAGAAGGTCGACATCTGGAAGATTCAAATGCAAATGAGGCATTGAATGAAGAAAATGAAGAAATCGTGATACGAGACTCTGAAAATGAAGAAGACCTGCTAAATCAAGAAGCAGAAAAAGAGTCTGGACAAGATCAGAAGAGTATTGAAAAGCAGATTGGAAGCTCTGGAAGAAGTAACGAAAATTCTGAAACTGGTGGACTGGAAGTAATTGAAGAAGAAGAAGAAGAAGACGAAATTCCAAGTACCAGCTATAAGGATGATGTTCCTAACAGAGTGAAACTGCCGAGAAAAGAAGTACCTGAATCTAGAATTGAAATCTCAGAAAGCGAATCAGATGAAAGTGATGATGACTCTAAAGTAAAGAGATCAAGAAAAAGAGCTTGGAGAGTGGAGTGTAATCTTCCTGAACCAAAGAAGAAATTATCAAGAAAAGGAGATAATTGGCCAAGTGAAAATGAAGGTCTAAAATTCAAAATAGCAAAAGATCAAGTTAATGAGGTCTCAAGTCAGAGGGGAGGAGACTCAGATAAGAAAAATCAAGCAGGAAAGAAAATAGAAGTGATTAGTAGTAGAGCAAAAAGAGTGGTAAAGCCAAACCAAAAGTATAAGTCACTTGAGTGGACTTATATTATTATCCCACTAGTAGTGGAGGTGAATAGTAGTAGTCAAGAAGATTTAGATGACAAGTGATAATGATTGATTTTAGTCTGACACAAGGTTGAAGAAACTTTGTTAGGTGACACAAGGTCGAAGAAATTGTGTTAGCTGGATAAACACATTGATGTAAGACATAAGGTCGAAGAAAAACTGTTAGAAAATAAGGTTTCTTTAAAAAAAAAAATATTAAAAAAAGAGGTGTGTGTATATTTAGTAATTTTTTAAATTTTGATTTTTTTTTAAAGGCTCTTGTTTCAAAGTAAAGATGCCTTCTACTAATAGTAATTCGAGATGTTCGATACTTAGAAGATGTTGCAAATTGTCTTCACATGTGTAGTCCTAATAATTCTGGTTTGGTTGGTTTTAGCTGTCATTTTTCCTTTTGGAATTGATAAGGAAATGTACAAAACTAACATGACTAGTAAAGTTGTGGTTAAACAAGATAACCATGATATAGTGGGTAAGAATAATAGAATAATTGAGCACAAACCAGTGATTCACCAAGATAGATCTGTAGGAGATTTTTCCAGTAATACTTTTTCAAGACTTTTATCTGAATATGTTAAGGTGATGGATGTGAAAGATTGCTACATTTGTGTGAAATTCCCTACTTCTGTTTCTGAAGGCGTCACCTACAATATGCTTCCCCTTACTTATGGTATTACCTGCAGCGTAATAGCTTGCCTGTTTTATCAAACAGGTCGTTTAGAGTATTATTACTCAAACTTTGCCGAAATTTTTGAAAACTTAAAAGTCGATAACAGCTTGAATAAACTGAAACATGCTAAACTAGATGAGGGAATTTTTCATAGTAATTAATGAACTCACTTATGAGTATGCTTTTAGAAGTAATTTAACATGTAAATTGAGAACGGAGGAAAAAACATTCCTAAACATGGTCGAAGAGAGAAGGGCAATCTACAAGCGGAATGAAATGTTGAAACAGACCAAATCTAAGTTTTGGCAGATTGAAGATGAAAAGCTCAATGGTAGAAACAAGAATGTTGCGATTCATATAGATAACCCTGTTAGTGGTAAACTTTGCATAAGAAGAGATAATACTCAATTTGATAATTATTTTGTTGGTGCTAGTCAATGTGAAGATACTTCTCGTATCTTAGGGGGATGGGGATTTAAAGGAGGCAAGGATCCAATTTTCCCTGGGATCTATTTTGTGTGTGGGAACAAAGCTTATTTTAATCTCCCAGACCACTGGTAGGGGACTTGTTATATTGGTTTAGTTTTTCCAAAGATTTTTCATGTAGATAGAAATGTAAAAGGTTCATTTGAAATTAGCAATCATCTGAGTAGATTCAGAAGAGAAAGCTTTTCTGAAATATTGGGTGACATATTTGGTGCATTAATACCTATGGTAGGAATAACCCTGAATGCAATCAAAATTAGAAAAATGTCTACAATTGTTGATAGGTTGTCAACTGACACTGCAAGTGGATTCCAATTAGTAAATACAGAGCTTATTGCTATGAGAACGATGGTAATGCAGAACCGTCTTGCATTAGACATTCTGCTAGCTAAAGAAGGAGGAGTCTGTGGAATTTTACATGTTCAGCATTGCTGTACATATATTCCAGACAAGAGCCAGAATATAGAAATGTATATCAAGAACATAACAGAATTACATACTGAGATTGAACCTTTAGAAGATGAAAAATTTTCAGAACGTTTGAGCAAAAGATTTGCAGCAATCAGAGACTGGTTTCAAGAGATTGGTAGTTCAATCATATGTAAAATACTTTATCCTTTAATAGTTAGGGTCATAGTGATGCTTTTGTTAAAAATTAGTTGCATGATTCACAAGAGAAAGAAATATGTAAGGGAAAAGAAAAGAATTTACAAACTTAGAAAAGAAAAGGAAAAAGAAATAGAATTAGAAGAGTTTAGTAGAACTCAGTATGAGAGTTGCAGACAAACAGCTGAATCAAAAGTTTAGAAATACTAATACTGAGAACGTCCAAAACATGTTCAAGGGTTGAAAATTTTCTTTAAAAAATTTTTGGATCCAGTTTGGGGATTTTAAATCACCAGATGAGGGAGTTGATGGACCAAGGTGATGAACAATATTTTGTTCAGACTTGCAAAGTTAAACTTCCATAATAAGTATAACTGAACTAACAAGCATGTGATGAAAATATTAATCAACTTAGTTTTAAAATGCATTTCTCAGAAAAACACGTGGGATTAACATATGTGCTCTATGTTGCAAATGTGAAGAGAATAATAAACGAACCTTGTCTATTGTCTTTGTCAGTATTAAATGCGGCTGTTTAACTAATGGCATGTGCTTATTTGTGTGCTTATGTTATATATTTTATGTGACAAAAGCTCGTGGAAAATCCTTGCGGTCTAAAAGAAGAAGGTAGATATAAATGCTGCTTTGTGTGCTCAGCTAGGTAACATAAATTAATGGGTTTTTAATTTAGCAGAGGGGGTGGGTAACAGAATGGGTCTCAATTCTATAATTAATTGATGTCTTGTGTTTGTTTGAATAATAGTTTCCGAGAGAGGCCAAAGGCCTGCAAAGAAATGGCTGTGGTCGTGAAACTTGTCCAGAGTGGAGCCTTGTATTCGCACAGAAGTGGAAACTTTTACCACGTTGTTGATTTTGACAGAAAAATGCAGATTATTAACTGTGCTGAACGTGCTCTCGGAGAAGAAGGCTCAAGGACAGGAAATCAGGCAACATTGCCAAGGTTAGGAAGTCGTGGAATGTATCTCGAAAGAAAAAGTAACACTTTTGAGGAAGCCAAATGACGCGTAGGCAAAGGACAATAGGGCTTAAGAAAAAGCCTGAGTTTGATCAAGAAGCGGTGATGACCTAATGTGGACTGACATAAAACAATACAAAAGGGGGGGTGATGGACGGAGCGTTTGAGCAAATCAAACACTCACCCCCAGTCAACTGATCTGGGTTTAATCCATCACCATTCTTTAGCTCACTCGGCCACCCCAGTTCAGACATGGCCATATGCAAATCAGTCTGACCCTGTGCCTCATGGGAGATTAGTCAGGGAAATAGATTTAGGGAATGGAAACTGTTATTAACTAATATTCATGTTTTCTGATTATGCCTTTAAAATGTCAGTCTAATTGATCATTCCTCATTAAAATGCTGCTTACCTTTGCTAATAAAATAAAGATTTATTAATGAAAATGCTTTTTCTTTGAAGAATTAAATTAATAAAAATTAGATTTGAAAAGACAAGCTGGTTTTGTTTATTCATGCTCTAGTTACCATCAGTTGATCCATTCGCCTTAAGTGACTTAATTAAAATGTTATTTGTTTAAAACCATGGTAAGAAATGATAAACTGCAGTTGTATATAATTTGTAAATAGATTGTGAATAGTTCTGATTAATTAGGTCACATGATTCAGTCGCTCAAAACTTGTCTCGTTGGTTTATGGGCCTTAGTAAGTGTTTCATGATTAATGGTGAGTAATGTGGTGATAGATAGCGTTGGTGAGACAGTTTTTCTTTCAGAGCGCTGGATCACCTGCATGGAAGTGGCACATTGTGAGCAGGACAACTTATGTGAAAGTTTTGAGCATGATGTGTGCAATACTTTAAGATCTGAATATTCCTGACCTCCTCTCTTGGGCAAGGTGGAAGATACATCGGAACTGGACCCCAATATGTCAATATTTCTGAAGACATTTGTGAAAGAGCCCAATAAAAGAGTTGAATAGGTGCTTAGGACAAACTGTTAGACATTTCCATACCCCTCACTAAAATTCTGGTTTTGGCCAACTCGATCCTGGGGAAAGTCTGGAATGGGAGCAAAGAGCACTATTCATGCTTGGCAACGCTAACTGTGCATTATCTACAGAATGTAGCAAATCCTTCCTCATGAGGATTGATCCTCAATTAGTTGACTTGGCCTCTACTGAGCCAAATCTGATGGCTAACAGTTTGCTTTTTAAGGACAAGTTTGTAAAAGATTTGGGCAAGTATGTGTCCCCTTTTTCCGCACTGGCTAAAGCCCAATCATCCTTGAAAAAAGTTTACAATAGTGGCCTTTTTACCAACGCTTCTGAGGTCGGGCGCCTGGCCTTGGCCTCTACTTGGCTTCACGTGTATATGCACCTAGGGGTAGAATTGACCCTTCTGCCAAATTCTCACCCACACGCAGAGAGAAGGTCGTGGACGTGTCCAACGAGGTGGTTACTGAGGAGGAAATAACACAGCTGATGCCCCTTATTCAGGTAAATGTGGTTCCATCCTTAGAGATTGTAGTGGGGGAAGAATACAATTATTCCTGCACGATAGGAAGGTTATCACTCAGTGGGTGTTGCAGGCTGTTCAGGGTTTTCATCTGGAGTTTAACTCCTCCCCTCATCAAGGGAAGCGACCCTATCATCTTCATTTTTCCCCAAACACTGAGCAATTTTATAACCAACAAGGTTCTTCTTTACTGAGAAAAGGGGTGATTGCAGAACAGTCTCCCCATTCACATGTCTTTGCCAACACAATATTTTTGGTCCCGAAAAAAGAATGAGTGTTTTGTTTAGTATTAAATCTCAGGAACTTCAACTAGTGTATTGTTCATCGCCACTTCAAGGTGGAAGGCATTTACCTGTTGTGAGCTCTTTTGCTGGAGGGAGACTGGAGGTTTGTCTCAACCTCAAGTACGCTTATTCAGCTTAATCAGCTTATTCAGCAGTTGCTGTGTTTACCCCTCATCAAAGGTTTCTTCAACTTCAACTGTGCCATCAGCAGTACGAACTTTAATCGCTAGGCCTTTCAGACTTTCCTCAGCTCCTTGGTGTTTCACCAAGCTTCTTCGTTTATTTTATTTATTTTTATTTTATAAAGTTTTATGTAGCGCGAAAATGATCCCGAGGGACATCAGAGCGCTTTACACAAGGATAAAAGGGGGAATAAGACTCCAGTAACAATATCAAGTAACAGTACCAAATAGTTGTAGTCACAATAATCACAGACAAATGGTACACAGTTCAGTGGTCCAGTAACTCAGAGAACGAGGAGTTCAGCTGTTTATTTAGACAACATTCTTGTCATGGCACAGAGCGGAGACTCAGTTCTTTTTCATCTCTCATGGACGACTCAACGTCAGGATCTGGGGTTCGTCATCAACTCGGAAAAATCAATACTGATTCCATTTCAGAGGATGGCGATCCTGTGTTTTCAGGTGGATTTTAACAAAGCCCAGCTTTTGTTACCATTGAAGTGATGGAACTCCATCGCGCTCGCCTCTCTGACTATATCATTGAGGATTTTGGCTCGTCTGGTATGTCTTTAAGTGTCACGTGGCCCATGAGACATTGACGTTTTTCACTAACTTAACATGAGCGCGTTGCAGCTTGCCTGCACCTTTGCGCACGTTACTACACAACTTTAGGTTTGCAACATTTCAATGACAGCTTTCACATGAGAATTCATCGCTGTGGTCACACTCTGCATGGTCCTGGGATTTTGACTGAACATTATGTGCAAGGTCGAACAACAATGCCCCTTGTTATTTTGTTCAGGCCTGACCTTAGTCCCAAGACAAAACATACTGATGCAGCTGTTATTTGGACAATGTACCTTGGTTTTTAGAGCAGCCGATGTAGACGGACACGAGCTGAGGAGCTCCGTTCGCCGTCTCCCCAACCTAGACCATCCTGATCCCCTGAGTCAGCGTAGGGGGCCAAGACCAGAGCTACGAGCCGGCCTCGGGAGTCCTGAACAACGGACCTGGCAGCACCCCCAGGACCATACGGGCGGCAGATCCCTCGGCGGGCCTGACCTTAAGATGGCGCCGAACTACTGACAGCGTCCGCTTTGGCTGCAGCGACGGAGCGTCTGTGCAGCCAAAGCAGGAGTAATTATTTTGCGCTGCCCGCCGCGAAGAGACGCGCTGTTGGGGGCCTGGCAGAAACGGAATACTGCAATTGAGGGTCTCGACTGGCTCGCAGAGCGAGCGGCCCACTGCAAGTATGGTGCAGAAGCACAAAATGGTGGCCGAGCAGTGAATGGCAACAATCAAGTGGTGACTTAGCTACTGGGGAACAGGCCTGGACCGGAGGGGGTCGCCTGGACTGCCTGCCGTATAGCGGAGGAGCGGTGGGGCTCAGTTGCCCTCAGGCGCCGCATTTACGTTCTTTCCCACCCTACCACGGTACTTGGAGCAAGGAGGAGACTGGGCAGTGTTGGCGCGGAAATGGCGGGCGGCTGCCCATGATTACTCTGGGACCACTACTGGCCCGCGGCTGGGTGCTACCCAGAGTCTGCTGGAGAACGAACGGCTGGGAGTGACGGATTTTGTGAGCTGGCAGCAGGGGGGCACTGAATCTCCCTTACAGGGCCTGTGTTCCCCACTGTGTGGCGTTGGCTGAAGAGATAGCGGCGGTCCGGCGCGGAAGAGGACTGGGCTGCTTTGTGCGCCATTGGGACCTGCGAGGTTGAGGCTGACGGAGACCTGAGTGCGTGGACCCAGTGGCTATGTAACTGGCATCCATCTTGCCGACGATGAGGAGCTGTGAGAGCCAGTGTGAACTAGGAAGCCGGCGTGCTTCCAGTGTTGACCTCCCCCCACGAGGACCAGCAGCTCCCGGCGCTTGTGGAGACCTAAGAGGGGGACACGACTTGAAGATTCTGCGGCACGAGTGGGGCCAGGACAAGCCCCATAGGATTGGACACTTACCAGGGGGAGAAGGTACCTGCTGGGAGGTCTTTGATCTTGGTGCTCTGGGAGCGCGGCCCGATGAAGTCACCCGCTGCTACCGTGGGAGAGACCCAAGATGGGGAGGACACAGAAGAAGCGAGGTTTTGCGGCTCTTGGTGTGGATGTTCCGGATCAGAACTCAGATGACGGGGAAGATGCCTCTGATCCGCAGGGAGAGCCGAGGACCAGGAAACCTACACTAGCTGACATAAGGCAAGCCATAACGGCCTCCAGAGAGGCGCTGGAGGGGAAGATGGACGCCATGAGCACTGACCTGAGCTTACTAAAGGGCGATCATAGAAAGCTCCAAGACAGAGTGACATCTGCTGAAAAAGAGATATGTGGCTTGCCAACCGAAGTGCAGGAGGTGCGTCGATCCCTAACTTCCCTGGAAGCTAAGGTGAAAACCCTGGAATTGTGTGCCGAAGATAGCGAAGGGAGATCGCAGCGGAGCAACATTCGCGTTGTCGGCTTGCCAGAAAAGTTGGAGGGGACAGACATGGTCAGCTACCTTGAAAACTGGCTTCGGGACGAGGTAGCCCCAGAGGGTCTGTCCCCCTTCTATGCACTGGAGCGCGCTCAAAGAGTGCCGGCGAGACCGCCGAAACCAGTATCTCCCCCTCGGCCAGTGGTAGCTAGGCTGTTGTACTATCAAGACAGGGATCACATCCTACCCTGCGTCCGCCAAAAATGAACACTCTGAATTGAGAACAGCAATGTCATGATCTTCCCAGACTTTAGGAGAGAGGTCCAACGAAATAGGGCCTCATACACTGCTGTCAAAGCCAAGCTACGCCAAATGAACTTATCCTACGCAATGCGGTTTCCTGCTCGACTCAGGGTGGCGGACCCAGCGGGAGCATGATTCGTTAATTCGCCGCAGGAGGTATGGGACTGGCTGGAAACCCGTGGAGTGCTGGATCAATTGGCTCCAACTTCAGGAACCCCGCAACACTGCCCGCGGAGGCAGGGAACAAGGGCCAATGGTCCTTCGCCCAGGGAACTCAGCCTTGAACGGCGCAGAGCATTGCAGGCGGTGGTGTCGCACAGTCTGGCCAGCCCGGGCTCCTCCCCGGGTGGGAGCACACATCCTGGCAGCGGGTCGGAGACCTCCCTGGACTGCAGCGACGGCGAGAGCTTGGGGGCAGACATGCCGAAGATCACGCCCGATCGGCTAATGATCTGGGCTGAGATGAGCGCCCGGCCGAGGGCTGCGTGGACCAGTTCGGACCCTGACGTCCCTGCTCCAAGGGTCTGACCTCCCTGACCTGGCGGAAGCCCCGCATGGACCTTTAGGTAACAGGCAACCGAAACGGGAGGGGGATTTTACTCTGAACACTAGTTGGGGAGGCGGCACTCTGGGAGGTCGCTACAAAGTAGTTAGCGGGAGTCACCCCCTACTTGGTCACTAGACCCTTGTTGGAGCTACCATAGTTTGGATGGGGTACCTCGCTGGATGCCTGTCCTGGGGAGGGGGAGTTGGGGTCTATTTACTTGTTGTTGTTTTTTTATAAGGGGATCCAGGCGTGTCACGAAGATGGGTATTTTTAAACGTGTTCCATGTCACTACCTGCAATGGGACCCCCACTAGGTTTAGCATTTCTCTCGTGGAATGTGCGGGGCATGCACTCTATGATTAGACGCTATAAGATACATTCCTATCTGATCCGTAGGGGCATTCAAATTGCACTCCTTCAGGAAACCCACCTCCTGGCAAAAGAGGGGAAGGCATTACAGCGCCGCTGGAGGGGTCGTTTTTTACACCGCATTGTCTGCATACGCGAGAGGGGTCCTGATATGGATAAGAGCTGGGGTCCCGTTCCAATGCACAACGCAAATGATTGACCCTGAGGGCAGATATGTGGTGGTACAGGGGAAGCTAGACGGGAGGGACCTCACACTGGGTTGCATATATGCACCTAACGTGTTCAACCAGCCTTCTTCTGCTTACTGTCACGCAAGCTAGCGAATGCCCTCACAGGACCACTACTACTGGGGGGAGATTTTAATTGTATTGCGGATATCACCTTGGATCGCTCCCCCCCCTTCCTAACGCGCCGGCGCACAAGCTAGCAGAAGCGCGTCGTAATTGGCAACAGAAATGGGGATTAATTGACACCTGGCGGGCCTAGCACTCTTTGACCCGAGATTACTCCTTTTTTTTTCCGCCCTCCGGGAGCTACATATCCGCCTCGATGCCTTTTTATGTACACCGGACATCCATGGGGAGGTCAGCAGCAGCGAATTCTATTACAGGTCCGGAGGCGAGGATTATGCTTCTCAATCTTTACTGCAATAAACACAGCAGCCAATGCAAATGTATATTTTCATAAAAAACAGTAAAACAAACTACATTTCCCATGATACACATGAGTATAGGCACGCCCCCACAGTCCATAAGAACCCCTTGCGTGCTCCCATCATCCTCTTTCTTTGCTGCTCACAGCAAGAGTTAAGTGCACCTATTTTACTGGTCCCCTCACTCTGCTTTAGCATGGGGATATTTTGCTTTTATTGAAAGTTTATGAGGTGTTTATGTGCCTTATTGCCTGATTGCTTAGATTGTTGGTAGCGTTTTCGATTTTACCTTGCAAATTTCGAATGTTAAGTTGGTGCATTTCATAAGGGCTTGTCGCGCGCCTCCGAGGCGCTCAGGGACTCCGATTTGGGCGTCGCTGGCTTTTCGCCGGCTTTAGACCTTTCTTCTGCTCTCGCGCTTCGAGCGCATCTAGTCAACGGTCTCTGACCGGCAGGGAGCCGGTCGCACGCAGCAGGAGAGCCCGTTCACCGGTAGCACTTTGGTGCGCGTTGGGCCCCCTAGTACGCCCTCACGCTAAGGCCGGGTGGCTCACGGCCGACGCGCGCGCCCAAACGCGACCAGTTTTGGGCTTGTTTTTAGTTGGATTTGGTCGCGTTTGGGCTGCGCGCTTCGGCGCGATTCCCAAGCAGACATGGGACGCATTGCTGGGCGTCCTACACACCGGCAGGCTCCCTGTGAGATCGCCTTGCATATTAAGTTAAAAAGGTTGTAAAATTAGAGGCCTTTGGAGTGTGCACACGCTCTTGAGATACTTTGGCCAGGTCACAGACCTTATTGAGTACAGCTTTGCTGAGGGGGTTTAGGTAACGTTCCGGTTTTGACAGTGTGCTGTGGGCTGACCCCCCCCCCCCCATTCCCCCCCCTGCAATTACCCCTCCTGAGTGTGGACAGTAGGGAACTGTCCCAGTGTACTATTACTCCAGGCATTATCAACATGGAAGAGTGGGCCCAGGACCCTGAGGAGTATTATGGAGGACAGGAGGAAATTGGTGAGGGACAGCAGGAGGCTGTTTTAGAGGACAACATTGTTGAAGCCTTGGATGCTTCGGTCCACGCTTCCGTCAATAAAGCCATGGAGACTAAGGTCCCTCAAACGGTGCAGCAGGCACTGGCTGTGGCCCTTCGCCCTATTAGGAAGCAACTAGCAGGGTTTGCTAAGCGTCATGGGTATGACAAACCAAAGAAGCAGAAGAAGGAGCAAACCCCTTCCACCGCCACTACTTCAAGTAACCAGGGTCAATGGCCGCATTCTCAAGCTCTGGAAGCTTTGCCAGCATCAGGTACGGCGGACCACGCTTACGCGGGCGGTAAGGCGAAAGCTAAGCGCCCGGTTCCAGTGGATACAGACACTACTACCACCAACACAGACAGACACAGACACTGATACCTCGGAGGAACCCCCTCCTCCGAAAAAGGCCAAAGTTGCCCCTAAGGCTACGGTGGAGCAGGTCAGCACTCCTTTCACCTTTGACCCATCAGACATTATGCACCCCCGGTCCTCGGACTGGGTCCCGCCCCCGGCGGTGTCTGACTACCTTCATGGCAACCTGCGGAAGAGCTTCTCTAGAGAAGTCCGCACTCGTTTGAAATCCGAGTGTCCCCGTCCGGACCTGCCTGACAACGTGGCAGAAACCCCAGAAATTGATGCCAGCAAGCTGACCTTCCTGAAAAAATTCTCGAAGGACCCCAAACGTGGGCTCGACCGTGCTTGGCGCGGTTGCCAAGATAAAATGCTCGACGTTGTGGGTCCCCTAGCGAAGATATTAGAGATGGCTCTGGCGGCCAAAGAAGGTGCAACACCAGTCGATCCAGACATTTTGGCTGGCTGGACTCAGCGCGCTATCTGCCTCATCGGCAATGCCAACTGTGCGATCTCCGCTGAGAGACGCAAGTCCTTGCTACTTCGAATTGACAGCAATCTGGCGGAACTGGCAGAGGCGGAACCAGGCCCCCTGGCCGATGGTCACTTGTTCGGAGACCGATTTGTCAAGGATGTGTCCAAATACGTTGGGACATTCACTGCTTTGGACAAAGCTCAGAGCGGTATCAAACAAGCCCTTACCCAGGGTGTTTTCAACAGGGCCGGGCGAGGCGGGAGCCGCTCGTCAGGCCGGGGCTTCCAACAAGGCTCCCAGAGAGGCGACTATGGTCGCGGAAGAGGAGAGTGGGATTCCACCCGCGGTGGTACCTTTTATCTGTCCCGCAGAGGCTTCAACAGGGGCCGTTTCCAATCGGGAAACAACAGGGCGAATTTCAAGTCCCAGCAAAAGACAGGTGAGTGTACCAGATCTCTCTCGGTTTCCACTGGGGGGTCGTACACGACATTGTCTTCCACAGTGGCAGACTCTGACTCAGGATGCTTGGGTTCTGCAGACTGTACAAGGGTTTCAGTTGGAATTTTATTCTCATCCGACACAAGTGTCCCCTCCTCCTGCTCTCCATTTTTCCCAACAAGATCACAGTTTCATAGAAGAGGAAATTGCAGACTTGCTGCAGAAGCACGCGATTGTGCAATGCCAAGGCGTATCTCACGGCTTCTGCAGCAACGTCTTTATTGTTCAGAAGAAAGGGGGTGGCAACAGGTTAGTGCTCAACCTCAAGGACTTCAACCAGTACCTTACTTACAACAATTTCAAAATGGAAGGTATTCATCTGTTGGCGGATTTGTTATAGGAAGGGGATTGGTTGGTCCGTCTGGACCTCAAAGACGCGTATCTGTCCATACCAATTTTTCCTCCACACCGCAGGTTCCTGCAGTTTCTCTGGAACGGCCAGTGTTACGAATATTCGGCTCTTCCTTTCGGGCTCTCCTCAGCTCCCTGGTGCTTCACCAAGGTGATGAAGCCAGTGGTAGCTCACCTCAGAGAGAGGGGGGTCAGGCTGATAATTTATCTAGACGACATACTGATTCTGGCGCAAAGCCAGTCCACGCTCAAGCAGCATTTAGACATGACGACGTCGCTGCTTCAGAGCTTGGGGTTTGTTATCAATCAGAAGAAGTCGGTGATGGTACCGACGCAGGTAATAGATTTCCTAGGGTTCACGATAGATTCCCAGGCAGCACAACTGTGTCTTCCTCAGGCGAAATTGAGGGACTTGAAGAAAGAAATTCTGAAGTTGCTGGACAGCCAGACGGTTACACTCAGGGCGATCGCCAGAGTGGTGGGAATATTGGCCGCATCCATTCAAGCAATATTCCCGGGTCCTCTTCATTACAGGGCTCTTCAGCGCCTGAAGATCAAACATCTTCAGAGAGGTCTGTCGTACACGGACTCCATTCCACTGTCGGAGAAGGTACGAACCGAGTTGCAGTGGTGGCTCGGTCATGTAGAGGCCTGGAACGGCAGGGCGATCTTCGGATCACAGCCAGAGGTGGTAATCGAGTCGGACGCCAGCATATGGGGCTGGGCCGCGCACTGCGGAGATATCTCCACAGGAGGCAGATGGTCAACGCAAGAACTCTCACTACACATAAATTGCTTAGAGCGGCTCGCAGGATCGTTTGCGATTTGCACGTTATCCCCGAGGCAGACATCTTGTTGTATCATACTGCGATTGGACAATGTGTCCGCAGTGAGGTATATCAACAAGTTGGGCGGCACGAGGTCGTCACTTCTTGTTCAAATGGCCAAGGACTTTTGGCATTATTGCCTCGAGAATCAGATCTCGGTGGTAGCGAAGTACATTCCAGGGCAGTCCAATCAGGTAGCGGACTGGAATTCCAGGCACCTCAGGGACTACAGCGACGGGAAGCTGCTTCCTCAGGTGTTTCAGTGGTTACAGACAATTTGGGGACCGTTTCAGACAGACCTATTCGCCTCCAGGCTGACCTATCAGATTCCCAGGTTCTTTAGCTGGAGCCCAGATCCGATGGCGACTGCAACCAATGCTTTTCTCCAGGATTGGTCGCAGGGGATACAGTATGCCTTTCCACCATTCTTGTTAATTCCCAGGGTAATGACGCAGGTGATCAGACAACGGGCGGAAGTGGTCATGATGACACCATGGTGGACGTCCCAAGCTTGGTTCCCCAAGTTGTTGCAGTGGAGCTGCGATCGCCCCCGGTTATTGCCGGATTCGGGGTGGCTATTGCAGGGCCCTCGTCAGGAGCAGCACCCGTTGCTGTAGGAGGGCAGGCTAATGCTGATGGCATGGAGGCTTTCAGGGAACAGTGGCATCTGCCAGGAGTTTCGAGCCAAACTTCAGACTTTATAAAGCAAGCCTGGGCACCGTCTACCAGGAAGCGTTATTCCGCAGCCTGGAAGAATTGGGTGGATTGGTGCGTGGGAAGACAGGTGGATCCCGTGGGGGACAGAATTACCCCACGTGTTGAATTTCCTGTCAGCGAAAGCAGCTGACGTTCTGGCTTACCGATCAGTGAATAACTTCCGTTCAGAAATTTCGGCGGGACATGCCCAGGTAGACGGGAAACCGATAGGCATGCACCCGGTGGTTTGCAGATTGCTGAAGGGGATTAGGGTAGCTAATCCCCCTATACCCAAATATACGGGTTTGTGGGATGTTTCTCTAGTCATCTCTTTGTTCAACAAATGGCCTGATAATGCACTCCTATCTAGAAAACAATTGTCAGCCAAATTGGCCATGCTACTTTGCCTATCATCATGCAGACGGTCTTCAGACGTGAGAGCACTCGACGTTACAGGTAGAGTGTTTACCCCGGAAGGGGTTTCTTTTACTATTACAGGTCGTACAAAAACTAGGTCACGACACATTGATTATAATGCATTTCCTGACAATGAAAAAGTATGTGTAGTCAAATGTTTAAAAGCATATGAGGAATGTACAAAGGCCTTGAGGCCGCAAGGTTGTTCACAATTATTGATTGCTTTGCAAAAGCCGTTCAAACCAGTGGTGGCTGCCACGATTGCCAGATGGCTTCGCTTCATAATGAAGGAAGCAGGTATTGAGACACAGATCTTTGGTGCTCATTCAGTGAGAGGCGCTATGGCGTCAAAGTCTTATGGTTTGGGATCTAGTATCCAAGACTTTATGCGTTGTGCAGATTGGTCTTCTGAATCAACGTTTAAGACATTTTATTATAAGCCGGTGGGTGACATTACTTCTGTGGTTTTTAATGAGCGTTAAACTAGCATAATCTGAAGCCTCCGTTCCTGTAATAGAATCAAAAATGTGCTAGCATTCGCGCCAAGAATTTTCAATTCTATTAAGGACACGGAGGCGAGGATTATCCCACCCGGCTTAGTTTACAGTAATAAGTTTACCCACCCAATTATGCAGTGATTACGGTGGTGTTATTTCCTTTCTTTTAGGATCAGATAAGAAGTCTGACTGATCGACGACGGACCACAAGATGTTTGGCCTGAAACCTTGTTTCTTCCATGTAGGAGGATCTTATTCAAGTTATTGTTGGACTTGGTTCGGCTCAAAGAAAGAGGATGATGGGAGCTCGCAAGGGGTTCTTATGGACTGTGGGGGCGTGCCTATACTCATGTGTATCATGGGAAATGTAGTTTGTTTTACTGTTTTTTATGAAAAAATCCTCGCCTCCGTGTCCTTAATAGAATTGAAAATTCTTGGCGCGAATGCTAGCAAATTTTTGATACCTCACCAGGACAATCTCTGACCACAATCCAGTACTAGCTCAGCCGCAATGGTCGCAAGTACGTCCCAGGATCCCCACCTGGAGATTGCGGCCGGAGGCTCTAGATGATCAAGTTCTCCGTGCCACTATTGCAACAGCTATCACAGAATATTTTCAGGTTAATGAGGGAACGCCCACGTCAGTGAACGTCGAGTGGGATGCCTGTAAAACAGTGCTTAGAGGGAGGTGCATATCGGCTATGGCTGGAGTTAGAAAGGTCATTCTTCAAGATCTTCGAAGAGACGACGAGCGCTTGCGCACCCTGGAGAAGGAGAGGCCTGAAAACCCAGCCAGAAACAGAGACCTGATAGAAGATAGGGAAGCAGTAGCTGCCACCTTGGAACGCTGCTTCGACTATAAAAGTACATCACACATTCTGACAGGGATAAGTCGGGTGCCCTCCTCGCTTGTTTGGCAAATCTGGCCCGGCGCGGCTCAGTTATACTGGAGCTGAGAGACCGGATGGGAGTAGCTAGATTTGATCAGCAAGGGATCAACGATCTATTCTTTGATTATTACACTGAGCTTTATCGCAGCCGCATCATCCCCTCTGAGCTAGACCTACTGGAGTTCACACTGGACGCTGACCTACCGGTGCAGGATGAAGAGGTGGCAAAGTTATTGGGGCGGGAGATTGAAGTCAGAGAGGTTTGAGTGGCCATCAAGAGTATGGCCCATAACAAAACCCCAGGCACGGATGGATTACCAGTAGAATTTTACCTCGCCTACACTGACCTGCTTGCCCCCCGTCTCACTCGCATATATAATGAGGCTAAGAGGCTTGGCAGACTACCTGACTCCACTAGGGAGGCGATCATTATTCCTTTTGCTGAAACAGGGCAAACAGCCTTGGGACAGAATAGCATATAGGCCTCTTTCCATGCTCAACCTTGACTACAAAATCCTGATCAAGGTCTTGGCCACTCGTCTGCTCCCCCACATGCCCACCCTTATACACGCCGACCAATCCGGGTTCATCCCCACACGAAACACAGCACTTAATGTCCGTAGACTTATACATATATTAGAGGCGGATTCCTACACTGCGGACTCAGCTGCGATTTTTACAATAGACATAGAAAAAGCCTTCGACAGCTTGGAAGATTCAGGTGCAGCCTTACTGGGGGCGAAATCCCTGCTACATGCACTGAGCAGAGTGGCTGGTTTAAAAGTAAACTGGGCGAAATTGTGTCTTTTTCCAGCGCGCAGGGGCAGACTAGGTCCCCAGAACATGGAAGAGGTGAAATGGGAGGACAGATGTTTGCCCTACTTAGGTACGCTCATCTTTCACGAGCAGGAAGATATTCTTGGGGGGAACATCGTAAAGGCACTTAGGGGGACCAAGGCTAATTTTGAATTCTGGGGAACCTTGCCGTTATCGGTGGCGGACTGGGTGGCGCTTCTTAAAATGGTGACCCTGGGGAGGAGGAGCCAAGATGGCGACCAGGACGGACGCGTAGGCTCCCGGCTCCGTGACCCTCCGAGCCCCGCACAACTATCCTGCATATCATCCTGTTATCGCACTATATTCTGTATTGGGGAAGGAGCCCTGAAATTGATGGCACGATTCCCGGCTCCCTGCCGGCCCCGAAATCTGAGACATCCGCAGCGGTAATTAGCGGCCCTAAAGTCTCTTGAGCCGGGACGTGGGTTGCAGGGCATGGCCGGACGAAGAAGCAACAACAGCGGCCATCTGTATAGGGGCGGAGTCGGTCTACTAGTGCGAAGTGGCCATCGGTCAGGTTTTGGCCGCGGACGCCTTAATTGACCGGCAACGTGGCGATGTAGCACCCCCCGAAGCGCTGGCCTGTTGGATACATTCTATGTCTGCGGAGCACATACTGTGACGACCCCGACGCTGTTTAGGATTCGGCCCGGTTTTTGGCGGGCCGCTCTCGAATTCTCGGCTGGTGCCGCTCGGGGCGAGGACGATCGCTGCTCTCACGGGCGCACGACCGGCTCTGCAGATCCTGCCGGAGATGAGACTGTTTCTGGGATACTGAGGTGCCCCCATTGTTGGCGCTACGTGGTCTCCGGGAGTATTCACCTGCAGGCTGGGAACTACTGCTTGGAACGCCCGACGACCCCCCCCATCCCCAAGATGGCGGTTACGATGCAAGACATCATGGCGGCCATAGCTGATGTCCGAGTCTCTCTTGATGAGCAGTTCGCAAAGCTGACCACTGCTCTGGATACAGGATTCATTGCGCTCCACCCGACAAGAGCTGTTCCCGCCGGGGCCGACGAGGGGGAAGAGCCCCAGCTAGTAATGCCCTGTGGGCTTGTTGACGACGTGGTTCAGACGCAACTGGACATGTTCCCCCCTACATCTTCCCACGGTCTTGTTCACCATGAGCACAGTAATTGTGTGAGCAGGGCTTGGCGATCTGAAGAATGTCTCTTGGGGGTCCCCCAGGGATCACAGGGGCCGATGTCAGACTTATTGTCTTTGAACTTTGTGCAGGTGCTTTGGACATCTTGTCGAACAATCTCCGTTGGATGTTGTGAACTGCTGTTGCTTACGGCTGGCTTGGGGGGACAACCCACCGATCTGTCCTGGTTGCCCTTGTTGCCCACGTCGACTAACATGGCGGCTGACCGGTTGATTTCTGCTGACGTTTTGGATCGAACGGGACAGGGTTGAGGTCATGTCCCGGATTGTTAGCCATTGTGTCTTCTCCAGCGTCTGTAGGATTAACCCTCTGCCTCTTTTCGTGAGTGATCGAGACCGCTTTGCAGATTTGTCGATGGTGGACGGTGGCCCTGCTTTGACTTTAGACTCTGTGTACGTCTATCCTGTTTTCCCTTCTTTCGAATTGACTTTGACACTCTACTGTTTTTGGTTATTTTTGTGCTGCTGGCGGTTCGGATGGATAGAACCCGTGTGAAAAATCGCAACAATTCATTTGTACGGGACGGGGTCTTTGTGATGGAACGTGAGGGTTTGGGCTGCACTGGACTGGACTTTGATGCAATGTTTCTTTTGTCTTTGCTGGGTTATGTCTGTGGGAACGAGGGCCAGACGTGGTTCTGAGTGTTTGATATTTATGTGTCTGATGTGTTCGGGACGGGGCTTGCTGCCTCTATGGAGCCGGGGATCGGGCGGGATGGTCCTTTTTCTGCTCGCGACTCCCCTACGAAATGTCTCTTGCTTTGCTGTAACTTGCTTAACATTACGGTACGGGGTGTCTGCTCTTGGCGGGGGGATGGGAGTCCGGGAGCTCGTATTGATTTGTTATATTCTCCTCCTCCAACTTTTTCCCTTCCTTGGGGTGTAGTTTAGGGGGCGACAGGCACGCTGCTAGTGGGGTTAGGTCGTAGCCATCTGCAGGGGTGTAGGGTGTTTTTTTTCTTTTTTTTCCTTTGTTATTTTCTATGACCGTTCTATTTCCCCTTTCTTTTCTTCACAAGAGCTGTGGCGTATTCTCCTGATTCTTGCCTAACGTATCCGGGAGTCACATGTTTGCTCTGTACATCCTGTACTCCTGGTGGGCGGGTGCTGTTGATGGGTGCCTGCGGGCATTGCTATCCAATTGTTTTGCTTCTGGTTCACGCTGCATTTGATTTTTCTGCTGATTATGACTGTACATTATTTCGTCACTTCATTTGCCCGTCCACAACTGTACTGTATTTTGTTTAATGACACCCGATATGTATATTTTTCCTCTTGTGTTATAATAATAAAAAGATTTATAAAAAAAAAAAATGGTGACCCTGCCGCGCCTGCTATACTTCTTCAGGGCTTTGCCGATCTGGGTACCGGTGACCTATTTCAGACAGCTCAGAGCAATGACCACCTCATTTTTGTGGGGTAAAGGCAGGCGCAGAGTAGCACTAGTCACACTTATGAGGCCCCGAGCGGAAGGAGGACTGGCGGTTCCGGACTATGCAAATTATTATTTAGCAGCCCAGCTTCAGTGGCTCACGCAGTGGGTGCCCAGAGCCACCAGAGCCGAAGAAGTGCCCGTGGAGGTATGGGGTCCCTTGATGATACTGTCCCGCATAGTGTTGCGGCTTCCGCTCGGGACTACACCTCTCACCCTGGAGTTTGCCACAGTTCGGAAGTGCTGGAACAGATACCTGCGAAGAATGGCTATTAGGACACCTATGCACCTGAAAATCCACTGCGGATGTGCAGGGCCCTACCACATGGGGGCAATTGGCAGAGATTGGAGTCCTGGGAACAGCAGGGGTTATCAACAATGGGGGACCTTTATGAGGAGGGAACCCTGATCCCCTTTGATGACCTAGGAGACCGGTACGACATACCAGGCGGTGACTTCTTGCAGCACACTGCCCTCACGACAGCCATCAGGAAACACTGGCATATGGGCCTCACAGAGCCACCTGTTTCAATGGGGTGTCAGTACGTGGTGATAGCAGTGGGTACCTTAAAGGCGGTGACATGTCTCTATAGGCGCATGACACTAGAATCCTTATCCCCCATGACAGCACTGAAACCCAAATGGGAAACAGATATAGAGAAGGACATCCCGGATAGAGCATGGGGCGAGATTGTAGAGAGGGCCTGGAAAAGCATGAGAAACGCGAGATTCCACAGAGCATATCTAACACCAGCCCGTTTGCATAAATACTTCCCGACACAGCCAGCGTCCTGCCCAAGGTGCACATCAGATGAAGCGGATTTTAAGCATATGTTGTGGAGTTGCCCGTTCCTTGAACTCTTTTGGGGGAAGGTGACAACTTTACTGATGGATATTACTGATAGGGACCTACAACCCTCCATGGCACACTTCAAAGAACAAAATTACTAGTAAATGTATTGACCTGGGGTTCCCATTGGCCAAAAGAACCATTACCACCCATTGGAAAGCGACACAGAGCCCTAGTATAGATAAGTGGAAGGAAGAATTCCAAACGTGGGCGGAGTGTGAGGGAATTATTCGATTGCAAATTGCTCGTAGAACGGGCAGCAAGAAGGAGTTGGAGAGGGCGAGGAAGTGGGAGCGGCTAGTGTTGGAACTTAAGGCCCCTGAGGACGAGGATGACGATGTCATAGCGGATGTTCCAGAGGCGACCATAGCCTAACAAGTAATCAGGTTGCCCTCGCTTTTTTTGGGCTGCCCAGAGAGGTACTCAGCCCCTACAGAGGATGCTTGACCCCATGACACTATCACTGGTCCCGTAGCACTGAACACTTATGGCATTAGCTTCTGAGAGTTGTAGTAGATGGCCCGAACGTGGCACGCCTGGAAGGGTGGTGATGTAGGGGGTGGTTGGGGGTGATTGAGTTGGGGTTAGAATTAGTTGGATACAGACAGGAGAGCAGCAGCCACACACGAACTATGCCAGGACTGGAGGACCGTGAAGACCACAGCAAATGAAGAGGACTCAATCGCATAGGCGAACTTGAATTCTTACTAAGGGAACTGGGGTATGATGTTGTATTTGATTGTCCTGGCTCTTACCTGTACTGATCTTGCGAGTTTGCAGTAACACAAAAATACTTTGCTTTTTAGTGAGGTAAACAAATTAGGTGAGACATACTTGGAGAGGGACCTTTCCAGGGAGAAGAGCGAGTCAGCCCCTTTGAGGTAGATCTACCATCTATAGGCTAAGGTATGGGGTCTGCTGACAAAGCCCAGAGGTCTTCTAATATATAATAATACAGCATCTCACCAAGCAGAGGGAGGATAGGATCCACTGTCTTTTTATGACATCTCCCTTCATGATTATGGACTAGCTGCTATGCGGACTATATTTTACTATGCATTTTCCTGCTCGTCCTGGCACGTATACTGCATGTTAGGGTACATTAGTTAAAATAAATATTTTAAACTGTTTTGTGTCTCTGTCAGATTTTATTGTGGACAAGTACAAGAGTGCGAGCGAAAGGGTTTGTCTTGTTACCGTGATTCCTGAGGGATCTGGGAGTGTTGTGTTCTGGGGTTTCTAATCATTTGCTTCTCTGTGAGTGAGTAGGACAGCAAGTGAGACACTATAGCTAGTCGGTCCTGGGCTCATGGGTACTAAGGTGATAGGAAGGCCCTGTCACTATACACTAAGGTCCCATAATTCTGAGCATGGTTCTGTGTTTGTGCAGAATCCATGCAACATGGCGCCACCAACGTGTGAATCCCTGCGCCACCATTGTTTCGTCTGGTACTTATTCACGAGACTGAGTAGCGCTTGTGCTTGTCCACAGTACCCTTTTACAGTTTGTCCGTGGTGAGGGAGCTCAGCCTCCTATATCTGTATGTTTATATGTTTTTCAAGCTTGAATTTTAAAAGCTTTTTATTCTCTATTCAACCCTGTTTTGCGCTACTGTTTTCTCCGTTTGTTCCATTTCTAATATGGCACAAGTGGTCGCTATTGTGGCACGTAATTGTGCTGCGGTTACTGCTCATGTGACTTAACGAGGAGTCCCTGTTGCGGGGGCTTATTTCATTTTTGTTGTCGAGGAGGAAGCGGCTTACTGCTTTGAGTTTTTTTGTCTTGGGTTACATTTCCCGCAGTGGACGGGAACGATAACTTCTTTCATGAATATACACCAGCCGCGGTTCCGCAAAACTATCGCCCTTATCGATACTTGAAGTTCCGTTGACAGCCAGGGAGCATACTTTTTGGTTTAATGGTGTCCTTCTTCACCCTGTATCTGTGATCCATTTAGGACTGCTATAGGTCGATGGAGCCACATGGCCCGTATTAGCTGGTTTCACACCTCATCCAAATTATCTTGGTGTTACACTCGCAGAGCTACGTCAATTACATATGTCTTTAATTCATAGACACAGAAGTGCAATGCAGTTTATGTGCCATAATATTCAAGTGGCTCTGCATGAGCCGCTCCTCAGCCACCAGCCCATGGTGGTGGTCTTGTTATAAGTCACATCATGATTAAATCTGTGATGGGCAAACATCCTCAGAATAGAGATGATTTGTCTTATTGGCTTGCAGAATGATTTGAGCAACTCTAGGCTATTTTCCCACATACTACTCCTGTAGAAAAACACAGGGTCCTTAGAATGAGTTTACCAAGTGGTATTGCTCCCGCTCTAGCTGATTGCACCACCTGGGGGACGGTGTTTGCTGCAGTGTATACACTTTTTGGCACCCTCTCGATGACCGTTCTTCCGAGCGTTCTCAAGAAGGTTCAAGATGAACATGGGGCTGGTCCCGCCCTGGAATTGGGCATGAGATTAGTGGGCATGTTCCATATTGTCTCCGATATGATTTTGGCCAATGTCAAAGGTGAGGCAGTTAGCTTGCAACTGAGTCAACACCTATCGGCGGTGGCGGATTTTGTCAAGCAACTACAGTTGCCGATTATTATGGTGGATGTATACACATCATTAGGACGCAATATTTTGGGAGTAAGACCTTTTACTCAGGTACAAAATAAGCCCCCTCCTGAAAAGGAGGGGCGTCCAGTCTTTCCTAAGAAGGATTGGAATATAATTCAGCAGCAGCAACAACAGATGCTTGATTCTTGTGCTGGTTCGCCACCACCAGACGCTTCGGACCGCAGACATGATTTGAGTGACCGATCTAAAATGAAGACACCAGAGAGGTTCCAGGTTCCTGATCTCATCCTCCTCGCTCCTTTCAGGAATCGTTGGACCAACCGTTCGGTGGGGGAGGATGTCGGGATCACAGAGAAGGATAGTATGTGCAAGCAAAACGCGACCCGCAGCACCAGTTTGACGTAAAAGCCAAGCCGGAGGGACCACCTCAATTTGGGGCCCCATTTCAGAAGCAAAAAAGTCACCACTTTGACTGCAAAGTATGCCTCAGACGGTGAGAACCCTGCTCCTCGATTGGAGATGGGTGGTGACACCCTTCAACAGCGCGGCAGAGGTTACCATAGTACGAGAGGCACTCCACAAATGTCTGGAGGCGTAAGGAACTAACATGTTCATAACAGTGGAAACAGCTGACACCCAAGTTGCACCCCTTGATAGGTTTTATGAGATAGGCCTCCAAATTAAAGGTGATATTAAATGCAAAATTAAAGCGGTCTTTTCGGACAACTTTACTACTTCTTATGATATTTTGTTAGCAGAGGTTGACTGGCCTCCCCCATTTCTTCTGGCATCTTCCATGGGGAGGATTTCATTCTCCAGAGTTTTTCCCGTTATGTCTCGAAGGAGGCTAAACGTGAGTACATGGAGTGGCCATTTGCCCTTGATCCGGCTGTTTATCATAATCAGGTGGGTTGGGATAAGGAGTTGTCGGAACATGAGATTCCTTTTCGCTCTATGCCACAACCCCAACCACAGTACCCGATTAAGCGGGAGGCAAAAGCATCTGCTAGTAAAATTCTTGCCCAGATGGAATATCAGGGTGTCATTGAACCCTGTATTTTGTCCATGAATAATCCTCTTTTTCCGATATTGAAACTGGACGTTTCATATCGTATAGTTTTGGATTACTGTCATTTGAACCTTGATATATCTTATGGTTTTTACAGTCACAATTTGGCTTCTGAGAGCCGTGACTTGACAGCATTCAGCGCCCTCTACAATCACAAAAGGTATACATTCTTGCCTATAAAATATAAGAATAGTCCCATCGCTTTTGCGGCCCGCAATGAGTCGGTTATAAATGTAGTAGACCCTGATGACTTCTCATACATCGATTATATCTATTTGACGGATGATGAATTGATACTGCATCTTGTGCGCGTGGACCACATCATAATTAGGGCTCCCGGTTTTATGGTATTTATTTTTTTAACATTTCTGTCATTTTATCTGTATATATCCACATTTATTTTTGTCGCAAGCCAAAAAAGACGCTGCAACTAGTATTTTTCCACATTTATTTAAATAGGCAGTGCAGACAGTTGTTATAGGTTTAGCTATATGTATATATGCTCCAAATTAAGTAAACACAATACAATGTGTGAGAGTCTATTATAGACATTTGGAATGTTGTGTATGTTTCATACAACTTCCACAAAAAAACTTTACTGTTAGATCAAAACAGGACCTCGCATATGTGAAATGGGAGGGTGTCACAGAGATTACTTGCAGTAATATTAGTGTCAGCTGCTGCTGTGTTACAATATTGAAAACACTCTCACAGGCCATAATAAACACATTTATAATTTAGATGAGTGCACATGTGCACTTTCAGTGACCTGGCCAAAGATTGCATAAAAGTGCCGTCTATGTTCTTCATATATTACAGATATTGAAGGCCTCGTTCTCCTTATTGTCAGTTCCATGCGTCTCTCTGTGGTGCGCGCTGACTATCCACAGCTGAGAGAGTAAACTACCTCCTCTAGTCTAAAGCAGGGAGCTCTCATTTCAGAAATAAATTTCAATTTAAGGCCTGAAAGTATCCCAAAGCTGCTAATGCGGCTTAATTTCCCTAATGTGTTTATGCCACTGGACTTTCTGACCTTTTTGGGTCACATTCATTTCTGCCAGTCCTACATTTGTGCAAAGTACTCGCGCTGCTAACACCTTCCCCCGCCTTCTCAAAGTTAAACTGCCTTAGAGGTGCAAACCGTGAAATACATATTCACTTCCACCCCCACCTTTTCACTTCACAGTGACTTAAAACAGACTGCTGTGCTGGCGCAGCGCTCACTACAAAGCCAGAGCTCCGGAGATGATGAATGATCAGCTGATTGGCTACAAAGATGTTACAGCCACATCATCAGGGCTATAGTGGGCAGGTCAGAGGCAAGAGCTCCTAGGAAATGTTTTCCCGCGCCTACCAAAGATTAATGGCCCAGCAGGTGTTAAAATGGGCAGGCATACAGGGCAATCAGGAAGAGGGGTGTGGGGAGGCAAACCTGGGCTGGAGCACGATCGAGCAATTCTCAGACTCCAATTTGGTAATTGTATTCCGTTTCTATGTATAAATACAGACGGAAGAAAAATATTTTTCCGTCTGCATTTATATGTAAAAATCCGTTTAAACGGAAAACCGGGAGCCCTAATCATAATGTCTTTTGCTGACTTGGGTTACAAATTCAATTTTGCCGAGTCACACATTGCCTTTTTGGCAGTCCTTTTACTCGGTTATGAGCTTAACAATTATGGTCGGGGCTTATCACCCGACTTTCTGGACAAATGTGCACAAATGCAACCTCCTTCTACATTGAAGAAATTACAATCTTTGCTGGGTTTTTTAAACGTTGGGAGGACATATGTTCCCGATTATGCCCAGCGTATCAAACCTCAATACTCTTTGATACAACCTACTTACTCAGCTTCCTGTTGGCTTCTGGAACACACCACGATTCTTCAGTGTCTGCAGTGTGATCTGCTTGCGACCAACTTCTTGTTAACATGAGAAAATTCGAAAAATTTGATAATAAGGATTGTACCTGGCATGTTGGGTTTCACTTACTTGACGACCAATGAAGGGGACACGGTCCCCACAGCCTACAAACCACATTTGTACACTTCGGCTGAGATGCGTTTCTCTTCTACAGAAAAGATTTTGACGGCTGTCCAGATGGTGATTCTGAAAGAACATGCTCTGGCTCAGGGTAATCACATTTTTATGGTTTCGCCCGTACCTGCTTTAAAAGCAGTTACAAAGGCTAGTATTCCGAATTCCAAAGCCTTGCATCCGCGTTGGATACAATGGTCTAGTTCTTTGACATCGGCTGATGCCAACTTTATCTTTGATCCCTCCCAGACACAGGAGGTTTTACAATATGAACATGTACATCCTCCTCCTTTGTCTTTGCTTCCTCTGGATCAATACAAATGTATTATTCACACTGACGGTTCTGCGCAACTGGCAGTAGTGTTCTAAACATGCTTAACCAGCAGCCTGTGCAATTGTGGCAGGGAAGATTGTTGATGGGTATTTTAAGTCCTCCTTGGTGCACACACAGTCTCTTGGTGATTGTACGGCTCAATTGGCAGAGCTACATGCTTTGGTTTTGGCTCTTGAATTTTCTGATCCAGAGGTTCTTACGCTTATAGTATGCGATTCTTTTCACTGTGCACAATCCTTCAATGACCAATTGTTCTTTTGGACACACAATGATTTTTGTGATTCTAAAGGTAGCGCATTTAAGCATAAAACGCTTTGGGTTGGGGTGGCCGCTCTTAAGGAACGTTTGCCCCTCACACATGTAATCTATACTTTGGCTCATCAGCGTGTTGGACACGCTGATGGTAATACTCTGGTTGATGAAGCAGCCAAATCTCCTTTAGCCACATGTTCAGTAGCAGCAGTCACTAGGTCCATGACTAAAATTGATGATGAAATTCTGGCGGCTATCGCTGCGACGAGGGAGGGAACAGCACTTCCCCCAAGGTTTTCCTTCATGTTGTACATACCACATGTCTTCTGATCAAGTCCCATTTGCAACTATATCGTCTGTCGGGGATCGGATGATTCCCAACGAGGACCGCAGGCTTTCTTTGATCATTGCCGCTCATGAAGGCATAGCTTCTGAGCATGCCGGAGTGACAGCGACAGTGTCTCTTTTACAGCAACATTTCTGGTGGCGTGGTTAATATCAGCAGACGCGTAAATATGTTCTTTCTTGTGACATTTGTCAACAGATTAAGCCTTCTACAGTTGCCTGTCCACCACATACTCAACTTTACATTTCAAATTAACCGTCTGGTTACATCTATATTGATCACTGTGGTCCTTTGACTTCTGACACTGCTTTCAAATATATCTTGGTAGCAATGGATTTGTGCACTAGATTCCTTTGGGTTTGGCCGCAACATAGTGCTGACACTAGAATTGTCATTAAAGATTTGCGTGTCTTTGTCTGGACGTTAGCCTGTGGCACCTTCCATTCTGACCAAGGTCCTGCGTTTGCCTCTAAGGTTTACCGGGATTCGATTAAGTCACTGGGGGTGTAGGTGCAATATTCGTCTCCATAACGCCCTGAGGGCAATTCAGTTGTGGAGCGAATGAACCGTGACTTAAAGCAATCTTTGACAGCTAGTGTCTTAGGTACCGGCAAGGGTTGGCTGACTCATCTCTGTGGAGTGAAACGTGTACTAAATAATCTCTCAAGAAGATCTCTGGGTGGGCAGACCCCATACAAAATGCGCTTGGGCATTAAACTGATTGTACCAGACCTTGATGTTCTAGACCATGGGTACTCATAGTACGGCCCGCGGGCCGTCAGCGGCCCGGCAAGCCTTCCCTGGCAGCCAGCGGACCTTGCAGACAATTTACCCGTGTTAAAAAAAATAAAAACTTACAGTGTCTGCAAACACTGGAGGCCGAGACGCTGCTGCTCTGTGGGGGCCCGGGCATTCGTGATAGTCAGAGTGGAGCTGAAGGAGCAGGGGCGCTAAGAGGTGAAAGACAAAAACCTCATTAACATACAAATGGTCTTTTAAAGACCTGTTAAGTGCTCATGCGGCTATGTGTGTGTCTGTGCCCTGAAGCTGTCTCATTACGGGCACAAACAGGCAGGGAGAGATGAAGAGGTGAAAGAGGGAGGTAGAGCGTGGAAGACAGAGGGAGTGAGAGAAAGGGAGGGAGACAGAGGGAGCGCGAGGGAGGGAAAATGAGGGAGAGGTAGGGACAGCGAGGGAGGGAGGGAAAGGGAGGCAGGGAGAGGGAGAGCGAGGGAGGGAGGGAAAGGGAGGCAGAGAAAGGGGGAGAGCGACGGAGGGAGGGAAAGGGAGACAGAGGGAGAGCGAGGGAGGGAGGGAAAGGGAGGCAGAGGGAGAGGGAGGGAGGGAAAAGGAGGCAGTTAGAGGGCGAGCAAGGGAGGGAGGAAAAGGGAGGCAGACAGAGGGAGGGAGGGAAAAGGAGGCAGTTAGAGGGAGAGCAAGGGACGGAGGAAAAGGGAGGCAGACAGAGTGAGGGAGGGAAAAGGAGGGAGAGGGAGGGAGGGAAAGGGAGGCAGAGAGAGGGAGAGGGAGGGAGGGAGGGAAAGGGAGACAGACAGCGGGAGAGCGAGGGAGGGAAAGGGAGACAGACAGAGGGAGAGCGAGGGAGGGAGGGAAAGGGAGGCAGACAGAGAGAGAGCGAGGGAAGGAAGGAAAGGAGGGAGGAAAAGGGAGGCAGGCAGAGGGAAAGCGAGGGAGGGCGGGAAAGGGAGACAGAGAGACAGAGAAAGGGAGAGGGAGGGAGACAGAGAGAGACTGACAGACAGACAGAGGGAGGGAGACAGATGGAGGGAGACAGACAGAGGGAGGGAGGCAGATGGAGGGAGACAGACGGAGGGAGGGAGACAAAGAGAGGGCGACAGACAGAGGGAGGAGGGAGGCAGAGGGAGACAGAGAGAGGGCGGCAGCCAGAGGGAGGAGGGAGGCAGAGGAAGGAGGGATACAGAGGAAGGGAGCCAAAGTGAGGGAGACAAAGAGAGGGAGACAGACAGAGGGAGACAAAGAGAGGGAGAGGGAGGGAGACAGAGAAAGGGAGAGGGAGGGAGACAAGGAGAGGAAGGGAGGCAGAGAAAGGGAGAGGGAGGGAGACCGAGAAAGGGAGAGGGAGGGAGACAGAGGGTGACAGACAGAGGGAGGGAGGAGGGTGACAGACAGAGGGAGGGAGGAGGGTGACAGAGGGAAGGAGGAGGGTGACAGACAGAGGGAAGGAGGAGGGTGACAGACAGAGGGAAGGAGGAGGGTGACAGACAGAGGGAGGGAGGAGGGAGGGGGTGACAGAGGGAGGGATGAGGGCGACAGTGAGGAGGGCAACAGAGTGAGGAGGGCGCCAGAGTGAGAAGGGTGACAGAGTGAGGAGGGCGCCAGAGTGAGGAGGGTGAGAGAGTGGGAGAGGGAAGGAGAGAGAGGGAGACAGAGAGGGAGAGGGAAGGAGAGAGAGGGAGACAGAGCGGGAGAGGGAAGGAGAGAGAGGGAGACAGAGGGAGAGGGAAGGAGAGAGAGGGAAACAGAGAGGGAGAGAGGGAGTGAGACAGTCAGAGTGAGTGAGACAGAAGGAGTCAGGGAGAGAGAGGGAGTGAGACAGTCTGAGTGAGACAGAGGGAGAAATAGGGAGAGAGGGAGGGAGAGAGGGAGAGAGAGAGGTTGAGAGAGAAGTTGAGAGAGGGAGAGAGAGATGTGTGTATGCCGGGTCTGGTGGCTCAGTGGACGAAGGCGTCCACTGCAGGGACCTGTGTTCAACCTCATGGTCACAGTTTTTTTTGTTGCTCTAGCCCCACCCCCTCCTCCACTGAACCCACCCCCACCGGTGCGGCCCTCGGACACAAACCACACTGTCAATTTGGCCCCCTGAGAGAAAGTTTGTGAGTACCCATGGTCTAGACGCTGTGGCGGCTGCAGCAATTTCTGATGGAGATATCCATTGTGCTGTGTTACAGGATCTACAAAAAGCTTGTGATTCACAAGCAAAAGCCCATTTCCCTGCTTCCAAGGATCCAGCTGTGCTAATTCCTGTTTCTGGCTTGCTACCTAAAGTCAGAGATCTGGTAAAGAGAAAGTGGTGAACAAAAGAGAATTTGGTCCATCTCATCTTGCATCGGTCAGAGTACTTGGGTTGAAAGGCACCGGTACTGTGATCCTGCCTCCTTTGCCTGGTAGTAAGGAGAATCGTTACATTTCTACACCATATGGCCGATATTGAATAGTATGCCTTTAAGTATTCCTCGCCGAGATCTTTCACTGAATCCGATGGCTTCAGCTTTTTCCACTAATCCCCAAGTAATGGAAGGGGAGATGGGAACTTCGATTGATTTTTTTACTTAGTTTACCTTCTACTTCCACCGATGCAGACATTGAATATGCTTCTCCCCCAGTTGAAGTCATAATTGACATTCCTGAGAGTACCATACATGAGCCACCTGATGCTGCACAACCCCCGTTGTTTCAGCTGGGGGCGAGTCGTTATTTTATTTTTATTTCATAAAGTTTTATATAGCGCAAACAAGATCCCGAGGGATATCAGAGCGCTTTACATATATGGACAGTAACAGCTTTTCTTACGATACATCTTGTTTGTCCTCCTCTTTGGAAACTCCCCTTACAGGTAGGTACAAGCATTTTCATCTCCTGGTTCAAAAAGACTTTCCTGGTCCAATCCTGGACATACATCTGGATGGTACTCACACTGATATTCCTCTTCATGTGGATTGGGTCTGTAACTGTGTTTTTTCTGCTCATCAATGGTCATTATTTGCTTGAACGCTTTGCTGTGAACTTGGTTGACAGAGTTCTAGCTCCCCATTCATCTTCACATATAATGAAAAGAGATCACGTCCTCGTGAATATTTCAGCTTTTCCTGTTCCTGATGGCATCGCTTCGGATAAAGTAGCACATGATGGGTGGAGAGGTGTGGCTCACTGGTTAGAGGCGGCAGACCTGTAAGCAGAGAACGGCCCGGGACCAGGGTTCAATTCCCGACGCGGCAGGGTCTTGGACCAGGGTCAACGGACTCGATAATTCTCGCCTCAGTGCCTACTCTAACCAGGGAACACACTCGGTAACTCTGGGCATTAAGCTTGCCTCATCTCTACAACGGCCCCCCACAGACGCCGGGGATGCCTGGTTTCACCCTGGAGATACCCAGAAAGGGACCATCTCCCAGGGAAAACCAGGACGGGTTCTCCAGTGGTCTACAGCGCCAGGACACTCGGGTAGAGTAACAGTGCGCTTTACAAGTATCCCACATTTACATTTACATGATATCCATGGCCCGGCTGAACTTTTGAACATTCCATACGTGATCCGCGTTTCCTTAGGAGATGTGGTTTCACCGGACATACACTCTGACGACTGGGATGTTCAGGCCGTAAATTCATTGTTTTCTATGTCCGGTTACAATCTTTCAGACCCACAAACCTACTTTTATAAATTGAAAATGCCACCATAGACTAAATTTATGCAGACGCACACTAAATTGATTTATTCCAAGTCCTTCAGGAATGATTTAGCCGTAAAAGTTTATGATCATTGGAAGGACACTATGGATTTGAAATCCATTTGGGGTACCAAAGATTGGCAGTTGCAGGGCACTGAAGCTTTGCATCCTGCATGTCTGATACCGACTCAAATTTTATTTTTAAATGCCACGGTACAACAAACTACTTGTTTTGGTTGCGCAACGGCCAAAAATGTAAATATTTCCTCCATTGCAATGTTGGCTGAGTATGATACATGGCGTACACATACCAATTGCACGATTGATGACTTAGTTGCCTTATTCCAAAATGGAACCATCAACTCGTCTGACGTTGACCCCTCGGGATGGTTATTGTGGCCAACGAGCTCCAATGCATGTCAACTGTTTTTCTGAACACAACTAAAGGATTTTCGTAGGATAGACCTGAGCCCGTTTCCCATGTTCCCATTCAGTTACTGCATATTCAGTAGTAAATTGTGTCAGCAGTGATTGGAACATTCCACACTGTTGTCTGTAAAACAACATCAAGACTCGAAAAATCTAAAAAAAATGTACTAGACCTGCAGGTCTAGTGACTTAAATATTCTACTTGACCCAATTATAATGCTCTTGACCCATAAACTGGTTTCAAATTATGTGATCTGGGCAAGTATTTAAATTCACTGAGACACCATTTTCTTCTTTATCAAATATGAGAGCACCTTCAAATACGCAAGTTTAGCACGTCTGCTGTACAGAAAATGCTTCTGTTTGATTAAATAGCTCCATATAGAATGCAAATTTAGCGACATATTTCCATTTCATAACTTTATTTCGATTTCACGAAGAAATCATAAAAGTATACATCAATATAAAACACCAACTACAATAAAACCATGGTACATATTTACATAATTCTGATTTCATAGACATTCAATAACGGTTTCTAATCACAAGAGCTGATCTAATAAAACTCAATACAGCATTACAAATGTTTGCAGTTGACAAAGATAATAGATATTCATATCCTTCTTTATAATAGCACGATCCAAAGGATAATAGTAATGGTCTAATAAAAGTATTTCTTGGGACCTTATACAAAGTGCAAAAAAGAATAAGATGCAGGGTATTTTGCGAAACCTTATTATTACAGGGGCAACAAGGTAACTTCTCACTCCACCCCCCCTGCTTTGGAAAGGCAAAAAGCAAGTGTAGAGTACTTAGGCGAAACCTTGTCAAATAGAAACGCCATTGCGTATTCATAATATATGATAAATAAAAGGGTCGCACTAGTTTGCCCCGAACACGTAATACATATTCACTGTTCCTTAGCGACATATAAGATTCAGTTGACTGCAGACCTGCCTTTTAGTTCATTAAAGGCATTGACATCAGGGCTTGGCCAGGAATGTCTCTCATGTTTAAAAACTATCACTTTTAATAAATACATAACTGAAGCATAAAGAAGCAGCCTACTGTTATTTGCAAACAGCAGATTTTACATTGAAATGGCCACAGAATTTGCCACTGACTTGTGGTTTTAAAAGTATATAGTGTACAATGTTTGGAAATAACGTTTCTGCAAATATTTGTCATTTTCACATCACCAAGTAAAGTGTTCTGATTTGTTGTTCTCCAATTTAAAGTTTTGTTTGCATCATACGCTATCTTCTCGTACATATACTTTAGATAACATTATATCATCTGTCATTGATATTGTTTAACATGACATGTCTGTTTTGTACCATGGTCAAAATCATTTACTTTCTGTTATGCAGTTTGCCTGGACGTTGCAAACACTCAAAAATGGAAAAGTGCCATGGGATTATTTGAATGCTCCTGCACTGTTTTTGCCATTTAATTTGACTGATAAACAAAAATTGATGTCAATGAAAGACACAACATACACATTGTTACATAGTGAACAATTAGAACGGTACCGTTTTCTGTAAGAGAGACTGATTCAGCTGTGTGGCTAATACATGGGGTTAATTCACTGACCATCTCACTTTTTCAGTTCACAGCCTGCATGAAATACTATCCAGTTGGTAGGTTTGAGCCCATCAGCAGGACATTTATTCATGAATTATAGTTGTTACCTTTCACATGCAGATGTCAGAGCTCAGATAAGGAAGTTTTTAAGAGGACTGCGATTCCACCCTGGGACATTCCCTAGTCTGTAAACAAGTTAAATCGCACAGCACCTGTAACGTTTCGGCCCCTAATCTGATGTGTTTTTTTAAATGTACACCAGTCCCAGCTATTATGCCTGCATTAACATTGCTTCTAATGGTAGTTTTCTTATCTTAAATAACCACGACTGCTGCGGCTTTCGGGCTTGTATCCCGTATACAGTAACAGTTTCACAACATGTTACATGTTGCAGCAATGTCCTGTTTCCATCTCCGCATGGGACTGTAGATAGCTCACTTTGGCCTTCCATTCCAACCTTGAAAACAGATTTCAATAAACTAAGCAGACTCAAAGTGCTATTGTTTCAACAAGAAGTGGCTCTCACATCAGCTCGAGAGACCTTCGAATTGCAGGTGGCGAGAACCGCAAGTGAGAAACACTTGCTGCAAAACATGAATCCCCCACTACATTTTGGAGAATTAATACACAAAATATTTAATGTTTCTGATACAGAGGGCCTTGCCCACTTTTTTAAACTCGTGGGATCTGGCCTGGTTTCTTCCTTCTAGACTATTTTTGGTGTAATACCAGCTTTTATCCATTCTATTTTTTCCAGCGCCTTCGGAGGGTTTCCCTTGGTGCTCCTGTTGATTTGCAGCATGCTTGTTCTCTTCCTATTGCTTCGCAATGGATGCTCGATTTATGGTTCTCCCAGTTGCAGCTGTACCGTGATCAAATGTGGCAGCTTTTTGGTTCTATGCCAGTGACATCCTTTCCCATCGACTACTGGCTGACCTTTCGTTATGCCTACTTCACCTGCGTGCAACCTTTGTTCCACTGCCTCCGGTGCCCTTCTCAGTGGGCCCTGGATGTCTGCCTCTCCAATACCACACACAGTGCCCTGGATTACGATCTGTTATTGGGTCCGATAAAAAGGCCCATGATCAGACATGTGCCGTGGGTTGGCGTCTGTTGTGTGATCCTCTGCTTGGACCAATGGCAGACTTGAGTACCTGTGCCAGTGCGCAGCACCTCATTCACCGGAGTTTCATTGAAGTTGGCGCAGGTTGTCCTGGCTTGCTCCTGACAGCCTCTGGATATGAGAAGCATGTGTGCCCGTTCGATCTACTAAACTGGATGGCATCCCTCTTTACTATGGAAAGAACAGACAACATTCTGGAGTACATGGCTTTCCGCTTTTCCCACCGCATTTCAGTCTCCGAAGACTATATATGAATGGACGGGTTTTAGAGTGCCCAATTGGCAAAAAAATTTCCGTCTTGCAATACATAAAAGTTTGATCCAGCTTCATGTCCATCCTAATTGGATTACCACTCAGACGTTTTGCCTCTGCTTATTGTTTGTTTTAGCCTTAGCATAGAGCTAATGACCAGGCCAAGGGGAGGGTGTCACGTGGCCCATAGGGACATTGTTGTTTTTCACTAACTTAGCAAGAGCGCATTGCAGCTTGCCTGCTGCTTTTGCGCACGTTACTACACAGCTTTATTTTTGCAACATTTCAATGACTGCTTTCACATGAGAACTCATCGCTGTGTTCACACTTTGCATGTTCCTATTATTTTGACTGAATATTAGGTGCAAGGTTGAACAACAATGCCCCTTGTTATGTTGTTCTGGCCAGACCTTAGCCAAAACATACCGATGGAGCTGTTGTTTGAACAATATACTTTGGTTTTTAGTGGGGTACACGAATTAGGTGTGACACACTTGGAAAGCGACCTTTCCAGGGAGAAGAGCAAGACAGCACCTGTGATATAGATCTACCATCTATAGGCTAAGGTATGGGGTCTGCAGACAAAGCCCAGAGATCTTCTAATATATAATAATACAGCTTCTCACCAAGGGGAGGGAGGATAGGCTCCACTGTCCTTATGATAGCATCTCCCTTCATGATTTACGGATGAGGAGCTGTGCTTACTATATTTGTACTATGCATCTTCCTGCTTGTCGTGGCACGTATACTGCATGTTAGGGCACGTTAGTTAAAATAAATATTTTGAACTGTTTTGTGTCACTGTCAGATCTTAATATGGACAAGTACAAGAGTGCGAGCGAAAGGGTGTGTCTTGTTACCGCGATTCCTGAGAGATATGAGAGTGTTGTGTTCTTGGGTGTCTAATCATTTGCTTCTCTGCGAGTGCATAGGAGAGCAAGTGAGACACTATAGCTAGTCGGTCCTTGGCTCATGGGTGCTACAGTGATAGGAAGCCCCAGTCCCTGTACACTAAGGTCCCATAATTCTGAGCATGGTTCTGTGTTTGTGCAGAATACATGCAACATGGCGCCACAAACGTGTGCTCTGGTACTTATTCACGAGACCCTTGAGTAGCGCTTGCGCTTGTCAACTGTACCTTCTCACCGTTTCCAGAGGCGTACGTGGTGAGGGGGCTCAGCCTCCTATATTTGTATGTTTATAGGTTTTTCAAGTTTGAATTATAAAAGGTTTAGATTCTCTGTTAGACCCAGTTTTGCGCTACCGTTCTCTCTGTCTGTCCATTTCTAATATGGCACAAACAGTCGCTATTGCGGCACATAATCGTGCTGCGGTTACTGCCCATGTGATGAACGAGGAGTCCCTGTTGCGGGTGCTTATCTCATTTTTTTGTCGAGGCACACGCGGCTTACCGCTTTGAGGTTTTTTCTCTTGGGTTACATTTCCCGCAGTGGAAGGGAAAGATCATTTCTTTCATGAATACACACCAGCTGCGGTTCTGTGAAACTAACACCCTTATCGATTACTTAAAGTTCCGTTGACGGCCTGGGAGCACACTATTTGGTTTAATGGCGCCCTTCCTCACCCTGTATCTGTGGTCCGTTTAGGACCGCTATCGGTCGATGGAGCCACATGGCCCGTATTGGCTGGTTTCACACCTCATCCAAATTATCTTGGTGTTACACTCGTAGAGCTACGTCAATTACATACATATTTAATTCATATACATAGAAGTGTCATACAGTTTATGTCACGTAATATTCAAGTGGCTCCGGCTGGAGCCGCTCCTCGGTCACCAGGCCATGGTGGTGGTCTTGTTATAAGTCAGGTCATGATGAATTCAGTGATAGACAAACATCATTAGAATAGAGAAGATTTGCCTTATTGGCTTGCAAAATTTGAGCAACTTGAGGCTCGTTGATACTAAGGTGATAGGAAGACCCAGTTCCTATACACTAAGGTCCCATAATCCTGCGCATAGTTCTGCGTTTGTGCAGAATCCCTGCAACATTAGCTTCCTCCATTCAGGCAGCATTTTCAGGGAACCTTCACTATTAGGACCTTCAGCGTTTAAAGATATTGCTTCTTTGCAGAGGATTAACATAGTCGGTACAGGTAATGCTGTCGGAAGATGCCAAGAGAGATATGTCATGGTGGTTGGAACATATGGATGCCTAGAATGGCAGAGCTATGATGGAGCAAGGTTTCATAGGTAAAGAAACTTGCTTGTATTCAATTCTCTCGAAATAACATGTAACAAATTAACCAACATGTTTTATAAATACTAATAATTGCACCACATAACATTTCAGTATCATGGGGAAGCTTTACCATGTGCTTTACTAACAAGTAATCTGTGTGTCTTAAAATGGCTGCTGAAAACCCGGGAACTCTTCTGCGCATGCATCTAGTGCATCTACGTAGTATGACGTCCTTTGCTTTTGGTGGGAATTCTTTGCTGCTGCGCAGTAGTGCTTAAAATGGCCACTTTGAAACTCAAATGCTAATGCATATGCTTTTGATTCAACTAAACATCGTGTGGTTTGCTAATCTGCTAATGCAATAGTTAAAATAAAATAATGGGATAAGAGTAGAAATAAGTGGTATACAGTGCATTCATTTATTTTCGTATTCTAATGTGTCGTCTTTGACTTTATTATTAGCTCGTATTTGGGCCTAAAGGGTGACTTGAATCCCCATTTTGAGAATTTTCTGCGCATGTGCTGGGAACACTGCAAGACCTCGAGCGGTGGCATTGAAAGGATGCCAAGTCCCATCTTACCAGTGATGCACCTGAGAACTTTACCTCTTGACCCGGAGAGGGGAAGAAGATGTGTTCAAATAAAAAATACATTGTATTAAAAGTAAAAATGAATGTTGCTGGGTGGATTAAATTCATGGGAAAGTAAATTTAAGGGTGGGAACGTAGAACAATTAAACTAAAGAAAAAATGACTTCATATTAGTATGGTGTGATGACCTCTCCCCATCCCACTGACCAATCAAATGAAGGGAATACACAAATATTGAAACATTGGGGGTGGTACATACCCTGCAAAATTGTATAACTAAGGTAGGCTTAGTCAGTTAGATTGTCCGACTTGTCACAGACCTGTCACTGACCCAACGTATGCTGAAAGAGATCGAGGATGCCACGGAGCTCAGAGGACTGGTCGAGCACTCTCAAATAAGAATCGGGAGATTCCTGAAGGAGAAGACTCTGTCCATCTAGAAGGGGAATGAGAGTAGCTGCAGAGAGGGGTGTGACGCTGGCGTTGCACTTAGCGGAGGTTACCTGTCCTGTCCTGACCTGTTGGCTTCTGATTAGTCGGGAGCCCTTTTCTTTCCAGCCCTTGGCCAGGGGTTGGCCCTCGCACCATTCTGTGTAAATATAAATCTGTGTGGTATGTCTTTGTACCGTTTCCCTTTCTCACCCTTCCCAGGCACCAATGTCTAGAAATTTTACAAAGTCTCTTAAGATTTTTGCTTTGATCATTATCTTCCTTCTTGAAAAGTTATTAACTGACATGTATTGGTACTTGACTCACAAAATATTGCATAGATAAAGTTTTAAAACTCTCCCGAGTCTGTGGTCATTCAAAGAAATAAGAGTAAATGTTATTTTAATGCCTATTATTCTAAAAACCTGATTCATCGACCAGAGGAAATTAAGGTATTATGGTTTGGTAAGGAAAAAAGTGTACAGGTAAATTCATAAATACAAGTCAGATAAAGTCCTAAACCTCAGCGCAGGGTTTGCGAGCTTATTGTGTGAATGTTTTTGGGGCCCAGGTAAGTATGGTGTTTTAGAAATAACAGAAGCTGGTAAACCAGCGCCATCAGCCATTTGTGCCTTGATTCCAGAGGTGATAATCAAATCGGACGCCAATCAGTGGGGTTGGAGAACCCATTGTGGCTCTGTGGAGATGAGAGGCAGATGGTCTACGGAGGAACTTTATATCAATTGTCTGGAACTGCTGGTGGGTTCCTTTGCAGTTTGTACTCTATCGCCATGCAAGGCGAGTTGTTGCATCCTTTTGAGGATGGAAAACGTATAGGTTGTCCAGTACATTAACCGGTTGGGTGGGACGAGGTCCCTTCTCTTGGTGGCAATTGCCAAGGACTTTTGGCATTAATGCCTTCAACATCACATATCAGTAACAGCAGAATACGTTCCGGACAGGTCCATTGTGATAGCGGACTGGAATTCTCGGTTCCGCCACAATTCCGGAGACTGGAGGCTTCATGCTAAGGTTTTCAGATACTGAATCGGCATTGGGGTCCTTACATGATCGATCTGTTTGCGTCCCACCTGAATTCGCAACCCACTCTTTTAAAGATGGAGACCAGATCCGCAGGCGATCATTTTAGATGCCTTTCTCCAACCCTGGTCGATGGGTCTGCTATATGCATTTACCCCGTTCACCATGATTCAGAAAGCGCTTGCACAAATGAGTCGACAGACAGCAGTTAGTCCTAGCAACCCCTTGTTGGAAAGCTCAGTTGTGGTTTCCAGTGGCTATATGGTTATCTTGCGCTTCTCCGGTGCGATTTTTCTCAGCTCCTGATCTACTCTAGGATCTGGCAGGCCTTCCACATCCAATAGTGACTCAGGGGCTCTTGTCCCTCATGGCTTGGAGACTTTCAGGCGACACTGGCAAGTGCCAGAAGTTTTGCAGGACGCAATGTTCTTCTTGCCGCAATCTTGGGCTCCCTCTATGTACAAACGCTATGAAACTGCCTGGCGTAGATGGGTATGTTGGTGTGGTGAGCGGAATGTGGATCCTGTGGGATCAGAATCCATACGATTGTGAATTTCCTGTCGGATATAGCTTGTCAAGGTCTAGCTTGTGAAAAACTTTCTTTCAGCTATTTCAGCTGGACATCCTCATCTGAATGGTAAACCGGTAGGTGACATCCTTTGACCTGTATGTTGTTAAGAGGTATTAGGATGGTTTGCCCTCCTTCACTGAAATATTCCACAGTGTGGGACGCTGATGTGATTTTACACTTTATTAGAGATTGGCCAGCTAATGCGAGTCTTTCACACAAGCAAATGTTGGCAAAGCTCACTCTCTTTTTAGGCCTCATTTTTTGAAGAAGTGTTTCGGATGTACGGGCCTTGGATTTGGTAGGTATAGCATTTACGCCTTCGGGTGTGTATTTTACTATGTCTAGGCATATTAAAACTGCTTCTACATGTATTAGTTAGCCTGCTTTTCCACATCACCAGAAAGTGTGTGTTGTCAGAGGCCTGAAGTGTTATGAAGATTGCACTTGTGAGTTATGAAATGATTTTACAGGTCAATTGTTTATTTCTTTGCAGAAACCTTTCTGCCCAGTCTCTTTGGCTACTTTGGTACGTATGGTTAAATGGCCGTTGGCCGAGGCTGAGAATGAGGTTTCTTTTTTTGGGCCTCATTCAGTACATGAGGCAATCGCCTCCAAAGCTTTTTCCACTGGTGCTCATTTGGAGGACATTATGACTGCGATGGGTTGGTCCTCTGATTCCACTTTCAAAGTATTTTATCATAAACCAGTTGTGGATGTTGCATTGAATGCAGTGGATCAACTTGAAACTAGCATAATCCAAAGCCTCCGTTCCCGACAAAGAACAAAACCAAACAAGGTTCCCCCGCAGCCAATCCAAATGATGTTTCTTTAACTGGAACAACGCACAGAGGCGTGCTCGCTGCTTTCCTTCCCAGTGCGAGAGGATACAGAGGCCGTTCCCAACGTGGAAACGTCAACAGAGATCCTACCCATTCCAATTTCCATAGTAGGCCAAAGCCCTTCTTCCCATCCGGAAACTAGACACTGAATTTGTCTCTTTGCACACAATTGGAGGATCATAACATACGAGGAAGGTTTTTGATTGGAGTTTTATGCAACCCTTAATCCAAACTCTCCTCCCAACCAACTCCACTTCCCTCTTCCGAATTAAATATTTACTGTTCAAGAAATCAATGCCCTTCTCCTGAAGAAAGCGATTGTGCCATGTTTATGAGCAATATTTTCCTTGGCGGCGGCTTCAGTCTCGTGATCAATCTCAAGAACTTCAACACTTGGATCCACTACCATCATTTCAAGATGGAGAGGAATCCTTTACTGAGAGACCTTTTACAAGAAGGCAATTTTATGGTATGTCTCAACCTAAAAGACGCCTGTTTGACAGTTCCTATTTTTCCTCCACACCGTCAATTTTTACAGTTCCAAGGGCAGAGCAACTGTTATGAATTTTGTGCAATGCCCTTCGGTGTTTCCTCTGCCTGTGACGTTACACCAAATTGCTCAAAGCAGTGGTGGAACACCTCAGGGCCCGAAGTCTATTTAGATGATTTTCTGTTGTCTCAGAACCCAGACACACCAGAAGCACCATCTTTCCCTAACAATCTCTCTTATCGAGGCTCTGGGATTTGCCATCAATTATGAGAAATTCGACTTCGTTCATCCCAGCAAATGCCTTTTCTGGACTTTGCAGACAATTCAATCTCAGCCACTCTTGCCCTACCTCTTTAGAAGATCCAAGCAATACAGAAGGAGATTACACAGTTCATTGTCAAAGCAAACCGTAACCCTTTGTTGGCTTTCAAAACTGGTTGGCCTCTTGGAGTCTTCTATTCAGGCGATCTTTCCCGGTCCTTTCCACTACTGGGCTCTCCAACGCCTCAACATTTCTCATTTAACAAAATGACTTTCTTACTCAGACAAAATTCCACTGACATCCAAAGTTCACCACAAACTTCAATGGTGGCTCTATCAGATGTACACATGGAATGGGAGGGCCACCTTGTGTCTAGTTCCGGACTTGGTGATTGAATTCTGTGGCAGTCGACACAGCTAGGGTACTTGTTGTGGCACCCTGACCACTGGCGACGGATGGTCTCAGTCCAAACTATCCGTCCACATAAAATATCTCAATTTGCTCGCAGGTTCTTTTGCCATTCGATCATCAGCTCCCAGTCATGTCCACTGTCATATACCGCTTAAGATGGACAGTGTTTCAGCAGTACAGTACATTAATTGCTTGGGTGGTACACATTCACGTCTGCTTGTAAAGATGCCAAAGACTTCTGGAACTAGTGCCCACAACATCAGATCTTGATGGTAATTCACCTTCCAGACAAACAGAATACAGTTGCCAACTTGAACTCCAAGATAATGCAACTGTAGGGTCTGTGTCTGACGGATCATTTTGCATGGCAACTGACTTACCAGTTACCATTCTTTTTCAGTTGGAGATCAGACCCTTTACCACATGTACCGGATTTATTCTGACAGATGTGGACGGGACTGAATTATGCCTCGGCCCCACCCATTTTATATGATCTTATGAGTAGCTCTCCGGTTAGACAACAGGTACCAGGGTTGGTCCTAGTTACTCCCTTCTGGTGAACACAGGCGTGGTTTCCCCTTCTCCTGGAGCTGTCTTGCGACTGTCCCCTACTCCTACCATGCTTCGCCACCCTTCTCTTGGGCCATCTGGGGCAACAACATCCTCTTGTCCTGCTCCATCAGTTAAAACTAATGGCTTGGAGGCATTCGGGAGATGTTCGCAAGTGCCAGGCCTTTCGGGACAGGCTTTTGACCTCACTGAAAAAGCTTGGGCAGACTTTACCCACATAATATACCAGGCAGCTTGGAAAAGATGGGCATGCTGGTGCTTTGAACGGGGTTTGGATCCTGTGGCAATGGATGTAGTTTATGTCATACATTTTTTGGCATCACTAGTTTCTGAAGACCTTTCTTATGGAACAGTCTGTCAACTAATATAGATAAGCCATATCAGCGGGTCACCTTCTGGTGGCTAATAGACACCCGTGAACCCGTTCTATGCGACATCAAAACCTAGATAGTCAAGCTTATTGGATGTTTCCTTGGTGCTTAAGTTTCTGCAATCCTGGCCAGACAGCTCCCTCTTATCGAGAAACAACTGTCTGCTAAGTTAACGCTTCCGCTTTGCCAGATTTCCTGTAAACGTGTCTCAGACGTTCGAGCCCTTGACCTGGTAGGTAGATGGCATAACTTTCCTCATTACCAAACATACCAAATTAACCACCAAACAAGCAGTATTTACCCCTCTGCCCGGGGATTGCAAATGGTGTGTGGTCCTCTGTCTAAGCAAATATGAGAAAGTCATAGCACCACTCAGGAGGACTCCTGACGTTCAGGTACTCATTTCTTTGCTTCATCCCTACATGCCTGTATCTTGCCCTACCTTAGCATGTGGTTGAAGTATCTCTAAGCCGAAGCTGCAGTGGATGTCTCCATTTTCAGGGCCCACACTGTTACAGGCGCCATGCCCTCAAACTCTTAGCAGTGGGTGCTTGCTTAGACGAAATTATCTAAATGGCTGATTGATCATCTGACTCTATTATCAAGGAGTCCTATCATAAGCCAGTAAGTAATTCCTGTTCTATGATTGTTGTTAAACTTTCAACATGCATAATCTGAAGCCTCTTGTCCTGCCATAGAATCAAAATATTTTTAACATTTGTGACCAAGAATTTTCAATTTTATTAAGGACACAGAGGCAAAGATTATCCCAACAAGAAACGATATGGCTGTAGCTCTGCTGTCACATTATCAACTACTAAAGTATTCCATGGAAATTTCATGTATACAGTTAAGACAATGTTATCCCTCAACAAATTTATAATGGAGTGGTTAATTTCCTTATTTTCAGATCAAAAGCAAGAGTAAAATAAGGACTTTCAGTTCTCAAGGACAGATTCTGAGAGCTAGAAGATGCTACACTGACGTTTCATTCCTACTGTACAGTATTCAAAATCTCTGCTTGGATTGACTCCCCAATGCAAGGCATGTATATTCTCTGCAGTTTCCTGACAGCCCGTTTCCCTTTTGCGTGTGTTACTTATTGTCTGTCTGCTTCTATGATGTTATTATTACTTTTAAATCTTTCACTTCTTCAAGGTGCTGTGAGCATATTCTATTCTCTCTTCAGTGTTGTCACTGGGAAAGAAGTGTGGGCATCATTAAACACAGACCACAGCGCCATCAGTTGCTCTTTGTTTACTTTTTGCCTGAACTTGGCACCCCTCCTCCTCCCTTTTACTCATCCCAAGCCTCTTCCTAATGCTATGAGCTCCAAAACAAAAAACACAAAGAAAATTCTAAACCCTTCCCTTTTATCTCTCCACTATCCTTTTCAATCCAAATAACAGACTAACATGTCCCCCGCTCAAATTAATTTCATATCTCACTATACTAATTCACCAATAATCCTTTATGGGTTCCGGAGCAACATGCTACTCGCCAAAAAAGCACTTCAACACCTCATCAGGGGTAGCAAGCGCTATATAAATGCAAACCTTTTTACCTCTTCTACCCCTTCGCTATCCTTCTCAATCCAAATAACTGACTAACATATCCACCACTCAAATTACTTTCATATTTCACTACAGTAATTCACCACTAATCCTTTATGGGTTGTGAAGTAGCGTGCTACTCACCGAAAAAGTGCTTCAACACCCTATCAGGGGTAGTAAGCGCTAAATAAATGCAACCTTTTTTTCCTTTTCTAGCCCTCCACTATTCTTCTCAATCCAAATTACTGACTAACATATCCACCACTCAAATTACTTTCATATTTTCACTATACTAATCCACTACTAATCCTTTCTGGTTTCCGAAATAGTGTGCCACGTCGTGAAAAAGTGCTTCAACACCCCATCAAGGGTAGCAAGCGCTACATAAATGCAAACCTTTTCCCCTCTTCTATCCCTCCACTATCCTTCTCAAAACAAATAACTGACTAACATATCCACCACTCAAATTACTTTGGTATTTTCACTATACTTATTCACCACTAATCCTTTATGGGATCCGGACTAGTGGGCTACTCGCCGAAAACACGATTTGACGTCTAGTTGAGGGTAGTAAGCACTATATAAATTCAATTACAATACAATACTTCTTGTATTGCCCTTCCTCACATTAATGTTTTATTTGGAACCAATGATTCCCGAAAAGATTACGAGACTTTTTTTGATTGTATTTATTTATTTGCAAACTTTTTAAAGCTCTGTGCAGCAAGCTAAAATGCATCTGGGCACTTTTCAGTCCATTTAAGAAAACCTAGAAATGTAACAAACCATTTGTCTTCAGAGTATTACAGAGCTCCACTAACTATAGCCGCTATCATACAAGCGGTAATTGTCTGTATTTTCTGACCACTACCATTTTTTAAATATTTTATCCTCCTGAGATGACTAGAGGAGTGGGTGGGAGCAGTTGGGTGTGCTACTTCTGTGCAATCACAGTCTCACGCAGAGCCAGTTAGAGATGGAATTTCCCAGCAGCGCTGATGCTTTGCAGTGGTTTAACAACTTAGAGTTTCTGCTTGCTCAAATAGGTGTAATTTCTGATATTTATATTTCTAAGTCAGGACCAGAGGCGAGGATTATGCATTACTTTCTTCACCTTCTATTAAGAGCAAGTTCATATAAAGTAAAAAAAAATGTAACAGAACCACAACTCCCATGAACCACAGGGAGTAACCATGGCCACCAATAGTCCAATCAGTTAACAGTCTATGAGTCTATATAATCCAGATCATGCCATAGTCCTTCCTCTTTCTTCACTGCTCCTCGTCAGTTCAGTCGCTTTCATTCCTTTTTCCTGACTAGTTGGGTTATAATGTTTTTGGGCTTTATCTGGCGTGTAGTTTCTTTGTGAGTACTTCTGAGACTCTGTTCTGCGGGCACGCTTTCAGCAGCGGCACCCGACTGTCCCGCTTTATTACGCACTGTAGGCATTTTGCCCGAGTGCGTCTCCTGATACTGCGCGGGTGCGCTAGGTGGCACACTTTTGTGCTTTCAAGCGCTTTCATTTGCGATGCACAGCAGCTCGACAGCGCTCCTGTGGTTGTGTCACGCTGAGGGGAATCGAGTGTTTTGCTCAGTGCCTGCTTCCCTCCCAACCCTCGCCTGACACTGCGTATGCGGTAAGGGTTGTAAGCTGCTGGAATGATCACAGAGTATTACTGTGATCATTAGTGTAAACACTGTTGGACGCAGAGTACTGGCAAGGGGGCTGCCCGTACGATTTCTCACAGGGTGTGATAGTGCTCTCACCCTTTTACTAATGCAGTCCCAACGGGACAATGACTATGCACCCACACTTGCATCTGCAGAGGTGGACAAGCTCCTTTCCAGAGCCATTTCAGATGAACTTTCCCTCTGCAGGAGAGAGTCGACAAACTGTCGGTCCAGGTCTTCAAGGGAACAGGAATCCTGGGGGGCAGGGAGGCTGGGCCTAGTGGGGTAACTTCAGTTCCCACACGCAAGGCTGGGAAACATAACGCGGGGCACCTGGATGGCTTTAGTCGTCTGACCGAAGTCCTCCGTAAGAGTGAGCTCAGGCTGAAGGAAGCACCCAACCAGAAGAACACATAACCGGGACAATGGGTGACGACTTTGGAGAGGGTGGCATCACTAGGGGATAAGGTCACAGCGACTCCTGAGATTGACCTCAAGCTGTGTACTTTTTTTGCCAAATATAAGAGGGAGCCCAAAAATGGGATCGACCGATTCTGGAGGGTATGCCAGGACAAATGTTTGGACGTGGTGGGACCCCCAACGAAGATTATCAAACTTGCAGAGCACGCAAAACAGTCCTGGAAGCCTCTCCTCACAGACGATGTAGCGGGTTGGGTGCAGAGGGCGGTCTGCCTCCTCAGTAAAGCCAACTGCGCCCTCTTTGTGGAACGTCGTTGTTCCCTTCTATTAAAGATAGATCCCAAATTGGGGGAGCTTTCTTCTTCGGAGGAAGGTCCTATAGCTCAAAGCACCCTCTTAGGCAAAACTTTGGTCAAGGAGTTGGGGAGGTTTGTCTCAACGTTCTCGCCCTTGACAAGGCCCGGGTGTCTATGAAAAATATTTTCAACCTCTAGTCCTTCAACGAGTGGCTGGTCTATCACCACTTCAAGATGGAGGGGATCCATCTCCTCAGGGACCTACTTCAACAGGACACCTGGTTAGCGCATCTCAATCTCAAGGATGCCTACCTGACGGTCCCCATCTTTCCTCCCCATTGCTGGTTTCTCCAATTCGACTGGAGGGGGCAAATCTTCGAATTTTAGACTCTCCCATTCAGCCTGTCATCGGCACCCTGGTGCTTTACAAAACTTCTCAAACCAGTGGAGGAGTATTTCTGGACCGTGGCATTAGGTTAGTCATCTATTTGGACGACATCCTTCTGATCAAGAGATCTCCAGATGGCTCACCTGAACACCACCATATCTCTACTTCAGAACTTGGGGTTCATTATCAACCAACAGAAGTCGCACCCGACCCCACAGCAGAGCATGATATTTTTAGGTTTCTGCATAGACGCCAGAGCAGCGAGCCTGCCGGACAAGAAGGTATGCAAGATCAAGAAAGAACTGAAGAATGTTTTCAAAGGGACAGAATATCTTTGTGTCAACTAGCTAGGATTGTTGGCTTGTTATAGTCCTCGATACAGGCTATCTTCCCGGGACCGCTCAACTACAGAGCTCTGCAGAGACGGAGGGCGGCTCACCTTTGGAGGGGACTCACGTACTCCGAGCTGGTGGCGCTGACTCTAGAGGCCAGGATGGAGATCCAGTGGTGGATCGGCCACATGGAAGCATAGAACAGCCGTGCGATTTTCGGCTCCTGCCCGGATCTAGTGATAGAATCGGACATCACCTGTCTGGGTTGGGGAGCCAGATGTGAATCGACCCCCACGGGAGTCAGATGGCTGGAGGAGGAGCTATCCCTTCACATCAATTATTTCGAACTCCTGGAGGGATCGTTTGCTATTCGATCACTTACGAGGGAAAGAGTATCATGCTGTGTACTCCTGAGGATGATCAACACGACAGCGGTGTATTACACCAACCGGCTTGGTGGTACCCTCACGCGGGCCCTGGCAGAACTGGCCAAGGACATCTGGCACTGCTGCCTCCAAATACAAAAATGAGAACTCTACCTATTTGATTGGGCTATGCTATGCATCGATTGATAATTATACCCACTCTAAATGTGCTGAAATAACCATGCTCTTCAAGGCAAGAACATTTATATAAACATTACTTTGTTTTTTGGTTTTCTGTATACAATTTTTTTATATATTTTTTTATATATTTAGTAGAAAATTGATTTATCACATTAAGAGATCATATATTACCAGTTCCAAAGAAAAACAGGTCCCATTTACTCATTCATCACTCACAGCATACATACAGTATCATACTCAGACAACCTCACTCATACGTAGAAAGAAAAGCATAATAGAAATGTTAGAAATGGGCTAAAACATTCAAGTTCCCATATAGGGAGATTGAATAGGATAAGGCAGTTTTTAACAGGAACTGTATTCAAGCGCCAATGCGCATTTCAGTGAGACACCCATTCACTGGGTATCATCTTCTTCAGGGCACAAATGATGGGAAAGAAAACGGATAGGCAATGTGGACCTTTCAAGATCGAGATATGATGGTAGATAAGCTGCACTGTTGGAGGTATATAAGCGGACCGGAATGGAGCTCAAATAGAGAAATGTTGCCTATCTGCAAAGTAGTGTGAATTCTCGAAATCTAAACTTCTAGATCCTATTGTTGTCCTTTGTAATGGTATACAAGTCGTCGCAGAGGCTAGACAATTGACAGTTGGCAATTATCAAAAACCCGCCAGTAAGGTAGCTTCTTAATGTAAGAACTCGGGCTCGACGGCGTGAACAAACAAGCACCCTAGGTACGTCACGCTCATGTTCTGGTCCAACACATGCTTTGTTTCTCTTCATCCAGCGAGTGGCAGCACAAGTCAGGAACCAGAGAGCCTCGCTGATACTGATCACTTAGATATGGCGATCACAAGCATGGTTCCCTTCTCTCCTGGCAGTGGCGTCACTAGGGTTGGTGTCACCCGATGCGGGTAACTCATGGTGTCAACCCCTCATGACTTACCGCATGGACCTCCTCCACTCCACCCGGTCCCACAGTGTTTTCAGGGGCTGCTGGATGTGCACGAGACCCGCCGGGCCCACAGAGATACCGCGGGTCGGGTATTTTCATTGTAGCTGGTAACTCCTGCTATTACCCTATCTTAGATGGGGAGCCTTTGGAATAGGGTCCAGAAAAGTAACTTTCAGTCAGAGTTTTAGTAAGACGAACAAAAAAGAAAATCATCTCTAGTTACACTCAATAGCTGTACACTGTCTCTACGGTGAGATGGAGACCGAAAGAAAGACGCATGCACTGGCACCCTATCTCACAGACCGAAAAAAAAACATACAAATGATGCTGCAAATGGTGTCCCATCATTAGCGTGAGGTAAGGGTCATAGTCAGGGTCTTGTCCTCGGGCCAGGGGACCACCCTGACGTCACTGCCCACACGAGCAGGGGTTTGGGACTGGTGCTACGCTCCTGTGATGCTCAGCATGCATCCCTGTCACTGCGTTTGTAGCATCTTGTCCTGTTTGCAGTGACTGCCTTCTATGACAGTTTGCTTTGTCAGGAGCAGCCTCGCCTCACTGTATTTCTTTGTTCCCCTCCTTTCATGTTGCCTTGTACTTTGCATGCGTGCCTTGTTCCGGCTGTCAGGACCTTGCTGGGTGGCATCAGTTGGCGCCTTTTAGCCCCTTTCTTCCTCTGTCCATGAGCTGTCTCTGTTAGCATTCCCTTCCTTCGACCCGGAGTTCCCTTTGCTGCTTCTCTTGGCCCGAGGATCGGCTCCCTGTCCCGGGTACCACCCTGTCCCAGTCTTAGCTCTGCACCCCCCGTGGCAGTGTGCAGTTGTTGCCCCAGGGTGCAGTTTGCTGTGATCTCTGGTTTCTGCTCACAGGGCCCCATCGTGGTTTATGGTGTCACGTGTCCACTCTTCAGTAATACCAGCTGTCGTGGGTCTCTGTCTCTAGTTCACCCAAAGTTTCCTCATGCCTCCTTCAGCTGTTCCCTCTCCCGGGTTCTGCTTTCTCTTCTCACTACGACAGCCAGTACCATTTATTCCCAAACTGTACCTTACTCTCGGTTCCAAAGAGGGCCTGAAGCTTCGGGTGTTGCATCTCCACCCTCTGAGGTCGCCTCTGCCTCGGCCCTCTTGTCAGCCCTGCTCCAGCTTCACACCGAGGAGTCGAGATGCAACACCTGAGGCGCTGTAGTGAGAGGGCAGAAACTAGGACTGACTACTGGCACAGCTTTCATTCTCAGGCCCCTCTTGGAAGGTTGCTCGTCATTGTAAATTTGTATTTTTTCCTGTACATTCCTCACCCCTGCATGCTGTGTTGGATTTTGTGTTTGTGTGCCCTTCATTTTTAGTCTCCTGTTTTTCTTTGTAAATTGTAATGTTCTATTTTGTACTACTTTTCTCTTGTAATGTAACTAGCTCTATTGTACAGCGCCCTGACACCTTCGGGTAATGTCCGCCCTTTATAAAAATACACTAAATAAAATAAATAAATAAAACCGCTTCAAGCATCCTTCAGGGACCTACCAGAAGACCCCATGCCAGGACATCCCCTAATCTGAAGGCTCCATACCCTATACCAGGACATCCCAAACTATGAAGATCCCAACCATGCCCTAAACCAGGACATCCCTTACTCAGAAGACCCCCACACCCTGCACCAGGATATCCCGTACTGCCATCAAACCTGGGGGCATATTATCAAGAAAGGCAATAACATTAACATTATTTAAAAATTCCATTATTTTTCAATATAAAGGTAAAAAGAACTTTAAAAATTTATAAAAATTATAGCATACAAATTCATTCGGAGGCTGCTTGCACAATATCATAAGTTCCTTCACCGTTGTAATTCTGCAGGAACGATAGATAGGGTCTAGGTATCTTGCACGGGCTATGGTTACATTAAGATTAGGACATACGAATAATAAATGCTCAACATTCTGAACACCCCCTTCGCATAGTGTACATTTTGGCGATCTTCCAGATAGCCATCTCGATGTAAATGCTAATACAGGTAGGATGCCCAGTCGAAGCATAGTAATCACCCTCCTCGCACCATGCGTTAAGGTAAACCCAGTGTACGGCTGGATTTGTTTATATTCCAGTAGGTCTGCAAAGGGTTTGTAAGTAGATAGTTTATTACAATGTTCAATGTCTAGTTCATAGCTCAGTTTTGGAGTAAAACATTTTAGAAAAAGTTTCATTTGCGCTGTTGACCAGGTGAGCAGAATGTCTGGACTGATGTTTGCCATTTGGAATGCAACAATCATATTCTCTTGAATTCTCCGCAGGAAAATGCTGCTAAAGCAGAGATAATGATAATGATAATATGCATTTGAGAATTTCCATAGAAGCCCGGGTTCTGGTGTTAACATGGGCTTCTATTGGAATTCTCAAGGGCATATTTCTTGATAATATGCCCCCAGGTTTTTCACGTGTCTTGCTTCTTTCCTGTCTGTCTCTCTCTCTCTCTCCTCTCTGTCTCTCTCAGTCTCTGTCTCTCACTCCTCTCTCTCTCCTCTTCCATCTGCCTCTCTCTCTCCTTCTCTGTCTGTCTGTCTCCCACTCCCCCTCTCTCTCCCCACCTCTCTGTCACTCTCTCTCTCTCCTCTTCTCTCTGCCTCTCTCCATCTCCCTTTTCCCCTGTCCGCCGAACATCCACCGTTCTCCAGTTCGCCTGGCCTGTACCACAGTCCCCTACACACCCCACCTCACCCATTGACATCCACAGACCAACAGAAAAGACACACACTGTCTGTCGACAACTGACAGGGACGGGGGCTGAAAATAGGGAAGATCACTTCCCTATTTTTGTAAACTTTTTGGCAGAACTTTTCCAGGAGGGTCTGCCATATTGTAACATCAACTCCTTCATTGTCGGCTATTTCTGCGGGACATAGTAGGCAGTATTACCAGCATTTACCAGCACTGTTGTACGAGCGTCCTGCATTTTAATCTTCCGTTTTCTCATCTCTGTTAATTTTATTTTTATTTTTCCCTGGTTTTAATTGTGTGCTCACGCGCCCCCATGCCCACTTACTTGCATAATAATATTGGTGGAAACCACCGCCGTTTGAGCGGGTCCGGTTCCGGGGAGCTTCAATCTCGCTCGCCATCTTGGGAGCGAAGGGGTCATTCTTGGGGGCCATTTTAGAGCGGTCTAGCGCTCTGGCGAAGCGTGATACGCCTACTTAAGGCGCACTACTCTGAGCGCAGCGGTGACGCACAGCGGGTGCGCCTTCCCTGTGCCTGAGTCGTGCCAGAGTCCTGCCAGTCAGCGCTAAGGAGGCGCGGGGCGTGGCAGAACCCTTAGTTTTAGTCTCTCGGATCATGTTGTCTACTATTCTATATTGAAGAGAGGAACTGCTGGCCATTAGGAGTCGGGTTACTAATTGTGATCATACTCCTGTTGGCCCTTTATGTGGTCCGTACCGGTGCACGTGTGGTGGCTGGTCCTTGGATTCTCCTGTCCCTATTCGAGCGGTGGAGACGCTTCGTTCTTACAAGAGCGCGATAGGACTGCGAGAACTCACCATCTGGAACCTAAATGTGAGATCATTGGTCAAACATCATCAGGAGATATATGATCTTATCAAGGACGAGTCCCCTGATCTGTTCTTTTTGACAGAAACTGGGCTGCAGGATACGGACACTTTTATCCTGAATCTGGCCTTTCCCCCGGATTATTCTATCTACACGCTGAATCGTGCTACTAGAGGGGGAGGGATTGCACTGGCCATCAAGTCGTGCTATCCGTGTGAATGGAAAGTTTTAAAAATACCGGGCTGTGAGAGCGCTCTTTTTAAAGCTTCGATTAGTAATCACTTCACCTTTTCTGGTATTTTGATCTATCACCCTCCGGGTTGTGACTCTGCTTTCAGGGCCGCGCTCCCTGATTTAATTAGCACTGTGGCATAAGGATGCTCTAACTTTAATATTATCGGGGATCTAAATCTCCATTTTGACTGTCCGACTGCCCTTTCTATCAGTAGCATCTTGGCTGATTTAGAGGCCCTGCAACTTACCCAGTTGGTCACATCGTCCACTCATATGGGAGGGCATATCCTTGACCCTTTTTACCAACTTAGAGGGGGTTAGAGCTCTATGCCCTACTCAGATCGCCTGGACGGACCATATGTTGGTGAAAATGCTTTGTTCCATTCATGAGTCTCCTTTTAAACCGCAGGAAAGAACTGTGTTTAGGCGACACTGGAACAAACTGAGATTGGAGGATCTCTACCATCTTCTGGAAGAGACTCCATTGGGCCCCTTAACAGAGGTGGAGTGTGGTTATGATCGCTTTTGTGAGTGGATTACCCACGCTCTTGACTCACTGATCCCCATGGTCTGGTCTAGGTGTCGCACAAAAGAGCCCAGCCCTTGGTATGACAGCTCTCTAGCGCTTCTTAAAAAAGCCTGTAGACAGGTTGAGAGGAAGTGGCGAAAATCGTATGATCCGAGGAAAAAGGCATGCTACCTCGCCAAAATTAAAATATACCATAGGGCAGTGTGCAGAACACGTGCAACCTTTTATGCCCAAGAATTCCAGAACAGTTCTAATCCATCGAAACTCATCTTTAAGGTGCTAAAGGACCTGATGGCCAAAAGAGCAACGGTGGCGGAAATCTGTTCGGATTCTCACTGTGAGGACCTGGCTTCCTTTTTCCTCGAGAAAGTTCAAGCCATCTATCGAACTTTCCCGAAGGGTACTGACATCTTGGAGCCGGTCAGTTGTAGTTGGGGTGGAGGTGAGTCTCTTACTACTCTGCCCGCTTTATCTACTGAGGCCTTTAACATCTTGAGCCTCAAAATTAAATCGAGAAAGTTCAAGCCATCTATCGAACTTTCCCGAAGGGTACTGACATCTTGGAGCCGGTCAGTTGTAGTCGGGGTGGAGGTGAGTCTCTCACTACTCTGCCCGCTTTATCTACTGTATCATCTCTGCCTTCAAACACACACTCTCGTCTAAAGAGCTCTTGTGGGAGCGGACACGTGCACAGCTAGTGGTGCCAATTGTAAAGTTTGCTATGCATTTGACAGCTACATCAGCGCTTTGGGCGTCGGATGGCTTAGATCAGTGAAAAATGAAAGTCGACAGGGGACCCCTGAGTTTTTATTAGCATTTCATGTCTTCTAAAGGGACTAAAAAGCATTGAAAATGCAATATGTCTCGCCTTTGATTAAGTTTAAGCCATTTGCTTTGCTATACAATACCAATAACAACACAAATGGCTTTAACTTAATCAAAGGCGGGACCTATTGCATTTTCAATGCTTGTTTAAGCCCGAAATGGCTTTATTTTGGCTGTCCCCACTTGAAATTGCCTCTGCTTCAATAGAAATTAATGGGGGTGGGGGGAACATTCTCCCAATTATTTTTAATACCCCTCACTTTCCTATTCTAAAATGTTGGCATGTATGTAAATGAATACCGGAAATGTTTTGCAAATTCTCTCTCATCTACTTGATCTTGGCTCTTTTGGAATAGCAAAACGTATACAAATAGCCGGAATGTTTTTATCTGAAAACGGTACCAACTCTAATGGCAGACTGAAAACTCTTCCATTGGTAAAGCTTTGTAATCAAAACCGAAGGTCGGCAAGAGAACTTACCGGCCGTATTCCCTGTACCATAGCCTTGGAAAAACCACTTCGGCCCATTAATAGGGCAGATATAACGCTCTGACCTCTGCTCAGCGTTGACATTTTGTGCAGATCTTGCAACACCGCAGCCATATTTGCCTTGGAAATAAACTAGAAGACGTGTTTGAGCATTAAACTCAGCTGAGCGCTGTCAGAGCAGCCATCTTAGATAGGTCATTGTACGTTCACAAAACTTGAAAGCATTCCCGTAGTATTAGTCCCTTTTTTACGTCTATTGACCAGAGTTTGCCATTGGCGGAGATGCTGATTTGTGTCATGCTAGAGGTTTATGAGGTTACGGCGGTGAAGCAATAGCCTTCACTGAAAATGCCTCGGGACCGGTGCTAAGCGCGTGCGTAGTGGTCTGTGTGGCGGAAGTAAAAAGCGTTGCCTGGCAGCAAACGCAGTTTCTTGCTCACAGTGAGACATCTGACAGGCGCGTGCGCAGTGCGGATTTTGCTCTGAAGTGTGGCGGAAGCGCTGTGCTATATCTTGCACTACCCATTGCCCTGTTTGTCAGTAGCGCTCAAGATGTCTCTACTTTTTCATGTGCTCTTCTTGCTTGCCGCCCCAACGCTTTGGGCTCAGTACACCCCCGACTGGGATTCCCTGGACGCGCGCCCGTTGCCTGACTGGTACGATGAGGCCAAGTTCGGGATATTTCTGCACTGGGGAGTCTTCTCGGTACCTTCCTACGGCTCCGAATGGTTTTGGTGGCACTGGGAAGGCGATCACAGTGCGGATTACGTAAACTTCATGAAAAAAAACTATGCCCCAGGTGCGACGTACGCCGACTTCGCACCCGGCTTCACCGCAGAGTTCTTCGACCCGGACGTGTGGGCTGAGCTCTTCGAGGCTGCGGGGGCCAAGTGAGTGCGGGAAAGTAACAAGGGTGGCGGGACGGGAGGGATATACTTAAAACAAAGCACTCGGGTTGCTTTGCTCGCACCGCCAACATCCATATACCTTGACAGTTTGCACGCATTTATGAAAGGGAGGCGTCTGTTTGAGTTGAATTGATTTCAGTTTATTATTCCAGTGTTAGAAAGTGGAGGGCAACCCGTCGGAACCGGGTTCCAGCAGCTATTGCATGCTGGCTAGATGGCCTTCCCATGCTGAATTTGACCTGTAACTTTTTCAGACACCGGGACATAAATCGGCAGCGCCCGCATGTTGTTAACATATTGTTCAGAGCAGCAACCTCCAGGCAGTGAGGGAGCTTTTTTTATGTTTACTTAGAACCAGGCCCAGCCCTCTTTTGTTCAATTATCATGTTGGCCTGGAGCCTAACACCTAGATGGCAAGGACCCAAAGGCACACCGGTTATCACTTCAAGTGCTTTAGAGAAACTGGGTGCAGGTTTTTGACCTTGTTCAGCCCTGTATGTAAAATATGAGGGTTATGCTGTGTTGGAATCATATTGTCCATACCTGTGGACATTATATATTAAGAGTGAAAGGTCGGTAGAAACACAAAGTGCCGATATACAACATAGCACAGTGATTGTCTGTAAAAAGACTGTATTGCTTCCCAAATGAACCCCTCTTTGCAAACTTAGAATAACAGATTGAGAAAGAAAATGATTTACTGTTGGTATGAAGTTCCTTGATACTAAGACATGGATCTCTGTTATATGTTAGAAGGACTGCAACTTATGAACTGGAAGTAAGAACGTGATCAAAGTGTCATAAATAGTAGCCCAGTTACCTATCTCCTTAAAATACAAAACTGTGACCTGCATGTTACACGATGTGCTTTGTAGCTGGCACAGTAACCTTAACTCTCTATGCTACTTTTATGAGTCAAAACCGTGTCTAGACAAAACACTATCCTCCCCAAGAACTGTGTTAACCACTGGAATTCTCTTACCAGAACCCCCAGAATATCACGCTCTTGTGATCAGTAAAACATCCACTTTTTAAAAAATCCTGCAACTTTCACAAAAGTGCCTGCAAAATTAAGTAAGCTAGGATATATTTACTGTCACCTTTGTCCTTATTGTTAATTTCTTTGAAGCAGATTTTTTAAAATAAATGTTTGTTGACTGACTGCTTTTAAGCTACGCCCCTCGTGACACTACCCTGTATTCTATGCCACACCTTGACCCCCAGTTTATGAGTTCACTGAGTAAAGTATATCTCATTCACATTTGATAACTCATGACACGCTCACAGGAGAGGCAAATCCATTTCAGAATTTATTCAACCATTCTTTTGTGTAGTTCGGTCTTTTGGAATATTCACTGTGGGCTTTTAAGGAAGGTATCCCTAATTCACTACATTTGTCTACTTCTTGTTAGATGGCCAACAAGGCACGTTTGAGCTGTAAGTACTGTCTGTTGTGGGTAACTCCATCTCTGTTATTGTTAGCTTACTCTGCAGTTTGACTTTCCAATGCCCGCTGCTTACAAGACATTCCGCTCTCCGCCTGGCCCGCTAATCGGGGCGCAATGAGAGATGCCGGTATCCTGCTTCTGAAATTAATTAGAGTTGGGCAAGCCAACCAATTAACAGGAAGAGCCAGGCCAGAGCCAAGCCAAAGCTCTGACTTGGCTCTTAGAGCCGATACACGCGACCTGTGTAAATCAAACAGAAAACACATCATTTAAAATATGTGAAAGTCTCTTCAAAACTGGAAAAAATGTATTGCTGTACAACGTGGGAGCTTTGTCTTCATGCATCACATTATAGCACTGCACTGAGAAGTACTTATTAAAAGTGCTAGGTTTTAAATACAAACCATTAGTGAACTAAGAAGGCAAGCCATTTCGCATGTAAACCCGATGATGGCCCGATTTGTTACAGGGTAACGCTGTTGTTTATTAAATCAAACGCAATAGATCTTTGTAAAGTTGGTCTTTTGGACTCACATATTTCAACAGTACTTTAATATGTGATAATGAAGAAAAAGATATTCTGGTGAAATAAAGTATTTGCTTAAAATTACACATAAGCAGGAAAGCCACGATTTTATCCAGGTTTTCTGGTGTCACTTTGTAGAAATCAGTTACTAACTTCGTATCCATTTGTCTTTTCTTAATGTTCAGCTTTGTTTTGACCTATTTGTAATTTTTTCTGCAGTTCTTATATAGTGCAAACTGGAACCGAGCACAAGTTACATCCCACAAGGGCACATTCATTTTTAATTGGCACAGAGAGATTAAGTGATTTGCCCAGAATCACAGGATGATGGGCCGACACTGTAACAGGACATCCGGGGTAGAGTGAGGGTGGCAGGCCAAAGCCTCATGAAAGTTTACCTCGTTATGGGCTCCAGTTTACAACAGGACCTCGAGCAGAGATAGAGCTAGGGTTCAAGCTCGAGCCTGGCTTGAGCTTTCAGTGGCTTGCACCTATAAGATTACTACCCTTGCTACTGTGGCTCTTGACTCCTTTTTCACACTTTTTTATGCACATACTGGTCCCTCTGAACCTTGCTGGGTTAACACTCTGGTCCTTAGGTTCCCCTTTGTTGGGAACTTAAGGATCAGGAAATTCACTGTTTGCAAGTGAGAAATGCAGGTCCTTGAGAGTGTAAGTTGAGAGCAGTTTTGGTGGTGGGTTCTCTGAGGTTAGCCAGAGAGCAGTCCTCCTGCAGCATGGCAGAGGGTCCGGTGGTGGTTGTGCTCTGTAGTTTTAAGTTGGTTTGAATATCAATTTTGCAAAATTGTATGGAATTTAAAGTGTTTAAAAAACATTTCCCTTCTGACAGCTTTTACCCCCAAATCGGATTTTGGCTAGCCTGGAGTTTTCAAATCTTATTGTGCATTTTTGTGGTGGTATCTAACAGATGTCTCTTGCCCCTATCTCTGTTTTTTGTTGCACACCATTTACCTTACATTAGTTTACTTCGAATCTACTCATTCTTTCAGTTGTCATTATTCAATGTAAGACAGTATCGTCATTGTTTGTTTTACAGTCTTAATGTGCACTTATACTTCAAAGTGCATGAATGCTATATAGAACTGTTCAAGAAATGAATTCGTGCCCCTCTTTTGAATCATATATGTAAGATCTGAGGCCTCATAGACTGCATCAGCTTCACTGTTGAAGAAACCATGTGGTGCTGGAGATTTCATTACAGGCGCCTCATCTCCTGGACTGACTAACTTGAATGGGAGTGCAATTTGTGGGCCATCGTGTAGAATATTTGCCAGGGTATCTTGGACATGACATGTTGATTGTGGTTGCAGATGGTACAGCGGACAAACTCCGTGTTACACTGTGTATATCTATTGGATTGATCTCTCTCCATCGACTTGTTTTAATAATGTAGTTCTTATATTGTTGACCGCTCATGTTTATGCTTCTTATGCCCAAGTTGGAAAATATCGAAGCTCGTTTAATCCCAAAAAAGCATTGATTTTCTTAGGTGTTTATAGTAAACCACATTCCCATGTCAAGATGATGCAGCCGCAGCTATTTTCCTGCCGCAGGAGTTGCCTGGCTCAAGGTGCTGCTTGATATCTGAATTGCACCTCCTAGTTTGAATGTCTTATACTAACCCAAGCAAGTATGTTTTTATGTGGTTTGGAGTAGAACGTGGATGAAGAAACATCATGTGATTCAGCAGGCAACTCTGCTGAATGCAGCGCGGACTGCACCCTTTTAACCTTTCCTCTTCAAGGGCACTAAAGGTAATGGAGGTGGGGCCATGAATAAGATTCAATCCTACCCAGCCACACATAACCAACATATTCTTATAAATAATGAGGTAACCATTGACCGCAAATTTGAATCTAATAAATGTTTGACAATGTATGCACTCCTGCAAAGGGGCTTGTCTGCCAGTAATCAATTGTATGTACCCATAAGATAACAATACAAACAAGCATTTGCAATGCAATAGGTCTCGAATTAGGAAAGTTAGTTATTTGTCCTGTACATGACACATTTGTTTGTTATTTTTGAAAATTGTGAAATTAATAGCTTTGTCATTTACAATGGTAATACTTTTATTTTTTGAAAATGTGACACCTGTAGCATTTTTAATGCAACATGTTTTGTATTTACGTGACTTAGAAGTATTAATTTTACCAATAATTAAAAAAAAAAAAATTAATACTTAAATAAAAGTTATTGTAATTTATAATTGTAAGTAGATAGAGACTGGTTTTAGTAGTCGGGAAGTTGTGGCGCACAAGCAATAGTTACGTCGTGTGTGTGTTGAGAAACCTAAAGGGATGGTGCTAGCAGGAAGGGGAGACGCTCACAAACCCCTTAATCTGTATAGTAAAACCATACAATTAACATAAATCCTGCGCACACATATACAGTCATTAATACAATGATTAATTTTTCAGAAAATAGGACACTCTGAACGGTAGAATCTTTGTTCCAATCTTATTTCTTTTTAATTGCGTGTCAAATAGTAATTACAAGCAGCCAGCCGACACATGTTTCGTTGTAGACAAACGTTAATCCACAACTCTTAAGAACTAAAGGCTGGGTCCAAATTTTGGAAGCCCAATTCCGGTGATAATTCCAACCCGGCGGGGTGACACAATAATTTCTTGAATAGTGATGTTCGAGGATAAGGGTACCAACTATAAATGATCAAATTGAAGTGAAGACGCCAGTATTCAAAAACGGGCTACAACAGTATTCCAATTGTAGAATAAATGTTGGATCATGAACAAATTATCAAACAAACCGGCAAATCCCGGTGCGGCACGGGTGTGTGCTCTCCTTAAAGCTCTTCAAATTCACGTCTCCTCTGACTGGCGTCTACTCGAAGCTTCCGAGTACCAGTCCTTGGTTCAGATGGAGTGGAGGAGTGTGGCTCACTGATTAGAGCGGCAGACTCTGATGCAGAGGTCTGGCCCGGGGGCAGGGTCCTGAGCCCAAAATGTCCACTGACTCGATAATTCTCGCCTCGGTGCCTATTCTAATCATGGGGTCCCACGCTGCAACTCTGGGCAATAGTTGCTTAATCTCCACTACGGCGGCCCACCCGCTGCGGGATGCCTGGCTTTCACCCTGGGGATACCCAGTAGGGGTTATCTCACAGGGAAAAGCCAGGACGGGTTCCCAAGGCAAACGCCTTGATGCCTTCGGGTGATACGTGCGCTATATAAGTCGCAATACATTTACATTTACAGATGCTCCGTCCATCACCACCCCCTTTTGTACCACTTTGTTCGCCATAAGTTTAGCAGGGTATGCCCAGACGTGAGTCCCTTGCTCACTTTGCCACTGGATTCAAGCAAGCCGGGCTGAAGAAGGCTGAAATGCCAGAAACCGGTCCTCGGAAGCTTGTTTCCGGTCCAGGGAAGGCATGGCTTGGCAGTTTGGGCTGGACTGTTCCCATGAGGCACAGGGTCTTACTGATTTGCATATGGCCATGTCTGAACTGGGGTGGCAGAGTGGGCTAAAGAATGGTGATGGATTAAATCCAGATCTGTTGACTGGGTGTGAGTGTTTGATTGGTTCAGATGCTCCGTCCATCACCACCCCCTTTTGTACCACTTTGAGTAGAGTAAAGAGGCATAGAGTGAAGTGGGGGGGCGGGGGGGGGGGTGTGGCAGAGTGTTGCACCAGACGCCAGCATTGCTAAAGCAGCCCTGGTGGTATGCCATTGTTGTTTCAGTGGAACATGTTTGCCTGTTTCATTATTGACAACACACCCATTCACGAAATAGTATAAAAACTATGTTTTCACATAAGGAGGATGTTTAAGGCTGTAATTTAAATAAGGTTGTTGGTTTCTGGGCTCCTGTTTTTATTTTTTCGAAAGCAATAATCTGTGCTATGTAGGTTTTTTTTTATTTTTTATTTTTATTTTTTAACTTATTTTTTATTTTTAACCAGTGGAAACAGTAAGTAGTACAGTGTCACTCGCCTACATCCCTTCTCGGGCCGGCTGCATTGTCTGTCATCGTCAGATCAGGAATCATGTTCAGTGTTAACAGAGGTAAAATAGGAACTTTCATTCACAGTATAATAAATGACCAGTGGATGTACCAATGCGTGTCTGTACTATATTACATATTGCATACAAACAAGAAAAAGAGAAACTTGTCAATCATTTAGGTCCCTCCCCCCCGTTAGTCCAAACTTCCCCCCCCTGTCACACTCCCCCCTCCCCCAACCGGCCCAAACTAGATGCGCCCATCAATTCCTAAGTCCTTCTGTGATGTGTGCTCTGGACTCTGTGCATGTGCTGATTGATCTGGAGTCTCATGGGTGCATACCCGCCTCGCCTTGCCCCCCTTCTCTATGTTGTGTGCATCGCTATTTGTGTCTAGTAACGTGTCTTCCGCCCATAGCCCACCAATGCCGGAAGAAAGGGAGTAGCGTGAAGTCCCTCCCCAACAGCTCTTATCTATTGCCGTGTGTCAGCCCTCGGCCCCTCTCGTCCCTCCTGTGAAGGTGTCTGTGTGTCGCTCTCCGCATCCTTTGCTATTAAATAAGCCTTTTATAAGCCCCAGAAATTCTTAGGGCGACTTCTAGGTGGGAGCAGCTCTCCGAAGGCCTCCGATTGCGTATTGCAGTAAAGCATCTCCCTGGACCATCTCTTCAGGGTTGGCAGAGGCTCTCGCATCCAGCAGGTCGCTACAACTTTACGTGCCACCAAGAGACCCATATCTACGAGCCTGCGCAACGAAGCAGGGACCGGCTTGGAGTAACCCAGCAAAGCCAGGGCCGGATCGGGCGGAAGCTCCACCTCAATCATAGTGCTCATTTCGCTAAAAACCGCCTTCCAGAATTTTTGTATTCCCGGACACTCCCATGCCATATGCATGAAACCGGCAATAGACGCGTGACATCTCTCACACTCCGCCGATTGCCTCAGACCGTATTTGTGAAACCTTTCCGGGGTATAGTACACCCGTTGCAGATATTTAAAATGAATTAGCCGGTGCCTGGCATTCAGGGACACTCTCCTAGTGCTGGTACAGCAGTAGGTCCACATGGCGTCGTCTATTTGTACGCCCAGATCCGTCTGCCATGCCAATCTCGCCCTGGTGTAGTTTACTTGGGAGTGTTGGTGTCCAATTTTATACAGATTAGTAATCAACTTATGTTGGGATTTAGTTCTTATCACGTAGGTGAACTCCGGTATCTCTGGGGGCTCTGCTAGGTCCGGGCCAAGCAGTTCCAGAAAGGCTCCACGCACTCTATGGTATTGAAATTTTTCTAGAAGCGTATGGCGCTCTCTGCCCTGTGAGGCTTGTCCCCAGGTCTTGACCATACCAGCCTCAAATAAATCTCCCATAGTTTTAATACCAATATTGTGTAGGGCCCTGGCTACCCCAGGTTCCACAATCGTGGGGAGCCATCTCGCCCATTCAATCGGCATCAGCGGGGAATACAGTAGCTCGCAGGCCTGTGGACGTAGTATCGAGTGCCAAGCGTGATTGGTGGCCATAACGGAGTCGAGTATTCCCACCCTGCGGTCCATGGGGTCACATACTGTAGCAGGTAAAGGAACGGGGGCCGCAAAGAGGCGCTCCATTATCACATGCGGAGTGTCCGGTTGTCCGTGGATCCAGGTGTGTAAGTGCGTGGCTTGTGCGATCCGGTAGTACCTTTCAAAGTTTGGCGCTCCCAACCCTCCCTGCTCATACGGGAGCATCAGGACCTCCCACTTCACCCTAGGCTGTCCACCACCCCATGCCAATCGAATGAGAAGCTGCATGAGAGTACGGAAAAAGGATTTCGGCATTACTATGGGGAGGTTAAAGAATAAGAAAAGGAAACGGGGAAGTACCACCATTTTGATGATAGCAATTCAGCCCATGAGGGAAAGTGGGAGTTTACACCACCCTTCCACATCGTCAGCCAGCCTGCTGCAGGCCACGCCGTAGTTTTCACGGGCTAAGATATCCGGGTCCGTGTGTATCTGAATGCCGAGGTATCTGACCGGGTCTGTGGACCACACTAGAGGGTACTCCATGTCAAAACGATCCGTGCTTCCCGTTAACGGGAACGCCACCGACTTCGTCCAGTTCACACGAAGTCCGGAAAGTGCCCCAAAGCGCACGACCTCCCGTAAGACCGCAGATAAGTTATTGACAGGGTCTCTGACGTAGAGCAGCGTGTCATCAGCATACATGGAAATCCCTATCTTGTATGTCGGAAAGCTGATAGCCCTGTGTCTGTGGTATTCCCTGAATGCACACGCCAGAGGTTCCGCAATCAGCGCATATAGTAGCGGCGAAAGGGGGCAGCCCTGCCTGGTTCCTCTACTAATCGGAAAGGGATCCGATACCGCATCTCCCAGCCGTACCCTAGCCGTAGGACTGTGATATAGTGCTCCCAACATTTGGATGAAGGGTTCGCCCACTCCCAGCTTCCTCAACACCCTGAGCATGAAGGGCCACTCCACGGAGTTGAAAGCCTTCTCCATGTCTAAGAAGACCGCAATGGCTTTTGTGTCTTGGCGGGTGTGTTGAATCGCGCCCAGCACCGTGCGAATGTTATAGTTCAGGTTGCGTTCGGGGATAAAACCGGCTTGTTCTGGCGCCACCAAGCCCGGGGCCACCAGTGCCAAGCGTGTCGCTAACACTTTCGCGAAAATTTTGGCGTCGACGTTGATCATCGACAATGGCCTATACGACCCGCACTGCTCAGGGGGCTTCCCTGGTTTAAGGATCGTGACTATAATAGCCTCGCGCATAGATGGGGGCTTCGACCCCGTCTCACATATTTCGTCAAATAAAGTGGAGAGATGGGGTATTAGCATTTCTTTGAAGGCTTTGTAAAAGCCCACCGTCAATCCGTCCGCCCCGGGGGCGGTTCCCGATCTCATGCCTTCTAGAGCATCCGCAATTTCATCCTTTTGTATCGGGTCCATTAGGAATTCCCGTGGCCAATTTTCCAGAAAGGGCATCTTGATATAGCTCAGGTAACTGTCTATTTCGTCCTCAACATCCGTTAATCTAGCAGAGTAAAGGCGCGAATAAAAGTCTTTGAATTCCGTGAGCATGTCGCCCTCGCCCCGCAGAGTCTGACCCCCCCCTCAGTATGAAGTTCCTTGAGCGGGGAGACTCGCCTGCTGCCCTTCACGATCTTAGCCAGCAGAGAGCTCGGTCGCTCCCCCTCGCCATAGATTCGCGCTGAGGCATATTTACCCAGGTGGCGCACCTCCCTGTCTGCTTCATCGTTAAATTCCTGGAGTAGTTCTTGCATTCAAGTCAAGTCGGCCCTGGCATTGCTCGCCTGGTGTGCACGCTCCAGCTCCGCTATACTCTGCTCTAAGTAAGTTAGTCTCTGCCGTATAGCCTTAAGTCCACTAGAGTGTTTGGCCATCACCTGACCCCTGACAAACACCTTAAAAGTCTCCCACACCGTGGAAAAATTTTCGACCGACCCAATGTTAGTGCCAAGAAATGAGTCCATCTCTTCGGCCAGCTCTGCCCGGAAAGTCTCATCAAGCAGTGAGTATGGAGGGAACCGCCAGGTAAAGGGGGGTATTCTCCTCTCTGGGGTGTCAATCACCAGCAGAACAGGAGAATGGTCGGATAACGTGCGAGGCAATACCTCACATCTCCGTACGTGTTTCATTATGACTCGTGACGCCAACCAATAGTCTATTCTTGTATGTATGTATGTTGTGGAAAGACGAGTAGTGCGTGAAGCCCCCTGTGTCCGGATATTTGTCCCTCCAAACATCAACCAAATCTAGTGTGATCATTTCCGCTTGTAGCTGTTGTGCCGCTGCCGCCGGGCGTCGTGGAGGCCCCGCCGACCTGTCTACATCCGGGTTAAACACTAAGTTGAGGTCGCCCCCCCATAACCTCTTGGAATCTGCGTATGGGGCACACGATCTGGCCAACGCATTGTAGAATGCGGGGGTGTCATAGTTCGGACCGTATACATTAACTACTATAAAGTCGTGACCTTTCCCCACACACCTCGAGATAACAAATCTACCATCCGGGTCTGCTCTCAAAAGCGTAAGCTGCAGTCTGGATTTGGGGTTGACCCAAGTGAGTACCCCCCTGGAGTGCAAAGTGAAACCTGCCTGCGCGGTACATCCCGCCAGCCCTCTAGCAGTTAGCATTTTACTGGTTGGGACCAAGTGCGTTTCTTGAATGAGGGCCAGGTCAATGCGCTGTCTCTGTAGGTAGTTCAGCACCTTTCTGAGCTTACGATAATCATTAAGGCCCCTCACATTCCATGTCAGGGCCCTGATGCATACCGTGTCACCATTCAAGCAGGGAGTTGTCGCTTCAGCCATAGACATTGCAATTTAAGCAGTACAATGTGGAGTACCCAAGCAGAAAGTGTTGCAGCATACAGGGAGGGTTCAAAGAGCAAAGCCGGTGTCTTCTCACTAGTGCACCAAAGGGAACAGTGCGGGACCTTGCTGACATGGGCGAGCACACACCATCAATCACACACTGAGCGTTCATCACCAATTCGTCACTGTCGTCACCATCACACAGAGCAGTTCTGAGCACTTCAGTATGCAGCGGCATCTCGTGAAACAATCCCCATCCCCCCACCCACAGCAGACCTCCCCCACCTCGGCCCGACAGTATACCACACCCTCCCATCCCCCGAACTTTCCCAACCCAACCCCAACTTTAATCCAAGTAGCCCCTGTCGGGACCATAGTAGCCAAGGGCGCTAGGGCAGAGGTCGCCAAATTGGTCAGCTGTCGCAATTCCAACAGATCTCTATGTATTCTGACCCCTACACTTACATACCCATATTGTCTACCATTGTGTGTTGTAAGCTCGGCAATTCTCAAAAAACTCTATGCATCCCTTTCCCCGTGCAAAGTGGGATATCTCACCATTCTATTACCTCAGCTGCCCGCCCTACAACTTCCCCATTACATGTACTGTTAAGAGCGCAAGGTTCCACCAAACATCCCAACAATCACTGTCGTCTCCCCCACGCCCCTGCAAATGATTCTACTCGTAGACATGGGATAAGCACCCTGCAGGAGGCCACATCATAGATTACTACATAACTAGCAACAGTACATGCAAACAGTGCGGCAAGCAATATCCGGTAGTCAATCAGTGGTAAGATCTCACCCAGTAGTCGCTTGCGCACTCTCATATGGGCTTCTGTTCTGCAAGTTTGTCCAACCGCCCACCGTGTTCTGGAGTAGTGCGACAACGAAACCCGCCCCACCCATGCACTGAGAAGCAAGCCTCTCGCTCAATCCTGCTCATCCAGCAGTGCAGTTTCTTCGCGTTCTTCATTTTGGCTACGCGGACCATTTCGTTGCTCCTTCGACCATGCCTTCAGGGTTTTCTGCAGCTTCCTCGGGTCTGTGAAGAAGTGAGACCGGCCTTGTTTATTTATGCGGAGTTTAGCGGGATACAGCATCGCATAGTCCAGGCCCAGTTCTCGTAGCTGCTTCTTGTATGGGGCAAAATGACGTCTCTCCTCTTGTACCTTAGCAGTGAAGTCCGGATACAAAGATATGTCCATACCCTCGAACTGTAGATTCCCCTTTTCTCTGGCCACACGCAACGCCGCGTCTCTGTCTCTGTAATTTAAGAGTTTGGCAATGATTGGCCTCGCTGTAGCCCCAGTTTTTGGCCTGGGTCCCAGGGTGCGGTGCGCCCTCTCCACAACAAACATTGGTGAGAAGGTTTCTTCGCCCAGTAGAGTGATCAAGAGTTTTTCAACAAATAGCTCCATTTTACCAGTGTTTGTCGTCTCCGCCACTCCCGTTATTCGTATATTCGAGCGCCTGGAGCGCGCCTCCAAGTCCTCCGACTTGTCCTGAATGACTTGTAGTAGCTTACTGAACTGCTTGCGGTCCTTGTCCCACTCCATTTGCGCTTCTTCGACCTCCGTGATTCTCCTTTCCGACATGTCGAGGCGTTCCGCATGTCTATCAACCCTCTCTGACATACGGTCCATACGATAGGAGAGGGCGTCAATTTTGGTGCCGATTGATGCCATGCTATCTTGCAGTCCTTTCTCCATGACTGTCAGCATTTCTTTAATTTCTGAGCACATCCCGCTCTCGGGAGCCGTAGCTTGTGGTGATGTCCCTGCAGCCTGAGAATCCGGGACCTTCGCACGTCTTGAATCGAATGCAAGCTTGGACTGAGACTTGTCGCCCTTTCCCATGGCGTGTCCGTCAGTCATCCAGCTCAGGCAATACGCTATGCAGAGGGCACTACAGAGTCCGTCCACTCCTCGCCACCCCCAGTCCTAAGCACACTCTGAAACGCTGTCAGTCGCAATCCTCCGCAAGTTATAGCCTGTGTACTCAGCAAAGGTCGTCGAGTGATCCACTGTGCTCCGTTATGTGCTGCCCGCGGAATCCCTGCGCCAATGTCTATCCGGGTGCAGGGCCCCCGTCACGCGATTCACTCTGCTCACGGGGGTGGCGAAGGCCTCCTGTCTTCAGTGAATCGATCAGATCGGAAGTACTATGTCCGCACTGCTAGGCCAACTAGCCATGCCAGTCGCGCTTGCAGGCTCTCCTGGCGTCTGTGCAACCCCCTACGCACAAGGATTGCTGTGATGGCGTCCCCAATATGAGGCAGGGAAGGGGGGGGCCAGGGTCCGTCGCGCAAAGGGTACTGTGTAAGCAGACGTACCTCCGGTGCCCCCGTGCACCCCTCACCTCGCGTTTCAAGTCTATGTGGTGCCTAGAGTGTAGTCCAGCCGTCCCCCACTAGCATGTGGTGGACGGATTCCACCGCACCAAGCTCTCACAGTCCCTCCACACTCCTCACCTTACTTCAGCACACTCTTCGTGAAGGTGCCCCCTGTGCCATGTCTCCATGCAAAAATCCCCCGCCTCAGCGAGTGCGCAGGTGGCGTCCAGAGCGCTAGTCCGCGCTCGCAGTCACGTGTGTCGCCTCACCTCCCAGGAGAGGCCGGGGATCAGGGCCTAGCGCGCGAGTTTTCAGCGCTGCCTGCATGCCAGTCTTGTAGGGTTCCCGCCCCAGTCGGGACAATGCTGTGGTGGGGGCTCCAACGTCGGGGGTCGCCGAGGAATTTTCTGTGTGGTCCGGTGTGTCTCCTGTGGAGCCCGGGGCTCCGTGCTCGTCCCAGGCACACTCCGCCCTCGGAAGCCTAAGCAGGCCGCAGCTCCCGTCCGCCGCCTAAAATATCAGTACCAGGGTGGGGACGCTTCTCCAGGCCTGCAGCGCTGTCGGGTCCAAGCACAAGGAGCTGGGAATGTGCTGTGAGCCGCCGACCCGGCCAATCTGCTGCGCCGCGGGAGGCGGCCAAATGGTGCGCCGCACGCACAGCGACGTACGGCAGGCACCCCTCAAAGCAAGACCGGGGATTGAGGCCTAGTCCGCCGCCTTGCGAGCACCTCAATGGTCAGCTGGCGTGGCGCTCCCCAGGAGCCCGAACATCTGACCGGAGGCACCGATCACCACTCCTAAGCAGGTTCCACCGCAGGGTAGTCAAGGCACATCAATGGCAGGATTTAATTACAGGATAATGTGGGTATCGGTGAGGAGCTCAGCGCTCACGCGTCCACCATCGACGCTGGCAAGCTCCGCCCCCCGCTATCTAGGTTTTTATGGCACGTTGCTACTGCACGTGTAGCACATACTGAAGCTATTGCTCATTAAGTGTAGTGGTATAGGCAAAACCTTTTGACTTGCCAATGTGTGTTATTATTAAAGGATTTTGGTACTCTGACTCGCTGGCTGTAAACAGAAAGAGTATTAGACGCTCACTAAAGGGACACATTAAGCAAAAGCCAACAGTGTTTTGATAAAAGAACCTCAATATGAGTATTTGTTGCCACAGAATGTGCACGCACCTCCTCCCTGCAGGACATCTTTAAGGGTTAAGTAACAGCCTTGTAAACAGGAGCATGGGAGGAGCAAGCGTGAACTCCATGGGGAAGAGTAATCTGCATTCCTCTTGCTTTCCTATAAATGCTCTCACTTTGTAGTCACAGAAAGAAAAGGAAACACCAGTCTACCTCGGAAGATGGAGCCTGACATTTGACCTTTGTGTTTAAATGCACAGCAAATGTGATAACATAAAAACAAGATTTAAATGCCTGTTTACAGAAAGTGAGATTTCGGAAGGATACAGTAAACAGGGTTTGGGCAAGGGAAAGGACTAACTCAAACAGAACAGCCTAAAAAATATATAGAGCCAGCAAAGCAAGGAAAAGTGAGTTACAAACCACAAAGCCAACGATAAGCAATGGCTAGAATGTATACCCAGGGAAGCTTTCTGAATGTCCCTAAGATGTTTTCAGCAAACAAGACAGCTGCTCTGTCTGGTAGGCTTCGACCTATAAAGGAGGTTGGGGTTCACAGGTGGTGCCATATCAGCACACTTATTGTTTTGGACAATACGGTTTCTTAGGAGTCACCCCTTTTTTTTTTTTTTTTTTTGAAGTTCCATAATACGTGCAAATTAGCTGTGTAAATGTGGGCATCTTGCATTTAAAATGCAATTTCTGCCCCCTTGCCTGAAAAAAAAATCCACTAACCTTCTCCTGAATCGTGTCTGAGCCGGGGCTGGCCTGCATTTTTGTATACAGCTATCTAGCAGGACTAGTTGTGGGCCAATCATTGGGAGTTGTAATTGTAAGCATTTTTTCTTTTTGTACCAGAAAGTTAAAAAAAATCGTTAACCAAAAAATATTATATTTATTTGTTTAATTTGCTCTTCATACTGCTGACAGGTGGCTCCAAGGCATGTGCAATAGCGTAAGCTATCCTGACATTTTCAGATAGCAGCCAGCTGCTCTCTGGGCTTGTAGTTTTGCTTTTAAAACCGCCCTTATGGTCTCAAAATCATTACATGTCAACTGATGTTGAATAAAAAGTCAAGACTGACTGAAGTCGACACACCTGACCTGGAGCCGTTGGCGCTTATGCTTTACAAATTTTACAAAAGATTGTAGTCTATTGCAAAAACCGTGACTATTTGTTTCATATGCAAAACCTGGTTGACACATTTTGTGACAGTTCACTCTTTCTTTAGCATCATGCATTAAAACCCTTTATCCTATTGAATTTGCAGAAGACGAAGTGACTTACAAAGGCACTCTATTGTCAAATGTATTCTCCATGTTGGTTCTATTTTTTCTTTAAAGAAGGATACAGGTAGATACAAAGGTATTGCCCTAAACAAATACAAAATATAGGCAATATCATGATTTTAATTAAATATCTTCTACCTATAAAGCCTATGTGCAGCCGATTCCAATGTTCAAAAATGTGCTTTGATTTAGAGATTAGTGAATACAAGTTCAGTGTTATTGTATTACACATGTATAGGAGATTGGTACCCCCATCTAATTTGCCATTTCTACTTAAAATGGATGTACAGGCGGTCAGGGTAGTTATATAGACTTAAATTCTTTAAGGAATTAATCTCCTATCCAGATAGTAGACCAATATGGTTGCACAGGATCCTGACCCTACAAGCACCTTTAGGGCTGGCCAATTTGTTAGAGTTTTACGTGCCGCGGCGCCCCCTTAGATCTGCTGACCAAACGTTGGTCAGCATTCCTCGAGTTCTGAAAGCTAGAGCTGGTGGCCGTTCTTTTCGCAGCCTGGCTGCGAAACTCTGAAATTCGCTCCCTGTTTTCATCAGAGCGATCCAGAACCACCTTTCTTTTAGTAAAGCCATAAAGACCTGGCTTTTCTTTGCCTAACTTTTCATTTTCATCCCTTGGCTCACGTCTATGGTTTGGTGGCGCTGGGACCTCCTGTTGCTGGGGCAGCTATGCGCAATACAAATCCGACTAATAATAATAATCTTGCTGCATCTCTTTCTAGCTCAGGTAGCCAGTATGGCTGTAAAAATAGTTACGTCATCTTGGTAAACGGCTATACTAAACCCAGCACAGTTTCATTTAAGAGGATATATATTGGAGGATTTCTTCAAATGCTGCAGGTAAGCTTTAAAAAAAGAGCAAATAGCAGCAGGGGAAAGAGGGCAGCCCAGCCAAGTTCCTCTTCCTATACTTCTATTGTCTGAAATACTGCCACTACTTACTACCCTGGCAAGCAAGTTTTTGTACAATAGGTTTTCGTTATTAAGCATTCTAGAGCCAAGTCCCGTAATGACCTCGTTCAGCCATAAAAACAAGCCTTTGCAATTAATCAGTATCGCGTTTGTGAAAGTTAGTGCTATTGGTGTTGTAAATGATAACGTTTTGTACTCATGCTTTTTGTTTTTAGTGGAGTGGTTATATGTTGTTTGTAGTGGAATTATGTGGTTTGAATAGTAATGGTTAGTTGTAGAATTGTGTGGTGGGTAGTCGGTGATTAATTAGTAAAGAAATAAGTGCCAGGTCCCTCCACAGAAGGCCACTGCAGCTTACGACGCCCATTGCCCCTGCCAGTGCTGGTAATGACAGTCCCAACATAACTACTAACCATCAAACTGCTACAAGTGTGAGAATTCAGACTATTATATGCCCCCAATGCTATAAGAACAGTTTAGGTGGCCGGTATTAGTAATGTTGATTTTATATTGAAGGAATAAACAACTGTTCTTGTTCTGATCTCTAAATTAGATATGCAGCGCCACCATGTGGCAGACTGTCAAAAGTCCTGATGCCAACAATTAAGTGCTGGTGCTGAACACGGAAATCCACCGGCACAGATTAAACACTGTGTGTTGTATATTTGTGTGGTGGAATTGTGTGGCATGGTGAATAGATAGGGATGAGAGCTGTATAAAATAGAAAGTAAGATTGAGAGGGATAGGTAGTTTGTGTATGAAGTGTTGAATGAACCGCAGATAGAGTAGCAGAAAGAGTGTATGAGAAAGAAGGGGAGAAAAGGTTATAGATGCATAAAGTGGTTGCGCTTGTGTACGCAGAAAAAAACGAAAAAAGAGGAGTGGGTGTTTGCCATTTTGATTTTTTGTAAAGTTATGGTTAAGAAACTGTGCTGAAAGACTTAAAGTTAATTAATATGAGGAATGTTGGATTTGTGCGGTAGAGAGCGCGAGAGTGATGTGTGAGAGAGTACGATTGAGAGAGGGAGAAGTGAGAGGGGCACCAGGAGAAGGGGGTGAGAGGTGGACCTGTACCTAGTCCGAGGTTGTACAGAAAGGTTGTATGTGTAAGGACTGTGATAATAGAAGAACAAATGAATGATAAAGTTACCTGCGAAGATGCAATGTAAAGGTACTCCCACTATAGTGACTCCTGATGCAGGGGCCACACTGTAATGATTCCTAATGTAATGACTGAAAACCTCTTAGGCATCTTTCTCTTTAGCTGATCCGCCACGGAGTCAAAAATCCACAGTGCACGAATGAAAATAAACTGTATTAATTGCTCTGTTTTCCTCCAAATATTACTTTTTTCTCTAACTTTTCCCGCTAACTACCGAAGAATCAGTGAACCATTAGAATGTTGGAACCGAATACATGGACCAAAAACCTGAATATGAAGAAATGTTGCCCTAAGTTGCCTTCCAAAACAATCAGTAAATACTGTTATCTTTCTTATTTGTGACCCAGGCCCCCATACTACCAATAATCCTACTTTGAATTCTTTTTATTTATTTTGCATGTGCTTGTTGAAATTGTGTGTGAGTTCTGTTACGGCTGGATAAGTGGATGAATGAAAGAATGAGTCTGTGGATCGATGCAGTGGCAGCTCCTTTGCCAAGGCGGAGGAGCGTTGTCCCACTGAGCAGGGGAGAATAAAAATAAAATTATAATAACAAGAAGTTATTATCATTTTATTTTCCTTTACGACGCTGGGCGGGGCTGGCTAGTCACAGAGGGAGCAGGAGTGGTTTGTACTCCCTCCCTACATGCGCATGACACTTTGACCGGCCGTCTAGGGCCGGCTAAACCGTCCTGCATAGTTGGCATGTTCTCCATTGGGCTGTGTTGCACCGCTCCATAGAGAACCTGGCCAGGCACTGCTTGAGCAGCCAAACAGGTCGCTCCGACCAGTCGCGACGCTAATCTTGCAGCATCGTGATTGGCTGGCAGAGTCGGAAGCCTGGGTGGTTCCGCTGAAGGCTGCAGGCAGCAGCCGGGAAGAAGACAAGAAGACGGAGGAGAGGCGTGCGAGGGATGCGGTGGCAAAGGCGGTACGTTTATTTTTTCATCCTGACTTCCCCCCCCCCCCCCCCCCCCCCCCCTCCCCCCGAGGCAGCTGCCACGAGATAAATGAATAGATTCATGAGTGCAAGGATGAGTAACAGAGTGCAAATGTGTTAAGTTACTGAATTCCTAATCTCCCAAATGAAAGTTGCACATTTTTAACTGAAAGCAAGACTTATTGGCATTGCTAATGCTTGTTACTTTATAAATCCTTGTGGCTAAACCAGCCACAACTAAAACAACAGTTATAGGCAGTCAGCAGAGGGTTTCGAGTGTGCACCTTTGATTAGGACACTGCTCTACTAAATATCTCAAATAAAATGAATGTAGTAACTCCAGCTTTTACATAGTTTGTCATGTAATACTTTGGGAATATTTCATTACAGCAAGTTTTCTTTCTCTGTTTTTCATTTGCATGCAGCTTATCTTATTTCACTGTTAGTTAGGCTTTGTGAGTGCTTTGAGATCCACCTGGGCAAGTGTGATTTTGCACAGTAACTACATCTGTGCTTAAGATGGATGTATCCCCATGAACTGTGGCATGTTCGTATGTGCACTTCACAGTCACATTAGGCCTTGCATGACTTTAAGCAACAATAATGTTGCCAACAACGATGGCAGTCCAGCTATTCCAATGCGTTGTTTAAACAGCTTTGTGATTGCTCTGTAGAAGGACACTGCAAAGTCAACAAGAGCAGATGCATTAATGGTCGGGCCGAACAGAATATGAAACTGTGTATTAATAATAGGGATAGATGCATGTTTAAGACTAATTGGGATTCATAGAAGAGATATTAGACATGGCCCCCTAATGCTACCAAAGGGTGTGATCCTATGATTCGTCACTTAAAAGCGTGGGACTGAACATTTAAATATCAACTGTGCCTCTACATGCTGGCTAATAAGACACAGATCATACAATGATGAGTAGGTATACTGCGCAGACTCTCCCATAGAAAAAATGTGTTTTAATAAACTCGTGTCCGATGTGTATTCCCATGCAGTAATGTGCCATTCTATTTAAGGTAATTACGTGTTGTTGTTTTTCCTCATGCTAGAATGTTATTAGATTAATTTGTAAATTCTCAGGCCCAATAAGCAATAGAATATTCCATCAAATGGAACAGACTAAGCTCAATATGTTAAATATAAATCGTTGATTGAATGCTGGGTTAGTAAATGTCTCTAAATAAGTCTGATGGTCTTTTTACAGTGGTGGGGAGGACAAGTATGTACATTTTGCACTCAAATGATAACCCCACTAAGTTCATAACAATATGTAATTATGTGCTAGGAATGTTTATTTAAGGCTGTGATCACAGCCCACGAGGCTTGTTCTGCTATATTTATGAACTATAGCATACAAACGTCACGTTTCTATAACGGGGTTAATCCACATATGCAGGGCAACATTGGATACCGTTTACAAAATGAGAGTATGCCATTAAAATGCAAACTTTACAGCAAGTCTTAAGTTTCCCCTTTGCTGATGAGCAGTATAAATTATGTTAATATATTTGACAGTCTTGTACCTGTGATGGGTGTCAACATCACTACATCCTGCTATGGGGGCTTCAAGGCATCCCAACACTGTTCTTTCATTATTTTTACACAGTACACTTTGAGAGTTTGTTTTTACTCTGACATTTTTACTGCTGGCAGCTGCTATCCCCAGTTTCCCCTTTCTGTGTGCCAGCATACACAGCACACAGAAGGACGGCTCTGGTGCGGAGAGGGTCAGATGGTGGAAGACATGACACCATTTGATTGGTTACATTTAGTTTAGTTAAATTGCAGTGTGATCATGTGACCGATTAAGGCTCGGTGTGCAAAGTCTCCAAGAAGCTGATGGGGCGTTATGAGGGAAGGGCGAGGCACGCAGCGCTCAACATTTTATTTTTAGAAAATCTCTTGCGGCCTAGTAGATTCCCTACTTGCATGACCTTGGCTCACAGTGTGTGTTAGAAGTAAACAAATACACACAGGTGCCATAAATACAACCGGCAACCAGCTCAAAAGAAAATTGGATGTCAAGCAGGGCTCTAGTCGAAGGTAGACGCAGGTAGACCACATCTACCCACTGTTTTCAGAGAGTGGACGGCGTCTACCCTGCTGCAAAGCTGGCCACCTTCAGTGAAGTGATACGTTACTTTCCTACTTCTCCCAATATGCGGAACTCGTCCCTGTGTAATTTTCTGACAGCAGGACACTTTCAGCAGTGCCTGCACGTTGTCTGCTTTTGCCCCGAGCAGCAACATGCAGGCGGGGAAGGGGCAATCGATTCCAGCTTTGCCCGTCACAAAAGTGAAAGTTAAGGGGCACTTTGGTCTCTCTTTTTTCTTCTTCTTTTTTTTTTCTTTTTGGGGAGTATTGTGGCTGGGAGCTATCTGGAGCCTCACACCTAGATGCCATGGAGGTGAAACAAAGGCTCGCATCTTATCACTTCACAGGTACTTATGAGAGAAATGCTTTTGACTTTGTTCAGTCCCTATATATTATAGAAATGGATACACTGTAAGAATGTCAGATGTGTTGGACGCCCCAGTATTTAAACAAATAACAATTTGAATACCACTATTTTGTTTTATTTCTTTTATAGCACTTTAGAACTACAGTAGTGCTAAAGCTCTATAAAAGAAATAAAACAAAACAGTGGTATTTAAATTGTTATTTGTGTACATGTGTTATAAAGCCTTCACTACTCATCCCAATTCAGGGTGTCCGAGAGCTTAACATCACACTTGCAGATTATACATTGACAATAAATCATATCTGTGTGTATCAATATAAAGGATGTGTTACTTAAGACAGTGAAGGTTACAAGGTGTAGGAGCCCCTTGTCCTCCATACCTCACTGTGCTATATTAGGATCACAATGTATTAACTGAAAGAAACAAAAGGATCTCTATTTTAAAAGCAGTAACCCACTTACTCGTTTACATAAAACACAAATTGGCCATCTGCATGTTACATAATGTGCTTTGCAGGAGACATATTAACCCTCTATGCTACTTTGATTCAAAACTAGGACTAGGCAAAACGCAGATCTCTCCAGCAAATAAGTTATCCTCCAGAGTTATCTTACCATTATTATTATTCCCTGAGATTTAGGGCCCGATTAGGATGTTGGGTGTAACACCACTGACAGGCTGTGGTGGCAGTTTGCCTGACAGCCAGGATAACGGTCCGGCCGCCCAATTAGGATGCGTTTGATGAGAGAGCAGCAGTAGGAGGGACCGAATAACGCCTCAGACAGGCTCATTGAGCCCCTAGGTGAGTCAGTTGAAACGTAATCCCTACAATGGGGGTTGTGCCAGCAAAGGCACCGCCGTAGGGATTATGATGTCCCTTTCCCTTTGCCTTTATATGGTGGTCTGACCACCATTTAAAAAAAAAAAAAAAAATATATATATATATATATATATATATATATATATTATTGAGTTTCAAAAAGAACATCAAAAAACATACAACCATGAGACTCCTAAATGCAGCATTACATTATACGTCTCACCTGTATTCAGCATATGACCAACAGTAGCAAATGATGCTATTACAGATAAATCAAAGTCCAGCGACAAGCCCATAGTTCCCATCTGTTACTTTGACCATCTTAGATGGATGTATGATGCCCCAGCACATTATGGCGTGTATCCACAGCGGCCCAGTCCACAGGTAAGTAAAGGAAAACCCCAGTCCGGTATAATCAAACATGTCTGTGAGGTTGACCCATTAGCGCCGCTGGCAGCTGTGCTTTGGTAAGTGTTGTACAATTCCCAAAAGTTTTTAGGCCTATTGCACGGAGGAAGAAGCTCGCTGAATATCTGTCTGTGTCGAGCAATCTGTCCTGTCACTCTCCCATTGTGCGAGTGTAGGGATAGGGCCAAAAAAACAGTTAAGTGCGACCCTACGCTTGGCCATAAGCATTCCCATGTCTATGAGCCTGCGGAGCACCTTTGGAATTAACTTGGAATAACCCAACAATGCCAGTGCCGGGTCAGGATTAAGGGTCAATTTTGTGATCTGTCCAAATTCTTTAAACACCAGTATCCAGAAGGCAGCAACACCTGCACATGCCCAAGCCAGATGGATGAAATCCGCAACCCCTGCCCTACAACAATCACAATTTGCATTCTCCCATAAACCGTACCTATGCAGCCTCTCCAGTGTGTAGTATACCCTATTCAGATATTTAAAGTGTACCAGGCGGTGACGACCATTAAGTGAGATCCGCTTTGTGCTGGAGCAGCAATAGTACAACATACTATCTGCTATTTCTATGCTCAGGTCTCTCTGCCATTCCAAGCGTGCTTTGGTGTACTGATTAGCCCTAGAGGACATGGATAAATAATAAATGATGGCTACTATACGCTGCAGAGATTTTGCACGTTTTGTGAGCATCAAGGCAGAGCGTGCAGGTGGTTCTAGTAGGCCTCACCCAATAATTCTCTCAAAGCATGTCGCACTCTGTGAAATTGAAATCTCGTCAACGTGGTTAGCTCCGGTTTATCAGTATCGAAGTCCTCTTTTTTGCAACACCGTCGTCAAATACCTCCCCCCACCTTGCACATACCCATTGCTTGGAGCGCATGCCTGACTCCTTTCTATTTGCAGGGGGGTAACCATATACACCAATGCAGCAAAGCTGATGGAAAATATAGTATTGCGCCAGCTTGCAATTGCAATAAATGGTGCCAGGCATGCGTTGTGGCATTTACAGAATCTGATATGCAAGTCCTACGATCTGCAGCCTGAAATAGCAGTGCTGGGAGTGGGAGTGGGAGTGGGAGCGGAGCTGCAACCTCTGACTCTATTCGAAGATGTGGTATATCCGGGGGGCCATGCATCCAATAGTAAGCATGTGAACCCTGTGCAGCCCTATAAAATAAATTTAAATCCGTCACTCCGAGTCTGCCATTAGAATAGGGAAGTACTAAAATTTGCCACTTCGCGTGCTACTGCTTACCCGCCCACGCCAGTCGTACCATCAGGGAGGTGAGACTGTCAAAGAAAACCCGCAGGAGCCCCATGGGAATATTAATAAATAAAAACAGAAGTCGTGGGAGCACTACCATTTTCATGCTGGATATTCTACCAAGAAGGGATAGCGGTAGCTTAATCCACTTCTCGACATCATCTTCCAGCCTGCTAAAGGCCTTCCCATCATTTCACCTAAAGACCGTATCAGAGTCTGTGTGTATATTGATTCCTAAATATCTGACCGCCTCTGTGGTCCACTGTAAAGGGTAATCCAGCTCAAAACGAGTGGTGCGAGAGGGAAGACTTTAGACTTTGCCCAATTAACATGTAATCCTGAAAGCCCACCGAATCGCACCACTTACTGAAGCACAGCTGAGAGATTAGATTCCAGGTGTCTGACGTATAGATGGGTATCATCAGTGTACGTGGAGACTATAATTTTGTATCGTGGGAAGCTTAAACCTCAATTTTGATGGTATTCCCTCAGCGCACATGCCAAGGGTTCTGCCACCAAAGCATAAAGCAGTGGGGACAATGGACCGCCCTGCCTCGTCCCACGAGTTATGCGGATTGAGTCAGTCACTATATTGCCTATGTTTATGCGAGCATTGGGTTTGCTGTAAAGAGTGCCAACTAGTTGTAAAAAAACTGAGCTCACTCCCATTCTAGTCAAGACATGCTTCATGAAGGGCCACTCAACAGAATCAAATGCCTTCTCTATATCTAAGAAAAACTACCACAGCTGGCGTTTCAGGCTTGATGTGTTGCAAGGCGCCAAATTCCGTGCGTAAGTTATAAGTTCAATTTCTGCCCGGTACAAACCCCGCTTGTTCTGGTGCTAGTAATATTGGTACCAGAGGAACCAGCCTATTGTCAAGGATCTTAGCACAAATCTTCGTGTCCTCATTAAGCAGGGACAATGGGAGGTATGAAGCACAGTCTTCCGAGGGTTTTCCGGGTTTGGGGAGAGCAACATTACTGCCTCGGACATGGGCGCAGTATATGGCCTGTAACGCACATATCATCAAAGAGCCTAGCCAGTTGTGGGACGAATATATCTAAGAAAGCCCTGTAGAATGCAACCGTGAGACCATCGGATCCTGGCGCACTACCCACCCTCATGCTAGATAAAGCAAGAAGGATTTCATCCTTTTCTATGGGCCGCATGAGAAATTCCCTGTGTGTATTAGTGAGCCATTGGAGTCGTATATACAACCAATAATCAATAAGCTCTTCTTCAGTCGCGGCGTTCCTAGATGCATACAGCTCAGAATAATATTGTTGGAACCTATCAGCCACATCAGAGACTTCAGTTAAAAGCTCTCCCTCAGCAGACCTAACCTGCACTGTCTGCATCGTTTCTCTGCGTTTCTTGAGTAGTTGCGCCAATACCAACCCAGGTCGCTCACTCTCGCCGTACGCTCTAGCCGTGGCATATTTACCAAGGTGCTTGATCTCATCATCAGCTGCCACATTGTATTCACCTAATAACTCTGCAAGCTCACCCTTATCTGAGCTATCTATGTCTGTCTACAACCAACGTTTAAGAATCTTAATTTTCCCCTCTAAGTCAGTCAGACGTGTACGTATGGAGCGGAGGACCCCCCCCCCCCCGAGTGCTTTGAAATAATTATCCCCCCCTTATCAGCCAGGCTATCTTAAATCCAGTGGCGGAGTGAGATAAAGAATGGTGATGGATTAAACCCAGATCAGTTCACTGGGGGTGAGTGTTTGATTTGCTCATACGCTTCGTCCATCATCCCATTTTGTATCGCTTTGTTCGCTCATAGTTGGCATGGTATGCTCAGACGTGAGTCCCTTTCTCACTTTGCCACTGGATTCAAGATAACCTGGCTGATTAGGGTTATGAACCCGAAACCGGTCCCAGGATGCTTGTTTCTGGTCCAGGGAAGACATAGCTTGGCAGTTTGGGCTGGACTGTTCCCATGAGGCACAGGGTCAGACTGATTTGCATATGGCCATGTCTGAATTGGGGTGGCGGAGTGAGCTAAAGAATGGTGATGGATTAAACCCAGATCAGTTGACTGGGGGTGAGTGTTTGATTTGCTCAAACGCTCCGTCCATCATCCCCTTTTGTATCGCTTTGTTCAACCGCGGAAAGCGCGCGGTCCCTGGGCTTGCGCTGGTCAAAGGACAGTCTCTGTTGCGTCTCATCTGTTCTCCCCATAGTGTTACACCACAGCAGTACTCTCCAAGTTCGGCTAGGACAGCACAGTGCCAGCTTCAGATTCCACACTATATATCTGGTGTAGAAAGGGGGAAAGTATCAACACTCCAACTCAATCCACAGCACTGCATTCATGGAGGGCAGCACAGTGCACACCAACACACCAAAGATCCACTAACCCGACAATGCGAGTAGGGGCCCCCAAGGAATCACTCGAATACTCCTCACCTGTGTTTACCAAGGAAACCGGTGCACCCCAGCAGGCTAGTCGGTGCCTAGTGGGCACCAAGCAGACATCCATAAGAGAGCCTCCACAGTATATAGTGTTGTTTACGGATCAGTGGTGGCACGATCTCCGGCTCCAGCTGCCAGTCTGTGATCCAGAAGACCCCCAGTGAGAGGGCCAAGCAGGGCGCGCAGCGTACCCCAACCGGCAGCAGCCCACGTAACAGTCAGTCAACAGAGGCCAAAATGGCGGTCTATAGATGAGCTTGCATCTCGCCCATAAGGACCGATCAGGTACCACAGCTGTCCAGGGCACACAAATATGCCCTCTAAGACTATCAATCGCCCCACACAAAGGTGCTCACAGCCACGACAGCCCGGTCATAGCAGCAATCCTCCGGCGTGCGCCTCGCGCCAACTGCAGTCTCCCCGGGATCGGCCATCAAGGGGTAAGGCCCTGCTCCTTATGCAAGCGCCACTCACAAGGAGGTCCAGAGCCGCACCAGGTTTCCAACCAGCACCTCACCGCGAGGTGTCCCGGCATGCACTCACTACCGGCCGGCCAGGCGTCAACTTGAGTCTGGGGATCCGCAGCCTAGTTGTCGCACCGCACCGTCACCCCTGCAACTCCGTGAGCACTGAACCCTCACTGGCGCTGGTCAGCTCCCTTGAAAACCGAGCCCAGCAGCATCACGGGGCCGCGGTTTTCGCCATGGGAATGCCTCCGGTCAATGCAGGATTCAAGCAGGATTTTCTGTCTGAGCACGGAGCTCTGAATTTAGGCGGCCATCTCCGTTGCCGGTAAGCTCCGCCGCCCCCTACCTCCATTTAAAGGCAGAAAGAAAGGGAATTTGGCGCCTCCAATCCTCCATGACCAAGCACTATGGGGCAACCGTTGTGCATCCCCAAACAACCATTCACTGTGTGCCAGGCACCAGATGGTGCTTGGCACATGGTGCTTGGATGTTGCCAAAATGCCTTTTTCCCATTGCAGCTTGTGCTGAGGTCCTTCTATGGGCAGTAGCACAAGCTGCAATGGAAAAAGGTATTTTTCTGACCGGCCACACGGCGGTTGCATTGTGCTTTGGCAGGTGGAACTGCCGACTACATGTTGGGCGGTTTTCATTCCCACAGTGATGATAGGACGCTTATCCAACCGCCATCGTAATCCGGCTCATTGATGGCACACAAAGATCTCTGCAGCAGGTGCCTTAACCGTATAAGATATTTTTTTAAAAACAGACATTGTAACCAATTAAGCAGAACAGATTTACTGCTATGTTTCTCCTTGTTGCCAATTTCTTTGTTACAGTTTAAAAAGAAAAAGGTATATGTTTGGCCCAGATTTTGCATTGGTGTTGCGTCAATATTTTGCAACAAGCCCAATCCAAAATCTAATTTAAATATTGTAATGTGCTTAAATGTAATCATGATAGACATCCTACACATGGGAAACAACTTTTTCAACTCAACTGTTACAACGAATGCAATTACATTGCATGCCGTTGCAACGCAAAAGGTGTGCAGCAGTGGGACAAAGGTGTTGGATTTAACTCCAACACCTTCCCTACTGTTGCACACACTGGAGTTGGAATAGAAAATTAATCTATTCCAACTTCCAGCGCTCCCCCGACAGAATGTCGGGATAAAGTTTTGCGTTGCAACAACATGCGATGTAATGGCATGCGTTGTAACGTCACATATTCGCTAAACATTTGTAAGGTCTTATGATCTGATGTCACTTCATGTGAGGTCATGCGTTGTGATGCCACTTCCTGTGATGCCACATGCGATGTCATGCGCCATGTTGTCACTCCATATGATGTCACACGCAGTGATGTCACACCCACCCTGCCTAACTTGGCGAGCCCTCCCTCTTGTTTTTTGGGGACTTCAGCCCTGGTGACTAGGGATGGAGGCACATGAATTGTAATCAAATGGAGCTTTATTTCCACTGTCGCAGCTAATTTAGAGGGCTGTCAGCCTGACACTTGCCAGTCTGAGCACTGCACCCTGACCCCTTCCAATTGTGAAGGGACGAGGCAAGGGAAGCGGTGGAATGACACTTGCCAACAGAATTTGAACCTTCGATTGAGGGGGGTGGGGAGCGAACCGGCGGGGCGAAAACATAAGAGCCATTTTCTGTGTGTTGTTTCTAAGCGGGACCTTTTCTGACTTACCCAGACACCAAGGTGCTTTTAGCACTAGAATAGTGGTGACGCACTCCAACAATCACTAGAGTTTCTAAAAACAGGCCCACAATAAGGCCAGCCCAGGAAAAGAGCGAGTGCTTTTTTCACCAATTTCGTTTTTTTTTTTCTCACTTTCTAACATGATTCTTTCATTTGTGCCATAGTCTGCTTTGATTTTAAGTTTCTTCATTCTTTGAAAATATTTTAGATGTTTGTTTTTAGATGAATTTGCTACAATGTGGTTTCTATGCAATGTATCTGCAATACTGTTTACATTTCTGTTTAGTACCATCTTTCCCTTTCATGCGAGACTTTCCTAGACCTTTCTGTATTCTCCTTTGTAGTGCAGAGGGGCGGCATGATAACTTTCCTGTTTGTTTCTCACAGGTATGTCGTACTTACAACAAAGCACCACGAAGGCTTTACAAACTGGGAGTCCCCAGTATCTTGGAATTGGAACTCTGTGGATACTGGACCCCGTCGAGATTTAGTGGGTGATCTGGCCAAGGCTATCCGGAAAAGGTTTGTGCATTTATCACTTTCGTCTTTGATTTGATTTGAACACAAATCTAGCGTATACTGTAGTCACTTTAATGCCTAGTTGGATCGGGGCAATCAATCGGTCCCACTGTTGTGCTGCTCCTTACTTTTTATGTGTAAACGGAGTTGTCCAAAGTATGGTTGTGAAAGATGTCGTACGACTTATTAGTCAGTGGCACTCCACATTTAAAGTAATGTATTACGTTTTGGGCATGGTACTTGAAAGATGAACAATGAATGTGACGATCCCTAAAGAACTGAAGGCAACTTAACATAGAGGGTTTAAGTCTATTTCTTTTCTTTGATATAAAAAAGAGAAAGTTGTTTATAAGGGCCAGACAATAATTAAATGAACAATCACATTTTCATCAGGGAGTTCATTTACTGAACACTAGCAAAAGAAACCTAATCACCCATAAGAGGGCGAACTTCTAATCATTGTCATAGGAAATGATTTATAAACAGTGCTAAAATATGTTCTCTTGCCTGATACTCTCTGTAGTTGTGGTCTTTCAGCTTTGGTTAAAGTTGATTGGTTAAATTGAAGTTGGATGAGTCTTTGGGTTGCATTTTGGATGTTGGCTGTCTAGACGATGTTTGGTATGAACAACTGTAAAGCAGAATGATTGCGAGTACCTGTGGTGGTTTGTTGAGAATGTTTGTTATCAGTTTGTCAGTGGGCATGTATCTCAGATGGCTGAGTTTGGGTTTAGAGCCATGGTGGCGGATGCATGAGTAAAGATCCGTAGAGCCACTTACGGTTCAGTTGGTACAAAATGCAATGCAAACGTTTGAAATTGAATGCTTTCACACTTGTTTAAAAATTTTCGATTGATGTGTATGAAATCGAGAATCAAGTGTTCTTTTTTTTTTTTTTTTTATTTTTTTTTTTTTTAGGAAGATACGCTATGGACTCTACCATTCTCTCATGGAATGGTTCCATCCACTTTATCTAAGCGATAAAAAAAATGGTTTCAAGACACAGGATTTTGTCAATGCGAAGACCATGCCGGAGCTGTATGATCTTGTTACAAAGTAAGAGTTGGGTACTTTTCTGCTTTTCGGCAGGAAGGGAAGTTTGTAAACTTGCTTAAAAAATGGTCTTGTGAAGCTGCTCGTAGTGTCAAAACTAAGAAATCCTCCTCCAGTACCCTTCTTCCTAGTGAGTGTGGTCCAGGAATGTGCAGTGTCTCTCTGATAGTGCCTGGCAGCGTTATCCTTAGCCTGGGTTCTCTTGAGTAGGCCGTTGCTTAGGGCACCTAAATGTTCTGTTATTTAAGAAGCAAGTTCATTTTTTCCCCAGATATTGATTTATTTTTGTGAACCGAAACACAAACGTAGACCCCAATCTGTCTACTCGCGATCTGTTCCTTTTTCTCTTCGCTAGTGGTTGGATTTCTCCCTGAATCATGTATGTCTCATAGTCAGTGGGTTATTGTGGCCTGGTGAAATGATCTGTGTCAAATTGTAATCCTATTATGGCAGACTAAGTCATTTAGTCACTCACAGCAGATACATTGAGTCCAGTTCAAATATAAAATGTTAATCTGGTTAATAATACCCTCAATGCTTCGCCATCAAGTTACATTTTCGCCTTTACTTTTGCTAGGAGTATAGTTTAATTTTTTTTTTTAATTATTACAAATTATGAATTTCCCTGTTATGAATATTCTGATTGCATAGTTGTTTTGATCACATTCTTACTTTAGTTGTAGCTAGTAAATCTCTGAAATAAAATATTTACTTTTTAGGTCTTGCCTGGCGCTGCTCGCTTTGCGAGGGCTTCTTGGAATCAATATGGTTTCAGAAGTGGTATTTCGTTTACACCCATAATTTCTATTGGTGTGCGTGATTTCGCGTCATTGATTATGCTAAACAGAGTGTGATGATTGTACCAGAGGCTTTTTAGTCCCTCCTGATGACCACCCTGTCCACTTTTGGACCCGGATTGGATCGTTTACTGGTGGAGTTACACGGTCTCCTTGAAAAGCCTGGAAGCACTCTTTCTTTTTCATTTTCATTGCGGTCCGCTTTAATTGCACAAATGCGGTCTGCTTCCGCCACGCTTGTTTATTTACTTAATTGCACAAGTACGGTCCTCTTCGGCCATGCTTGTTTATCATTCTCTGAAGATGCACTAGTGAGCCTCTACTGCCAGCTTGGACCCACCCCTTTACGCACAGTGAGAGCGCTCTCGGTGGCTGGTACCCATCCGTTACTGCTCGCCGAGCCGTGCTGTGATGTTAGCTGGCTTCCTGCCTCCTTGAATCCGCGCACAGGCACATTAGCATCTGAAATGAGGTGGCTTCTTAACCCCTGAGGGACAGCGTCACCAACTGAAAGAAGTGAGGGCTTAACTTTTGGAATTGCAAAACAACAAACCTATACACACTCTAATCATTAAACAGTAGTGTCAGTGTAGACCAGCGTTCTTCAATCTGTGGGGCGGGCGCGACACCGTCTCAGGGGGGCGCGCACTCCACACTAATCTCACCTTTGTCCTCTACTGATTCGAACAAAGGCAGAGTGGAGCTGCATGGGCCCTAAGAAGGGGTGAAAGCCATCAAAGCCTCATTAACAAGAAAAAGGTCTTTTAAAGACCTGTGAAATACTCGGGTGCGCACTGGGAGACTATATTAACAACAAAGAGTAGCAGTGGATCAATAATTGTATATCTCTCACATATGTGTCTGGAGCAATAGTGGATGGGTGCAAGGAGTAGAAACTAAAGGAGGATATCTTTCCATTGTGGAAAAATACCCATCAGTTGTCGATCCTGTGCTTGTTCATCATTTGGGTACCTTCACACCAGGAAGGTAGATATCAACCACTGTAGATGTTCGAAATTGAACAGTGGGAAACAAAGATGTTGTACCAGAATCAGGGTGTGGGAGGACAACAAAAAGAGTAGTGCATGTGAAAAAGTGAAAAGGTGAACTGTGAATGATCAGAGAAAATTGGGTAGAAAAAGGATAAACGACTTTATTACACACCTAAATTCTCCCAAATCAATAAAAAGTGTGCGACAATAGTGGCTTCAACAAATAACCACTATTTCTTACATGAGGTCAACAATGTTTCTGCAGTCTAAAACTGGACCCTAGACGGTGTCCTGCTGCATTCGTCAGGACCAAATTCGCTACTACTCAATAAAAAGGTGAAAAAAGGAAAAGTATCACCTGGGTATTCAATAGTTCTTCATTCTCCTCGCTATCAGAAAATCCACATAGTCATGAGGCAAAGAAGGCATCCATCCAGAACAACATATAAAGAGATAACAAACCAAAAAAGCACCAAGTCAGACATGGTTACATGATCACTTAATGACATGCATATGTGACTAGTATATAACTTCCTAGTCTGGTGTATTACAAATTACACCCACACTTTTTTTTTTTTAAAGTGGTCGCTCTCACTTACCAAACTTGGAGGAGAGAAACACGCCACCTCACCTGGCCACTGCTCAGGTAAATGGAGCCCGCACTAGTGGGCAAAAAGAGAAAAAGGGGAAAAGGGAGGGTTACTCGGACATGTCAGATGACTGACTTCATCACACCGCCTAAGCAAACAACCAAGAACGGATGTGTGGACTTAGCCTGCCGGCACGACTATTAATTGAAAAATGCAGGCTCAGTTATCTGGTTGTTTCTATTTACACCTCAATGCTTTTTCGTTATAAAGCTGAGGTCTCACAAGCGTTGCCAATTATCACACATCAATAGAGACACTCTACCTCTACTCCCCGCTAAGTGTCAAAGACACAGAGAGGTCTACGCTGTTCAGTCAGAGGTTCGTGCTAAAAGGTCTGTGCTACTCTTTGTTGTTATATAGTTGATGGAGGGGTTGTAGCGGTGAGTGGTCTCTAAACATCCCCTTAGGCCCTCCTTCCCCCCTGTTTGTATGATCGCACTGGGAGGCTGTCTCATCAGGCTGCCACACACGGGGTTGGGGGGGGAGGGGGCTATCCTGGTAAATTCCTACAGCTGAAATGCTTTAGCTGCAGTGGGAGGCAAGGAGCCCCCTTTGCTAAAGCTGAAAGCGAGGATTTCATAGCAGAGGAGACTCCTTGCCTCACACTACAGATGAAATTAATGTCTGTTACTTGCTTTCAGTTTTAGCAGGGAAGGCTTCCTGCCTCCCACTGCAGCTGAAGCATTTCAGCTCTCGGAATCTAACCCCGTCCATGGAGGGACAGCTCTTCCCAAAAAGGCGGCAATGTTGCTTTTTAAATCACACGGCAGGAGCGCAATGAGCACAGGGCTAAAAGGGTTTTAAGTTGCGAAAAGACGAATCCCAGTCAGGTGTTAAACAGCCTGCAAATTGCTTCTCTTGACACTAAATATGAGTTATAAAGAAGTATGTATTCATTTATGATGTGACTTTTCTGTCTTAATTCCCTTTTATTATCAGTCATATCATTCAGGCAGCCCTAAAACACAATTTAAAGTGCTTCCTATATATATTTGCTGTTCAGTGTATGCACAGATAAGTGCTGAAAATAGAACTTTAGGTGACTGCTTTTTTTTGTACCACGTGGGACATAAAATTAATTAGCTGGCAACCCTAATCATAAAACTGGAATTTTGTTGCAAGATCAGCCCAATATTTATTTCCTCCACCCTTGATCCCTGGTTAATGCCATAATTGCAATAGCAATAGTTTAACATATCTGAAACCCCGTGCTGCCTTCAATAGCGTGTTGAGTTACTGCAAGTGTCTGGGAATGCATCACTTGCTCCTCATTCTCGCCCTTCACTTTCATGCTAACCCTGCACTCACAGCGATCACAATTCCCTCACACTGACCCCCATGCACTCACACAATTCACCCTGCACTCAGTGATCACTCTGCTCTCACAATGCACTTGCGCGGTTTTCCCTGAACCTACACCTGCAGCCACACAAGCACACTACCAACCCTGAACTCATGTGACACTTCACTCACCTGTCCCCCTCACTGCTCAATCTGCAATCTCACTTAAACAAGCCCATCAATAACCATGCATTCATTAGTCCCACTCTGCACTAACATGCACACCCAAATTCATATGGTCACCTCACTCACACTGCAGTCACTCCACTTACCCTACTCTCACACTGTCGCATACCTTACTGTGCACTCACATGAGCACTCCTGCCACCCTCGCAGCACAGAGGGTTAATGTGCCTGCTACAAAGAAGGTGTACCATGCAGATCAAAGAACTGAGGGGCATATGTTCAAGGAAGTTGCGGAGTGAGGCGTTAGCAGTCATGGGTTAAGGCCTCTCTCTGCCACTTCAGAAAAATATTTACAACAATATGGTGCAGCCTTGCATTTCCCCTGCGCTGGCGCTACACTTAGCAGTGTAGCGCCAACGCAGACACAATTGCACCATAGTGCAAGGGTGTCTGGGTGCAGGGAAAAGATTGTTTATGTACAGGAGGGGGAACCTTCCTGTACATAAACAATCTTTAAATGCCATTTGTCCCACTTCCATGTGTGCTGCTTAATGCAGCACACACAGAAATCACAAAATGGATTTTTTTTAAACATTACAAATACAAGGCATTTTGCTTTTTCCATGTGTGCTGCACAAGGCAGCACAAATGGATGAAGCAAAAATGAGGAGAAATAATGCATTTCTCCTAGTTTCGCCAGCTTAAGACCAGGTTTTCCCTGTTCTTAATTTTAACGCTGCCTCACTTTTACGCTGCCCTTGTAAATAGGGCGGAACATCAAAATCAGTGCCTGTTGCAGTGGAACGCCCACCGCAACACCCGCTGCCCACCCTTTCACGCTAAGCATAGCATGAAAGGGGGCCTTATTTACAAGGCAGCGTTAAGCCAAGTTAAGTGGCTTAACTCTGCCTTGTAAATACGGCAATGCCCCTATCGCCACCACAACGTCGTAAAAGGTGACAGCGTGGTGTCTATAGGGGCTTGTACATATGCCCCTGAGTATGATGAAACTATGAGTAGCACTATAAAAAAATATATATGTTTGCCAGAAAGGTGCTATAGAAAGATGAGGTGCATTGTTGGTGAGTGGTAGTGAGGGAATTCATGGAGGAGGAAACACTCGTTGTTTTGAACATTATTTGCCGGATATGGCCCGGGATATGTGGGTGGCGGTCGATTATGTAGTGTACCAGATTCCAGAGATTTCTGTCAGGTGGTGGGGGGGGGCCCGACATTTAAAAAAATCAGCTGGGGGGGCTCAACCTTCAAAAGTTTGAAGACCTCTGGTGTAGACATTTCAGAACATGGAGACAAAGCCCTTCATTATCAACAAGTAAATAATTGGTGTTCATGAGATCGGTAGTTGTGAACGGTGTCTTTAATGTTCAACAGAACCAGCCGATACATGTTTCGTCGCGTAAGGGACAATCTTCCCGCGACTCATCAAGGCTCAGAAGAAAAGAAGTGTCGTGGGGAGAGTCGCTCTGTCGGTGATATTTCCGACCCGACAGGGCCCAGGACTGGTAATCGGATATGGTATGTCGAAATTCTCATTGCACTTACATCCGTAGTGCGAGTGAAAGTGAGTTGAACAGGTCACGTGGGACACTCCGAATGGCACTGGATAAGCGATCAAAAAAGACTTTATACACTCGGTACACGGCAGGAGAAGCTGGGGATAGATGCACCCGTCTTTTACCCAAGGCAGTTTCCTCAGAAGGATCACCGCATATCCTTCGATGCCCATTTCTCCGTGAAGATACCATTTCTAAATTTGTATAAAGTCTTTTTTGATCGCTTATCCAGCGCCATTCGGAGTGTCCCACGTGACCGGTTCAACTCACTTCCACCCGTACTACAGATGTAAGTGCAATGAGAATTTCGACATACCATATCCAATCACCAGTCCTGGGCCCTGTCGGGTCGGAAATCTCACCGACTGAGCGACTCTCCCCACGACACTTCTTTTCTTCTGAGCCCTGAGGAGTCGCGTGAAGATTGTCCCTTACGCGACGAAACACGTGTTGGCTGGTTCTGTTGAACATTAAAGACACCGTTTCCAACTACCGATCTCAAGAACACCAATTATTTACTTGTTGATAATGAATGGCTTTGTCTCCATGTTCTGAAATGTCTACACTGACACTAATGTTTAATGATTAGAGTGTGCATAGGTTTGTTGTTTTGTAGTGTATCCAGGGTCAGCTGGCTGTCACTACATCGGGGGGTTATAGGGCTTATCCCCTCAACCGCTTTGCACCTCACATTCTACTAACTAATCACATAATATCCTTGCGCTTAAACTTAGCCGTGCGCCCTTTTCTCAAACCTGACTAAAAACCCATCTCCAATACTTGTGTAACTTTTGGAATTATCTGGCATAGCGGGAAGTATGGGCATTGTGGTCCCCATGGTCAAACATCCCTTGCTCTGGCAGGAAAAGAATGCAGTGCCCTTTAAAAACAGCTCTTCCTTGCTTTCAAGATTTTCAGATTGTAAAATGCTGTTTCTTGTGTATTGTGAGCCGCGTTCAAGCTGTGGAGGAAGCGCATTGTTTTGTTTTCTATTCCCTGGTGTGCCGCCACACTTGGTTCGGGGTGGGAGGATGCACGTGTCCTCGAGACTGTTGCGTGCGCTTGAGCACGGTGCCGGCAGACAGATCGCATCTGTATGAGTGTCTGTCCCGGTTTACCTCAGTTTATCTTCTCTGTGCATGAATGGTGGCGTTTATAAACTGCAGCTTTGCCAACCCAGGGAGCACGGAGCAGCTCTTTGCCTTCGGTGCATTTGGAGGCTGAAAAAAGGGCAGTTACAGACAGTCTTCCCATGATTTATTGCAACAGCAACAACAGCCAACAAACTGTCTAAAAGGTCATTTATTTCCAAGAGTGACTTCTTTTTAGTGCACACTTTAAATCCCCCTGTGCGTGTTGAGTGTTGATATGAAGTAAAAAAAAAAAAAAAGTACTGCGCCAAGCTTTTGGCAACTGACGCATAGAGCTTATTCCTATAATAGATATAACTAATAACTTGCATGAACACGAGGCTTGTGCCAACTGGTGAATCGAGTTTACATCAACTGGTGCATATAGCTTGTGCCACCTGATGTCTATAACTCGTATCAACAGGCGTATGAAGCTTGTTTCAACTTAAGCATGTAACTTGTATCCATCGGAGGCTCCAGCGTGTGCAGACTAGTGCATTGAGGTGATGTCGACTGGTGCAAATAACTTATATCGACCAGCGATTCGAGCTTGGATCAACCAGTGCTTCGTGTCTGGATCAACCGGTGCCGTTTATGTCCTCTGGTGCTTCGTATTTGGATAAACTGTGCTTAAAGTTTGCGTCCTTCGATGCATCGAGTTTGCATCCATATGTGCACGAAAAGTCAGGGCTGTAGATGCCATCACCACTGTTGGGGACTTTTTAAAGGGAGGGCAGGCCAGCAGGATATACCAAGCAGTGCGCCCCTCCTCGCTTCCATTGAAGGGCCGGCAGTGCCGACGAACAGTTCTGGCTCAGAAGTACTTCTTAAATTGTAAGTGATAGGAGGTACCCGACCAAAAAACCTACGGTCACGCTTGCCAACGTTGGCTTGTTTTCTTCCATGACACAGGAGGCTGCTACGTGCCCATGTGAAGTTGTAAGATGATTTACCCTGATGAGAGAAACAGTGCTCCACCGTGTGCATAAAAAGGCCACCTTTCAATACATGTCATTCACCCACTTCTCCAAACCAGAAGTTTTCGTTCACCCTTCTCTCTTCTCCTCCCTTCTTATTCCGCATCCTTCCTATCATTTCCTCCTTCCTGTCTCTCGCAAGTCCATCCTTTCATCTCCTTTGTCTCCATAACTCTGTTCCGTCCTTCCCCAAATTCCACTTTCCCTCCACACCTTCATTGATTAAACCCTTTTCCCAGCTCTTCTTCACCACCACCCAATGTTTAATATGCCTCTTTCGCACTCATCCTTTCCTAACTCAGTCTCCGTACTATCTTCTTTTCTACTTCTTTTCTCTCCTGCCTTGTTTCACTTTTCTTCCCTCCTGCCTTTTATCTCTCCTTCTCCCCTTGTCTTCTGAGCCTTCCTTCTATCTCACTCCTTCTCTCCTGGCACCCAGCATCGCCGATCTGTGGCTCCCATGAGGTGGTGCTGGTCTCGAGGCATATTTGCTTGTTTCTCTTCTCACAGGCAGCTTTGCGCTAATCTCGCGAGTGCATGCGTGTGGGTCTGCACACAAGGCCTTCCTAAACAGCGACAGACATCACACCTTTTTCCATTTTAATGTGGCCGTTGTTTGCCAATGGGGTCTCTTGCGTTTTTTTTTTTGTCCAATAGGGCAAGGCCCACTGATCTGCACTTTACACTTAGCAGGAGATGCGCTTCTTAAGTAGTCAAATGAGTGCCTGTCAGGCTGCTCTGTGCTCGCGCCCTCTGCCTGCTCGGGCTTCTGTCCTCTCTGCTGCCTGCTTCATCCACCCTTACATGTACTCTGCCTACTCAGCCCTTTGGCTCCTCTGCCTGCTCAAGTGTCTGTGCTCTCCGCTGCCTGCTTCATCCTCCCTTACATGTACTCTACCTCGTACATGCAGCAACTCTTTTTTTTTTTTTAAGTTTGAAAGCTTTATTAGAGTAAAATCAGATATTACAATAAGGTGACATCAGTAAAATATAAGAAAAAGTTAAAGATTGGAATAAAGTAAACATAGGTAACCAATATCACAGTGAAAAAACCAAGCATTTTGAAGCATTTTACGGGGGGGGAGGAGGGGGAGGTAAATAAAAACATGGTAATAGGAAAGGAGTGAGTAAAAACTAGAGAATTCAATAAATGTCAGTCAAAAGAGTACAGTAAAATACACAATATTTAGCGACTATTTGAAATAAGAACCTTTAGCAAAAAGGAAACAAGTATAAAACTAAAAGAAAAATCACAACAGTGAAATTGAAATATCATAAACTACAGGCAAGAGTACATGTGTTCAAGGGGGTTTGAAATTATCCGAGGAAACTGGAGAATATGTCTTTTTGGCAGATTGATCTAAATATAAAGTGAGAGGTAACCAGTAAAGTTCAACATTTCGGGAGGGTTTGCAGGAAGAAGCAAAGGCAACATCAAGTCTATGTGATTGACATACTAGATTCCACCAACAATTTAGAGACAAATTGTTCAAGGATTTCCAGTTAGAGACAATGTGTTGTAATGCAAGGGCTAACATAAGGTCAAAAAGGCCGTGAGAGTGTGGAGGGAGATCCAGATCATCTGAAAGGCCACCCAGAAACACAATGGAAGTGGAAAAATGAGTAGAAATGTTGAAAATACGGGAAAGGCGAGAGAATATCTGAGTCCAAAAAATGCGAACTGATGGACAGAGGAAGAAAAGATGTAAAAGATCTGCATTGGGAGCATTACAGGTCCAGCAAGTAGGGATAGAATTGGAATGAAAGCGAGATATAGAAAGAGGAGAAAGGTAGAGTCTGTGATAGAAGAAAAATAGGGATTGAGTAAGAGAGGCAGTGCGGGAAATCTTCAAAGATCTGGCCCATACTTTGTCCCAAAGAGAAGTTGACCATAAAGAACCCAAATCCTCCTCCCAAGACAATTCTAATTTCGATTTAAGACGGTCTGGGTCAGGGGCTGAGAAATAGCGATAAATAAGGGAAGCTTTAGGAACAGTAGAGAGGACGGTAAGTAGAGAGGGAGGTGAGGCTGGTAGGCTCTCAGACGGAAGAGAATAATAACGATCTAAAATGGTTTCCATAAGGATGAGGAATTTCTTTGCAAAAGAAGAAGGGCAGCGGAATTGAGATTGGAGTTGAGGAAACGAACAGGGGGATGAGCCATCAAACAGATGACGTACCCAGATGATACCTTTCGCTCTCCATGAGGGCCATGCGATAGGTCTGTTATTTATTAATATGAGTGAGTTATACCATATAGGTAATAGTAGGAAGGATTCCTGAGTGACCGGAGTAGAGGAGACTAAAGGCCGTAGAAGAGAAGAGGTATGTTTGAATAAAAGGGGGTTAAGACATGGGGCTTTAGAAGTGAAGCGGATAACCTCTTGTAAAGAGTAAGGAAGTAATAACTCCCGTTCGACAGAAAGCCAAAGGGGAGAAAAGGGTGAGGTTTCCTGAGAAAGCCAGCGGGAAGCTTGTCGAAGTGAGAAAGACTTGTGATAAAGGCGAAAGTCTGGAAAGTTGGTTCCACCATTGAGTTTAGATTTGCGGAGGCGTAAGAGAAATACGAGCCTTTTTCTGTTTCCAGAGAAATTTGGACAAAACCGAATCAATGCGGCGGAAATATGAAATAGGGATACGAATTGGAAGCATGGATAATAAATAGATCAAAATTGGGGCAATCATCATCCTGATGGAGTCAAGACGACCCCACCAGGAGAGAAACAGAGGATTCCAAGAAGCGAGTAGTGATTCTATTCTAGAGATGACTGCATTCATGTTAAGTTGAATAGAAGAGGAAATAGAGTTAGAAAAAAGAACACCAAGATATTTAATTTTCTTAGAATTCCAAGCAAAGCCGGTAGCCGTAAAGAAGTGGGGAAGGCAAAATTTGGTTAACGGAAGAATTTCTGTTTTGTCAGAATTTATTTTATAACCTGAGACCAAAGAGAATTTTTGAAATTCACTTAATAAAGAGGGAATAGAGGTGGCCGGGTCTGAAATAAATAAAAGGATATCGTCAGCATATGCAGATAATTTAAGATGATGAGCACCATAAGGGAATCCGGAAATGGAGGGATTGTTACGTATAGAGGTGAGGAAGGGTTCAAGCGCCAAAATAAATAAGAGGTGACAAAGGACAACCTTGACGGACTCCACGTTGAAGCGTGAATGGGGAAGTGAGTTGACCATTAACGAGAACAGAGGCTTTGGGCGAAGAGTATAGCAAAGAAATATAAGATATAAATTTAGGGTGGAAGCCATGCCATTTTAAGGAAGCCATGAGAAAGGACCAGTCAACCCGATCAAAGGCTTTCTCAGCATCGACTGAGATGGCGGCAATGGGAATTGATAGTGAGGGGGCTTTACTTAACACATTAAGGAAGAGTCTGGAATTATCTGAAGTAAGGCGGCCTTTTAACAAATCCACATTGTTCTTTCCCTATGAGATGTGGTAAGAGCGGGTCAAGGCGGAGAGCTAATAATTTGCAAAAATCTTATAGTCCACATTAACTAAAGATATGGGTCGATAATTTTTACAAAACTTAGGGTCCCTACCATCTTTAGGGATAAGGCATATGGTAGCGTCCTGAAATGAGCCTTGGGCCACCCAGTAGAGCAAAAAGATTGAAAAAGAAATAGAAGTTTAGGTAAAAGGAGATCCGAAAAATGTAGGTAAAATTCAACTGGAAAGCCGTCAGGTCCTGGAGTCTTGCCTTTAGTGAGGGAGGATAAAGCAGTGGACAGCTCCGAAATAGTGAGATCAGTATCAAGGCCGAAAATTAAGGTGGGG